>NC_141616.1:50436612-51159112 GCF_047967505.1 Dipteris shenzhenensis | reverse complement strand
ATCTCACCTTGTAAAGTTTTCGTCTATGTTGCAGCTTGCTGATATTGCGATAAATTCGTCATGTTAAGTGGTGTATTGACCTATCAGCTAGATTGTCTAAGTATTTTTTTGCTTAGATACTCGTTAGGAGAGACTCAAATGAAATCATTTAGTCTTAGCAAGCTTTCGGAGCTTGAATGAAGAGAATGTGGATTACTTTTTGATTAGAGCTAGCCTTTGTACAGCCGACTCTGCCCTTAACCTCAGTATACGAAGACCTTTGCATGAATGGATGCTTCAAGTATGTGTGGGTTTATGGGTTTGTATGTATGAGAGCATATGCTTATACCATGGTCTACACCCACGGTTTGGTGCTGATGATGTTGATGGGGATGTCATAGTAGCTAGTCCCTTGTATGTGTGATGGAGTCTAATATGATTTTCAACCCTTGTAATTTTTCATAAGATTGAAACTGCACTCTGTTGTGTTTTTAGAGGATGAGTTTTGGCATTTTCCTGGATTTATCTAGATATATATATGGATTGAGGATGGATTCTGGGATCTTCAACCATGTCATATCAGCCTGGGATGTTCAAAACAAAGAGAACCAGTCATGTTAGTCATTTGGAACCTTTTCACAAGGTTATGCTTAGGTTGTCTTGACTCCTACTGTTTGGTTGTGTTCTTCTTCCATATTGACCTTTTCGTGATCTGCAATTCTCTGGCAGATGTGCAAGGTGCCTACTTTAAGCAGGTGTATATAATCTGAGGCAGAATTGATGCCTTCGGGCACAGTGGCTTTTTGGTGACACCAAGATAAACCACCACATCTTTATTGAAATCCTATTCAAGCGATGCTATTTGGGCACTCTTGCAAGACTACTTCGGGGACAGAGTGCATAAGGGGATATCTAGCAGTGGAGACTATTGTATGTGGCAATCCTGAAGATACTTTGAAGATATTTGCGAAGTGTACTCAAGTTTTGATTGAATGTTAGATAGTCTATGGGGAGTGTTGTGTCATATTTTGTCTTGTGCTGTACAATGTCATTGGAAACATCAATCTAGTTCTTATGCAATCCAGATTATGTATATAGGAAATTGTGAATATCTTGTTGCTATTTTATTATTTCCTTTGATGGAGTTACACGTTAATGGTGGTGTTTATCGTTCTCTTTGACAGCCGCCCATCTTTTCACCCCTTATTGTGAGTATTTGCATCACAGCAATTAAGGATGTAAGTGCCTTGGTGCTCAGGATTGATAGCTTCACTTATCTTTCTAAAACATTTTGACTGTGCTAATTATTTCAAATTTTACAAGCTCCCCTTCCATGAAGGTACCTCATTTTATGAAACCAATGTTCTCATAGATAATAAGAGTAATAAGTTGATTCTCAAAGAATATTGTGGGGTCACATAGGCAAGGCAAATAGCTTAGACATGAAGACAAGTATAGAAGGGAAGATTTGGAAGAGATGTGATATGAAGAATGGATCTAGCTCATTGAAGATGGTAGATAACATCAAGAGTGACGATTCCAAGGTAGACTATTAAGTGCCATGCTTTTTAGGTGCTCCAAATAGGTAGGAAAGTTCTTGTAGCTAATCTACAATAAGTTTGGAAACAATAAATGAAGCCAGAAGGTGGGTAGGAGCAACAAGCAATAGCCAAGAGTGTGCAAGCGAAGAGTGGAATCACAATTCTCACAAGGTAAAGTGAGCTTGAAAACAACAAACATAAACTAGGCTTGTGAAATCTGAAAGCTAGAAGCACAAAAGCAAAAACATATACCAATACAAAGGCTAATCAAAGCTAAAAGTCCAATTAAGCCCTAATTCTAATTAATATTAATTAGAACTCAATTATGAATGAATTGATTTAACTTTTGGGATAAGATTATAATTAAGTTTAGTTCAGTTTAATTGGTCCTTGTGAAATTGTACCATGACCCCTCTAGCAAAGTAAGCAAGTACAAGAAAAAGAGTTTTCACAGTAAAAACAGTAGGCTTCATAGGCTAAGTGCAACCTTAGATTACCACTTATTGGTGGATCTTCAAAGTGAGTTATGTAATGTGCATGTGCATGACTAGGGTGCTATACAAGGTAACTAAAAAAACCCTCCATGGATAGTAGTAGCTATGGAGATCTTTATTATCTCATTGGATAATTCATTTTCCCATGCTTTGACTTGTTCATCATGTAAATTGTCCAACACACCAATGCTCACCTCTAAGGCTTGTTAAAGGTGTTAGGGATGATGGGTACAAAAACCTTGTGGGTGTACCAAGTATCTCTGTCTCCATGACATGCAATCTATGATTAGGTGGCAATTGTGTTCAAATGGGAAAACTATGCCTAGCAAGGGGTGTTCCTGTGAAGCACAGTGATGAGATGGAGCCATGTGCATATGCAAGGATTGTGTGTGCCTGTCAGGAGGTAGAAGTGCTTAGCTAGGGGTTGTGCCACTTGGCACTGATGATATGGCATTTGACTGTTGACTGGATTGTTGACGTCTCATTGGTGACATGGTAGTCCACGTGGACATGATGATTGGGCATTGCTTACTAGGCAAGTGATGTGGTAGTGTTGAGTTGTCACTAATGATGTGGCACGTGTCTGTAAATGTGGTAGTGAGATGTGGCAGATAAGGTAGAGGTAGCACCTTGATGACATGGCAGTTGAACCTCTAGTGATGTGGCAAGGAGATAAGGTTGTGCCACGTGGCTAAGTTTTGATCACTGACCAAACCTAAGGTCAAGTTTATGAACCATGGTAGTAGCTTATCTGCCACGTGGCATTTCCACTTGGCTTAGGGTCAGGACCTTGGATTTTGCAGAGAATGTGAGGGAGGCGTTGAGAGTAGTTCTTCTGTTGCTGTATGGAGTCGGTCGAACGAGGCGTGGAGGCGTGGAGCTTGGCGAGAGCTTTCTGAAGAGCCTCTCAGAGAGCAGATTGTTGTGGAGGTAGCCGTTCGTGGTTGACGAGCCGGGCTATCGTGGGTCGTGAAAGCTTTGGATTGCAGGGGCTATGAGCCTGTGGCTGTGGGCGGTGCTGTGTCGAGGGAGTCGTGAGCTTCGTGTATTTGTTAGAGCCGGGGGAAACTCTTCTTGTCGTGAAGGAGCTTGTGGAGGCAGTTGTTGGTCGCCTTGCTGTGAGCACAGAGCCTTTGATTTTTGGCCGTCTTGTAAGGTTATGACATTCGATGTTGAGGATAGGAGCTGTTGGTGCCTCTCGTGGAGGCGTAGTAGCCTGGAGCTAGCTCTGTTGAGGCCAGGCTGTCAAACCGTCCGAGCTGCTTCATTTGGAGGAAGCTTACGGGAGGTCGTTGATTCATAGTGCAAGGCTGCTGCGCTGTAGAAGCGCTATAGATGGAGTCATCTGCTCAGCTGGAGCTATTGCGTCTTGTTTTTGATAGGCGCTCTCGTTGCTCTGGCTGGAGAAGAAGCTCAGAGGTCATGAAGAGTTCGCTTGCTGGATGATGGAGTCCCTTGAGGCTTTGCTTGAAGCTAGGAGTTTGCTTTGCTTGAAGCTAGGAGTTTGCTCTCCCAAGAAGTAAGAGGTTTTGACTCAGGTTGAGCTGACCTTAGAAGGTCTTCGAAACAAGTTGTTGAAGAAGGGTGAGTCGATATTCACAAGGCTATAGGCTTGGTTGTAGAGCTATGGAGGCTTAGGAAGTAATCTTCTCTCACGCAAAGAGGAGAAGTCTAAAGCCTATCTTTCTCTCAGAATCAGATCTCCCATACCTTGCTCACAATGAAGCATATCTTCCTATCTTTCTCACAATCTCTCAAAGGAGATGAACCAAACTTTCTCATTAAATGAAAGGACGAGATTCTCTCACCAATGGATGGAAATTCTCTCAACCAACTTGAACAGAAAGAACTCACGATCACTCAAGAGAAATCTCAATCTCTCAAGGATTGCAATGCCTCAATAGAAGGCAAGGGAGCTTTGATACCATGACAAAATATGAAGAGGGGAGAGCAGAAGAGTGGAGATGAGGAGAGAGGGAACAACTAGTAATCACACCACAAATGACTAACTGAACACTAGAATATATACACATCCTTTTAGGGTTAGGGTTAGGGCATCTAACATTTCCTTTATAGCACTCTATTGGGTTAGTGCTATGCACATATGATCACATGATGTTGAGCATGGTTTCTTAACACATGATACGCTCATAAGTAAGAGGTTGTGACTCAGGTTGAGTCGACCTTAGAAGGTCTTCGAAACAAGTTGTTGAAGAAGGCTAAGTCAATATTCATAATGCTATAGGCTTGGTTGTAGAGCTATGGAGGCTCGAGAAGTAATCTTCTCTCACGCAAATAATAGAAGTCTAAAGCTTATCTTTGTCTCAGAATCAGATCTCCCTTACCTCGCTCACAATGAAGCATATCTTTCTCTTTGAATGAAGAACTCTTCCTATCTTTCTCACAATCTCTCAAAGAAGATGAACGGAACTTTCTCATTAAATGAAAGGACGAAATTCCCTCACCAATGGATGGAAATTCTCTCAACCAACTTGAACAGAAAGAACTCACAATCACTCAAGAGAAATCTCAATCTCTTAAGGATCGCAATGCCTCAATAGAAGGCAAGGGAGCTTTGATACCATGACAAAATATGAAGAGGGGAGAGGAGAAGAGTGGAGATGAGGAGAGAGCGAACAGCTAGTAATCATCCCACAAATGACTAACTGTACACTAGATTTAGTTGAAAATGTAGAATATATACACACCCTTTTAGGGTTCGAGCTAGGGCATCTAACATTTCCTTTATAGCACTCTATTGGGTTAGTGCTATGCACATATGATCACCTGATGTTGAGCATGGTTTCTCAACACATGATATGCTCGGATCCGGTAACAACGGCTTGGTACTATTAGATTCCAAGCATTAAAACTTTTCTACAATGGGACAACAACATTCTGGGGAATTTGAAATATTACTTCTTTGTTACGGAATTTCAAAATAGGGGAAGCCAACGCGACCACGGACTACTATGGATACATGATGCACCACTTTACAGTAAAGCAACAAACGATGAAATAGAATCTTTCATTGATACATACATTACAATTGATAGTAAGAAATTGGACCAAAGACATCGTGAAATACAAACACACAGGCATCGCAAGACCTGCACGAAGAGAAGCAAAGCATGCAGATTTGGATTCCCTAGACCATCCATGAAAAAAACGATGGCATTGACACCTCTGGAGAATTGTTCCAATGTGAAACAACACAAGGACAACTACAAACACATTTGTAACATTCTATCCACACAAGGCATGGCGGAAGTCTCACCAGATCAATTCTTTGAACAGACAAGAATGACAGAGGAGCAATACATTCTAGCTCTACGAAGCAATGTGTCACAACCAACAATCTTACTATGAAGAAACCCAATCGACATATGCACGAATAACTTCAATCCAAAAATATCGAATCTGTGGGGAGCAAATACAGACATACAATTCATTCTGAGCATGGAGCAGCGTCATATTGCACATCATATATTACTAAAAGGAACAAAGCAACAAACAACACAGTACAATCCGCTCTGAAGCAGAGATTTGAAACAAGAGACCCGACATTAGAACGCATAAGAAAAGTAGGAAACATAATATTGAACACACAGTAGATAAGCTTGCAACAAGCAGTATATCAAACATTATCCCTACCCTTAAACATCACCACTCGAGAATTTTGCTACATCAACACAAGCACAAGACCCAAACAAACACTCTTTTTGAAAAGAAGGAAAGAACTTGAGAAAATGGACCCTACAAACACAAACATATTCTTCGACGACATCATACACAAATATGCTAAAAGAAGCGAGAAACTTAGAAACCTTTGCCTCGCAGAATTCGCAAGCGAAATAAATGTATTCATGAAAGGAGAGAAACGAAGAAAGAAAAAAAAAGAATCATTCGATTCAATAATTACAATAGAGCAAAGGATCCAAAAAATCATTTCAGAGAGGTGTGCTTGTTGTATTCGCACTTGAGTGCAACGAACACGTGCTAACAGAAGAGCATCCAACTTGGCATGATCGATACAACGTGGAAAGAGAGAACATACAAACCAACTTCGAGAAATTCAATAACAACGAATTGTACAATGTGGTCGAAACAAGAATGCAGTCCACATCATCAACAACCACCATTGGTTCACAGCAAAAACACACAATAGAGAAATACGACATCGGCATTGACATGAATACAAATAATAACCAAGCGCAAAAGTGCAAACTCCACAGTGCAACATACAAGTTATGCCAAATGATGCTTTCTACGACAACTACAGAAAACTTAACAAAGAATAAAGGCTCATTGTCGACGATGTAATGCTAAAAAAAAGGATTCGATGTGAATAGAAAATCCATTTGTTCTTGTTCGAAAATGCGGGCACAGGAAAAACACACATACTTCCATCGGGAGACAACAAACGTTGACACATCGAGAGTGTTGCTACTGGTATATACAAAAAAGAGGCTACAAGAACTTTCCATCCTATATAAGGTCGTATAGCTCATCGTCATAGATGAGGTTTTGTTGGTCAGCTTTGAACACTTTCGTCGCTGCAGATATGCACATGAGTGAAATTAAACACAACCACCTCGAACCATTTAGAGGAGTTGATGTAGTATTATGCGACGACTTGTGCCAAGCAAGTCCTACAAAGGACTCTTGGATATTCTCACAGTGCACACCTTCTTCACAAATGAGTCTTGGTTTGGGACACCAATCCTATAGATCACAAGAGAATTCCAAGTAGGAAAAAACCACCTCAATACTATATGCAGAAAACAACAATTTCCAATACAACCAACATCAGCAAGAACTATAGATTGAGCTCAAGGAATTTCAATGGATTCTCTAGTATTTGACCCTTCAAAAATAAAAAACCATGGTTGGTTTACATTGCATTATCTAGAATACGGGTTCCTTCAAATCTATACTTGCTAGCATCGATAGAAAAAAACAATATCAAAGTTGATCAGATGGTATTTTAGGAAATAAGAAGACTACAAAGTACAGCAACATGGAGAACATACCAAAACAATTTGAAATAACAACGAAAAATTTCAACGTAGAAAGTGTAAACACTCGATCAACCCCAGAAGTCATGCAAAAGACCTCATCTCATGTCCAAGCCTACAAAGCGCAGACATCATTTGCCTCCAAGAAACTCACTTAAAGTCAACGAAAATAGTGGACATCCCAAACTTCAAATGCATTTCCATTACTACAGGCACAGGTATAGCAACGTACCTCATCTCATGTCCAAGCCTACAAAGCGCAGATATCATTTGCCTCCAAGAAACTCACTTAAAGTCAATGGAGATAATGGACATCCCAAACTTCAAATGCATTTCCATTACTATAGGCACAGGTATAGCAACATACTACAAGCAAGAAATCACAGCAAAAACTACCCAACACATGTACGGAGACGGAGCACAATGCCTTCTAACTATCTGCAAATCAAAACATTACGAGGACAAATCAATCATTAACACATACAAAAAGCCAGACACAAGTAAAATAAAAATACTAGACAACATGCTAGCAAAAATTGAAAGAAACATGAAAACATACATTATTCGGGACTTCAACATTGCATACGATGAATGATCTCCATCATACAAAAAATTACAACAGCACATGAGCTCGAAAAGACTTCAACAAGTAAGACAAAATCCGACAACAATTCATGGGTCGACAACTGATCATACATGGACAAACGACAATTCAAATGAAACTAACAAAGGCACAAACGATGCATAATGGAGAGACCACTCCATATTATATTTCACAAGCAACACATAAGAAAATAGATTAATAATAAAAACAATGTAATAGACATAAATACATTAAAAACAATTTCTTATAAAGTTGGGGGAGGCCAAATGAATATTATTCATCTTGGTTTGTTTTGGGGTAGAGATAGTCCAGTTTAGCTTAGCCATCTGCAGCAAGCTATGGATCGCATAAGTGGTGCAGTCGGTCAGTTTCGCATGTTGGTGGGCATGGACGACGAGCTTTCTTTAGAAGAAGAACAAGACCTCAATTTCATCGACGAGCGGTCATGCTCCCTCTCTCGGAAAGAGGTTCGCCCCTCCCCCCCTTCTTTTTTTTCGGTGGAATTCCATGTCCTTGCCCGGCATGGAATGCCTACTGCGATCGTTTGTGCAAACGCTAACACACAATTTATTGCTCCAGTCCTATTCGAGGACTCTTTCTTATGTATCTGTCTGGTGCTTCCAGAGATTGTACGGTTTTGCAGCTTGTCTCGTCATTGGCTTCTTTTGTTCTATTCTGGTAATATCACATATTCCGCAACTTTTTGATTTTTTTCTCATATTTCGTATTTTCAACATTTATGTTTCTTGGGCGTCTCTCTTGGATCAATGCGTTTTACATACCACTATCTTTGTGTCTTCATAATTGATTGTGGAATTCTTTGGCTCTCATCAAGAGGGCAACTGATTTTCAGCCATATCATCCGGTTGCATTGTGGTATTGCATTCGCTGAGCCTCAGACTCTGTCCTCTCCATCACTCCTCGCCTCTGCCTTACCTCCCTCTTATATTTGCTCAAGTGGAATCTGAAACTCCTCGAACCTTCTCAAATAATGTGTCAAATCACTTACCTTAATTTGCTGAAATCGTGCCCCATTCTCAAAGATTACCTTAATCTGCCATGCGATCCCTCCTCCCGCCAAACCCCCCATATGTTTTGGACCATGGCTGAGATTTGAATAGAAAAGTCGTTAGGTCTTTCCTTGAGAGTGCACATGTGCAACAATGATAGAAGCTGGGTCCATAATATCCAAGGATTATGAAGGATTGTGCAAGCATTTCTTTGTGGTTTTCCAATAGATTTATGTAGGGATGGTTGTTTAGCTAGTTTGTATGTGCTAGTATTTTTGTTTTCTTACTTGATTATGTGTTTGCATTGGCAGTCAATGCTTGTGTTCTTGCATCCAATAAAGTTTGCGATCACATTCACATTCGGCAACCTACTTTCTTTAGGAAGGTTTGTCAGCACCTCATCATGAAATGATGCTAGTGTTGAGTTTCAAAGGGATGCCTTTTTTGGGCAAATGCTACTTGTAGAGCAATGTGTTTGAAATGTAATGAGATCAGGTAACTGGAAAGAAAGAACTCTTCACAGGAACGTCATATGTCAACGTAGTTTTATGGGTCTGTAAAGAGTAGTTATTCTTGCTTGTAGGTTTGTGCTCATTTGATCTATAGTTTTTGCCATCAACAGCACGAGTTTCTTGATTGGGCCAAAGCAGCAACTGAAGATGATGATGGATCCAGTGCGCATAGCAGCTACGCTCATATACCTTGGCAGCATTTTTCTAGCACTTTTTTCTGCTCTCTATGTAAGATTTTTTCCTGCAGCATTCTTTTGTCCCTAACTTTGTTCTGGAGATGTAATTCTTTGTCGATACTGCTTGATGAATGTTAGTCAACTAAAGAGCTGTTAATAAATCTATCAATTTAGTACAGAATGGATAGAATTTAGCCTGCATGGAGACTGGATCTTTGGCTGTATGGACGGGGGCCATTAAGAGGTGAACACAAGAGCCTGTGTCAAGTATAATAGCCGATGTTGGGGGCTGAAGAAGATTTGTAAGCTTAATTACGATGGTGGATTTCCATTCCAAGTCCTGCCCCTTGCTTTGGGTTGTTTTGATTCCTATGTATACCTGAGAGTGTGAATGATGTCTTTCCACTTACTCTTTTAACATCGATTGTGGAGGATATATTGCTTGTTCCTGGTGATGGGAATGCAGATGTAAAAAATCGTAAGACTGCCAATAATACACACATAATGCCCTCCCTCCACAGTGTCACTTTCTAGTGTTCAATGGAACCTGAATAGAACAGTCTTGCCTCTGCTTCCTAGGATTTAGAGGTACGGGCTGAGCCTGCAGGCAACTCTCTAGCCTTCAGTGGCATCAGCATCATTTGTTCTCTATTGCCACTTCCAGGAAAGACGCAGTGGGAGTTCATGCCATAGTAGCTAGTCCCTTCTATCCGTGATAGTGTTAGTGGTTTTTCAACCTTGCGAGTAGACAGTTGCTGGCTTTTGCCACGAGTTATACTGGAACATTGTGAGGAATTCCTGCGATCCAATGCGAGTAGAACAGTTGAAGAAGGTGGGCCGTCCACTAAATCTGCCTTCAACAGTTCGACTTCAACAAATGTTTTGTGAACGTGTCCATACACAACTGCTCCTCATGTTTTGGTTTTCCATGAAAGCTGAAGAGCAGTAAAAGCAATGAACATTGTATAAAAGGTTGCTTATTTTGAGCTAGCTTATTACTTCCTTTCAAGTTGCGGCCTGCTGGTATTGTGATAATTCTTTCTATCTTAAATGGTGCGTTGCCCTATCAGCTAGATTTAGATTTAGATGCTCGTTGGGGAGAGACTAAAATGAAAATGTTTAGACTTCACAAGCAGTTGTAGCTTGAATGAAGAGATTTTGGACTATCTTTTGATTAGCCTTCTCCTTTAGTGCTAGCCTTCATCATGGCTGAGTCTGCCCTTCACCTCTGGAGTGCCGACAGAAACTAAGTACGAAGACTTTGTATAAATGGATGCTCAAGTATGTGTGGGTGTGTGGATTTGTATGTGTGAGAGCATATTTTTATACTATGGTCTACACCCACTGTTGGGCGCTGATGATGTCAGAGGGGATGTCATAGTAGCTAGTCCCTACTATGCACGATGGAGTTTATGGTTTTCAACCTTGTGAGTGACTATCATGAGATTGAAACTGCACTATGTTGTGTTTTTAGAGGATGAGTTTGGGAATGTTCCTGGATTCATCTAGGTATATTGTTTTACACAAGCACTTGTTGAGAAATTGTCAAATGCCCCAGGGTCAAGCCCAGGTGGCAGTGACAACTGGCTGCTTAGCCTGCCTGAAATGGCCCAAAAGGGCCTCGTTTTATAGGCAAGGGCCAGCAGCCTGGTTGGCCAAAAGCGACCAGCCAGTCGGTTGTGCTGGCCCAAGGTTGGCTGGTTCCCAGCCCTATATAAAGGGCTTTCAGCCCCCTTTCCACTCACTCAGCTTCCTCAGTTCAGGACTCAGCTCCCAGCCTCCAACAGCACTTCCAGCCAGCATAGGTGTGAGGTTTGGGTGTCCTATTTCTGCAGCATAGTTCCATCTCCTGCATGTCTTAGTTAGGAGAGTGGTCTTAGTATGCCGATTTGGCAACGATGTATAAATAAGCAGTGTACTATAGCTAGGTTAATCTCATGTGTCTCTCATGCTTGAGTTAGCCTTTTATATTCATCTATTTTCCGCACAGTAGTCTCTGCATGTTACAGAAATTTTCCTAAACGACTGGTTTGTGTGGTTTTGCAGTTTAGGAATTTGGCTCTAACACTGGTGGCTATTATTGTTGAGTTTTGTGCCCTCATTTGGTAAGATTTTTAACAATCCCCATCATGTCTTGATAGTGAGATGCACAGCTAATCTCTTGAGAAGCATGTAAACTAGTTTGAATTTAGAAGAAATTAATATTTTCTGTAGATAAATGTGCATATGAGATTATGAACTAGGAAAGAACTTAATAATTATTCCCTTACATGAGGAATATTTTTTAGTACTAAACTGTACAGTTGACCTCTAGCCCCTTTTTGTGTAGGTATTCACTGAGCTACATTCCTTTTGCTCGAGCAGCCGCAAAGAGGTGTTTTTCTAACTGTTTGGAAGTTGAGATTTAGCTCTCAGGAAAATATATCTGCTTGGTTTGTTTTAGCGGGCACTTACAGGCTCAACCATTTTACCAATGCGAGTTAAGCATGAGCTGCCAGTGTTTCATAAAGACACATTGGTAACTGTGGCATGTTGCTTTTTGATGCTTGCATCTGTCATGCCTTTGTATAACTCAATATGTAACAAGAAGATGACAGATACCAATAGTGCTTGCACTAAATTGTTTTTAGTATGGCAAATCCAAGAGAAATATAGTGCCATTCGTTGAGGCTCTCGCTTACAAGTTTTCAGGGAAAGCTAACAGGGTAAGCAGAACATGGCACATAGCTTAACTGTATGAGTCAACAGAATATATTTGCCCATATGGATGTGGACAGATGGTTTGACAGAATATGCTGATGTTTTTGGCGAGTTATTTGCAACATACTTCACATTTTAATGGTATCACTTTATGCAAGAAATGGTGCCAAGGAGAATTGCTTAGTTATGGCTCACAAGTTCTTGTGGCTTGAATCCCATCTCTCTGGGAAAACATATTTCATGTCCACGATGCTTTCATGTGGTTACTTTTAAAGAGAGATTTTGAAGACAGTTATATCCACAAAGACTTGTATATACCATAGCAGGTCCGAAACGTGTTTTGGGAGACCCCGAAACGTATGAAATGTTTCAGAAACGTTTCCTTTCTGAAACGCGTGTTTTGGGGCTCCTAGAAAACACCCAATGTTCAAAAAACTTAAATTTGCTTGGATGTTGGGAAGTTTGTTGTTGTGTTGCATTCCTTAGACATAGCATTTATGACATACCGAAAAACGCTCAAGCGAGAACTTTAAAATGTGATTTTATTTGTTTTATGATTTATATCTCCGATTGAATGCTCGATCGTATAAAGTATGGAACTTTTAATGGTGATAATCAAAATTATTTTAGTATTTTTGGAAAAAATAATATATTTAAATATCCTCGAAACGTTTTCAAAACCCCAAAATGCGTTTTGAAACTTGGCATTTCGAAACCCCTCGCCTATTATGATATATGCAAAGTTAGTTCCACTCCAGGGATGCTAGGAATCCATTGTTGTGTAACTTAGTAGTGCAATAAGAGGTGTTGCTCTTGATGATAACTAGCCACAATTGAAAGCGCGAGACTCATTGTCTTAGGTGTGCATCCTAATAAGGACAACTTGAATGGAAGTTTTATAGTTGAGGTAATGATATATGGCCTATTGTGCCACTCATGTGGCCTTTTGTCTACGTGGCAGCTATAGCCACATGCTCTTTCTTATTCTTCTCCATAATAGATCAGCTCCGATGGCTTGCTTGTTTATGAAATATGAGGCGATGGCTTGCTTGTTTATGAAATATGAGGCATTTCTCTCGATTCCTTTTTCATTGAAGATCATCTTGAGCTCATAGGTTGGGAGGTGACCTAATTCCCAACATCAGCTACCAAGATGAAAGGCCACCAATGTCTAAAAACTTTAGAACCTAGAGGATTATAGAGACTTTTTGAGTATAAAAGCCCAAGAATATTAGTAGGTGAGGTCTCATATGTACACATATGTGGAAGGTAGTGAGTTGAATTGGTGGAACAATAAGACATGAAGTTTGGTCTTTTGAACTGGATATGCAACAAATATTGTCAAAATATGTGCATGTTTTTATAGATATGTTGATCTTTTAAAGGGCATTTCAGCTTGCTGTTCATCTTACATATTAGCCACATTCGGCTCATCATTTTCACCAATAGATGATTCATCATCTATCCTTGATTGTGTACCTATGGGATTGTCTGGTGGCACCATTTTTCGCACATTCGCAGTGCATGGACAACTTGCTTTTTATCAACATATGTGGTTGGATTCACCATCCTGGAAAGTGATTCTTCTCATTTTCATATTCCTCATGGGTGTCTTATGCATCTTCTTCTCATTGAAGAACACATCATGGTTGCGTATGATCTTCTTTGCTTTTGGATCTCAGAGACGATAGACCATCTCCTTACTTTTAACATAACCTAGAAAGATGCATTTCCTAGACTCAGAATCTAGCTTCTTCCAAAGCTCTATTGGCATCCTAGACTCAGAATCTAGCTTCTTCCAAAGCTCTATTGGCATCCAAAGATGCCTCACGTCCAAATATATATGTAAATGAGAGTAGAGGGCTTCTTGCCACTCCATGTCTCTTCAGGAATACCATCATTCAAACTCTTACTAGGTGATTTATTGATCACATGCACGGTAGTCTTCATTGCCTCAGCCCAAAAACCACCAGAAAGGCTTGTAGTAGAAAGCATACATTGTAACTTTTCTTGAATCGTGCGGTTCATCTTTTTTGCAACACGATTTTGCTTTGGAGTACGAGGGGATGCGAGCAATGTTAAAAGTCATAAAAGAGACTCTCCACCATTGTTAATTCGCAGGTATTTTAGCGTTCTACTTGATTGCTTTTCAGCCAAAGCTAGTCATTTTTGAAATATCTGGAACACATCGCTCTTCTGTGCCATAGCATAAGCCCACACTTTCCTAGTTGCATCATCAATGAATGACACATAGTATTCAATTTTTGTTGAGAGACCACGCTCAATATCATGTGATTACATGTGCATAGTACTAACACATATAGAGTGTTATAAAGGAAAGGGTTAGATGTCTTAATTCCAACCCTAACCCTAATCTTAAATCGGTTTGTGTATATTCTACATTTTTAACTAAATCTAGTGTATAATTAGTAATTTGTGGTGTGCTCTCTAGCCGTGTCCTCTCTCCTTATCTCCACTCTTCTCCTCTTCCCTCCTCGTATCTTGTCATGGTATTAGAGCTCCCTTGCCTTCCCTTGAGGCATTGCAATCCACATTAGAGAGTGTGATAGATCGAGATTGATTGAGAGCTCTTTCATTTTGTTAATGAAAGAGGATTTTCGTTCACTTGACGGAGAATTTTCATCGATTCATTTGAGAAAAGTTTCCGTCCATTCATTCCATCCACGAGAGAGAAGTTTTTCATTCTTTATGAGAGTTTCCCTATTGAGAGTTGTGATTTTCGGGTGGATAAGGTATAAAGCTTAGTCTTCCTTAAGCATTGTTTGCATTTGGAGAGAATCGTACTTTCTCTATTAGTTCTAGGGAGAGGGACACTTTGTTCTCCTTTACACAGATTTTCAAGAGCGAGCTTTAGAGCGCCATAGTCTCTAAGGGCGACTCACACAACCTCCACGGCTAAAGAAGGCAGACTAAGCAACAAACTCTGGCAAAGGCTCGTAACAAGCAAGTGACCTCCTAAGCAACCACAGAAAGCAAGCAGCCATCAATGCGCAGCACCAAGCTGAAGCCACACGAGACAGCTCTATCACAGCAGAGGCGATTGCATCTCCTTCGAGTGCTCTCTACGTCATCGAATGCAACCACCACTCCTACAACTAAGCACCGCGAAGCCGACATTTAACGAGTTGTGTAGGTAGCTGCTGCGCCTCCAAACTCATGGCGAGCCTCCAAACTCACGGCGTAGGAGGCGAGCCTCCAAACTCACGGCCCGCATACAACGCCAACCAACATCTTTAGCCAGGCTCCTGAGGCGCAGCAGCCCACGTGTGCTCTCCACGGATCCCACATCAGCCTCTACAAGCAATCTCCATCGGCTGGCATCCTTTGGAGCTTCAAAAATGCCTCGCCAGCAAGGCACAATACCTCCAGCCTCCAACAATATCTACCTGCCTTACACCCTTGAAGGCCCAAACGCAAACGGCGAAAGACACCGCGCTGTGGTACGACTCTATCACCTCTACTCTCTATGGCCAATGACTCTCTATGCTTAGCCAACTGAGCATTTGCACTGACGGACCCTGCAGCCTAGCCGCCTGCACCGGAGCACACGGGCTCACAATAGCTCCTAGTCACTCCATCTCTGCATAGACAAAGGCGACGCTCCCGGCTCCTCCATCGCCTTCCACAAAGAAAAGGCGACAACGCGGTTCCTCCATCGATGCACGAGCGACGACCATCTGCATCTGCTTCAGTTGCTGCCAGCTTCGTAGCGTAGCTCCAGCATCATCAACTCACAACGCCAAGCAACGACTAAGGAACAACGCGTTGCTTCAAATGTACACCCACAGCAGTGCACCCTCTACAAGTAGCTTCTGCCATCACAGGACCTCGAAACTTCCACGACGCTCACGACTCCTTGCAACAAAACGATAGCCGGCGATGACGGAATCCCAAAGATTCTGTCCGATATCTTCTTAAGCCCGTCAGAAATTCCGGTGGCCACCTCACTAACATGTGGCAATCCAACCCTATCCTCAAGGTTAGCCACACCTTGGTCACCATTCAGCCACGTGACACCTGATCTGCCATGTCATCTGGGAAAGCTTATCCTCCACGTCATCCATGCCACATCGGCAGACTCTATCCTACCACGTGAACAAACTGGGGTCCATGCCACATTACCATCGACAAAACATGTCAGCATTGACAGGTGGCACTGTGTCACATCATCATTGCCAAGTCAATAGGGCCACATCATTAGGGTTGACGTATAACCTAGGTCAGGTCAACTTGAGCTTGGTTAAATCAATCTGACCTTGGGTTAGATCAATCAACTACCACCTCACCTGTCTAGTCAACACTACCCCCTATAAGCACACTGGAACCCTGCCAGGCACATTGTATGTGACTACCTGTGCCACCTCATCACATAGTGCCCCAGAGGCATACCCCTTGACAGGCACAGTCAATACATGTGACCCCTGACTACCACATCATCACTGAGCACATTTGCACCCTTTTTGCCCCTCCACCTAGATCAAGCCGTATCTCTTGATCTAAGAAGAATTTGAGGGCGCTCCAAAAAGAAAAATGGCTTAATCTATGCACTCGTTACACCACACACACATTTTGCGCAAGTATCAATCACTTTTGAGCCTTGCCGACAAATCCACTTCCTACACGCACATTAGCCTCTACATTGACGCATCTGACCCAACACAAAAAGAACCAAAGAAAGAAATTATATGTTGTTCTTTTCTTTGATCGATGGTTGTTCTAGATCTAGATCAGAGTAGAATAGATCACCATAGTGAAGACGATTTGAATTTCTCCAAGTTGCCAATCTAAGCCATGTCTAAAATTCCCGACTAGTTCCTACTCAGAGTCAGTTCCTACGCTCACATACGGTTTTACATATCACATTACCTGAAACCTGATGTTCATCAGTTCAGTGAGCAAACTTCAGAGTGTTCAGAGGCATTGACCAATTGTTCAATGGGCAGATAGCACATGATTTAATTTCACACACATGCCATCATTGTAAAGCTTATTCGGCTATTTTTCGGCATTGTGTACATCATTTTGAGCCTTGTAAAGCCTCTTAGCTATTCCCGACATCATTTGCCACAAGCCTTGTAATAACACTATATTAGAGAATTTGGGAATCTCGCAAGTCCCACTTTCAAATAATTGATTAACATTTGATCATGTGGCTAAATCTTAACCTTCAATTTGAAAGTGGGACATGGGAGGGCTCCCTAATATAGTATTTAGGATAGATTTCACTTTCAAGTAAGGGCTTAAGATTAAACCATGTGGCCAAATCTTAACCGTATTGGGAATTCCCAAACTACATGAAAATTCCCAAATTTCCTAATATTATGTTTAATTCAGAATGGATTATATATTGCAGTTCTATCTTCACCGACAGCTCAAATTTCTCTTGCTACAATCAGTGTTTTGCAGTTCATTCAGATCTAAGTGATTTCATAGACACTTTAAGTGCATTTCTTGCACAATGTCTACGACCAATAACCTCAATCTGGAGGCATCGACTAAGTTAGAAAACTATAATTAGGACACATGTAAATACCAAATGGAGACCATTCTTGTACTTCAGGACAAATGGGAGTATGTTGATGGATCTACACCTAGATCATTGGACGATCCAGCCAGTAATAGCTCTACTCCACCTATTGTCACAACATTAGCAGCGGGATCTACATTAGGATCTCCAGCTACATAAATAGTTTCTGCACCTATAGCAGATCTTGCCATTGTCGGAGCACAGGTAGAATGGGACAAGAAAGAGAAGTATGCATATCATCTCATCAAGCAGAATGTGCAAGATGTCATACTAGGATAGCTCAACATCGTCAAGACATCAAAAGAAGCATGGGATATGTTCGTAGCTCTCTACGAGTCCAAGAACACTACAGGATTCTCACACCGAGAAACCAAATAAACCAAAGTTTCCACAACAGCAATGAAACCGGTCATGCTTACATCCTCATGATCAAAGGCTACAACAATCAACTCGTAGGAGGAGAGACCATGAATCCAACAGAAATGGTCCAAGTCATCCTAAATAGACTAGGAGATACAAGAATCTAGTCCAGAGTATTGCCATTCAATGGCCAATTCCGACACTGGAAGAACTTTAGTTAGTTTTACTTGGTGAAGAACTTAGGACACATGCCATTCATGCACACAAAGGTCATATTCCAATGATCAAGCATTCATAGCTTTAGATAGAAGCAGAGGCAGAGGCAGAGGCAAAGGTAGATCATTCCAAAGAAGTGGTCATCATTAGCAACAAAATCATCATCAAAGTCAAAATCAACATCATCATCATCCTCAACAACATCAGAATCAGCAGATGAAATCATTCCAATCGAAAAAGATTCCAAGGACGAGGGAAGGCATCCACCGTGTCAAACATCCAGTGCAACTACTATCATAAGTTTGGACACTATGAAAGAGATTGCTGCAAGAAGCAGTACGACCAAGGAGGTCAATCTAACAGCACTCGAGTGAATTTCCACGGAAGAGGAATCATCGTGGTGGGACATTCTAGTCACGGTCATTATGCAAATGAACATGGGAATATGTTCCTTGCAAACGAGGAAATGCAGAAGACTGATACAGTGTATCTAGACACTGATTGCAATTCAAAAGAGGATTTTAGTTATCAAGTCAACCAAGCAGATTAGGATCCTTGGTACGTTGACAACGGTGCATCATCTCATATGACAAAGCATCAAGAATGGTTCATAGATATGAAACCATTAGAAGGTCAGAAGAATGTCATCTACACGACAGATAATACATCGAATCTAGTTCAAGGGACATGCATTATCCCTATGAACAATTTCACTTGTAGGAAAGGATTGGTGAAAGATGTACTCTATGTTTCGAAGCTCAGCAAGAACCTCTTGTCAGTAGGTCAAATGACATAACACAATTACCGAATCACCTTTGATGGAGATGAATGCACTATTAGAGACAAATCAAGAGGATTTTAGCTGGTAGGAAAAGTAGTCAAGGAAGGACGCTTGTTCAGAATGCTAGCTACAATACCAGATTTGCATGCCATGTCAGCTCAATTGCAACCGATGCCATTATCCGCAAAATGGCACAAGAGATATGACCATGTCAATTTCAAGAGCTTGATAGATCTTAGGATTCAAAATATGACAATTGGGATTTCTAAGCTATAGTTTCTTGGAAAAGTTTGCAAAACATGCTGCTTCGGCAAACAAAAGCGAACCAACTTTGAAAGCACCCAGTATTCTTGATTTGATACACATAGATGTATGGGGTTATGCCTAGACCCGCAGCATCAATGTTCACTTTACTACTTAACTTTCATTGACGACTATAGCAGATTTTTGAAAGAGAAATCTAAAGTGTTTTCCAGATTTCAAGAATTCAAAGCCATGGTAGAAAACTAGACAGGCAGAAAGATCAAAGTCATGAGATCAGATAGAGCAGGTGAATACATGTCTTCAGCATTCATGAACTTTTGCAGAAGTCACTATATTTGAAGACAATTCACTTGTGTAGATACTCCTCAGTGGAACGCAAGAGCTGAAAGGAAGAATGGTACTTTAGCAGACAATGCTAAAGCAATGCTTAGTGAAAATTGACAAGTCACAATGGCAAATTGCTATGAATGAAGAAATGGATGCATTGTACAAAAATAATACTTGAGAATTATGCGACCTTCCACCAAGAAAGAAGGCCATAGCAAACAAATGGGTATACAAAGTGATGTACAATCCAAATGGAAGCATTTGAAGATACAAATCCAAACTAGTTGCAAAAGGATTTGTACAACAATATGGTCAGGATTATGATGAGACTTATGCTTGAGTAGCAAAGATGGATTCCATACGGTCCTTGATATCACTAGTGACACTCTGCAGATGGAATGTGTATCAGCTTAATGTCAAGAATGCATTTCCCAATGGTTACCTAGACGAGGAAGTCTACATGCAACAACCAGCAGGTTATGTTGAACCAAGAAAAGAGAATTAGGTTTGCCATCTCAAGAAAAGTCTCTACGGCTTAAAGCAATCACCCAAAAGTTGGTACAGTAGAATCGACAAGTATTTTGCTGATCTGGGATACATGAAATCCAATGAAGATCGTACTTCTTCTACAAAGTTTAAGGGGAAGATATTACTATTGCACTTTTGTACATAGATGATCTGATTGTGACCAAAAGCAAGGATAGCTTCATCAAAAAGTTGAAACAAGACTTATCTGCAGAGTTCGACATGAAAGATCTTGGAATTATGCACTATTATCTTGGAATTGAGATCTGGAGAGATTCAGACATCACCTTCATGAGTCAGCTCAAATATGTTGATGACAGTCTCCTGAAGAAGTTTCATATAGTAGATTGCAAGATTTTAGCCACTCCCATGGAATAGAGTTTGAAACTTACAAAAGATTCAGAAATGCCTACAGTCAATGATAGGTACTATAGGTAGCTCATCGGATCTCTTATATATCTGATTATCACATGGCCATATATTTGTTATGTAGTAAGTTCACTTGCACAGTTTATGGCAAATCCAAAATAGTCTCACTGGAATGCAGCCAAAAGAGTCTTGAGATACATCAAAGGTACAAGACAGTTTAGGATAGAATACATAGGAAGTCATCCATAGTTGCATGGATACTTATGACAGTGACTATGCCAGAGATCATGAGACCAGGAGATCCACATAGGGATATGCATTTTTCCTTGGTGAAGGTGCTATGTCATGGTTGTCAAATAAATAGCCAAATGTTTCTTTGTCTTTGACTGAAGCTGAATATAGAGCACTCACTACAGGTGCATGTGAGGATCATAAGACTATTGTCAGAAACAGATTACTTTGATGAATCAAAGCCAACAACATTAAGATTGCATCCTGATTGTTTCCTTCCATAGATTTCCATCTAATCTCCTCGGCCAACAAGCTATGCACAACATCATCAAAATTCAGTACTCCACCAGGTGTAGAGTTGATGACAGCTGTATGGAAGGTATCCCATGAGGATGGCAATGAACGTAAGAGGAATATTTCCTTTGTCTCCATCTCAAAATTCAGCTTCTCAGCCTAAAGCTAGCTAAAAATAATATTGAATTCATTTAAGTGAGAAGCAATGGAGACCCCTTCCTTTATCTGTAGCTCAAACAACCTCTTCATGAGGTAAAATTTATTAGAGGCAGTTTTCTTCTCATAAGTGGCACGTAATTTCTTCCACAAATCTTTCGTAATCTTCTCATTTAGTACCATGAAATAAACTGATTCTACAAGATGAAGTTTAGCAGTAGAATTGCTAATGCATCCAACTCATCCCAATCATCCACAGACATAGCTGCAATCCTTTCCAAGGGTTTAATATGCTTCTTTTAAATACACACATCCCTTATTCGTTCTTTGCACAAAGAAACGTTTGTCCCATTAAAATTTTTCATGTTGAAAAACACCTTTTTAACGATGGAAGTGGATGCCATGATGCAAATAGAGTAAAATCCCAAATGTTAGTGCATGCAAGAAAGAATTACACCAAATAACAAGTGCACCCAAATGTGTATGCCACAATAGAGTGCAATATCATCTAAACTCAAAGCTCAAAGCATCAAAATGCAACTGACTCATATGAATAAACTATGTATCCATATGAGCAAATCTGGCCCAAAAAGAATTGCCAATTGCAATGGCAATCCAAATGCCAATAAGTGCCAAATGTCTCAAGCATAAACACCATCCATGGGCATATGCATCAACAATATCTCATCCAAGAGAGCATATCACTATCTGTGCATCAACTGCAACATGTCAAAGCTGTCCCTCCCCATAACCTAGCATCCATGTGCAAAGCGTCCATCAAAACAGCATCCCACAAGGCAATTTGGACCTATCAGTGCATCCAACAAGGCAATTTGGGTCTATCAGTGCATCCAACTAGGACCACAATGCATCCAAATCGCCTGTAAAGCATTCTTTGTGACCCATTGCAAACCATGAATGAGTGCATACAGCTCAAACTGCAACTAGAGTGATCTGCATAAGGTATGCCCAAATGGCCTGTAAAGAATTTACTGTGTGACCCAATACAAACCATGAATGAGTGCAAATGGCTCAAACTACAACCAGAGTGATCCTGCATAAGGTATGCCCAAAATTATGCTTTGATAGTATTGACCGGTGCTGCAAAATAAATCATGAGATGCCTCAAAACATGAACGTTACTGCATATCCGGACTTAGTGATGCAATCTGCACATTTCTCCTTTCTATCGTAACTCCAAAATATTATCCAGTGAGGGAGTAAAAGCCAACGACCCTTGCAATTGACTTGAAATTGAACCTTAGGCAAATTAAACATAAGGGACCCTTATCTACCACGTGGCATTCAATGAGAGGGTATTGGAAATTTGGAGAAACCTACAAAGAGAAGAAGACGATGGAAAACATAGAGACTCACAACTATTTGAATTCTCTTTGAAATTGGGAGCAAAGTTCCAGATAAGTCTTTCATGCCATCCCGGATCCATCAGAACAGACGGACTTGTGGAGTTGAATCCAACACATGAGGATGATGACAAAACAAGATGATTGCTACTACACCGAGAGACAGAGCTCTCTTTATCCTCTTTTGAATCATGTGAAAGCTTGCAGGAAGGGGTTTTGAGATTTCCTAAATACAATGGACCAGATGAGTCACGAAATGGTGACCCAAAAGTGTGGATCCAATACACACAAAAAAAGGCATCGTTTCTCCTCTCCAGTGCCTGTTTTTGTAGAAGCTATATCTTTTGATAGAGAGCTTGGATCGAGACAAAGTAAAAAGAAAAAATCTAGCTCTTAAAGTCCTCTACAACATTACTGAAGACTTTAGGTTGAAATTTTGTCTCAAAATCTAGATATCAATGTCGATTCCTAGCTCACTGCCTCAAGAATGCCTGATCGAAAAGCTCATGCGATCTCTTCACTGTGCTCAGGAAGGAGACTGAGACCACCGAAGCTCTGATATCAGTTGTGAGTTCACAAAGAAAGAGGAAAACAAGAGAGAGGAGATCCAGCTTGGAATGCACAGATTTGTGGGTGTTGAACCACCCTTATCTTCCATGTCATTCATATATATATATGTTGAGTATTCTGTACATAACCGCAGTTAAGGCACAATGGCCTTTAATCCCCATAGAGGCAGAATGGACCCAAGGAGATCAAGCACATTAACACCATAGTGAAATTGAACAATGAACCCCAAAGAGTGGGAGCTTCATTACATTGAGAGAGATATACATGTTGGTCTCTACATAATTCATAGGAACCTCAAGGGTGGGACCTCTTTTGTAGAAGACCTCTTGGATAAGAATCCCTCCCCTTTTTGTAGGAACCTCAAGGGTGGGACCTTTTTTGTAGAATACCTCTTTGATAAGAGTCCCTCCACTTTTTGGAGGGGCCTCTTGGGTCTCTCCACTTTTCGGGGGACCTCTTGGGTCTCTACACTTTTTGGGGGGGACCTCAAAAAGTGTAAGCTTTTAGTATTTCTCTTTCTAGTTTTAGTCTCTCTCTTTAGGTTCTAATTTTGCAAGTATGATCAGATATTTTCTAGTGTAAGAGAGAATTTTGGCTATCCTCATCCTTATTACAAACAAAACTTTGCCGCTGCTACTCTACACACACAATGATCTCATCTTTGTTGCTCTAGATTGTGCTTCTGGCTTTTGTTGCCACATGATTAGCAACTACCCTGGACTAATTTGATTACCCTTCCTTGGGTATATAATGATTGGAGTGGGAATATTTTGTGTTGTGCTCTGTCCATCAAGTTTATGATTGTCGAGGTTTATTAATCCAAAGTTGATGAAAAGTTCTTTGATGTGATTGTAGTCATTGAAGTAGACCTTGCCTTTTGTTATTGAGTATTCTAGAGCTCCTCTTTTCCAAATTTTCTAGTTGGTAATTTGACATTTCTCTTCTTTGTCGTGAATAGAGTATGTAGATACACATATTGATCATTTTGTGTAGCATCAAAGTTTATTCACAAAAGCATACTCTTTCTTTTTCTTGATGGGGCATGTGTTTCTTTGTTGGACAAGAGAAATGTTTGTATGAGAGAAAAGGATTAGGTTGTCAATGATGAGGCTTAGGACTTGCTCACATATCTTGTCAATGAGGAGGCTTAAGGCTTGTATACATAGATTTGGAACTCATATATGAATTTGTGCTTAATAGGTTCCTATTTTCACCTAGCTATTGTGCAAGTACATACTTGGAGCTTATTGGGAGCCATGTGCTGCTTAAAGTAGATGTTCAATATGATCACCTATTCACCTAAGGAAGCTCAAGGACTATGCTCGGATTTGGAGATTAAGTGCTTGACTCAAGGACTATGCCTGGATTTGGAGATTGAGTTCTTGGCTTTATTGGTGCTCTTCCATATGCAATGGGGTTTTATTTGTGCTACTATTGTGTCTAAAATGAAAAAGTTTGTGGACCTAACCTATGTGCCTAGGTGTTTAGACTTAGAGAGTTGTTGGGATTCAAGGGAATTTGATTTGCAATTTTAGTCTCTAGAGAACATGGTTGTGAAACCATGTCGTTATCTGTGGTAGGGTCCCCAAATAGAGTTTTACCAAGTGCAACATTTTTAGTTTTTTTTTTAAATTTTCTTATCTTTTTTTCTTCAAAAGACCATCATTAGGAATTTTTTTTCCTAAAGAAACTTCTTTCTTGTCAATATTTGGATCTTGTTGAATCTTGCCCAGTCTTGTACTTGAGTTGATAAGAGTATTAGCAAGTTGGAGTTGACACTTGAGTTCATTTGTTGATTTGCATTTGTCAAAAGTGCAACCCCATCATTTTGAATGATGGATGTTTGGATTCTGTTCGAGCGATCAATTATGCATGCCTCTGCTAAATTTTCTTTCCATGCTAATGCATGTAGCTTTGTATCTTTTATGCTTTAGACCCCTTGGGCTTGATTGTGATGAGAGTCGAAAGTAGTTCATTTTGTCTTGGGATTGGATGGAGCTCTTTGTGTTGAGGAACATTTATATTGGATGACTTCATGCTATGTGTCTCATTTTTATGGGGGCATAGAGTAACACTATCTAGGTTTTTTACATCGTCATTTAGCTACCCAAAGTTTCTATAGCTCATTGCATTGTCTATCAATAGTTGCAAACTTTGTTGGAATAGGGGGATTCTTGGCTTTCTTGATGCATCGTTTCGGGATCCATGCCCGTCTTAATATTCCATCCAAGTGTTGACGTTTATTTGATACAAAGTAGTGCACATCTTTCTTTTGTATCCATAAAGATTTTTTCCTTGATTGTTTCCATTGCACCCAATTATATGGAGTGGAAAGCTCATTGTGACTGAATGACCCTTTCCTTTCCCATTGATGGGTCCATGTTGACATTTTCTTGTATTGAAATCTAACTGTGTGATTTTCTTTGAAGTCCTCTTTGAGGAACATATATTAACGTGAGATTCTTATTGTTGTATTAATATTGTTGACTCTCTGATCTTTATTGTGGAGCATATCTTGACGTGAGATTCTTATTGTTGTCTTAATGTTGTTGACTCCATCGTTTGAATTTTGACAATTGGTGTAGATATTTGATAGGGGTGGGTGTCAATTGCTAGCATTTATTGGAGTTGAGTGAGCTCCTCTTTTAAGTCTTGGATCTCATTATTTTGCTTTGCATGGCATGGAGTAAGTTTGTTCTTTTCATCCTGTTCCTCTTGTAGTGTTGCTTGAGTTGTGCCAAGTGCTGTTGCCAAGTATTTTGGCATTTCTGTTGCCAAGTATTTTGGCATTTGGGCATTAGTTGAAAATGCCCTTGGAAAACAGTCTTAAGTTGTTAAGATCTTGCAATGGGCCTATTGTAGGATTCTGTAGGATAGAATAGATGCATCTTGCAAGAGGTGTGAGAGCACAATGAAAGAAAGATGGTAGTTCTCTATTATGATTGCGAGAGAGAGGACTCTCGCTTATAGACAGGGGGAGAAGGAATACCTTCCCTACATAGTGGCAATCAGCCCCTACATCAGTGGGAATCAATCCCTACATCAGTGGGGTTGCCTTTGTCTTACATCATCACTTAGGTCACACACTAGACACATCATAACACTTGATGTGCCTTTACAACACACACAAACACACATGTGACTCCCCTAGATGCACACATGCACCATAGAGCAAGCCCTTGATCATACTTACCCCAACAAACCCCCTTCAAGGGATTGCCTCTTGCAGTGTTAAGGATACATCTAGTCTCATAGTTTCTCAGGCCATCTCATGGTGGTCAAGGATTAATCTATGGCTAGGATCTCATGCTAGCAAGGGTTCCCAAGGGTGTGAGGTTCATAGAAATGGGATAGACAAAACACATATCACATGGCCTACATCAAATGGTGACCAGAGGTGATTTACATAACATATTCTTTTTGGAGTACTACTCCAGGCAGAGAACCTCAAAATTTGACCAAGTGATGATAAACATAAAGACGAAGTGCCTAAAAAGCATAGTCTTCATCATGTGGAGACTCATCAAATGAAAGTAGATTGGCAGTTTCTGATTTTGTAGTTTCTTCCTTTTTGGCTTTACAATACTTTTCATGGTGATTGCTTTTGTCACAATGTTTGCATGGATTGATCTTCAAGCAATCTTTTGAGAGGTGATTAGTATTGCCACAATGTTTACAAGGTGAAAACTTGCCCTTCTGAATTTTTATGGCATGGGTTGTGTCATTGCCTCTCTGGTAGGCTGAGTCATTGCCTCTCCGGAGTTCCATGTGCCTTTCTTCTTCTTGAAGAGCAGAAATAAGACCTTCAAGATTAGGATTAGGAAGATTTTTCAGAGTGGTAACAACATGATTATAATCTTCAGGCATACTTTTGAGCAATACTACCATTGCATCATCTCTAGTGATTGGAGAGTTGATAGAAGCAAGTTGAGTCATGAGACTCTGCATATAATTGACATGGGCAGCCAAAGGAGTGGCACTAGCCATCTTCAATTCAAAGAAAGCAATCTTAAGTGAATTTTGAGATGTGAGAGCTAGCACAAAAAATAATGTCAAGCTTCTGCCAAGCTTCAGAAGGAGACTCTAAATCAAAAATGTGATGAATATAGTCATCTCCTAAGCAAAGGGCAATGATCCCATAGGCTTTCTCCTTTCTAGCAGGATCTCTTGCCGGATGTGTTGGAGCTGAGGATTCTCCAGCATTAGAGGCTGTTGAAGAAGTAGTTGAAGCAGGTTTGACAAGCCCCCAGAGGTTTTCCCTCATCAATGCAAACTTAATCTTCATCTGCCATGTGTGAAAGCCTTTACCATTGAACTTATCCATATTCAAGATGGTAGCCGTGAGAGGGTCTAACCCAAAATGGGTAGTGTCTACTCTCTTACAAGGCTAGAAAGAGTTAAAGAGCTTCAAAATACAAGCATTTAGAGTAGCAAAGGCTTGCAACCAAATTCCATACTACAAAACATAATGGAAATGATGCTTTCACTTGCATGCTTCATAGAGGTGGCTAAATGAAAGCATTCCAAGCAAATCCAGGTGTATCAACTTAAAGCAAAGCTGTAGCCATAGTTGTACTGAAGCTATTCAATACTTTAAAACATCAGAAATGCTAAAGTAGCATCTAATGTAGCATCAAACTCACAACTATCCAAAACAAAGACCAAAACTTGGAGGGTGCAATTCTCAGAGCTCATAGCTCTATTCAAGGGGATTTTTATGCAAGAAGAAGGGCCTTATATAGAGAAGGGCTACCAGCAAGGAGGGGTGCAATGTTGTGTCAGGTTGCCATAGCCAAGCTTGAGAAGACTGACTGGTTTTTCGTTTGTTGCACCTCCATTCCTTGTCCAAATGAGCTCATATTTCAGCAACAGCTTGCCCTTAGTGTTGTTTAGCACAAGCTTAGAGGAATTTGCAGATAGGTAGGTATGGAGGCAGAATTGCATGAAAGTTTATCGAAGAGTGTGAGTGTTGTCATTGCGCATACAAACAAAATTGCCCTAAATGCTTACACCTAGAAGTTTACCCATATGTGAGGAGTTTGTAGCTCAAAGGGTTTGGGCAATGGTCCTCTGTAGGCAGAGAATATAGCTCTCAAAGATTTGGGGAAGAAGAAGGAAAATGGAGAAGATGAGAAACTAGTAGTTTATGCTAGAGAGAGCATCTAATGCTAGGCTAGGCTAGATCTAGAACCTAAAACTTTGATACCATTTGTAGCATCCGAATAGATGCATCTTGCAAGAGGTGTGAGAGCACAATGAAAGAAAGATGTTAGTTCTCTATTATGATTGTGAGAGAGAGGACTCTCTCCTATAGAAAGGGGGTGAAGGTAATACCTTCCCTACATAGTGGCAATTAGCCCCTACATTAGTGGGAATCAATCCCTACATCAGTGGGATTGCCTTTGTCTTACATCATCACTTAGGTCACACACTAGACACATCATAGCACTTGATGTGCCTTTACAACACACACAAACACACATGTGACTCCCCTAGATGCACACATGCACCATAGAGCAAGCCCTTGATCATACTTACCCCAACACCTATTTCCTCGTGTTCTCCACTCTCAAATGTTTCAAGAGTTGATCTTTAAGGTTTTTGATAAGAGAGTGGATCTGAATGTTATGCCTTTGTAGTTGTCTTTGGGGAATCCTCTGGTGCATGGACAACATGTAATTATCCTTCCGTGGTTGGAATCCATATTGGAGACTTATCACAGAGGATGCTTTGTACATCCTTTTCATGCAAAAGTGTTGCACTTTAAGAGCCCTGGTGACCAAGGTGTTCTTGAATGCCACACTTGGGGTTTGCATCACATGATCGATATATGTTACAACGTTTTGGTGCCATGTTTTGGATTTCTTCCCCCTTTGTGCAATCTACATTTTTAATAATTGGTCTGAGGTCATCAGTTGTTTATTGTACATTCACATTACCTTTGTTAGCTCCTCCCCCCCCCCCCCCCCCCCTTTTGCTTGTTAGTTGACTTTCCATTATGGACATGTTAGTGATAGAGGTGATTCTTTAGAAACCATTGTAGAGTACTCTCATTACTATTTAATGTGTTTGATGCCCTATATGCATTTCTTGATGTATATTAGTGGTTTTAGAGAGGGCTTCATTGGTGTCACTACTCGATTGGGAAACCTACCATTGTAATATTGCTTCGATCCTTCTCAATTAATTCTTCAATCAAATAAATAATCTATCATAGTATCCTGATTCTTTTGTACACTTGATAATGCCACTTTCTAAATTCCATTGTATGATGTTTCATGATTGGTCAAAATTTATGGATGATGCATCCTAATGGAGGTCTAACATTTCTCCATTAGTGACTACGAATTGTAGTATAAAATATTGTCATAGGATGGGCCATGAACTTTGTATTTCCACATTTAATTTGAGGTACCAATCATATAATTCTCGAATGAGAGATTGTGGGAACAAGTTTAAGTATTATTCCTCATGCCTTGAGATGCTTCCTAACCATTTTTTCTCAAATAAAGCTATGAATTATTTGAGATTACCTCTGCCTAAGAACATAGCCATGTAAGCAAGTGGATCATTTTGCATGTGATTTTCTTGTGGGATTGACTCTAATTGATCCATTGTATAATCGGTATACATGTTAAGGTATTGGGGGTGGTCCTCTAAAAGTTGATACCATTTGCAAAAATATTGCTTGCAAATCGCAAATTGTGTGGGTGAAGACTACCAATGATTGTGGTACATTTTATCGAAGTTAAATGATGTCTCTTATGTTGAAATATGCCTCAAAACATAGCAATGATTGGCCTTGGAAAAAATTTAAAAAATTAGGCCAAAAGTAGTGGCAAAATTCTACAAAACATGCTCTTTTTAGTGTGTGAAACATGGGATTCAACAAAGTCCAATTTGGCCTCCAAGTGACCAAGATATGGGTCCTTAACATAGAGGCAAAAATGGGCAAATTTTCAACAAAGGCCCCCAGAATGGGGATAAGATTGAGACAACAAACTAGGAGTTCCAAAGCTAAGAGAGAGTCACAGGGTTTAGGTAGAGTCTAAGGTTGAGGAGTGGAGAGCTAGTCTCTCTCACAACTTCAAGGGGTAAAGAGTTGAGAAGGAGCATCAAGAGAGGAAGAAGGAGGTGGAGAGAGGAGGAGAAGGGAGGAGCAAGAGGAAAAGGAGGAAGGAGGAGGAGAAGAAGAGGGGAGGATGGGAGATTGCAAGGTTAGAGCATGCTATCACATGATAGTGTTGAGGGAGCATGAACCGAAGGAGATCAAACACATGAACACCTTAGTGAACTTGAACACTGAACACCAAAGTCTGAGAGCTTTATTCCATTGAGAGAGTTTTATAAATGTTGTTCTCTACTCAATTCATAGGATCCTCAAGAGTGGGACCTCTTTCATAGAAGTTTTCTTGGATAAAAGTCCCTCCACTTTTTGTAGGGACCTGGTCTCTCCACTTTTTGGGGGAACCTCTTGGGTCTCTACACTTTTTGGGGGGACCTCAAACTTTTAGTCTCCCTCTCTAGTTGTAGTATTTCTCTCTCTAGATCTTGATTTGTCAAGTATGATTGGATATTTTATAGAGAGTATTTTGGCTATCCTCATCCTTTTAGATTAATCCTACCATCTATCAAGCTCAAGATATAATAAGAGGAGCTTTGACTCTACTCTACATACACAATGATCTCATCTTCGTCACTTGATACTATGCTTTTGGCCCTTGTTGCCATAGGGTTAACAAAATAGATTGTAAATCATTCTATTTTGTTGAATATGAGAGTGATAAGCTAATGTACAAGGCCTATATCATGGCATGATTTGACCCATACTATACTACTTCCTCATCATCCACATGATCTTGCTATACCAAAGTGCAAAAGCCTAAGTTATAAGTTTCATAATCTTTATGCAAGGCAATATAAACACAATGCATTTCTCTCCTCTTTGGTCCAAAGACTTTGGACAGGTAGTTCTAGAGCACACGCATTTTATTTATAGACACAAGCTAGGCTAAAGACTACAATCACGATGATTTTGATCCCACCCGATCCAAAGATTAACTAGAGTAGTGGTACCATAATTATGGGCCTTTGAAAAAACATCATACACATAACACATAATAACATATAATCAGATACTGCCACAATTTTTTTCCTAGTACTTACCATACCTAATCAAGTAGAGCAATGGTGCCACCTTTATATACACTACATAGACATAGCATATAAAAAACTTATGAGGCTTCCCCTCATGTAGTCCAAAGATGTGTCAAAGTACCCAATTCCATGATGGAAGCCTTGAACTAGAGACACGGATTCACTAAGACATTTCTTCAATATAAAATCACAAAGCACCTTATTTATTAATTGAAAATTTGACATCTTTAGTTAAAAAGCATTGTAAAGCAATTAGGAGTGCTAATGCATGCTTTTAAATGATGCATGATGAAAAAACATAGAAATACACATGTTTTACCATGCAAACGATATAAACACCTACATAAAAATTTGTGAGAGTATGGATATTAATAACATAAATGCATTTGAAAAGTTTCATGTCCATAGGATGCATATACTTATGGAAGAAGCACAATGATGTTTTTTAACACTTATGCATGATGCAAAAAAAAACATGGAAATATGCATGGCCAGCGATGCAAATGATGTATGAACCATATAATCTTTTCAATTAAATGAATATTACTTACATTTAGTACCTTTTAAAGTATAATCCCATTGGACACATACCCATATGGTTGTTGAGCCACAAACACACTGGGGCATCCACATGGCAATGGAAGCCACCTAGGAGGCATGTCTTGAAATCGCAATCCACAAGGAGCAAGAAATCTAATATAACCTATCCTATGAATGGAAAGACATGTAATAATATAATCCTATCCGAAAAGAAAAGAAAAGGAACACATAAGTCAAGGAAATGAAACACAAACACATCTCTCTCAGTCTCATAATGCCTACACCATGCTCTCCATGTGAGGTTATGGGCCTCTGAATTGCCTCATAGTACACAAGCTTTCATGCAAGCACCACTAGATTGTGGTGGCTTGATTGTGGGATCTTACACTTGAGGATAGCTAGGTACCATGACCGCACTCAAGTAGCCCTAGAAAAGAAGAAAAGTATTCCACTCCAACCACATCTACCTATACACTTTGAAAGGAGGAACCTCAACCAAAACACTACAAGCACATGAAATTCCAAATCCTCTCACAAAAAAGAAAGAGCACAATGCTAGTGTGTTCCTAGAAAGCAACGAGAATAATACCCATCTATGTAGACACTCATGCAAGTGGACACAAGCGGAATCCAAACTAGGGCTAGTGGAATGAGGACTCATCCAAATAGAAGAGGGTAACCTCGATGCCATGTGTCATACCATGAGAGGATGAATGGATTGCAACAAATAGAATGTGGAGGTGGATATAATCCTCATACGATATGGTCCAAACCATATGATATGGACACCTAAATGTAATACAAATGCAGTGCCAAATGTGCACCTAAGCCTAGCTAGAAGCTGACATGGATGGCCAATGTGCTAAACTTGGGAATGGGTTAACATGTCCCCACCTCTAAAGTACATTCTCTGGTCATAATGTGAATGTAAAAGGTACATCAATGTAAGTGCAAAATAGAGAGGATAGAAAAATAAAGCTCAAGGGAGTTGAGGATATGTAGATGAGGTGCACACTCCATGTCGATGATGACTGAGATGAGGAATGCTCCCCCACATGTAAAGTACAAACTACTCCACTTGGATTCCAAATAAAAATAGGGAGTAGATGGTGTGGATGATGAAGCACGAGTGGAAACTCTTGGGTACATGACTGAATCCCACATATATATGCTAAGAGTTGATGCTCTAGCAATGGTTGGTGAGAAGCATAAGTCTAAAAACACAAGGCCTATAATATCCAAATATGTCACTAAAGTATCCATGGATATGCAAAGAGACTCTTCCTCAAAAGGTGGCGCAATAAGAGGTGGAGAGGTCTCTATAACATCAATGTAATGAAGGTGTACTCATACATGAAGGTGGGGAATAAAGGATCATCCTAAAATAGGAAGGGAGAGGTATGAAGTTATATAGTTTGGTTAACAAAGCTCACAACTGCATGTATATTTTAATGTTTGTTTGAAGTGTGTCTTGAATCATGTCATTATGGAGGTAGGCATGGAAGTACTCATGTGAGAGCCATTTGTTGGAGATGAGTAGCATGTGGCTATGATGGTAGAATGATTTCTAGGATCTTTCTTCTCACTCTCATATGTACAATTTTTGATGTCATGTGGTAGTGCACTTGTCTATAATCTACCCCTCCTTGCTCTCATAGATACACTTTTTGATGTATTGCCTCAAGCACTTTGAAACACCCTTTTGGGCTCTTGTATACATGTACATATACGAACCAAAAAACAAGAGTGGATTAGGGCTTAGTTATGCCCTTATCCACCCCAAATGTTTTTCTAAAAAAACTAAAGCATCGATACAAGCAACAAAAATATGAGTATGATAGTATCCATAAAAAATTCCATAAAAGCATCAAAATTGTAGGGCCATCTGAAAATAGTAACATTGATTTCCATGCTTATTTTGACAATGATTCCCCTGATTCTATATTGATGCTTTCCAATGTTTATTTTGATGCTAATCCAAAATGCACAAAGATATTCCAAGTCATTTAACATGAAAAATTAGGAAAAATATGAGACAAGTAGGAATTTGCTAAGATAAGAAATATTCCAAGTCATTTAACATTTTAAAAAAAAAAAAAAGGATAAAAGGAATTGTGGTATAACGAAGATGAGACAAGAAAGAATTTGTTGAGATAAAAGGTTCATTTGATCATTATTTCAGAGAAGCAAAGTCATCTTGGTCTCTCATAATGGTAGAACTTTGTGTTGATAATGTTGTTATGAGAAATGGATATGAACTTTTACTTTTACAAATGATCTATAGTAGTGGATAGAGTAATGAATTATATTCCTCACATTGTATATTGTATTGAGACTATTTTTTGTTGTACAATGTTACAATGCTCATTTTATTAAGTACTTGAGTCTCACCACGTTCAGAAGGAAAAGTGATATACCTTAAAGGTTATATGTAGACAAATGTGGAATCTATTACACTCAACCCTTGCATTGGATTTTCGGTTTCACATTGCATACGATTAATTAGGAGTTTTCAACTTTGGTGTTTGGATTTTATTGTACATATGGCAAAATTCTCACCATGACTTTGGCTAATTTCCAAATCTCCCATGGTGAGATTCTTGTGGCTATGTCCATAAAAGATTGAAACACATGTGAGATATCCAAGAACAAAACCATCTAATCTAAGGAATTCTCTTTCCACATCTTTGAGTTATTTACTTATGCACATTGTCAATGGTACCTTGTAACTTTAGGGTGATGTCCACAATTACTTTAATGGCATGGTCTCACTCGCCTCTCGTTTTATTCACCCTAGTGTCCTTGTAGCACTCTTTTTTGTGGATGCATCCTATCAAATATTCATAATATTAAGCATAAGCTCAATGTCCAATACATCAAATGGAATCATATACACTCACATTTTAAAAGATAAAAGAGGCAAGTTCAATGCAAAAAGCAAGCAATATATTTAGGTTGGGATTATAAAATAGCATAAATAAAATAATACATAGATCTAATCATCCATAGGATGATAGTCTCACAGGATGTTGTGCTTTGTGTGATGGTTTTGACTTACTACATGAAAGGTAGGGAAATTGGCTGAAGATATTGCCACAAATGTAGTGGAGGGGAACACTCCATAAAGTATTAAACTGATTGGAGACTAGTCACTTGACTCAAGTAGAAAATTTAAGAAAAATGGGAGAGCATCCCAAGGTCACTCCATATTAAAGTTTTTAGACATGGTATATCTCATGATTATGATGACCAAGAAGGCTCTATGGTAGTTGATTATTAAATGTGAAAGAATTTTTGAAACACAACCAACTAGGAAATAATGGTTGTGATAAGGTTGTGTAGTTAGGAACTACACAAAACCTAGTAGGTGTGTGTCTCAAAAACTTTGTTACAAATACATTAATTACAACATTCTGAAGCACATACAATAATTTAGCTATTGTATATTACAAAACAAACGAAGGATATAGATATTGCTTCAATCTCAAGTCTAAAAAGAATTTATGATCAGAGTGTTACAAGTAAACATCACATAAAGGCTATCTTTTACTTTAGCTATAATTTAGTGCATTGTGTTGTGTATGGTAAAAGTAATGACCAGATAAAAGAACATGGAGTAGAAGATGATTATGGTATTCAATGGGTAGGTTTCCTTTCAATGTGGCTCTTATAATTTTCAAAGGCATTATGAAAGGATTGTTGCGGAAGGATTGCAACTAGCGAATGAAAATAATGTATGGCTATTGAGTTTAAATGAATGAAAACATGTTGAATTAAATATAGAAGTTAATCAAATATTGTCATATTATCATGATTAACATGACCAAGATGCCTCTATGCTAGCTTAATTATTACATGCAAAACACTTTTTGAAACACAAACAACGTAGAAGTAATGGATTGATGTGATAAGTTTGTGTGATTAGGAACTACAAAAAATCTAGGTGATGTAGGTCTCATAAACTTTGCTACAAGTCCATTATTTGTAGCATTGTGAAGCACATATAATAATTCACCTATTATTTATTTAAAAACAAAAGAAGGATATTGAGATTGCTTCCATCTCAAGTCTAAAGGTGTCTATGATTAAAGTGCTACTAGTGAGCATCACACAAACCCTACATTCTACTTTAGCTAGAATTTATCAAGTTGTGTCGTGGTTTGGTAAAAAGTAATAACCAAAAAAAAGAAAATGAGTACAAGATAATTATGGTATTCAATGGGAAGGTTGCTTTTCAAGGTTGGTCTTATAATTTTCAATGGCGTTGTGAAAGGATTGTTCTCGAAGGATTACAAAATACCATATGACTATTCATGAACTTGAAGAATATAAAGTCGAATTACATCTAGAAGGTAGTCAAAGAGCAATATTAAAACTCTTAAAGCAAACCTTAATAAAGGTTGAGGATATGTGCACACAACATTCATGATGTCTTTCATAGAATAATGATAAGAGGGTATAAGATGCTCATCTTTTGCTTTTACAATCTCCTGGCACTAGCTTGGGAATATTGAGCAAGGGCTCTTTTGAAGTGTGATGATAATGCCTATGTTTTCTCTGATTTTTTCTTCTACCATACTTTTGATATGGCCGGTTGGCTCCCAAGCTATAATGAAATTTAACATTTGAAAAGCTCTTCCTTACACGTGAGACAAAAAGGGATATGCTTTATGTGTCCATTTCTAGAAGACGGATTTTACTAAGTGATTGGAGTGGAGGGGTAGCAATCACAGAAACGGGCAAAAGCCTACTTTCCGCGCTCTCATTCCTGCACACCCAACACTTTTTGAGTTATTCCCTAATCTTCAATCGTGCCCATTTATTCTTATTCTCAGCATGTGCCACAGCATGGGTACCGTGCTGCCTTCAATTGGCTTCATCGCTTTGGAATATGTATGTGTTTATTGTCTGATCAGCCCCAGCACACAGCCCACTACCACCTCTATCCTTTATAAATTTAACGCCCTTTATTCCACTTTGCAACCTGCATTCACTCCCTGCACTTTGCTACAGAATTGCCTAAGTGAAGGCTAGGCTCTTTCTCAAGAGAGGCTCCTTGTTCTGCAACCCTGGTTCATCGGAGGCTATGGATGTATTGAGCAATCCCTTAGCACGCAGTACGCTTGCCCATTGTGTTGTTCTATACCTGTATGGAACACACGAACAATATATTTATTCCCTAAGGATCTAATACATTGTGGATTTTGGAGTGCAGATGGTAGAAATGCTTGTTCGGATGGACTGCAATGGCTGTGAACGCACCGTTCGGAAAGCACTCTCCCGGCTTAGAGGCGTGTCCTCCAGACCCATCTCATGTCTCGTCGACTCTCTTTGAAAACATCTGGAGACTGGGTTTTGCTGACGTCAAACAATATAGTTGCGGTGTCTTGTCTTTTCTAGTTTCAATTTTCTGTTCTATTAAACTTCCTAACTGGTTACAAACTATGGAAAGATGTAGGTTGTTCAAACCTCTCAACAATTCAGAAAGCCTGATTCCTTATTTTTGCAATTATTGAGCTTTACAGGGGTCGATTCCGTGGACGTAGATTTAACGCAAAACAAGGTGACCGTAATGGGTTACGTCGATAGGATGCAAGTGCTTAGAGCTATAAGGAGGACCGGAAAAAGGGCCGAGTTTTGGAATCCTGCCCACCAAGAGGATTACCACCTTCACTTGCCCAATACCTACGGTTATCCCGCGAATTCGCATGCATTTGCGACGACATATAATTACGAAAGGCATGGATACAACGTACCTGCTCGACATATGAATTCTCAGTATCACAGCAGACCTCAAGATGGAGTTTCCACAATATTCAGCGACGAGAATCCGAATGGTTGTTCCATTATGTAGTGTCTGAAGTACTTAGTTGAGAACTAATGCTTTTGACTAATTTCGCAGATTAATATTATAAGAACAAGCAGGTCAATAGACTAGCGTTGCTCTATTTTGAGATATTTGCAGCCAAAAGGCCTCCAATAGTACGTCACCAAAACGCTAGATCCGCAAAACGGTAAACCCGTGGCTTGCTCGCGCTTTCTCCCCCCCCTTCACTTTAAAAACAAGGTGAATGATTATAAATCATTCATAAGGGCTGCCTTAGATTCAGGAAGATGTGCCGTGCGGAAAAGAGGGCAGAGATGATGAATTGAAAGCTCATGAGAGAGAGAAAGAGAGAGAGAGAGAGAGAGACCTAAAAATGTGGAAGATTTGTAGAGGAAAAAATAGCATGTGGAGAGTAAACAATCATAAAATCATTAGAGATTCTTTGGAAATTGAAAATGGCTATTTTCGCTTTGTTGTGAATCGCCTTCACTTAGTCATTCCTTCCACAGGCAAAAAAAAAGGAACTTTATATTACTCACGGGAAACCTTATAAGAGGTGAAAACCCAAGTAAAAATAGTAGAAAAGTGGAAAGTTAAAGGAATATTTAACAAGTCTCCAAAAAGATAGGAGGCCCAATTAGAGTTCTGCACCTTCTGCCTGCCAGCCAAAATGCGCGTGTGCACACACACAAAGAAAAAGGGGTGAATATTAGCCTCATGGAAAATCTAGAGACATCTCCAAGTTCTTGGGCTAATACTTACAACTTGCCATAACTTTCTTATGCAAGCTCTTTACAAGCTCTAGATTTAGCCAAGCTCGAAATACTCAAATCGACCAGCACTTGAAGTCATCTAAACCCATCTATATGACCAGATGTTTCGAATACTAGCTTACAAAAAACTTGCATATGAAGTTTAAGTCCCTCTCCAGCTCTTATTTCTTCCTTTCAATAGTCTTTTTTCCACATTAACAAATTCTTTTAGTGCTTCAGATATATTCTTTTTCTATTGTTTTGTGTAGTTTCTTATTACCCTCACCGAGCCCTAGCCTAGTCCTTGGCCTTTGATCTCCCATCCCACCTTGTGATACCCTATATCTATTTCATCCCTATGCCTGCTTCAATTTTCTATTTCACATCTAGCTTTTGTATCATCCCACTTCCCCAATTTTGCATATCCTTTTGCACTCACCCTTGCCTTTGTTAGCATATCATGTCCCGTTCATACATTCATCTTCTTTATACCCTTTATTAGTTCAATAACCCATGAAGATAGACAAGTAACTTGAGAAAATTGCACATTGATTTTTGATGTCCAAAAGGAATCACAATTGAGTGCAAAGAATAATTAAACAATATATTATATGCCATAGTTGTGGTCTTGGGCAAGATATATATCACAAATTTTGTGCCAACTTGATGTGCATCCCATTAAATAGAATCAAGGATTACATTCTCACATAATTAAGTGAACTTTTTGTGTGATTTGTATATCATGTGAATACGTTTTTCACAAAATGATGCATGATGGAAAAATCTTCTCAATGAAAAAGACAAAATCAACAATCTACCACTACTAGCTATTTTACTAATACCATTGATAGATGGTAAATCTATCATTGACAAATAGAAATTTATTGTTGGTAGAATGAGTCATTGTACTAGTGGGAGACTATATTGCTGATACTATCATTATTACTAGTACTTAGTACAAGGTCTAGTAAGCATTGATAACATTAACTATTTCACTCTTTATCATTAGTAATAGAGCCAATACTAGTGGTAATGAAATATAACCAATGGTGCTCTTACTAGTATGCAACTACGCCATTTTCATGGGTTTGGATTTGAGAGGTAATTTTCCTCTCTTCTTTTAAGCCCCATCTAGGGCCTAGGCTAGGGAGTGGTTCTTGATCATTGCACCAACACTCGGGGGGGTCGCTATGTATAAACCCTCTATATCACGTGCGTTCAAGGCCTATTTCTAAAATCCCTTATCTGTAAATTTTTCATTAATAAAATGTACCCCTTTTCTATACAAATCTGTAAAATTTTTCCAAAACTCTTTTAAATAGTCCCTTATGTATATTTATTTCTGTAAATTTTAGAAATAAAAATATCCTTCTGTTGAACTCATGTGATAGGGTTACATATGATGAGTGACCACCCCGAGCACCAACAAGGAAATGAGCTAGATGGGACTACTCTTAAGGTGTGAGTGCCTAGATGCTCTCAAAGGGGAGGGTTGGGGGAGGTGGTTTTTATCATTTTTTTCTTTTGTATGCATTTTTTATCATATGTTTTGTACCATGCCTATATGTTGTATACTATAAGTTGGATTAACATGTGGGTTCGTATGTGCAGATATCGTATGGAGTTTGTAGGCAAACTTTTGCATAGTTTTTTTTTGCAAGACGGAAGGTTACACTAGCTCTTAGCGCAAACGTGTGGTGATCAAGGGCACAATGCAAGCTAGTTAACTAGGTGCTTCAAGGGTGATTGCTAGAGAAGATAAATAGCATGTTGGAGAGAGAGATGGAGGCCACAATATAGAGCATAGGTAGGTTGCATAATTTGAAGAGCAAGGCCATAGAGGACATGAATCAGTTTGCTAGAAATAGATGCCCAAATCTGTGTGCTTGTTAGTGTTGTGAAATATTATTTTGATGCATTTCTTTGGATTGAATCCCTCATTGGCATGTCTTCATGGTTTGGGAATTCATGTGCTGCCTATCATTTGTCAATGATGTTCATGCATCACAAATGGAATGATGGGATGCAATATGGGCTTTGCAAAAAACTAAAGGCATTTAATTTGACAAGAAGACACTCATGATTGAGACTAAGTTGAGACTTGGGAGAAGAAGTTAGAATTAGTCTTTGGGATGGGAAAGGAGGAAGCTTAGCAAGATAAGAAAAGAGGTGCTGGCATCTTAAAAGAATCGGTGTAGGGAGGTTCTGCACAAAAGTTACAAAAATGAGCTAGTCACATAAGAAGAATTACTTTTGTGACATTTATCATAGAGAAAGAGACCTAACTCAATGGCACTATCTATTGGGTTTATCTAATAGTTTACCTGGCCTATTACCACACATACGGTATGCCAACAAGTGGTACAACGACACTAGTAGGACTTATAGACCAAAAGCAGAAAGAGTGGTGGCCATCCACATAGCACACCCTATCCTCATTTGAGTATTTTTGCAAGCTAAGAAGATCCCCTTTAGACAATCACATCATAATCAAAGCTTTTTCTCAAAATTTTCTTGGGCTACCATTTAATGAAGGTTTTTCAAACATTACATTGATGTGCACTTGAAGAGAGGAGAAAAGATAAAGATGCAAGTAGAAGGAAAGGTAGAGGATGTAATTAAAGGAGGAAACATGGCGCAATGAATCAACTTCTTTTATGCCGATGCACCATTTGAGCCATTCTCTCTTGCCTAGACTGGCATGCTTGCATTATGCCGAATGGTTCCATGCAAACTTGCACCATAGCAAGATCTTGCTCATACTTCAAATGGTGCATGTTGAGCATTGATTGGGGAATAGTACAAGATTTTGTAGAGGAGTTTAGAAGGACTTAAAAACAATGAAGTGGCTATAGGACTGAGGGTGACAAAATTGGGAAAAATGGACTCTCGAACCTGACCAAGACTATGCTTGACTTGTACCAGTGTTATAGGTATTTGGACTACAAAATCTGACATATTGGGCCTTGGTTGGATTATTACCAAAATGCTATAGCTTTTCTTTGATACCCATAAATATGTCAATTGGATATTCACATGCCTAACCAATCACCTTTTTAGTCCATTTTGCTATAGATTGGTCATAACATGATGGCAGAAAACCCATTAGAGAGGCTTATACCAAAATATGCAATGCACCAAGTCCAAGTGTTTGGTTGTGCAACGAGAAATTGGTTATGCAACCAATTGAGATATGAACATGGTTCTAAAGGTTGTAGAGTAGTAATCGAAGACATTATTTATGGAGATCTATAGATTCTTCATGTATACATTTGTTAAGATGATGTAATAAAGTCAAAGTTTGAGTCTCATTTTTAAACCTCTTGATTCTACTTTCCTAAAATTTGCATATGCCATGTAGCATTATCACACATCATATCAACTTGCATCCCATCATGTAGCATCATCATGTATCATATTATGTTACATCATCATGGATCAAGTAAACATGAAACCCTTTTACTTGGCTTGCGCCTTTTGTGAATACTACAAATACTAGCCAAATCTACCAAATATTTCTTTTAAGCAGATGGTATATTATCCTATGGCATGCTTTCCATGGTTTTGAGATTGGTTCACCACCATAATGCTATGATAATGATTTAAAAATGGTGTGAATGATGCTTCAATTCCAAACAACTGCAAAGGGTGTAGCTCATAGTGATTGAAGTTTTTAGACAAAAAATTTCCCCTTAGGTCTTTAAGATCATGAATTCCAATTAAACACTTGCCTTCTCTTAGACTCTACATAGTCAACAAGCCTTGCCGTCCAAAAAGTCCAATGCTATCATATTTTGTCTAGAATCTAGACACTTGCACCTCAGGGGTAGTCCGATTTAGTCCCTTGTCGTAAGATCCTAGAGAGTAGGACCCAATCTCTTGGCTAGACCTTTGGGTGAAGTGAAAATTTACTATGCTTCTTGCTAAAGGAAGGAAAGTTGATAGCCCGAGATATATTTTAGAGGCAAGGATTGTTGATTTTGTAGGATCAAAAGAGGAATGGGGTTCTATGATTGTAGTTCATGACCTTAAAAGCTGGAGGAGAAATTTTTTTTCTAACAACTTTAGTCATTGTGAGCTACACCCTTCACATATGTTATGGATTGGAGCCCTATTGGAGCATCATTAATATAATTTGCAAATCATAACCACGGTACTAGGGCATGCACTAATCTCCAAGGTATGGGAAGCAAGCAATAGGATACTATACTAGCTGCTTGAAAGATTGATGCTCAATAAAGGAGGAGCTTGATAAAGAAAGAGCTCAAAACATGCCATAACAAGTGGAGGCTGTAACAAGACTAGGTGCAGCTAGCATACATTGTAAGTATCTTTATTACTTACTATATTGTAAGTTAATTCATTTTTTAAATGTATGCTCTATTCTCACCTATTGGTGCTATTCTCTATCTCTATCTCCCATCAATATATTGGCTCTCAGAGAAAGAGAAAAAATTATATATGCTTACATACTTTTAAGAGTAAGATTGAGCGAGGGGGACTTGGATTATTACTAAATCAATATATCTTGACTTGATAATAATCCATTTTCCTCTCACCAATAATGTCTCACTTTACCAATTGCTTGCAGGATTGGCACTTTGTAAAGGTGGAGCCAACGTATTTTGCGAGTAGCTTTATTACTTACAATCTTGTCAATTGATGCATTTCATTTGATGTGTGTTATTTTACATACTTATCCTTGCCTCCTTACCTTGGGATAGGTTTTTTGGATCTAAAGGTTCCCAAAAGCCATTTTTAATTTCTAAAATAGAGAGCAAATTTTCATCTCTCATCCTATACCAAACAAGGTTCTACCAATCTAGGTTTGACCAAACTAGCTTCTACCAAAGTAATCTCTATCAATCCTAGATTAAGGTAATGATAGGGGCATGGAAAGGCCCACATGGTGGGCTATTTTATCTGATCAACCACAAATAAGACCTTACATGAATATAATGTGTGGTGCATGCAAGTTGCAATAGGATTCAAATAAAGGGGGAAATAATATCTTTGAGATCTCATACCTCATTCTCCTCCTATAATATCTATTGCATTCATTGGCTTGTAGTTGTGGTAAATCCTTACCCCAATATGCTAGATATTAAAGTACTTGATCACTTTTGCAACGACAATGAACACTATCTCCCTCACCCTCATCCTCTCATAATCGATTGTGATCCACCTTACCCTAGCACTCTGGGTGTAGGAGCTGTGGACTATAATCTTTTTGAATCAAGAATGCTTGTGGCGCTCATATATAAGTATAAAGTATGTGAGAAACCCAATAAATATTACCATCACTAATTGCCATACTTTTGTTTCAAGTATTATCATTATATTAACGGAATAGAGAATATTTCCATTGATAATACTTCAATAGTACTACAAGACATAGGTCTCTTTTTGGTGTCTTCCAACGCTTCACAGGTATGGGCATGAAGATTGTCAGTATGGTTGGCGAGCGGGGAAGGTGTTAGTGTGGATGTCAAAATAGCCATGGATATGGTCATTGGTATATGTGTCAGTATGTACCAATCCCTATACCGGCATTTATATCCACTAACACCAACCCTTGCACTGATGCTTTTAGCGATGCTTTCACCAATGCATGGGTACATTTTTCCATACTGACATTTTTACAGAATGTCATTTCCAAGGGTCCTAAAAAAATTTTGAACCACAAGTTTGGTCATTTGAAAGATAAAAAATATAAGAGTATCTACACCAAAATTGAGATCAAAACACTCATGTAATGATAGTGAACTTAATTAACATACAAATTAATGTACAAAATGTCACTATAAAAATGTGAGGGCCAAATTATACATAAGAAGTCTCGTCAATGTCAAAAATATGAATTAGTAGCATTTACATTAATGGCTTCATCTTGAGCCAAGTCTTGCCTACCAAATATGTCTATCTCAAGGTTTACATACAATTGATCACCTACATCATCCCCTATTGTATGTCTACCTAAGATTTGATCCTCAAGTTCACCGGCCTCTAGTTCTCCCTCTTCTTCCCAAAGTCATGATCTCCACCTTCCATTACAGTGTTATTATTTTCACCTTCTTCATGGCCCATATGGTCATATTCATCCTCTTCCCTAGATCCATCAACATCATTATTTGGATCATTTGCTGGCATCTTTGTTTTTATATCCCTATCTTAAAAAATATGTTCGCTTCGAGGAGCAGCTTGGATCACGTACCGCCATCTTGGATCCAAACGATTTGGATGAAAGACCACCTACATTGAAGATCCAAATTAGGTTCATGTAATTATATTCATTTATGCTTAAGTATAAATATAAATATAAATATATGTATGAGAATCTACCAACATTTGTTTGAAAACGAAGATATTAGCTTTTAATTGATTCGTTAATGTGCACTTGTTCACAATGCTCTGGAAGAACAAAGGTATCATGTTCATTGGTCCTGGTGGAGTCAATGGCAAAGAAACCTTATTTGTCTCTCCTGACTGTAGCATTGGGACCATTGTAGATAGTTCTAAACCATTTGACATTAAGAATGAAAATACTAAATCTTATAAAATCAACTTCATAGATGTCACGTATGGTCCCACAATAATCTAATCGTGAGGAGAGAAGATTGCTATTATAAGAACTTGCTCGGCTATCTTGTACAAAGCTAGCCATGACTCGATCCACAATCATATGTGACTCTTCTTGAATCGATCCATTCCACATGAAAATGCTGTCCATGTGACCACAATGCGCTATACTTTTTGTATTAAAAAGAACATGATTAAAACAATGAGGATGCATTTTGTAGCAATCGTGATCATAAATACCCAAATAAAGTAGAAAGGTTAAAAACTTACATGTGGCATATATCTGACTGCAAGCTCTCGCTCTCAATGAGCGATTATCTCCTCTCCATCATGTTTGCTTCACGAAGAGCTTCTTATAGCCAATCATGGGACATGTGTCTGGGGAGAAGAACAAGGTCTGGTGGATATGGCCCTCTGCCTATGCATGACTCTAAATCTCACCCTCTCATTTATTTTTTGTTCTTTGGCCTCTTCATATCTCTCCACCCATCTTTGCATCTCGGGACTATTGAGGATACAAAACTTATTGAATTTCTCTCTTTACTCTTCACTCATCTTTGTTTCAACCCCTTTACCTTGGGGAACCTATGCAATGACACGATCATTGTCCTTGATGTTCAAAGCATGTGGCATAACAGGATCCATGGATGCAAGAAACTCTATGATGTATACTAATGACTCTTGCACAAGCCATCCCTCTACCATGCTTGCTTCGAGTCTAGCTCTTTGCCTTACAAATCCCTTCAAGGTTTTCATAAACCGATTAAGGAAAAACATCCAATGACTATGAACAATTCCTGCGATGGCGACCTCATCAACTATGTGTACAAGCAAGTGCACCCGAGTTGTCATAATTCTTGAGGGAAAGTGCTTCTCAAGTAGGCACACAGCTTCAATGGAGTTGATGCTCCATACACACATCTCTTGTTGTGAGATCCACCTATTCCACATGCACTTGTAAGATTCAATATTTTATATCCATCATTTAAAATTGTATGAAATATAATGAAGGTGATATGATAGTAAGCATACCTGACCATGCCACTGATCTTGCAGATAGTAGTTCTAACATCTTCTGATAAGCATCCTCTCATTGTAATTGGGAGGATAAACTACCCAAGCAAAAAAGGAGGTCCAACAATGTGTCACAATCATGTAAGTTAATTACATGAAAGCATCAAAATCTTAGTTCTATATACTCTTCTTTCAAGCGAACATGTAGAATACCTATGAGACCTTCTCTTTTCCTTCTCTCTGTCCTTGTCTTTTCATTCTCTCTTTGCCTCTCTTCTCCTCTCTTTTCCTTCTCTCTTTTCCTCTATTTTCCTTCTCTCTTTTCTCTCTTTCCTTCTCTCTTTTCCTCTCTTTTCCTTCATCTTCTCTCCCCTCTCTAATTTCCTCTCTTTTCTCATTTTCTCTTATTTCCTCTCTTCCCCTCTCTTCTCTTCTGTCTTTTCCTCTCTTCTCCTCTTCTTTCTTTTCCTCTCTTTTCCTTCATCTCTTTTTCTTCTCTCTTTTCCTTCATCTTTTTTCCTCTCTTTTCCTTCTCTCTTTTCCTTCTCTCTTCCCCTCTCCTTGAGGTCTCAGCCACATGAAGCTTCAATAGCCTAACATTGAGCAAGCATATGCAGACTTGTGTCATTGCTTCCCTCTCCAAATCATTCTTTGAAAACCTAAGAGTATCAATTGTAACAAATGCATTTTGGACTTTTTTTTTTGTGTCATGGAAATTGAAGGCTAAGATTCAAAACCCAAGAATTCAAAGAATGATCCGAGTCTATAAATGCACCAGTGTGAGGGGCCTATCTTGTTCTCTCTCTTTTCAAACTTTTTCTCCTATCTTTTCTCTCTTTTAAAAGGCATTTAGTATAATGAATAACAAAGAGAGGGATACAACATAATCTCATCATATATCATAACAAATATCCAAGAGGGGTTACAAAAAATATCCAAGAGAGGGCTCCCTCTCATACACCAGAAACTATAGCTAACATTCTCTATATCGGAGTACTTTATAAACTATAAATACATTCTTCATTATTTCTTCAATGAAGTGCTACCCTCCCCTTTGTCATCTCTCTTTTTATTCTCATCCTTCACCTCTTTTTTCTTTTGCTCTATAGCCCAAGGAACTTCCTTGGGCGTATGGCCTTCCTCCTACATCAGGCTCTACATCTCCTCAATAGAATCCTCCAAGATCTCCTGATCGGTCTTGTACATGTTCTTGTTGGGTAGATCCTCACCCTCAATGTGTGCGTTTGGACATAGATGCGCACTAGGGAGCGATGGTATATCTACCTCCCCATCCTTTATATTGTAATATGGAATTTACCGCTCCTCCAAGTATGCTAACATAGCTTTTTCACTAGGGGCCATGGAGAGTAGCAGAGAGAGAGAGCGAAGAGAAGGGAATGACTATCAGTGAGCGACGAGAAGGAAGTGACAAGAGAGTGACTAGAAGTAGCAGAGTAGAAGGAGTGGAAGGAGGGGAACGATGAGATGGGAGTGGTGTGAGACAAAGAAGAGAGAAGGGGAGACTTTAAAGACTGTGGGAGGATGAAGCGGAGAAGGGCGGGGCAAAGAATCAAATGTTTAAAACTTGAGGAGGATAAAGCGGCGGATAGGGAGATAGGGGATGTGATTGGTGAAGATTGTGAAATAAAGGAGAGTGGCTGCAATAATGTTTCCTAGAATTATCTTTTCGTAATATATTGGCTTGTGCAATAAATATATATTTTGTTGAATAGAAGTGAATGTGAATGTAGCTTGTTTGTACCCTAATTCTTTTACATATCTTGAACGAGTGCCCTGGTATGATTTGTAATGTGTTATATGCTCGTATTTGGTTCTTTTTTTTCAAACTGATTAAAAATGGAACGCCCTCCTCCACAACAGTCTTTCAAAAACCTCAACCCGGTTCCCCATGTTGCTATCATTTGGGACATCCAAACTCTGCTCTCACATGTAGCAAAAAATATTGCGCATGATGCAGATTGGGTAAAGTATAACGTCAAAGTGCATGTGTGTGGGTGGGGTCCTGACCGATTGTGCGTGGAGTGGCATGGAATGAGGGAGGCACAAAACAACCTATGGGATCTTCGTAAGCTTTGGAGAAACCACTAGAATCGACCATATAGCAAGGATGACACTATAAAAGACATAATGGTTTGTGTAGATGTCTTCTTGGACCGCGAGTACATAGTCCAAGAAGAGTATAAATATATATTAGAAGAAGTGGAAGATGAGGTCCCGAGTGACCCACGTCTAGCAGTGAGGAGGTGGAAAATACCTCAGATAGTAATGCAGAGCAGTAGACCTCCTCTCTCTTTTGGCATTTTTGGAGAACGTCTCTTTTGGAGACAAATTTTGTTTTACAATACTATTTTTGCAAGAATTTTTGTATATGAAAACTCTTTTGGATATAAATTTTCTAACTGAATAGTCTTTTGGACCCAAATTTGGTATATAAATACTCTTTTGGATACATATGGTAAAGTAACTTATGGAGATATATGATAATATACGATGAAGTCTTAAGTAAATTGTCTTTTCATAGTTTTAGTAAATAGAATTTGAGTTCAAGTAATAATTTGTCCTTTAAGTAAAGTGTAAGTATTGTCTTTTATGTAAATTGTCTTTCTGGTTCTTACCCGCTCCTGTGTTTTTGTGTTTGTCCAATCCCCCCAAACTAGACATGTTAGCACATCGTAGTTCGGAGAGTAGGACGCCCCTCATAGGAGGAGACGTCATGATTTGTACTCTCCAGAGGACTTCAATTCCACTCAGCCAACTCCTCACGTTCCTATCCCTATGACTACCCTTGGGTGGACTTCGCACAGGCCAACTCCTCTCTCGGGCCTACCCCTACAATTACCTCGGTAACTCCTTTGATAATAGACAGCCCATGGATTTGTCGGGAGTCCCAACAAGTTTGTCGCATCCATGAGCGACACAGAGGCAACGAGATTCTTCTCTCTGTTGTCCTAGAGGACCTCAGCTAAGCATGGGTTAAGGGGGGGGAGAATGGTTTGGGTGGTCCCCAATGTAAGAGGAATAGCCAATAGGGGATCTCTGCATGCCTGCCATCCCTCCACCTCAACATACCATTGCCCCACACAAAGAAGCACTCTCATTGGTACACCTCAAATCCCTCTCTAATCCCTTGAAATTAGGAAACACTAATTGGAGGCCCTTTTGAGACCCCATTTCTCCCCTAATGAAAAGAAGGTTTTCTTGGAAAGGAAGACAAAGACCATTGCACATCATCATATAGGAGAAACATGATGCCACAAATGGTGCAAAAGTCGCATGAAAATAATCATTATCACATTGGTAGCTTGGAACACACAAGTGATAAACCAAATACATATACCACTGGTAATTTCAATTATACTCGATGGTATTAATAGAAAAATTAGTATAATTCCTAGATATTGGTTGGGTATTGAATTATTATCTCTAGGGTATCAATGGTATTAAAAGGACAGATGGTAGCCTAAATATCACTTGACTACACTTCAAGATGGTCCACTTTTTTACACTGATACTGACGCTAAATACAAAGATATTTTTTTTAAACAAGTGGAAAGTGTTGGAAACTCCGTCGGTGTGGACATAGCAAAGAAATCGCCAATACCAACATCGGTGTTACTGTTGGTAAAATATGTGTGATAGTATCGGTATGGGTGTCAGTGTAGGCATCGGTATTTACCCACACTACAATGTCAGTACAGGTATCGGTATTTATCGATGTTTCTACAAATTCTTTAAAGAAATTATGTGGGGCAAGATGGGGCTTGTTTCAGTCCCATCCTACCCCACATAAAATTTTTTCCCATTAAAATCACGATTAAATGTTACAAATGCAGAGGTGTGCATTACAATTTTGTAACGAAAGTCTACAAAGTAATGGCAATATGCTACAAAATGGCAAATCCTCTGAAGTAATGCACTAATGTGCTAAAAAATGGCAAAAGTAATGCACTAATGTGCTAAAAAATGTCCAAATGGCAAATCTGCCGAGGCACACAATCTACTACAAAATGGCAAAAGTGCCAAAATATTGAACCACTAAATATTATCCTATCCTACTATTGCTCCTCCTCATTTTCCTCACTCTCCTTGCCCTCGGTCTCTAGTCTGTGTGCATCCTCCTTGTCACCCTCCTTGCCCTTGGTCTCTCTATGTGTGACCGATCCCTCGCCCTCCTTTGTTGCATATCTAGCCGCTTCTTCCTCAGATCCCATCTCTCCATCTCTAGATCTCTAGATGGGTTGAATGTGCCTCCTTGAGAATGAAACAACTTAGAAAAACTAAGAGTGTTGATTGTAAGGAAATGGTGATAGTCAAACGATAACAAACAGGAATAGGGTATACTCACATGATGCATCGCCACCCTTTCCCAATCGACATGGACTCCTTCTCCTTACACCATGCCCCGGCTCCAATCTTGAAGGCCCTTCTGTACTCCTCGTTATCTGAGGCCTTCCAATCACAGATTCTTATGGATCCAAATTCAATTAGTTAGATATGAATGATAAGACATTTGAACAATTGAACATATTAGAAATTCAGTAGAAGATAAAGAGATACTTACCACCCATGCCTCGTTGCCGAGTCTGCCACTGCTCCCAAGGTGCGAAGGACCTACAATCTCTAGGCTTATCCTCGCTTCCCTCCGCTAAGGCTTAAATGCATCTTGATTGTCCCTGTAAAGCTTCTTCTCTTTCTTCCAATCCTTCGGGTCCATCCACTTTGACTTGTGCTTACCTTTGATTACAACATCGCTTAGTTCAAAATCTACGAGACCTAAGGATCTCCCCCATGTGAGTAAGCATGGCATTTGTTTCAAACTCAAACCCTTTAGGATTTGAAAATTGTCTCTTGAGGGATTCTATGTAGGCTTCCTTGGCTCTTTTTTCTTGTTGTTTCCAAGGTCTGAATATATCATTGGGGAAGTGGGTGCTCACCAACCTCCTCATGTATCTAGTGATCGCCTTCCCGTCATGGTCTTGTATAACCTCTCCAACGCTATTCACTCTGTAGGGAAGGTCCTCGAGCAAAACAAAGTTCAAAGGATTTGCTGAAGAATGGAGTAGCAGAGCTAGAGTGAGGGGCGGTGCAAGTGCTTAAAGAGCGAGGAGTAAGGGAGAGAGTGGGCTCTGAGGTGTTGCATCTTGTGAGTGGAGAGGGCAAGGGACCTGACTGTGGTACTACATCTCATGATGAAGTGGGGACTATAGGGATGTGAGTGTGTAGACTTGTCTACATCCCTTGAGCCATCACAATAGCCTCGATCCTTAATACTCTTTCTGGACCTATGATGGGTACACCTAGGTGATGACCCCTCGGTCGAGGGGGCTACAAGGGGTGGTTGTCAAGTAGGTAAAGCCATCAATGGCCCTAATCTTCTCCCCCCCTAGGGGTGTAGGAGAGGCTCTGGTCAACTTCCCTCTCCATCCATTGTGGGACCTTTTGGATGAATTTCTTTTGTCCACTAGCCTACTCCAGGTTTGTCCCCTCTTTCTCTACTCCTTTGCTCTGGTCCAACTATCCTCTCCCTCCATTGTCAGACCTTTTGGACGAGTTTCTTTTGTCCTCTAGCCTACTATAGGCTTGCCCTCTCTCTCTCGTCTACTTTGCTCTTGTTCAACTGCTCTCTCACTCCATTTTTCAGAATTTGGGTTGTAGCACCTCCTACAGCTGGTCTTCTCTCTCCTACTCTTCTCACTATTTCTATGCCTCCTCTTTCTCTATCCCCTTATGTTCTACCTCCGCCTTCTCTTTCCTCTCTTGATCTACCTTCTCTTGCTCTATGGCCTCTTGCTTAGCTACCATATCCTACAGGTTCTCTTTCCCTTCTACAGGCACTTCTCCTTTTGGTGTAGGTGCTCTTTTCCCTCCTACAGGCACTTTTCCTTCTGGTACAAGTTTTCTTTTCCCTCGTACAGGCACTTTTTTTTCTACTATAGCAACTCTTTGCCCTCATACAGGCGCTTTTTCCCTCTTTCTTTTCCTTCTCATATAGGATACAACTGCTCTTTCCTCTCCTACAAATATTGTTTTCCTAACAGGCATGGTCTGGAACACAGTGACACAAGGTGGGAATGTTGTGAGCCATGATGGTAAGCATCCTATATATTGATTTATATTTTATGGTCTTTTAATGTAATGTGCTTTGTTAGGTCTGCTAATGTAATGGTTGTTGAATTGATACAGGAGGCATTTGAGATCACTCATTAATGCACTATATTAGTTGAGTAGGAGGATACATTGTGGTCCTCCATAGACTTTGGTCCTATGGGCCCAGATTCCTCTCAATTGTCCCCCTACACCAATCAAGATTGTTTCTCTTGTAGATTTTTCTCTTCTCTTAGATAAACACCTGTACTTAGCTTGAATATCTCAAATCAAGATTGTTTCTATTGTAGCTTATTTCTCTTCTCTGAGATCAACAGTCCTACTTGGCTTGAATCTAGATATGGATATAGGAAAATCATCCCACAAAATTAGAACTTACAAGTAGGACTAGCCAAATCATCATTGGGGTGACCTACTTTAGTGGTTCTCAACAAATGTTGCACATGAAGTGGAATTTTTTCCTAAGGGTGAAAAATACAAGGGAAATATGGTTAGGGAAGTGTAGGTCATTGTGCAAATCTTTAAGGAACACACCTACAGAAGTGTATGCCATTAGGCAAAACTTTTTCCAACATAGAGCTACAAATATTATCCCATGCTACCATTTTCAAGGCTTTAATGGGTGTAAGTATACTTCAAGTTCATATATAGAATTTTCATAAGCTTGAATTGTACAATTTTAACCTTATAGATGGCTCCAGATCACTTGTGCTAATCGATTTGAGTACTTAGAGGGATAAATTTAAAGCTTATATGAGAAAGTTATGTTTGACTTTTAGGCAAATTAATCAAATTTAAAGGTATAAATATTATCCTACGCAACTTAGATAAGGATATAGATTTTCCATTGGGATGAATGTTGAAGATCCTACCAATAGGCTGAGTTGCCAAGCTAGCCAATGTCTAATATAAAGAGCTTGCCATTATGCTATTGTGTGGTGTCTACTTATTTTCCATTTTTGTCGCTAGGCCTAAGTAACAAAATGGGTAGACTATATCAAGGGATCCACCATCCATGGCCTATAGGTGAGTTGCTAACCTAGGTAGTGGCTAACATGAAGACATTGATGTCATGCTTTTGAGTTTTGTCTCTACTTTTGTGTAGTTTTGGCTAGGAGTAAGCTCCATCTTCAATGTACAACCCTTCCCTTCCATTTATCTTTTTTTGTGTAGTTTAGGCTAGGTGTAAGTAGCTAAAAGGGTAGCATTACTTAATATAGAAGGAACTCCCAGTCACTTGGAAGGAAGATCATAATGCTCTAAGGGGATCACTCATTGCTCCACCTCTCTCTCTCTCTCTCTCTCTCTCTCTCTCTCTCTCTCTCTCTCTCTCTCTCTCTTGCATCACTTGAGGCTTTCTCTTCAACATCAATGGTAGTTCATGATGAGATTCATCTACATCTTTCTTAGTAGAGGATACTTTTCCTACTCAATTCTCAAATTCACTTGGGGAGAAATTCCAAAGGTTCATGTAATCTTCATTAATGGGGCCATAGTAGCTCCAACTTCATCCACATATAAATGCATAGTGTCTAATAAAGCTCTTAGTTGGTTAGCATTTTATCATTGTCCAATAAAACTTTTAGTTGGTTAGAGTTTTATCATTGTATATTAGATCTTCAAGTGTCCTCATGGAGCATCTTTGTCAATGTTCTCAAGATCATGTCCAACAGTAGTCATCATCTTTGAATGTTGCATGGATCCCCTTCTCATCATTAGCCCCAAGGAGCTACCTTTTCTCAACAATTTAGGTCCAATAGAACCATTTTTTTGATAGCCCATTGTAAGTTTCCTATGTTTGCAAGGTGAAAATGCATAGGCTATGCATAGGTATGCTTTTGTTGATGTCTACAGCTCACCTCTAATATTTAAAATTAGCCTCTAGACCAGCTTGAGATACTAATAGACTCAATCCTATCATCCATATCATGCACTTTAATCCATCAAGGATAGGCCATTAGACCTATCACAGATCCAAAATGAAACATAGTCATTTTATCATTTGCCCAAAGGTGAGAGTCTTTGCAATTACTAGCTCCATAAAGAGAGAGATCTTGTACAATACTCAATTAATTCTTTACCATCATGAAAGAAGGGGATAAAGCACATAATTCATATTTTTTATGTTTTTAGTTACATATCAAGTATAAAACTTATGGTGGAGAGAGAGAGAGAGAGAGAGAGAGAGTTTAGATTAAAAATTCCCATCAATAATTGAGCCATACAATTAATTCCATCAATTGGATAAAAAGCAAAAAAAGAGAAACATATAAGGAAAAAACGTTTGAGACATCTAAGTTGAAAAATTTAACTAGAGTTTGCAAAATTTTTTATCAAAATTAAATTTTTTTAATAATATTGAGTTTGACAAACATAATATTGAAAAAAGATTTCAATTCCTCAGGCAATCTAGGTTCCGAGGTCAGGATCCACTTACCTGCTGCCACCATCGAAACAAACTAGGTGTTAGAACATCATGGTTACATTTGGGTAGAGAGGTAATGCTTATCTTCCCTAGCTTGTTATCACTTTACCTAAGAATATAGACAACCATAAGGATTCTTAGATAATTTAAAAAACAATTTAGCCACAAGTGAAGTTCAAGTCACAATTGGAGTAAGGAGCGAATGAGTGCATGGGTTAAGAAGGGATTAGAGGTGGTATGGGATGATTAGTGGGCTTGGCATGTGGGGTGGTTAAAAAGAAAGTGTAAAGGGAAGATTTCATAGGGGTACATAAAAGAATAGTTCATATAGTTAGGAAAGTATTCATGTGTGTATGTGTCTGTGTGTAAAGAAATAAGTGTTTGTGTGTGTGAGATACATTTACTAATCAAATCTATTTTGTGTGTGTGTGTGTGTGTGTGTGTGTGCATGTGTGGCCCACCCCAAACCCAGAGGGTAAGACCACATGGTGGGGAGTAAGCCCACCATGTCAAACTTACTCCCCACCTATTAATAATAAATGAATAGAAGTGGATGTGTAGGATAAGTATCAAAATGAAAAAGTAATGCCAATAGTACATGTGTAAACCACTTCGGCAAAATAGATATAAAAGTTAGTAAAAACTAAGGTGGATCACAACATGACTAGGGATTATCCATGCTAAAGAAATATCCAATGGATGTGAATTAATTGTATGGAACTAGCCTGCTAGTCCCATCAATAGTTGAGCCATACAATTAATTCCATCAATTGGATAAAAAGTTAAAAAAGAGAAACATGTAAGGAAAAAATATTTGACACATCTAAGTTGAAAAATGCAACTAGAGTTTGCAAAAATTTTAATCAAAATTAAGAATTTTTAATTATGTTGAGTTTGACAAACATAATATTGAAAAAAGATGTCGAATCCTTAGGCAATCTAGGTTTTGAGTTTGGGGTCCACTTACTCTAGAGCATCATAGTTATGTTTGGGTAGACAGGTAATGCATGTGTTTCCCGGCTTGTTATCGCTTTACCTAGGAATATAGACTACCATATATACTCTTAGATAATTAAAAAAACAATTTAGCCCCACAAGTGAAGTTTAAGTCACAAGTGGAGTAAGGAGCAAATGAGTGCATGGGTTAAGAAGGGATTAGAGGAGGTATGGGACGATTAGTGGGCTTGGTATGTGGGGTGGTTAAAAGAAAGTGTAAAGGGAAGATTTCACGAGGGTGCATAAAAGAATAATTCATAGCTAGGAAAGTATTAATGTGTGTGTGTGTTCATGTGTAAAGAAATAAGTGTCTGTGTGTGTGAGATACATTTACTAATCAGATTTTGTGTGTGTGTGTGTCCACGCACACATGCATGCGTGCGTGCATGAGAGAGAGAGAGAGAGAGAGAGAGAGAGAGAGAGAGAGAGAGAGAGAGAGAATATTCTCTCGATGTGTTGTCAAGCTAGACATACAACACTTTCATGAAGAGGTTTTGTGTGATTCCTCAATGCATCATTTAAAACTAAGACTATGAGATTAGGATCATTTCTTACATTTGGTGTTGTTAGATAACCTTGGGGATTAATTCACCATGGTAGATCATGCAACCAACCACGTGATATGTGATGAAGTTCTCATCTTTCAAATCCTTGGCCACTCACTTCAATTGAGGAAGGTTGGCCTTCTTTTGATCCATCCCATCAATGATGATGGCTAGGTATTTATTAGGCTCTTGATAGCTCTTCTTGCCATGCTTCGGTAACTTCTTTCTTTCTAAAGCTTGCATATCTCGATGCTTTTGCAACCCTGCAATTGCTTCTTCTACAAATATGTAATAATGTTAGCCTGAAAGCAAACTATTGCCAAGAAGAAGAACAAAGGTCCATGACATCATTATAGGCACCTCTCTCCTACCCTTGACCTTGATTATATAAGGCCTTCAAGTCTGCACATGTGGCACACATGCCAAAGCGACAAAGCTTTGGTATCTTCACGTTGTTGAACTCATTCTTCCAAATCTTGCAGAAGTGTTGGTAGGCCACGTACTTGTCACTTGCATGAACCATGGCCTCCTTATGCATGGAATGGATCTTGCGCTTGGAGAAATTCTGGTAACTGCAATTGATAACTATTGGGAAGGGCCTTGGCATGTTTCTCCACAAATTCTTGCAACCAAGAACATAACATGTTGCCATGTGGTCCAAGAACTCTCATTTGTCTTGCTGTACAAATGTCTTTATGGAGGCGGGCTTGTAATCTTCTCAGCCTCTCATTGCCAAGACAATGTGCGAGTCTATATGCTTTGCAACAAACTATCCTTGAACCAAATGAGTACTCAAACATAGTTCTATTCATCTTGTTTCCTCTTCATCTTATGGACCATGCTAAATAGAGGTTTTGATAATCTTTATTCATTTGAACATATTTTTGGTGTAACTCTCTTAATTTTGCACCCAAAAATGACCAAGCACATTCTGCTACAACAAAGAGTATTGTAGGTATCTTTAAGACATTGAGTTTCTAGCATTGTGCGAGATCTCCCTCTTGTGTAGCTAGTCTTTTGGAGGTCCACATTCATTGGTCTTCCCATAAGTGTATTCTCAATAGATGAGATTGAGTTCCCTTTCCATGTGAAAATCGAGACAGCAGTCATGAACCAAATGGATTATATGTCCATTATCAAAAACAATTTTCATCTTCAAAACTAAAGTAAAGGGAACTGGTAAATGTAATAACGCATGCACCTCATTTGAAATGGAGGCTTGTTAACCTCTCCTCCTTGTTGGGGTGTTCTTTAAAGCAATGATGTCTATTATTTCATTATCTTTAATGGGAATGTCCGGGGCACGGAAATGAGTTCTTGGGCTTGTATGTCCATGATCATCTCATGATTAGGTGAAGGAGTGGGAGACACATCCAAGGTCACAAAAGAGGTTCCAACACTAGTACAAGATACATCCACTGTAGCAAAGGAAGCACTATAAGAACTATGACAAGATGAAATTGAGATAGAAGAAGTGTCAAATGAACCTACCATGCTGATCTTGTTCAGCCTCAACGATGACGTCCCAAAAGTTTTTAGCTTCATAGTAAAGTTTTCTTATGTATTTGTAATATATTTTGTATGTATTTTGAATGTGTTTTCTATCAAATCCATTGTGTGAATTGAATGTTATCTTTGATTTGTCTCTCCTTCTTTCTTTATGAAAATTTATTCTAATATATTTGAAATATTTCAAATTTCTTCTTTTGTTTTGTAGCTATGTTGGCAGATAAACAAACTTTTGGAGAGATCCATAACTTTGTAAAGCCCTCCACAGAGGATGCTCCATCCAAAAGCAAGAAGATAAAGTTGACAAAGAAAGATTCCAAGGAATCAAAGAGAATTGGCAAATATTCAAATCCAAATGTGCAACAAATTCAACAAAGTTATGATGTTCCTACTCTTGGTGATGATAACTATTTGCATCTTCGAATATTATGGGACAGTGCTGAAGTGAAGAAAGTTCAAGATTTGAAATGGTCCATAAAAGTTGATCTTGATATAGAAGAGATGACATTGATGCTTCCAAAGACACTTCCCAATGGAAGATCTGTTTTCAAGCCAATTATAAAGATCAAAGACATAGCCAAAAGTGAGTCAAATATTGGAGAAGTCAAAATGCTTGGGCTTGATAAAAACAAGAGACCTCTTGTTTGTGTCATCTTGGAGGACAAGTTTTCTCACAAAGCGATGACTCCACCTACTATAGCAGAACAATTGAAAAAATTCAAGGCAGAAGGAAAGGTTAGCTATTTTCCAAACCTAATTATCTATTTCTTCTTTCTGTGTAGATTTCCTTAAGAATAATGAGTGATTCAATATAATTCTTTGTGTGTTCAGATCTTATTCACCACTTGACTAATCAAATTGTGCAGGTGGATGAGACAATTGAAGAGATTGAGGTACCTACTTTTGGGAGTTCTTCGGAGGAGCATGAGGAGGATTTTGAAGAGGATACTACAACATCCTCAATCAAAGGAGTGGGGTCTTCCATGTCAAAAGGAAAAGGATATTCTATTCATGAAGTTGAGAAATTTAGCATGAGCAGTCATAGAGTCAAAGCTCTTGTTTCTTCTGGTTTACATGGATTTAGAGTCCCTTCTTATCCAAGCTCTCATGGTTTAAGTGCATGCTTGGGAAAAAACTAATATAGAAAAAACTAATAAAGGGGCAAGAATTATTCCTTCATATGATTTGGATGAAGAAGTTGTAGTGGAGACTCCTACTATTGCTCAAACGAGAAAACAAAGTAAATAAGGAAAGCGATCAAAGGCAAGAAAAGAGAAGAGATAGATAGGGGATGCCATTGAAATTGAAAAGGGTAGTGACCTATAATTACTTGAAGTAGAAATAGGAGATGGCACAAGTCAAATACATATGAAAACAAAGTTCATGCAAAGGTGCAACGAGATAACCTTGTCAATCGCCAAACAATTTTCTTGCACATTGATCATGTTCTCAAACCTCCTATGGATCCTAGCACTGGCCTTCATCCGTTAGAGGTACGTGCAATCCAACCTTTACACACTGAGAACTTGAAGACAAGGATGAAGGAGAATCCACATGCACAAGTAGTCAATCTCATTGTAATGGTGGATCTGACCGATTTTCCCAACAAGGATTCTTTTGATCGTCGAAAATTACTATTATGTCCTTGGAGGCTCCCATTTAGGGGAATCAAAGCGGCAACTTAATGTTGAGTTTCCTCGCAATCAATTTTACAAGACATGTAATTGCACTGTCTATGCCAGCTTGACTACTGAGAGGAGGCAAGCTTGTTGGCCTTCGATCACAATAATGATAATGACTATCGAAAATCCATGTTATGGATTGAAAGGGTGCGGTTTTATCACAATGAGTTTGTTATAAAATGTAAAGAAGATTCACTACTGAGTTTTAGTTGGTTGTGTTAAACGAGACCGAGATTTTTGCAACCATTAAATATCCACCAAGGCCTAGTGATAGCTTTGGAGCATGGGATGGGATGTTCCAGATTGCTTTGCAGAGTGGTGAGGTATGGGATATGATAAATGCAATTTTCACAAAGTGGGAAATTTTGAAATCAAAGGGAAAAATAAATTATTGCCTAAAAGAAGCAAGAAGGAAAACCAGGCGATGAAGTATTTACCTGAGGAGATTTGAGCTACAGCATGGAAGAATATGCAAGGAATAAAGGATGAGAATCTTATTAAGTCCATGCTTGGTAGAGTTGTATCTGGTGATCTCTCTCTAGATCTAAGAGTATTATGATGCCTGCTAGTTTCAAGAACTCCTTGATCGGGTTATCAAAGAAAAAGATCATCCAATACGACATCAAACTATCACTCTTAGTGATGATATGTTAGAGTTTGATTAGGGAGAGGACCATACACCAAATTTTTATAGTGTGGTCAATGATGATTGCAATGAACTGTCAAAGATAGTTCCAAATTAATGAGTACACATTGGTCATTGCAGATATACTACATGGTTTTAATGCTCTAGGCTCTATATTTGATGAAGTTCCTTACAAGGCAAAGGAGCTAATGAGTCTTCTTGAATAGTTCATGATGATAACAATGGCAACACTTTGGTGTGTTGTAATTTTTCATTCAGAGCTACAGGTTGGGGTAGTAAATAGTGTCATCAATGAAAAATGTGCTAGACATGACCATATTTATAGGTAAGGGCTCCCTACATAACACCAACATGTTTTTTGGTTACCTATTACTATTATTGTTTTATTTTGTTAATAAAATTTAAAGTTATTTTTATTACATGATGCAAGATGAAACCATATCTGAGGCAGATGAAAGTACATCGATTCATTTCTACTATAGAGAACATTTTAAGTCATGCTAGTATGTGTAACAAGTTACAATGTGTCATGTAGTCTTTTGAAAGAAAATACTAAGTCAAAGAAACTAAAAAACTCGTGGACTTCTTGATTTCTCCAAATAGATTGATAATATGTGATGTAGTCAAGGTCCTTATTTTGTCGAGGACACAATGTGCAAAAATTGCTTGAATTTAAGAATTGTAGAAATTTAGACTACGAAAATATGGCTCATTTTGAAAAATGTTGTATTTTTTATAAATTTTTGAGGGAATCTTAAAATGGGTACCAATGTTATGGACCCAAAATAGATGTTATACTATTTTTAGTGTTGGAAGGCTCAAACTGCAAAGGGCAAAGAGTATAGGGTTCTCTTCAACCTAAATTCCCTCATAGGACTAATCCAATCTAAGCTCCTTAGTAATGATGCCACTTTACTATCTAAGAGGTAGAGAGCTTCTTAATAGCCTGCTCAATGCAGCCCATAACTCCTAGGCCTCCTTCTTCTTTAAACCTTGTGCAAAAGTCCCACCTCACCTTGAAGGACAAATTGATATAATGGGGTGTACCAAGGGGTACAAGGGTTGTGTGTTGGTTACTGTGACCAGGTTTGATGGTAGAAGGTTCCGTTAGGTGTGATTGAGAGATTCATGGGCTTGATTGAGAGACCAGTGGAGTGATTTGTGGATTTGGTGATGCTCTCCTTTGGGGCACATGCATTGTATCAGTTTCCCTTATAAGGGCCTCTCCTCTCTTGAATAAACAATCTCTTTTACTTCATGTGTTGATCTCTTACTGTTGTTCCATCATGTGGTATCAGAGCTATGTTCACCCTCCTTGAGCCCTCTTTGAGTGCCATGTCATCATCTTCTTCACAACAATGAAGGATTTCTTCCCTCTCTTCCCACGTTTTTTCCTTAAGCTTGTTCTCCTCCATCTCTAAGCTATTTCCCATGCCCTCTGAGCCCAAGCTTCCTTGTGTTGGGGCAAATCCCTGGCTAGGAGTAATTGATGAATGCTTGTGTCATTTTCACGTGCCAACACGATTTCCAGTCGTCGAAGATTTGTGCAATTCTCAATGTAGGAGCAACCATTCATCAAATGGCTCTAGCTACTATTTGGCGATACTACAAGGAGCATGATGAAGTTTGAGAAAAAATGGTTCAATATACAAGGAGAACAGACACAAAAACCAATCAAAAATGGCAGATCTCTCACTAACGTTCTGATGCAACATTGTGCCTCTTCTTCATGCTGGACACTCTCCACAGTAAGGGCTTTCATTCCACCAGAAAGCCCTTTGTTTGCTACTCTTGAAGTCTTCAATTGAGGCCTCTAACTTCAAACTATTCAATTTCGGGGTAATAGTGATCTTTGCTTACACTGTAAACATTGAACATGGTTAAGTGCTAGAAAGATTTATTATTATCTCAATAATCTTTGGGCTTTTGGATGCTTGCTCATTTGAAGTGATCTAAATTATTTTTCATCTTCACCTTTGGAGCACTGTCCTGAATTTGATAGTTTTTGGAAAGCTCATGATGCATTTATGATATATTTTAAATTGAATGCTATGTTTATAAGGGACATTAGGAAAAAAGGGAGCTCATTTTGGGGCCTTTTAGAAGAGAGAGAAAATAGGCTCTCAACCAATCGGGAGTGGGCCAACGTAACATTGAAAATTCAACAAAAGAAGATGAAAATAAGAAAAAGAAATAGTACTATATGTTCGTAGAAGCATGTCACATTAATGAGGTGATCTAATTTGAATCTTTAAAAAATTTATTTTCTGTGCAGAATTTGGTGATTCTGACACCGCAAACGCGTCTGGAACAGCCCAAAACCCCAAGTATGGCTCTGGAAACACTGGAATCGGACATCCAGAGGCCCGGAAACGGCCAAAAAAGGTCGAAAAACGTGATTTGCAGAAAAACGCGATTTGGCACTTTTGAAATTGGCCCGGAAACGGCCAAAAAAGGTCGAAAAACGCGATTTGTAGAAAAACGCGATTTGGCACTTTTGAAATTTTCGGATGTCCGATTCCAGCATTTCTAGAGCCGTTCTTGGGGTTTTGGGCCGTTCCGGACGCGTCTGCAGTGTCAGAATCACCAAATTCTGACACAGAAAAGTGTTGCTCTTATATGAACATTGAATGTAAAGCATGTGAAAGAATATATTTATTCCTTTTCACACTGACATTTCTCATGCAAGTAACCATATTTTCTTGCTTTTGTAGAGAGAGAAAAGAGAAAATAGTGAATTTCTTACAGGGCCCCAAAATGAGCTCCCTTTTTTCCTAATGCTAGACACTGCGACATCAATGGTAATACCTTCCCTATGGCCTCCAAAACCAAGATAGATAAGTTTGAGGGAGAGGGTTTTCATACTTGGCAGACCAAACTGAAATTTATTCTCATGAAAAAGGAGATCTTGAATGTGGCTAATGGAAAAGAAAAGAAACCAACCACTAGGGGAAGGAGAAGCTTTATGGCTCCCTAAGGATGAAAAAGCACTAGCCATAAATCCTCTTGGATTAACTGATTCTTTTATCCACCACATTGATGGCTATGAGACTACTCATGCTGCATGGAATCACCTTGAGCTTGTCTTTGGAGCACGGCGGAGGTGTTCCAAGTTTAGCTTGCTCATCAAATTCTTTGATCCGAAATTGGATAGAGGAGAATCCATCTCTCCACATTTAAACTCCATGAAGAGCATACTGACTCAGTTATCCAGCATCAAGTTTAATCTTGATGATGACATTGTAATTGCTATCTTACTCAGAAGCCTAATTGAGGAATATGGCACTATTGTCACTACTCTCACCGATATACCAAAGATTAGTTTGGTGGAAATTAAGGCATCCCTCTTGGAAGAGGAAAGGAAAATCAAATAGAGGAATGACTTCAAAGAACATGGGGCATATTTGGCCAAAAGCAACTTCAAGGGATCCACCAGCAAGAGCAAGATGAAGTCAACTTTTGTGGAAAACCCAGACATTTTGAGAAAGAGTGCTATGCAAAGAAGAAATGCATAGCTTGGTTGGCCAACTCCTATGATTGGTAGCACCTTGGTGGTGCTAGATTCACCCTTGTGTAGGCTAAACAAAAAGAAAAAAGCCAAAATTCTTGAAATTTTAAATTTTAAATGTATGGAAAAACATATTCACATAAAATAAGTATATGATAATGTGCCTAACACTTTGTACAAGCATGTACAAAGTCCAAGAATTGCCCTATGTGTAAAGGCTCTTATGGTGTATTGAAGAAGATTTCAAGACTAATAATGGCATCATAATGATTTACAAGGAACCCTATGCCAAATTATTGACCTAAATGAATAACTAGGCTCTCTTCTCATTTAATAGCTAGGAGTATTTCCATATTAAATCTTTTGCATGGAGATCATTGCATCTTTGAAGATTTCGAGCCAGCTAATGACACTAGTAGCTCAATCACTATCTTCTCTTCTGGTGTTTATTGGGCAAAAGGGGGGGCAGGGCAATGCAAGTATGCAGGTCTACATTACATGTACATCAATTTTTCTTGCACCTTTTAATCCAATTGTATCTATGTTATGTATCTACAAAATACATCACATGTACATTGTCTATTTACTTATTATGGATTATGAGGTTTGACCAAATCATCCCTCTTATTGACTATCATCTTTCACCTTTCTCATCATTCATACATAAGTTATGAGGCAAGAAATGAAAGTAGGTTTACAGGATTGCATTTCTATGCAATTGTAGATTCTATTAGCATAACAGGTAGTGTGCCTACCCACTATATAGTGCCCATGTATACTCATATATATATGATAGAGGAATAAGCTGGAGTAACTTTTGCTCCACCACTTTTGGTGTCTCCTTATCCCTTTGTGTGTGCTCTCCTCTCCCACAACTGGTATCAGAGCCCATGGCATTCGATCTAAAAGGAGCTTGGTGAGAGGAGAACATGCACTACTTTGGGAGATCTACTCGGAGCTTTGGAGAGCTCGATTCTCTCATTCACGGAAAGATTTTGGGTAGACATCATCCAGACATATCTCTTTGCCATTTTACGGAGCTTGTTCAAAAGCCGTCCAGGAGCTTGTTGAGCAGCTAGTGGTGGCATTTCGGATTGCCTGTGAGCCCTTGAGCTCGTTTATGAGAAGGGTTGTGGAGTTGATCGCCTAGTGTTGGAAGGAGACCATCGATGGAGATCATCGATGATGTCGTGTGTTGCCAGCTTTGTGTTGCCAGCTTATGGAGCCGTGGAGCAGCCATAGATCCCCTTGCAAGTGAATCTTGCTCATCATTGGAGGTGAGGCATTGCATGGAGGGATGTAGGGAAGCTCTTTGTAGATGCAGCTGCTGCAGATGGCTCATGAGCAGGAGAGTATTTCAAGTCTAAGGCACTTGTAAGGGCTAATGGAGCCGTGGACACTAGAGGTGCCCTTGAGAGGATGGCACGAAACAGGCTATTTCAAAAGGAAGAGATGTGAGCAAAGGAACAAGAGCATCCCAACACTAGCAGCAACTCCATTCCATGAGCAAAGGAAGAGCAGCCCAGTGATAGCAACAACATCCACTTTGGAGAAGATGAGCTATTGGGGAGCTTGTGGATTGCATGCTTGATGCAGTTGTATGCTTGGGAGATAGCCAGTGTTGCATTGAGGTCTTGGAGCTAAGCATTGGCTGATTTTGGTCTCTTTGCAAGACATTTTGCAGAAGTATGCCTTGTGGACATTGTGTGGGATATGTGCTTGTGCACTATGCAGCTTCTTTCGGTTGCAGTTGTGCTTTGTTAGCTCATGTTTTCCCATGCATTTGGGTCCTGTTGCAAATATTTTTTGCATCTTGTCCGTGCTGGGCATTAGACAGCGTCAGTTTCTTTTAGTTGGTCTTGGCTTGGCTCAGGGATAGGTGTAGGTCTCCCCGAGTGACAGTAGGCTGATAGAGACTCAGGTTAGGAGTTCTCTTGTCAGAGGCCATCACAGATACTTTTATCAATTGAGGACACATGCTTTGAGGTCATTTTGACAGTGATTCAATGGACATTTTGACAATTTTACACCTACATGTATGGTGGTGTTTATGTAAGTTCATTGAATAGTTGAGGAGGATGTATTGTCAATGACTTGCCGTTGTTTGGAGCACATTTCGAGGCTGTTTTGCCAGTGCTTTTGAGCTATTTTATTGCTGATCTGTGAGCATTCTTGGGGCTGATTTGGTTGGGCATTGTACTTGCCATTTTGCTGGTGTTGTAGTTGACATACGGGGTGATCTGTTGGATGTATTTTGACCATTTTTGGGGCTGTTTTTTGCCGGAGCAGATGAGTGCTATAAAGGGCAGCAAACATTCAAGGAAGCTGGTGTTGCTGTTTTTATGACAAAACAATCATTTTCAGGACTGAATATCTCTTTCTTGGTGCAAAATTGCACTTTGTACTGAACTGGAAAGTTGTAGCTCACAAAACATACTACAACTTTGCTTTTGGGAGCAAGTTGACCCGGTACAAGCTGCAGGAGTTACAGCCTCTGCAAAGCCAACAAAAGTTGCAATCTACTGTCTATTTGTGACCAATGTGCAGGAAGCTGTTTTTCAGGTGAGAATATATGAGAATCCACAAGGATTTGGCTCTTGAGATCAGCTTATAAGTTGTAGATCTTTCTACAAGCTACAACTTTGATGTTTACAGCTATGGCATCCGATCTTTCGGTGAAAAGATATCACTGTTTAAAAACAAGGACAGTGTGTTATCTTGCCCAAAGTGGATGTGATTTCTCTTGCACAACAGTAAATTACAAAAAGTGATTGGGATCTCACTTCAGTCCAAGGGCATCATTGGCATTTTGGCGAGTCACTTTGGCACATTTGGCAAGTGGTGAATGCTTGATTTTGTTGCCAAAGGATTGCACACTTGAGGTGATGCATTCGTGATGTAGTAAATGCCATTTCGATGCATTATGGATTTGCATTGGTGGATGCCGCACTGATGTTTATGGATAGTTGAGCTAGGCTCCTATTGCCATTGGTTGAGCAGGCATTGCTCATTTGGTTCAGTGCATTTCTTACTTGGATTGCCAGCATTGGCAGGTTACTGGGCTGCATATATTCTTGTTTATGCCTCTTTATGGCTGAGTGCTTTTGAGCATTGGATCAGCCAGTTTATTTGCAGACCTGATTGGTCTGGACAACACTATATTTTTTGGTCATTTGGGTTGCCTATTGCACTATACTGCTCTTTGGTTGTGGGCTATTATGCCACAGATATGGCATCTACAGCTGGTAGTGCCCTCTTTGATATTGAGAGGTTGGATGGATTAAACTTTCAATATTGGAAAGAGCAGATTTATGATGTGTTAGTGCAAAAGAGGCAGCATAAGCCCATTCAATGCAAAGGTGTCAAGCCTAATAGCATTAAATAGAGTGATTGGGATGACATGGATGAGCAAGCATGCTCTATCATTCAATCATCACTCTCGAAGTCAGTCTACTTGCAGGTACATGATGGTGTACAAGGTGTAGACTGCCATGCATATGAGTTCTATACTCGTATATGCCGGATGTATGACCCTGATAGTGTTATGTTACAACATGATGGGTTGAAATGCCCTGATGTGCTGAAATACAACCTTGATATGCACTCCAGAGGTAGATCTATTAGTAGAAACAGGTCATGTTCAAGGGGGAATTCCAAGAGCAAGTCTAGCTCTTGGACTTGTGTTAGATGTTTCTATTGTGGAAAGTATGGCCACATGAAAAAGTACTGCTGGAAATGGCTAAGAAAATTCAAGAAGAGAGCAAGGTTAAGAATGACAGGAAGAAGGAGAAGAAGCATGTTGAGCTTCAAGGCATGGATGCCAGGGTTTCCACTAACAATAGCAGTGATGGAGGCATTCTTTTGTCTATGTCTGACACCTCCTTCTTGGCCACTGATGTACCCATTCTCGGTGATTGGATGTTAGATCCATGTGCTTCATATCATATGACCCCTCATAGGTCATTGTTTAGTGCATATCAAAAATGCATTGTGGAGAGTGGTTTGATGGGCATTGATCATTCTATGATGTCTATGGTTATGGGGATATCCACCTTGTTATGCCTAGTGGCTCTATTCTTGTTCTACAGAGGGTTAGACATATACCAGGACTTGCTACAAGCAAGATCAGTACTGGACATTTGGTTGAGGTAGGTTATCATGTCTCTTTAGGTGATCATGCATGGAAGATTGCTAGATGCAATTTGGTTATGGCTAGGGGATCACTGGTTGGATTCTCTTATGCATTGCATGTATCAGGTGTCTAGGATAAAATGCTTATGATTAGTAAGCAGCCATCAGTTAGTTTATGGTATGCCAGACTTGGACATATGTCTACTGTAGGTATGGAAGCCCTTACAACATTGAGATACATTCCTGTTATGGATGTCTTTTAAATTTTATGTCATGATTGTGATGATGGTCAGCAGTCAAGATCCTCTTTTGTGAGGAAGACAGTCAGTGAGAGGTATGTTGAGCCATTGCAGTTGGTTCATAGTGCAATTTGTGGGCCTATGCCTACCATTTCACTGGGTGGCGCCTCTTACTTTGTGACATTTATTGATGTTGCTACAAAGTACATATGGGTATATCCGATTCGGCAGAAGCATGATGTATATGATACATTTCAACACTTCTTGGGTAATGCTAAAAATCAGTCAGGAAAGATTCTATTGAGCTTGATGACTGATGGTGATGTAGAGTTTACCTCTTCTAGATTTCAACATCTATGTGATATACTTGGTATCAGGAGGGTGTTGACCACTCCTCATCTTTCTGCTCATGATGCCTTGGCAGAAGGCATAAATCGGATTCTATTGGACAGGATTAGTAGCATGCTACGATATGCAAGTCTTACCGAATGCTATTGGGCCGAGGCATGTAAGACAGCTGCATACTTGCTTAATAGGTCACCTAGGAGATCTTTGAATGTAGAGTGCCATTTGACTTCTTGACAGGCAGGGCACCATGTTACAAGCATTTACATGTGTTTGGCTGCGAGGCTTATGCTCATGGTTCCTGATCGAGGAGGTGTATCTTCCTTGGATACAGTGAGTCCAGTAGGGACTACAGGTTATGAGATTCTTCAACTAGAGAGTTGATACACAGCCATAATGTCTATTTCAGAGAGGATGCTATGTTTAGATAGCCCAGGACTGTGGATAGCAGGAGAGTGGTGTTCCAGGAGGGTGTAAGTGCACTGATACCTCCGAATTCTTTGCAGGGGCAGCCCATATCCCTTGGAGTGGGAGGTTTTTCTCATGGTGAGCACATTATAAAGTTGGGACAGCCACGATTACTTCTTGATTTTGGTCAGAGATGGTTAGATGTCTCGAGTATTCCACAGGTTTATACTACTATGGTGATTGTTGATGCATCTTCTATGGACAGTTACAATTTACTCCCAAGATGCGGAGTGCCTCTTGCAGATGAGGATGAGGCTATGCATGGTGAGGAGGATACCTTGGCTAATGATGCCCGGTCTAATCCATTGGTTGGTTATGCCAGGACAGATGTGATTTCTGCAATTATTGACTCGGGTCATATTGTGCATGGGCAAGAATCATTGATATGTTTGCTTCTTAAGTGCCTCCATGGCTAGAAGCAATCCCTTTGAGCTTGGCTTCCTAGGTTTGATATCATTATGAGAGCTTAGGATGTGATGCGTAGTGAAACAGGTTATGGTCTCAATATTCAAGAGGTTGCTATCCTTCTGAGGTTACTTGCCATATGGTTCCTTATGGAAATGGATGCTTTGCAGTGGGAGCTGCATGCTTTTGATGATGTTTATCAGATACTTGGTTGTTTCAGTATGGAGAGGGGGAAGTTACCGAGTACTCCATTGCCTGTATTGGCTCCATACTTGAAACACAGTAGGTTTGACGATCACAGATCAGTTGAGCAGCAAGTTATGGTTGATATGGTAGCCATAGTACTTCATGCATCCATGACTGTGTTGAGACTTGGTTCTCACATGTTTTCCATTGGGGCTACACTTCTGGTTCTTGCTTCCATTGTAGTGGGAGTTGGTAGCATGATTATGGTAGATTTTGGTAGTAGGGAAGCGGTTGTGGACATCAGGTCCTTATGCTTCCAGGAGCAGCATGTAGGTGATGCAGGTTGGGGGTAGACCAACAGAGGTCTATTGTAGGGGATGTGCTTATGGTCACAGGTGGTACAGAGACATTTTCTTTGCACAGTGACAGTTTGAGTGCTATGGACTTAGCACAGGAGCACGTGGTGGTGAGAGTTCACTCTCCTAGTGAGATCTGGCATGAGATCTTGGTTGACAGGCATCTACAACTTGTCATTTTCTATCTCACAAACCTGATGTCTGCTAGCAGCGCTTATCCTCTATGCACTTTGCACATTGTAAAGTGCCGATGGGCATAGGATGACGGTCTGGTCATCTTATTTTTCAACCTATGGCTGATTGTATTATATGTATACTATACTCCCTTAAAGGCACACTGCCTTTAAGTGGGAGGTTATTGGGGTAAAGGGCAGTGTGTCCACCCACTGTATAGTGCCCATTTATACTCATATATATATGATAGAGGAATAAGCTAGAGTAGCTTTTGCTCCACCACTTTTTGTGTCTCCTTATCCCTTTGTGAGTGCTCTCCTCTCCCACAGATTCTACCTTTCTTCAAATACTAGTATGTGCTACTTGTGTAGAAGAGCCCCTGTGATGATTCTTCATGACTCAAATCACAATATTGGGTGCCTTGGAGCCTAAAGAGTAAGCCCCATTCCGTGTTTTGGCTAGCTCATCCAAAGAGTTCACTCTTAAGCTCAAAAGTCTCAAAGGTATCTCAAATGCAGAGGATCTTCTTTGTCAACGACGATGTCAAACCCATGAGTTTCAAGTAGCAGCAATAGTAATGAAGATGTAGATGCAACCCAGTGGGTGCTCACACCTTCTAAGTTTTGCACCTCTTCTTGTTAAGAGCATTGTAATCCCTTTGTAGACAGATGCAAGCACGTACAAGGATTGTGCTTAACACAACCTTTATTGCCTCTCCCTCCAAAGCATCAGCAAACCTTGTGGAAGATGTAAAGCAAGAAGAAGAAGAAGAACCAGAGGATGTTAATTTAAGCTCTCACTGCTTTCACCTTCCAAGTCAATCTTGACAAGGGTGATGGCCCATATGTTTTCTAAGTTGTTTGTGTGGTCAATAATGGTTCTCTACCATGGATAGTCCATCATTAAATGATTGTTAGTCCTTTTTTTGAGTTTTTACCATGTTGGACCCATGAGTATTTCCATACATAGTCATTGTACAATCCTCTAGTTGTAAACCAAGAGTCCTAGGAGTGAGTCATAGGTTGGGGCCATGTGTGTTGCCACATGATGGTGGGCAAGCCATGGAGCATCCCATGTACTATTGTAGAGGGATGAGGTCATCAATTTGTGGGAGGAATGAAGGACAAATTGATGTAATGGGGTGTACCAAGGGGTACAAGGGTTGTGTGTTGGTTAGTGTGACCAGGTTTGGTGGTAGAAGGTTCCATTAGTTGTGATTGAGAGATTCATGGGCTTGATTGAGAGATCAGTGGAGTGATTTGTGGATTTGGAGATGCTCTCCTTTGGGGCACATGCGTTGTATCAGTTGCCCTTATAAGGGCCTCTCCTCTCTTGAATAAACACTCTCTTTTGCTTCATGTGTTGATCTCTTACTGTTGTTCTAGCACACTTTTGATATCCTTATGTCACCTCCTCAAAATAAATATTTGCATATCCTAATGAAATGCTCTAACCCTATTTTGGAGGGGGCCCATCTAGAGAGAAAAAATAACTATGGGGTAGATTCATGATTCAATTTAGATTTAATACCATCCTCGTACGAGATCCTGTTATCTGTTGAGCACAGACGTTGTATTATTTTCTTACATGGTATCAGAGCCTAGACTCTAGCAAGAAGATTTGATAGTGTGTTTTCTATTTGCGAGCAGATTGTGAGAGATGGCCCAACCCACAAGACTGCGAATCCCACCATTCGACAAAAGCAGAAAGTTGGACATGTCTAACTATCCACTCTGGAAGCTCAAGATGAAGACCATCCTAAGTGCATATAAGCTTTCGGACATTGCTACTGGGGTGGGCATGAGGCCGGTTGCGAGACCGGATCAAGCCAACGCAGGACAACAGATAGTACCAACTGCGGATGAGATTTTCGCGTGGACAAGAAGAGTCTAGGCTTTGATACCATGTAAGAAAATAATACAACGTCTGTGCTCAACAGATAACAAGATCTCGTATGCAAGAGAGAAAACAAGATAGTATGGAGAATCAAAAATTTGATTACTGTAGAATTGATACAATAGAATATGGTGCTACTTCCCAACCATGCGCTCCTATAAGAGAAGCTTCAATGACATGTTGGAAATAGTAGAAGATGGAGGCTGGATGCTAAGGAATCAGGGTTGCTATAGCTAGTGATGAAATGGGCTTCACAGGCTTGCTCTTATATCGCCACCAATCATAGTCGATTAGGCTCAATTGGGTGACTGACCTAGTCCGCCCAATACGGTCGGTTCCAAAATAGGCCACCGACCATACGATAGAACCGATGCGCAAAACAGAGCAACTATCCTACAGTCTCGATTCGGTCCAGAGCCATCCAGGATCATTTGAGGCTCTAAATGGGCCTCGCAACCCGAGAGTGGGTTGCCTCGAGAAATGATCCATCTACCCTCATTGCGGTTAGTCAAGGGATGCCTTCTTGCACTTGCATGTAGCCTAGTTGGCGGTGTGCCAACTCTATCTGAAGCCATCCAGCCATCAGGTCACACATGGCCCCCATTTGGTGTCCAAACAAGGACCTACCAGATAACCGAGCTACTCAAATGCCTTCTCCTCATATGGGGGGCTTACAAGTAGAGTTAGCTGGTTCCTGCGTAGTTGCACGAGAGTGGAGCATTGATATCTAACACAAAGTTGGGTCTTTTACAATCTTGAGGTCCCAACCAGAGTTTGTCTCCCCTATCATGAATCCCTTGCAGCTCTATTTATCGTATTCTTACCAACAAGGGGTAGAAAGAAGCAATTGTCTTCAAGCTCATTTTCCCAGGAGAAAGGGAACTGAGGGAGACGTAAGACACCGCTTGGAAAAGGTTTCCAATCTCTTTTGTCTCTTCTAAGGCTCTGAGAGCCTAAAAGGAAGGAAGGGGAGGACATATAGCTGAGATGGTCCAACCCATCAACATCAACACCATGTACAATGTACATCGTTGTCCTCCATTGGAGCTCCTAGTCCCACAAATACTTTCAATCTATATAAAATTTTCTATACGATTAACGCTATAGTAATCGATATTATGATTTGAGTACTAGAAGAGTTCTATTAAATTTAATATGGAAATAGTCTCACATTCATAGTTATATTTAAATTGAGCATCTCCACTCATTTTATGGCATTTCTACTTAAATTGAGCCTCTTTACTCCCCTCTTTCTTACTCTTTACTCGTTAAATACATTGAAGTAATGTATCCTTCAGTTTATACTAGTATTAATCCTATCAACACACAAAAAAGTGATAATCCTCTCTCTCTCTCTCTCTCTCTCTCTCTCTCTCTCTCACACACACACACACACACACACACACACACACGCGTGCGCGTGCGCGTGACATGCACAAGCACATGCACATGCACAAGCACAAGCACACGCAGACGCACAAGCACATGCACACACATGCACATGCATATGCACACACACATGCACATGCACATGTGCACACACACACACAGAATTGGTTGCTCAATATGGCATAAATAATAGCTTTCTGTTGCCTTACAAGACCCTGTGTTTAAAGTTTTTTTTGCTTGTGTTCATAGATAGTGGTCCATATTGTAGCTAGTTTGAGGTATCCCTATCTCTCATATCAATCATTTTACTTTCTTCCCTTGATTTGAAGAAGCAACCTATGATATTAAAAAGTAATTAAACAATGCTTTGACATTAATTCACCTAGTGTTTGTATATTAGAATCTCAAGAAAAAAAAAATTATATGCAAAAGGCATGCCAAATAATTATATATCTTGCATACTCAAAGTCAGTTCAAATATAGTTTAGCTGACTCTTTTGGATATCAATGTTTGTAGGTGACAAATTGTGAATTCAATGAAACAAAATCAATTTGAAAATTAGATTTTTCAAAAACAAAAAATTTAGCCCTTTGGAAATACTAGTCTAGGTAGTGAACAAACAAGCATTAAGATGGTCAAAGATTTATTTTTGTGGCAAATAAACCCACCCTTAGAAATTTATATAGGTCTTCATATTAATAATAACTTGATTATCTAGTTACACCTATACTACAAACAATCATGGAATACCATTTTTAACTAATTGATGATAGACCCAAGGGAACAAAGTAAAGAAGTTCTATTTGTAGCCTATCTAAATGATTGGATAAATAATAGAATTGTTAAAAGAGCCTAACAAATAGGTAAATGATCCTATACCCATAGGTTTTGAGAATTGGACTTTTGTGGGATGACAAAAATAGAAGCCTCTCTATTTGAAACTTGAGAAGTTATAGCTAAGTTCAACCAATATATCATTGACCAAGTAAATAGCTAGAGAAATACTAGATCTAGCTACATGAAGACCACTTGGAGGGGATTTGGTAGCTAGTTGAAAAAAGAAAAGCACAAGACAAGGAAAAAATAGCTCCCCCCATAGGGTTTCCACTAAGAGCTCTGAACCAAAGGTTTATATTAACTTTAGAGACACTTTATAATTTTCCACAAGAACACTTGGATATCTTGATTTCATGATAACCATTTAAAAGTTGGGCATTTTAATATGGTAAATCAACACTTGCAACTTTTGCTCATGTAAATGTAACATGCTCACTCAACCAAAGGGCTAGTAATGAACATGTTGAAGGAAATATAATTATTAATATAAACTTTTTTAAAATTTATAGTACAAAAGATCATCCCATGAAATATTGCTAAAAGTAGTCTTACACAATAAATTTGGACTACTTTTAGATCTTAAATCTTCCTAATGCATGTGAACCTTAAAGACTAGTAATGTTGATTTTCTTCTATTAAAAGATCTTGAGTTTGTGATAGCTTCATTAATTAAATTATACTTGTCTTTAATGGGATTTATCTTGTGAATAACATCTAAGAGGATTTTGAATTGTTCCTCATTGTCAGCTTCACATCTTCACAAATTACTCATCCCTTTCAGCATATGAAAGAAAAGTATTCAAATTAAAATGAATCCCCTTGTCTCCATTGATTGATATAAATTTGGAATTTCTCATTTCTATTCAATATACTAGAGAAAGGATTTAATTTAGTAATTATAAAATAGACACCCATGTCTCTATATATAATATGAATTTGGAACTCGTGAAGATGACGCTAGTTGTGTATGCCACACACGTTTTTGGCTCATGGCCATTTGCAATTGTTGAATTAAAAAATAAATTCTAGGAACTTGGGTCAATTTATTAAAATATTTATTAAAATATGAGAAATCACTTTGGATAAATGGATCTCCTTAGTTGTTAACTTAAGGCTCAAAACCATTTTTCAATCCATTCTATCACATTTATATGTATACATTTTCTCCCCCTAAAATAGATTTCTACAAAGAAAAAATGGGATGGCTAGGAAAAGTAACTCTCCCTCATGTCATCTTATGGTGAATCCTTTTGAAGAAACTAAATGTAGCATAACAAGACGTAATTGGATCTAAGATGTAGGCCTAGTGTAGGCACCATATGTGACTAGTTAGAAAAGAAGATAATTGGGGTGAAAATCAATGAGTTTTGTTAATCTTCCTAGATGTTGCCATACAAGAAGGGCTCATGACTAGGCAGGGTATTAATGTCAACACCTCTTGAGTACACAAATAAGTAAACATATTTTGGTCAAACAAGGCATATATGCAAATCATTTTTGTCTACTTTCCAATTCACAAAGTAATGCACAACAGGAGTTATTTACAATACTTTAAAGATATCCAGAGCTAGAAGGTCCAACGATAGTAGCTCCCCTTTGACAGCCCTTCAAACACTTAGGTATTGTCAATTATTGGGGGGGACCACTATATAGAGATTGTCCATATCATGAGCATTCATTAAGGGGAAGTACTTACATTTGTTCTTTCAAATGTTTTAGCATTATAAAGTTTGCTTTCTTTCTCAACACCTCTTTTTGTATGTAAAGTTCTTTTCCTTTCTCAATGTAAATCAATAGGCCTTTTGTGTATGTAAATTAAGTTTCCATGAAAATTGGTACTTAGAAAAACCCTCTTGTTGAATGTGCATTTGGTTACATATTGTTAGTAACCCCTCGAGTCAAGCTTAGGGTCATTGTACAAGGCTTGGATGGAGTTGCTATGTGACTTTGCACTTATGCACAATATTTATACTATTAATTGCAATTTAGCTTTGCCCTTTTGTTACAATGAATAAAAAATAAGCTCCTCATGAATTGCTTGAAATCTTGAGGTGGACTTTAATTCCTTGATGTTGGTGGCACTTGACTCGTACCAAACAACTATTCATGGTCAACAATTGCATAAGTTATGGAATTGTTAATTTTTTAGCATATGATCCCAAAACTTGGACTCTTGAGCATATAAATGGCCCACTAGTATCAAGAATAGGCATGCTTTACTTTTAATGGATGAGTAGTATTTGGAATACCCTTTTTAAATATCCTTCATTGGATTTTCACAAGAAAAAAGTATAAATTGAGGCTAAACATGTGACGTATTATTTGACCTTGGGATTAATGGTTGCTAAAGTATTTATTACCAAGATAATGGATTACACTTGTTAGGGTGTGCAAAGCTCAAAAGCTTTTACATCAATTGTGAGCTCATTGTGAGTGAAAATGATTCTTTTCAATGGGGCCATGCTTGATATTTGAGGGGTTTATAGGTAAAGAACGGCCATAAGTGCATGTGTATAGTGTTAGAATATAGCTCCTTGTACCTTTCTTGGAGAGGTAATTTGTGGCTTTATTATGCTTACATGGGGTGTGGTAGTGCCTTGTATCATAGTGCTTTTTTAAGAGCCAAATTTGTCGGGGGCTAGCTGTTGTATGATTTTGTGATGCCTTGTTAAAGTCTCCCTTAATATGAACATGAAAGTTTCCTTGGCCAACCATAAAAGTTTGCAGATGTAGTAGAATGTTCATCCAGCTTTGTGCGAAAGCAAGAGACGTGCGGGCAGGATATGGAGTGCACCCTCTTTCTGTGTCTCGAACCACCCTAAGGCTCATTGGAAGAAGGTGGGAGGAGCCTCGTGAGTAACGAAGGGAGAACGAAAAACGAGATAAGGAAAGAATGGTAAGATTTTCTCTTTTGATGCATTTCGCTTGATTACTATATTCACTCTCTCTTGTTCACTTACTGCTCTTTGGGCACCAAAAACGGATGAAGGCATCATTCTCATGCTCATCATCATCATCGTCATCTTATTATTCATATGATTATCCATCCCAAGCAAGAGTTCGACAAAAACCCACGTAAAGCAATAGCATGCATGCATCATCCTCACAGCTCTTTCGTTGCTTCCTTCCTATTCTGCAGCAGCCTTGCCATGGCGTTTAGCGCAAAGTGGTAGCCACTTCCAAGGCTCCCTCGTCCTCTTCCCTGCCTCCAATTCGCCTTTGTCCCTTCCCCCGCCTCGCTACATCCCGGTGGCACAATCGATGCTCCCCCTCAGAATTGCTTTGCGATCGTGTCTTATCGTCCAATCTGCCCAACATCTGGCTCTTCTACTTCTGAACTTGCGATCTGTTCACACTATATTTCTGCCCTTACATCGCTGTTTCATCCAGACAAACCTTTCGTTATACCCTCCCGGCTTGAAGACATTCCTCCTGTACAGCTGTGAAATGGACAAATAAATTTTTGCTTCCTGCCTTGGACTATCCCCTTTCCGCAAAGACGCTCTCCTATTAAGAGTCTCGCGTTTGCCTCTTTTTCAGCTCCATCTAGCAGAAGCTCATCCTCTATCCTCCTCTTTCTCTAGTGTTGCTGCTCCGGAAGCGCCTTTCACAAAGTGTGCATGTGAGTCCACCTCAATTACAGTACTAGGTCGAATTCTCATAGGCCACATTACGTGAAGGTGGCCTTAGGACTTCTGTAACTTCTGCACCCTCTCCACCGCTCTAGATTCCGATTCGTGAGAGTAACAATGGCCGTAGATCCCCAGCTCTATCTTCCCATTAACATGAAGAATGAAGACATTACGAGCGGCCCCCTAGACATGGCAGATGTCGATCAAAAGCAGAATATAGCGGCATTGACTGATTTAAATGGGCAAGTAACGCAAAAGGGTACCAAAAGAACGAGACGAGAAAGAGGGTCTGCTGGTAGAGAGCGCAGCAACAAAGTTCCTGCTTGTGGAGCCACTCCTGGGAAGAGAAGCTCTATCTATAGAGGAGTAACAAGGTCTGTGCGCCTCTGTCGGTTTCTACTTATGTTACTCTCTCATGCTTCGATTCAGCTGTGATGATTGTTCCGGAGTGCGATTTGATTTCAAAGTATAAGCGATCATTGTAATTTTGAGGTTACCTCTGAGTCCTGGCTTCCTCCGACCGTCTTAATCAGACATCGGTGGACTGGTCGTTACGAAGCGCACTTGTGGGACAAGAGCACGTGGAACGCAACTCAGAAGAAGAAGGGAAAGCAAGGTAATTTTCATCTCCATCAATGTTGTGAATGATGATCAATGCAAGATAGACTTTACCTGCTTCACAATTTTATATTGAACCAGTCTGACGTTGTATTGGTGAATTGTGTACCGCGGCCTGCTGATCACCTTGGACTTCTGCAACAGTATACTTAGGTGAGCGCCCAATTTCCAGATTGCCGCATTATACATTTTGAATTGTTCCAATTTCTGTAGTACTGTTATGACTCTGAATACATTGTGATCGTCGTGCAGGAGCTTATGACGAAGAAGAAGCCGCCGCAAGGGCGTATGACCTCGCTGCTCTCAAATATTGGGGACCAACGACTTTGATCAACTTTCCCGTAAGACAATTGTTTGCAGTGATTAGACCTTTGCTGACTCCACTCTCTCATCTAAGGATGTTTTCTAATTATCGATTGTACTCGCCTCCTCTCTGGAACAGGTCACCGATTACACAAAAGACATTGAAGAGATGCAAAACGTCTCCCGAGAAGAGTATTTAGCTTCTCTTAGAAGGTAAATTTGCTTTACTCTAACCTTCTCAGTGCTCAAGTCTAACATTTCATATCTATGTAGATGCTCAGAAGTTGCTGTACCTTACTGAACAGGAAGAGTAGCGGTTTCTCGAGAGGAGTTTCGAAGTATCGAGGAGTGGCAAGGTAATTAACAATATTGTTCTGTGCCTTCGACGTCTTAAACCATTCAAAAAAGAAAAATCATGTCTCTGTAAAGTATACTGACTTTTGCATGATCTCTAGCAGACACCATCATAATGGACGTTGGGAAGCACGGATAGGGCGCGTTTTTGGCAACAAATACCTGTACCTTGGCACATACAGTAAGTTCTCCAAACGCGCTCGCTTCCATCGTGTGCAGTCCTTACTTGGGTCGCTGGCTTATTCTGAGAGATTTAAAAACTGTCTCTTTTTCTCTCTCTCTCTCTCTCTCTCTCTCTCTCACCAGACCTCTAACGAGTGGTCACGAATGCAGGCACACAAGAAGAGGCTGCTGCAGCGTACGACATGGCTGCTATCGAGTACAGAGGTCTAAATGCCGTCACAAATTTTGACTTAAGCCGCTACATCAGATGGCTCCGCCCCCAGCAGTCGAATAATATGGTAGGGCAAACACCAGAAAATGAGCAATCGGCTGCGCCCACAAGACATCCTACAAGCGAGACCCAGTTTCAGATCTTCGAGAAGCACAGTCCTTTGGACGAGCATGAATCACGAGCATGGCCCCTGGAACGCAATGAAGCTATCTATCAACTCCCTTCGATGGGCTATTCGTCTGGTATCTCTGCATCTCAAAAGTCACCTTCGCCAACAGCTCTTAGCCTTTTACTGCAGTCTTCCATGTTCAAACAAATGCTCGAAAAGGTGTCAGGGGGGCAGGAAGTTGTGGAGAGCGAATATGACAGTGGGATGGACCTTGTCTGCAACGATTTTCTGTCGGGGCAACAGCTTGGAGACGACCTACAAACCGAGCTGGAGCAGGAGAAATCTACATTTTGTTATCGTGGAGGGGAGACTGACGACATGTATCAACCTCTGGACCCGTCTGATTTCAGTACCTACAGTGGAGCGAACAGTCATCTGCCTAGCTCAATCCAGTTTGAGCCCCTCAACACTCAAGAAAGCGCGTTGGATCAAGGGCTTTCTCTCTGGAGTGCGTTCGGGGCGTCGCTAGCCAATGTCTACTTGGAGAGCTGCTAGCTAGGCAGCGAGTGAGCGCTGCTGCTTACTTACTGATCAATTGGGCATTTGAGAGTGACCATCAATAACGCTGCTGCGAAGTACGTTGCTTCCGCGAGAGAAGCTAACATCGTGTTGGAGATCTTGAGCTCCAATACAGATTCAATGCTGCTGCAAATTCATGTAGGTAACTACATGAATCAGTCTTCTATTAGAGACGACGACGAAGACATCGTTCGATTATGAGCAGCAAGCGGTGTTAGATGCAGCTCCCGAAACCACAGAACCTAATTGCAATTTTCTAACCCCTCTTTCATCTCTCCCACTCTCCCCTTCTAACCTCTGATCACTCGTAGAGATTCTGCAATACACATTCGTCGCATTTCTTTCTGATCCGGACCTCGAGCACAAGTTATTCTAATGCCTCTTATCAATGAGAAAAGTCACCATAAGAGCTTTCACACAGTGGCATTAGATGTTCCCTTGCTTTTGAAGAACTATAAACTATTTTCAACGTTATGGTTTATGGCAACATACTTGGTTTGGAACGCGAATTTAATAAAGCATTATCCCTTGGTTTGGCAAGATGCTTTGATCCTTTGATGTCTTCACTAAGAGTAAATGGGGGAATCATTAAACTAATTCCTTAGGAAAGTCCTAAATAAGAAATAAAATTAGCACTGTTTGACTAATGCTCAATTGTAGTGCCATAGGAGTTTCCAATCTTTTGTATGTAAAGAAAAGCTTTGTCTCTCAAGCCGCTTGAGCATGTCTTGCTCTTGAGTTTTCACTAATTTGTGTGTGAAAGTGAACATTTCTCAACATGCCTTGTTCTTTCTATTTCATTGATCTAGTTTAGATGATACATGCATTATGCGACTTGGAAACGATGCAATCATATTTACTCAAAGCAAGGAAACACCATCTACTGCATTCCTATCATAGTTGTACAATTAAGCAAAAGATGTAAGCCTTATGTCTGTATGATGCCTTTGTCAAGTACATGACTTTTAATGCAATTTCTTAATGTTCAACATAGCCGAATGTAAGCATGGGAGAAATGACTCTTTTATATCATGCAAAGAGGAAGCTCACACTTACGGGATATTGTTGCAAAGCAAGAATAAAAGTGGATGACAAAGAGAGAAATTTAGGATGATTATAAATAGCTAGTAAATAGTGACTAAGAAATCACGAAGAATTCATTATGAAAATAATCTCTCTATGGAGTAATTGGGACAATACTTGCAATACTGCATCCCAGTCTATTTTTGATGCTATGTGCATAAAATCCGTCCACATGGGCATCAATATGGGTGTTGGTATGTGTGCCAGGCATACACGTTGACGACCGTACCGACATACATACCAACTTCGTCATGCCAAATACTAATAAACATATTGAAAACCATACTGATGCTAGCATTCCCCAATAAAATCACAGAAAGTCGTTTGCAATAGGACCCAAAATCATATTGGCCTATGAGTTTGATCATTTTAAAGACAAAAAATACAAGAACATATACACCAAGTTTGGGATCAAAATATAGAACTGTCATAATGCAAGTATAAAAGTGAAAGGGCTAAGGATAAGAACCCCTCTCAATGGGAAAAGAATCAATTATTAGTGTTTACATCAAAGGCTGAGTCTTTAGCCAAGTCCATCATGCCAAATAAGTCTATCATCATGCAAAATAAGTTTCCTAGTGCCCACATTCAGTGTCAGAAGGGACTTAGACTTTGCAAGAACATGGAGACCATAGAGTTTAAGACTTGTGCAAAGTTGGAGTCTAATCCGACACATGGACATGCAAATCCTATTGACCCATTCCATATTTTTGCACCTTCACGTATGTAACAAGGTGCATAGTGTGAAAATGAGGCCTTTCACCTTCCAATGACCACATTCAGGGTCAGATGGGACTCAAACTTTGCAAGAACATGGAGACCATAGAGTTTAAGACCTATGCAAAGTTTGAGTCCAATCTGACACATGGACATGCAAGTTAAGTTAACAAAACAAATTATATACTCGATTAAAATTTTGCATGAAATAGAAGAAATCATATAAGTTCAAATGTTTCCAAGATATAATACACATCAACACAAGATTCTTAAATGGTCTTAACAAACATAAATGGATAGTCAATAAAAAAACAATTTTAAATAGGTATGAAGAATTCATCGTTGTGCTATACACAATTTATTAATCACGACCATTTAAATTACCAAAACACGATATGCCATTGGAACATAACCAATAATAAACACTTGTACATGATAAAACAAGGAATGGAATGAAGGAAGCAATGCAGATCATGAATAAAATAGAGTCAAATATAAGATGTGCATGACACTGTATAAAACCAATCATGTCGTATACAGTGAAATGCATAAAAAAAGTCCATGCAAAATAGAATGGTTTGCTCACAATGTGAGACTATAGATCTCCAATACAATGATATGTAATAAACTAGCAATTCCCAATACAATGATATACCCTAAACTACTCAGGATCTACTCTCATGCCAATAGTCGCAAGTATGCTCTTGTGATCGTTCTAGAGCAGGGTGCCATCATGGAGTGGATGTCATCTTGCGAGTGCGAACATGAGTCAGTTGAACCCTGATCGCAACAACAAGATGGTAGTACATGTATGCCTCATGATCTGCCATGTACTCTTGATACTCAAAGAAGCGACATGCCTATGTACCTATTTAAAGTAGTACCCAGCAACTACGATCATAATGTGAGCATCGGAATAGATCCCATGCCCATCCACTGCATCTTGGATGAGCATGCTCTTCACCATAGAGCATCTCAACAGATAGTAATTCACATGCTTAGGATTGCCTCTGGACCAATGATCACTAAGATGTCATCCAGGCTGGATGGGGTAAAGTACGCATCATGTCCATGGATCAGCCCATGGCACCATGGAACAACCTCCCCAATCATCATCGATGCATGCCAAGCAAAAACATGCAAAGCATCGAGAAAAGATTGTGGGGTCTGAGTCGCATGTGGTCCTAATAGAATGTAAATCAAGAGTGCCTTGATATGACAATCAAAAGGCCTAGACCAATCAATGCTCCCTATGACCACACACCAGAAAAATTGTATGACCACCCTGTCATCATGTGCCTGAAACGAGGAGAACGCACTAGTGCCTAAGTGCTGGGTACACCACTGCACCACATCTCGTGCATCCACAAAGAGAATGGCACTGTGATCCAATTGGTGTCGTCGCAAACCATGCTTCATGCAAGAACCTGCCCCATCATGCTCTCCGTTACCATGCCTTGTCTCAAAGTAGCTCCACATCACTGGAATGGCTGTCTCGCGGTGCCATCTCTAGAACCAATAAAACTACTTGGTAGACTTGAACTGAACACCACAATCATTAGTCCAAACCCCAACACCGCTGTTACACCCGATTCCCTCAAGAAACTATCATGGAGATTGAAACAATGCAACACCAAATGTGCATTGTGCGAGCGATCATCGCTAATGTAGAAGTGATACTCTTGCACAATGATGCACGTGTCCATGGTTCTATCAATGCCATCCATTTGAGCTTGTGCATGACGATAGCTAATATGCACAAATATAGCAACCTACAAGATGGAACAAAAAAAACAATGAGGATGATGGAAAGAAATAAATGAAATGCAAAAGAAAACACAAGTAAGAACAATACTCATTCACATGTCACTTGCTCGGAAAAATAATACTCCAATTGGATCTTGTGCTATGGTGCGAAGGTATAGTTCTTTGCAAAGTCCACCACCGAGACAACCACCCCTCCAAGAAATGTGCTCAAGCAAGCATGAAACTATCGATCCTCCCACTTCACAGTGTGGGAATGGTGTACATAGTGGTACAACTTCCCTGAAAAGCATCAATGAAAGCAACATGTGGAGTCTGTTGCTCCACAAGCTACAACCTCCTGGACTGTGCACCACCATCTAATGTCAATGTGATGTACTCTTACTACTGCCAATGCACAATCTCCACATCACTAACATCTAGCAGAGCTCCCGACACTCTAGCAAAGTGACCACACATCGTACACCTCCCCTCTACACAATCAAGGGAGTGGTACAAAGTATCGCCATCTCGTGCACACAATATGGAGTGAACGAAGTCATGAGGGCTAGTAGGAACCACTCCACTATGACCATAAAGGGAACGGAATACATCATACATCAATCCAAAATCAACATGATAGTGACAACACATGTCACGCTCTCTAGAGCACTGCACAAACCATGGCCTGCACCACTCAAATGATCTCTACCCAATCCTGAACTCTGGGTGTGCTTCTACAAACTAAGTGTATAACTCATTCTGGGTACACTCCAAAAAACGCAAACCATGCTCAATGTACACACCACGTGACACCCTCTTTTGCACTACCTTCTTGAACACTGGGGATGCTCTACAATGCTCCTCCCAAAACTGTTGTATGATGGACCTAGTGTGATCATCCAATAGTTTATCACTACGGGATGCATGACCACTCGAAGCCCCAAAGAGCATCAACATCATGGTCCTCTAGACTCTACCTCCTAATCATATCTGCTTGCAATGTGCACAGTGAGATTTCAACGAGATGTGATACAGTCCCTCTGTGGTGCATACATAGCTAGCCATCTAGGGTCTACTAATGGCAGCCAAAATGGCATGATGTGCTACCAAGGCATCTGCAGTGTTCCTACGCTTGATGGATGTGTAGGACTGATGAACACTAGAAAGGACCTCGCTACATACTACCCTATCTCTAGATGCACCAAGACCAGCAAGCCTCCTACACTCCACCAAGGCAGGGTGATCTATCAAGCAAGATAGTAGAGCTGATTGTGAAGCTATCGTAATGTTGCTAAAGAATGACTCCATGATCCTACTAGCACGATGACAAATGGTAGTCCTAGGCAAGTCACGTCGTGATCCATCACAAGGGTGAGGTGGGACAAGAGGAACATCCAAATATGGCAAATGAGTGGGAGGTGAGGGGGGAGGGGGAGGGGGAGGGGGGGAGGTAGAATGGAGGGGATAGAGCTAGAAGGGGGAGTGAATGGGGAAGAGCTAGAGGGAATAAAGGAGGGGGGAACAAGACGGGGGGGGAGGGATGTAAGGAATTTGGTGGCCTACGTGTGGCCTCTATATGCCATTGGAACCTGTGAAGACCATCTATGGGAAGAAAGTCACAATCCGTTGCCAGATTGAGGCTACCAAAATTCCTTACACATGCATTTCTATAGCACACCTTTGCTAGGTATTCTTTAATGAATCGTGGCCTATAGAGCCTTGGTTGCCAAGTTCAAGGTAGGTCGATCTGAAGAGGCAACTCTTCTATGCTGATGAGCATGTTTGGGGCACTTGCAACATAAGACAAGTCTTCTATGCTGGTGAGCATGTTCAAGTCACTTGCAACACAAGACAAGCCTTCTATACCAGTGAGCATGTTCGAGCCACTTGCCACACAAGAAGTCTTTTCTACATCAACATCACTTATTATAATATCCTCATACTTGTGAGCATGCCACTATGGTAGTCTTCGTAGTTGTCACGGTTTCTTATCAATTTGGAGCCCATTTGTGTTACTCTTCTTTTCTTCTAATAATCTTTTGTTGTCTTCCACCAAATTGAAGGAAACTATTTTTGGCAAATTTATTTCAAGAATTCTAATCTCCACTTGAGCCATAAATAAAAATAAACTAAGTGATCAATGGGATAAGTGATGCAATAACAAGAATTCATAATTATGTGATAATGGTCATGATGTTCCAACTGGAATGGAGGGCAGTGATGGCAGAACATATAAGACTTGTGATGTTGGTCCTAATGTTCTTAGTAGTGTGAAGTATCTAGATGATAGAATATATGATAATGAAGGAGAAATAATTCAACCACACAATTCAAGAGGCATTGACCAACAGATTGACAGGTTCAATGAACTTGTCTACTAGATTGCCATTTCCAAGATATTATAAAGCATCAAATAATTTGCAAAACCATGCAATATTTGAGTTTAGACGTGAAGATTCAAGAGAAATGGATTCAATGGATAATGGTCTTACAAATGGGAAATGTAAGACATTAAGGAATTATATGAGTGTGAAGAGGCTATGAATCATGTCACTAATTCCAGAACCCAAGAGACATGTTAGTGATAATTCAAGAGCCCATCAATATATAGCCTATTACCACCAATAATCATATTAGTTTCCAATGACAATGTTAAAAATATTGGTGGTATATTTATTCGAGTTATCGATTACCATTTTTAGTTACTACCATCATGAAATTATTCTCACACTATTTTGGACCAAAAATGATAATCATGAATGTTGCATTAATGCAAACAACAAAACATTAGTGAAAGCCTTGACAAAATGCCATGGATGAAGAGTGTGATTCTCTCATCAAGAATCTGACTTTAACTTTTTTTAATCTTCTAGTGAATGTGGTTTTATGCTCAATTAGGATGATACAGTAGGTAGATACAAAGCTAGACTTGTTGCAAAAGGATATGCACAACAATATGGCATAGAGTAGAAGAAAAAGATGACAAGATTGTGTTGGAAAATATGGTCTTATTACCTTGGTTTGGTCCTTCACCCCTCATGGTATCTTGGAACAATTGTGGATATGGAGGAGTATTAAGGCCCCTAAGGCACATAGATGACACGTGTACATATGTAAAGAAAGAAACCTCATAAGCTATGAGGGAACTTGAGGATCCTTGGATATGACAAAGAAGAAGACCCTCCTCAATCATCCCAATTGGCTCTTTTGGGTGATTGAGGAGGCAATGTGGCTAGGAGGTAGGGTATGGGACCCCATACTAGATGCACCTATGCATGGCTACCATGTGGTAGCATTTGGTAGTGTTGGCCAATTCTCCAACATGGTATCAAAGCAAGCGGCTAGCTTGTAGACTACGGCACTAACAAGTGTACTTGTGTAGCTCTATAGACTGTGTAATCTCTGACCTTAGTGTGGAAGTTGAACAGCAAGTGTGCACATGTGGGAGTGGCAACCCACATTGTGCTTGAACTATAGTGAAGGGCGGCTACTACTCTATGGCTAGAATTGAAGAATATGCAAAAATGGCAGCTAGTTGGCATGGGAATTGATGGCCTATTTCAATCAGGTCTTTTGAACTTTGGGTACATTTGATTTGGGTCAATCGTGCCTTGTGTGGTCAATTTCCATTTGTGTGTCTGATTGTGCTATTGGGATAAATGTGATCAAGGGCTGCTCTAAGGTGCATGTGTGTAAGAAAACAATACAACATCTGTGCTCAACAGATAACAGGATCTCGTATGCAAGAGAGAAAAGCAGATAGTATGGAGAATCAAAAATTTGATTACTGTAAAACTGATACAATAGATGGCACTGCCTCCCAGCCGTGCGCTCCTATGTGAGAAGCTTCGATGGCATGCTGGAAATAGTAGATGATGGCGGCTGGATGCTAAGGAATCAGGGTTGCTGTAGCCACTGATGATTATGGGTTTCACGGGCTTGCTCTTATATAGCCACCAGTCGTAGTTGGTTAGACCCAATTGGGAGACCGACCCAATTGGCCCAAAACAGCCGATTGGAGGTCTGAAATAGGCCACCGACTACACGTTATAACTATGGCGTAGAATAGAGCAACTAGCCTATGGTCTCCGTTCAGCCCAGAGCCATCGGAGATCATCTGGGGCTCCAAACGAGCCCCGCAACCCGAGAGTGGGCTGCCCCGGGAAATGCTCCATCTACCCTCAGTGCAGTCAGTCATGGGATGCCTTCTCGCACTTGCATGTAGCCTAGTTGGTAGTGTGCCAACTCTATCTGAAGCCGTCTAGCCATTAGGACACACATGGCCCCCATCTAGTGTCCAAACTAGGACCTACCAGATAACTGAGCTACTCAAATGCCTTCTCCTTGAGAGTGCTCTCAACGAAGCAAGAACGGAAGAGGGAGAGAGAGAGACAAAGAGCCACACAAGTTTTGGTGGGTGCAGAACCACCCTAATCTTCTTTTTCATTCATTTATATATGTGTTTGAGTATTGTACATAACTGGGGTAAAGGCACAGTGACCTTTAACCCCCACAACCTCCCACTTAAAGGACAATGTGCCTTTAAGGGAGAACAACCAGTGAGCATACTATCCAATGCCCATCAATACACGACAATACTCAAACCGCTGACCAGGTAGACTCTTCGTCAGCATATCTGCAGGGTTATCATCTGTATGAACCTTGACAAGCTCTATGCGCTTGTCCTCAAGTACCTCCCTAATGAAATGGTACCTGACCTCAATGTGTTTGGTCTTTGCATGAAAGACCGGATTCCGTGCTAGCTGAATAGCACTCATGGAATCACTATGCAATGTCGGTACACCTGTATGAATCCCAAATCTCCCACTGGCCGATCAAACCATATAGCCTCCTTGCAACCCTCTGTGGCTGCAACATACTCAGCCTCTGTGGTAGACAAAGCAATGCACTTCTGTGCACGAGACATCCACGACACTGCACCACCTACAAAGGTGAACACATAACCAGAAGTGGATCTCCTACTATCCACATGCCCTGCATAGTCTGAATCTGTGTACCCAAGTACACGCATGTCTCCTTTACCAAAGCAAATGCACATCTCCTTGGTACCCTTCATGTACCTCATGATGCACTTAACTGCCTCCCAATGCCTCTTTCCTGGATTAGCCATATACCGGCTAACAACTCCCACTGCAAATGCAATGTCTGGTCTAGTAGCTATCATAGCATACATAAGACTCCCAACTGCTGATGCATAAGGAACCTTGGCCATCATGGCCCTTTCCTCATCTGATTTGGGACTATCTGTATGACTCAGTTTCACATATGGAGGCAATGGAGTACTCACTGCCTTCCCCCCCTCCATATTGAAACGCTGTAATACTTTTGTAACATACTCTTTTTGTGAAAGCCAAAGGAGTTTCCTACTCCGATCACGCGTGATGCGCATACCAAGAATATGACCTGCAAGTCCCAAATCCTTCATATCAAAGGCCTCATGCAACTTGGCCTTTAATGCATCTAGCTCATAAGTATTCTTGCTAGCCAATAGCATATCATCCACATATAGTGCCAGGATTATCAGGCTATTATCCTTAGCCCTTTTAGTGTAGAGGCAGTGATCAATTTCACTCCTTCTAAAACCCTGGGACCGAATGAAAGCATCAAACTTCTGATACCATTTTCTAGGTGCTTGCTTAAGACCATAGAGACTCTTCTTCAGCTTGCAAACTAAATGCTCTTTTCCCTTTTCTTCAAAGCCTTCCGGCTGCACCATGTAAATTTCCTCATGCAAATCCCCATGCAAGAAAGCTATCTTGACATCCATCTGCATAAGCTCCATATCCTCTGATGCCACTAGTCCAAGCATGCATCTAAGTGTGGTCATCTTCACAACCGGAGAGAATATCTCATCAAAGTCCACACCCTTCTCTTGCTTGAACCCTTTAGCAACCAAACGGGCCTTGTACCTAGGCACATCATCACCTGTGACCTTCATTTTGTAGACCCATTTACATGGCAATGCTTTCTTTCCATGTGGCAAAGAAACCAAGTCCCAAGTCTTATTCTTCATAAGTGAACTCATCTCTGATTGCATTAGCATACTCCCACTTGCGTTGATCCTCACGCATCATAGCCTCTCTATAGCAAGAAGGCTCCCCGCAATCAGTAAGCATCACATAGTCTACCCCTGGAACAAACTTATCAGGCGGTCTAGACACTCTAGATGACCTTCTCAAGGGCATTTCAGCTTGCTGTCCCATTTGCATATCAGCCATATTTGGCTCATCATTTCCACCAATAGATGATCCATCATCTACCCTTGATTGTATACTTGTGGGAGTACTTGGTTGTACCATTTCTTGCACATTTGGTGCATGGACAGCTTGCTGTCTATCAACATATGCAGGTGGATTCACATCCTGGAAAGTGATTCTCCTCATTTCCACATCCCTCATGGGTGCCTTATGCATCTTCTTCTCATTGAACACCACATCATGGCTGCATATGATCTTCTTTGCTTCTGGATCCCAGAGACGATAGCCCATCTCTCCACTTTCACCATAACCCAGAAAGATGCATTTCCTAGACTTAGGATCTAGCTTCTTTCGAAGCTCTTTTGGCACATGTGCATATGCCTCACACCCAAATATACGCAAATGAGAGTAAGAGGGCTTCTTTCCACTCCATGCCTCTTCAGGAATACCACCATCCAAACTCTTACTAGGTGATCTATTGATCACATGCACTGCAGTCTTCATTGCCTCAGCCCAAAAACCACCAGGAAGACTTGCATTGGAAAGCATGCATTGCAACCTTTCTTGAATGGTACGGTTCATCTTTTCTGCAACTGGATTTTGCTCTGGAGAACGAGGGGATGTAAGCTCCCTCTTAATCCCACGAGTATCACAGAAATGCTGAAAGTCATGAGAGAGATACTCTCCACCATTGTCAGTCCGTAGGCATTTAAGCGTTCTACCTGACTGATTCTCAACCAAGGCCAGCCATTTCTGAAATACCTGGAATACATCACTCTTCCGAGCTATAGCATAAGCCCACACTTTCCTAGTTGCATCATCAATGAATGTCACATAGTATTCAGCCCCGCCTAATGACCGTGTAGGCATGGGACCACATACGTCTGAATGCACCAAATCAAGCATTTCAAACTCTTTCTTTCCCCTTCTTTTATGGGCTGATTTAGTCAGCTTCCCATAGAGACAGTGCTCACAAAATTCAAAATCAGAGAAACTCAAATGCGGTACATAACCCAAACGGCATAAGAGTTTCATTCCATTCTGTCTCATGTCCCCCAACCTGCAATGCCACAAAGAAGTGCTTGGCTGCTCGGTTATTGCAACAACATGATCAAATACCCCTGATACATGTAAGGGATACAAAGTCCCACACTTGGCACCCCTAGCCGAAAGCATAGAGCCCTTCTGAATTTTCCAACTTTGAAAGCCAAAAGTGGTGTGAAAACCAGCATCATCTAGCTGACCCACTGAAATAAGACTCTTGGTCAGCTTAGGCACATGTCTCACATGTTTCAAAACAAATGCAAACCCATTTGCAAAAGAAAACTTTATGTCACCTGCTCCCACTATGTCACATGCATAGTCATTTCCAAGATGCACACAACCTGTCTTTCCACTATCATAAGTGGAGAACCATTCCCTATGGGGAGTAACATGGAATGAAGCACCATAATCCAAAATCCAATCCTGGGAATATGCATCATCTGAAGTGGTAAGCAACTCTGCAGATAAACTAGACATGAAGAGAACATCATTGTCACTATCACGTGTGACTGCATTGATCTCCTCGATCTTCACTTTACCTTTGTCCTCCCTTGGACTCTCTTCCTTTTGATTTGCACCCCAATTTGCATTCTTTTTCTTATCCTTTTGCTCTCTTTTCAGCTTGTAGCAATCCTTTTTCATATGGCCCTTCTTGCCACAATGGTAACACTCAATGTTCCGTGCCTTGGATTTGCTACGAGACTTCCCTCTTTCTTGGGACTTCCCCCTGAACTGTGATCTGCCCCTTTGCACATTTAAGGCTACATCCTGCTCGTTGCCATCCATAGACTTCCATCTAATCTCCTCGGCCAACAAGCTACCCACAACATCATCAAATTTTAGTACTCCACCAGGTGCAGAGTTACTGACAGCTGTACGGAAGGTATCCCATGAGGATGGCAATGAACATAAGAGAAATATTGCCTTAGTCTCCGCATCGAAATTCATTTTCTGAGCCTGAAGCTGCTGGCTGAAAATAATATTGAATTCATTCAAGTGAGAAGCAATGGAGACCCCTTCCTTCATCTGCAGCTCAAACAACCTCTTCATGAGGTAAACTTTATTAGAGGCAGTTTCCTTCTCATAAGTGGCACACAGTTTCTTCCACAAATCTTCTGTAGTCTGCTCATTTACTACTGTGAAATAAACTGACTCTGCAAGATGAAGTCTAATAGTAGACTTTGCTAATGCATCCAACTCATTCCAATCATCCTCAGACATATTTGGAGGCTTAGCTTCAATCCCTGCCAAGGGTTTAATTTGCTTCTTTTGAATAAGCACATCCGTTATTTGTTCTTTCCACAAAGAAAATTTTGTCCCATCAAACTTTTTAATGCTGAAAAACTCCTTTTCAGACATGGAAGAGGATGCCATGATGCAAATAAAGCAAAATCCCAAATGCTAGTGTCTGCAAGAGAGAATCACACCAAATACCAGGTGCACCCAAATGTGTATGCCACAATAAAGTGAAATATCACCAAAATTCAAAGCTCAAAGCATCAAAAGATGCATCTGACTCATGTGCATATACTATGCATCCATATGAGCAAATCTGGCCCAAAAGAAAATGCCAATAAGTGCCAAATGACTCAAGCATAAACACCGTCCACTGGCATATGCATCAATAATATCTCATCCAAGAGAGCATAGCACTATCAGTGCATCACCTACAATGTGTCAAAGCTGTCCCTCAGCATAAAATAGCATCCATGTGCAAAACGTCCATAAAAATAGCATCCCACAAGGCAATTTGGGCCTATCAGCGCATCATCCAAGGACCGCAATGCATCCAAATGGCCTATAAATCATCCACTGCAACCCAATGCATACCACGAATGAGCGCACACTGCTCAAACTGCAACCAGAGTGATCTGCATAAGGTATGCTCAAGAAATCATAGTCCCACAGTAATGAGCGCTACTGAAAATAGAACCTGAGATGCCTCAAAACATGGGTGCCATTGCATAATCGAAATCAACAAGAAAATCTGCAAATATCTCTCTTCTATCAGAACTCCAAAATCCCAACCGATGAGTGAGAAATGGGAGTCAACACTTATCCACTACCATGTGGTATAAATCTAAGGTTTCAAAACCTTAGAATGAAAAATGCATAACAGAGAGACAGAATCGAATACACAGAGATCTATAACTCTGAAAATCCTCCACCGAATTGCACAAGAACTGACAGGTAGGGGTTTTTGGGCGTCCGGAATGCAATGGGACAGACAGTTTTGGAAACCGTGGTCTCAATCACTGGGTCCAACACATGGGCTGAAAAATGTTTTTGGAAACAGAGCTATTTGTAAACTCCACCGGAGTGTGAATGATGAGCAACATAGAAGTTTTAGGACCTCTTGAGTCCACCAGAACTGACAGATCTGCAAATGGTTGCTCCAAACTTGAGTTCCAACACTCGGGCAAAAAACGCAGAAATTGAGACAGTGAGTCAGAAATCCAATGAAATAATCCCAGATTCAAGAATGAAGGTGTTTCCAAGCTCCTGAAGTAATGTGGACACTAAAAGCAAGCAATAGTTGCCTCTACAAGTCAATACGGAATCTTTGTCATCGAACGGAACAGGGAAAAGCTCAAAAAACGACTTTTTCTTTGAAACCACTTAACAGGCTCTCAAAAACCACTTCACAAAGCCAAAGTGACTTTTCCAAAGGTTCCTCCAAGTCTCTGCATACTCGGATGCAAGTAAAGTCGCCCACAAAGCTTCCCACAGAGCTTCTCCTTCCTCCCACAGAGTTGCTGAGCTTCAAGCATTCACGCACGCTCAGCTAGATCACTCGGGCTCTGATACCAATTGAGAGTGCTCTCAATGGAAGCAAGAACAGAAGAGGGAGAGAGAGAGACAAAGAGCCACACAAGTTTTGGTGGGTGCAGAACCACCCTAATCTTCTTTTTCATTCATTTATATATGTGTTTGAGTATTGCACATAACTGGGGTAAAGGCACAGTGACCTTTAACCCCCACACTCCTCATATGGGGGGCTTACATGTAGACTTAGCTAGTTTCCACGTAGTTACATGAGAGTGGAGCATTGATATTTAACAATGTGTGCATCTAGGGGAGTCACATGTTTGTGTGTATGTGTGTGTAGTAGAAGCACACCTAGTGCTATGAGGTGTCGGATCATGACACAAGTGATGATGTAATGCAAAGTCTCCCACATGGGAGGTCCCTTTGATTAGGAAGTCCCCTTGATATAGGGGGTGATTCCACTGATGTAGAGAGGTGCCTATGATCTAGGCCACCTTCTCCCCATTTCTATAAGAGAGAGTCACCTCTCTCACAATCAATAGAACACACTACTGTTTGCATCTTTTGTTCTCACTTCTCTTCCAAGATGCATCTCTTATATCCCACATTTTCCAACATTTGGTATCAGAGCTTTAGGTTTTAGATCTTGCCTAGCCTAGCATTAGATGCTCTCTCTAGCATGAATTCCTTGATTCTTTCAAGATTCCATCATCTTCTCCATTTTCTCCATTTCAAGCTCGATTTTGGAAGGCTTCGTTCTCCCTCTCTAAGGCCTCATTCCCCGAACCATCTAAACTGGAGATTCCTTGTCTTGGGGCAAAACTACATGATCCAAAGGAATTAAGCATTGGTAGTCTCTCTTGCACGTGCTGATAAGAAAATAGTGTGTCGATCAGTCGCAAAATTCTGACAAAATTGTTGACTATACTCTAGTTCCTTGCAGTCACATGTGGGTGACACCACAAGCTACCTTGTGTCCAAATCTGAGGCCCAATGGTTTTCCTAAAGAGGAGAAATTGCCAAAACTATAGTTCAAGAAGGCACAATTCTCCTAGGTGACATAACGCACTATTCCACCTATCATAACTGGTGCTTGTTCTTTGGTAATCAAACTTTCATTTTGCTACAAATGCCCCTTGAATGCACTCTTCAATAGTTTGAACTTTGCCCTCCAATCCTTGCCTATTGCTGGATTTGATTTTTGATAGTTTTATGGTCAAAATGTTGAGTGGTCGAACTTATTTTTTGGGCTTTTGGGAAAATCAGAAAGTTTAGTATTTGTTTACTTCAGTCGACGACTAATATGGTCTTTGACTGATTACTTTGACCACATTTGTAACTGATTTAAAACTTCTATGTGAATGGTCAAATAGTCTTTAGTTAATAATTCTTCATATGATGGACTTGACTTTTGAGCATATGATGGTGTTTGGAAAATTCTCATTGAGGGGAGGTAGAAATCATGATGTTTTTGAGGCGAGAGTCAATAAAAATCTCATGAATACCTTCATCAACAACAAGCACAAATTGAAGTGCTCAGGACAAGGGGAGGTAGCAAGCTAAGGGTGTCCACTTCCGGACCACTTGTAGGTGAGTGTGACACCCCCTCGAGTGAAAATACAAAGGTTTTGCTTCGGTGTGAAATACATCGATCGAGGTATCATCTCCAATGAAATTCGCACACGAGGACAACTGAACCAAGCCAATACCTCGATCGAGGTCCTAGACTTTCTTTCACCGAACCAAGCTATACCTCGATTGAGGTATTGTGGCAAGTCCACATACCTCGATCGAGGTATCATGGATAGATGACATCGGTCGTGTCGAATACCACGATCGAGGTATGTGGCATCCGACATGGTAGATGACATACCTCGATCGAGGTACTGTGGCAAGTGTGCTGGTAGCTGACATACCTCGATCGAGGTATCATGGTAGGTCTATACCTCGATCGAGGTATGTTGGACCGATGTGTATGTGGCATGTCAAATACCATGATCGAGGTATGTGGCATTCGACATGTACTGTGCTGGTAGCTGAGATACCTCGATCGAGGTATCGTGGCATGTCTATACCTCGATCAAGGTATGATGGACCGATGTGTATGTGGCATGTGAAATACCACGATCGAGGTATATGGCATCGCAAGTGGTATGCTGGACGGATGATGTATGTTGCATGTCCAATACTACGATCGAGGTACGTGGCATCCCAATACCTTGATCATGGTATTGAAACCCTAAATTTTCGTATATAAAGAGAGGGACCCCCTCATTCTTCAAACCTCGATCGAGCTCCTCATCGAAATCGATGGAATTGCGGGAGTGACGAACAAGGACTGATGGACAATGACAAAGCGACAGAGATGGATGGAGCGGGAGATTCCAGGTAAGGTTTTCTTAATGTAGCTTTTTTTTTTACAAAAATTTAGTTTATAGGAATAACTAATTTAATTATAACAAATTTCAAAATTTTAAATGCATTTTAAAGTTTTTTTAAATTATTTTTTTAATTACGTAAGTTTTTATTTAAAATGTGAAAACGTATATATTTTGTCTTTTTAAATCATCTATTTAAAAAAAAGAGATTAAAGTAGTTTTTATGTTATTTTTCAAATTAGTGATTTTTTTATTTAAATAAAAAAATGTTTAAATTTTATTTTTTTTAATTATCTTTTTTTTTTAAAGAAAATAAGAGTTTAAGGTAGCTTTTATATTATTTAAGTTAGTGAAGTTTTTATTTAAATGTCAAAACGTATATATTTTGTTTTTTAAAATCATCTATTAAAAAAAAAGAGATTAAAGTAGTTTTTATGTTTTTTTTAAATTAGTGAAGTTTTGAATTAAATATTAAAACATTTAAATTTTGTTTTTAGAAATCATCTATTAAAAAAAAGAAAATAAGAGTTTAAAGTAGCTTTTATATTATTTTTCAAGTTAGTGAAGTTTTTATTTAAATGTCAAAACGTATATATTTTGTTTTTAAAAATCATCTATTTTGTTTATTTTAAAAAGGATATTAAAGTATTTTTTATATTATTTTTCAAATTAGGGAAGTGTAGCATCTCTAACACAAAGTTTGAAATTTCTTTGAAAATGAAATAAGACCAAGGATGTACATCTAAATCCCTTTTTCAATAACACCGTTAAATAACTATTGTGTGCATATCTTCCATTGAAGAGTGGAGCAACTTAGAGCATGTAGGGAGTGCATGTGTTGCATTTGTAACATAGCACTATTGTAGGCATAGCCACACATTTGGCCCATCTACCGTTAGGTGCATAGGATGATCCCAACAACATCCTACCTCATCAAGGAGTATGTGACTAAGTGTAATCAATTAAACAAATAGGATGATTTGAACAACACATTCGCCTACACATCATTTTCAAATCATATGGTGCGAGAGGTTGATGCAAGGAGAGAGTAGATCATGTGGCTAGCAATCCCTTTAGGTGGCATGTGAAACTATAGAAATAGGGAACTAGGGAAGGTTGTAGATCTATGTATGGATATAGTTACATAGACAAATACAAAGACTTATGTGATTCCATGAAACCTTGTCATGAGCTTTTGCAAAAATTCAATCAAATTTGGCTAGCTTAAAGTTTCTATTACGCAAATAGATTATTAAGTCCCATTGAATAGAATATTAAATTTCATTACCCAAATAGAATATTAATTTCCATGTGTTTTTTTATGCATGCGCCAGCCAGCGCGCAAGTTCTAGCACCACTGTTCATATGCAGATAGCAATTTTGGGAGCTCAGATGAGGGCACTGCAGGTGGTGCTCATTGGTAGTAACATGTGTCAAACATTAATACATGATTATGTACGATTGGTCCAAAATCATCCCTAACAGATAAGTCCACATGTGTATTTGGTTAGTACGTGCACCATTTTTCATACGTAGTCACTACTAGGGGTGTAAAAATGTACACATTATACCTTCCACGTGGCACATACCAAATCAGTTGGAGACCTAATTGGATGTAGGTCTAGGGTAGCCAAAGAGCCGTGCAAAGTTTCATCCCCAATACATAAGTCCACATGCATATTTGGTTAGTATGTGCACCATTTTCATACATAGTCACTAGTAGGGATTGTAAAAATGTACGCATTATACCTTCCACATGGCATATACCAAATCAGTTGGAGACCAAATCTTCCATGGATGTAGGTCTAGGGTAGCCTAAGAGCTGCGCAAAGTTTCATCCCCAACAGATCGGTCCACATGCATATTTGGTTAGTACGTGCGCCATTTTTCATGCATAGTCACTAGTCGGGATTGTAAAAATGTATGCACTATACCTTCCACATGGCACATACCAAATCAGTTGGAGACCAAATCTTGCATGGATGTAGGTCTAGGGTAGCCTAAGAGTCGTGCAAAGTTTCATCGCCAATAGATAAGTCCACATGCATATTTGGTTAGTACGTGCGCCATTTTTCATACGTAGTCACTAGTAGGGATTGTGAAAATGTACACATTATACCTTCCACGTGGCACATACCAAATCAATTAGAGACCAAATCTTGCATGGATGTAGGTCTAGGGTATCTTAAGAGCTGCTCAAAGTTTCATCCCCAATAGATAAGTCCACATGCATATTTGGTTAGTACGTGCACCATTTTTCATGCGTAGTCACTAGTAGGGATTGTAAAAATGTATGCATTATACCTTCCACGTGACACATACCAAATCAGTTGGAGACCAAATCTTGCATGTAGGAGTTGCATGTAGAACTTGCATGTAGAACTCACATGTAGGAGTTGCATATAGATTTGCATGGAGAACTTGCATGTAGGAGTTGCATGTAGAACTCGCATGTAGAACTCGCATGTAGAACTTGCATATAGAACATGCAAGTTGGATCTCTAAGAGGGATTATTTCTAGCCTTATGCAAGTACAAGTGGAGCTTTGCCACTACTCTACACACACATTCTGTTCTACCTAAGTCCATGTTGGCACAGAGACAAGGCACAGAGACAACACTCACCTGGCACCATCACAACAAGACAAAAGTTAGTACTTTTTATACATATTGTGGAAGCCAGGCTTCAATGCTAGTGCACAATTGTTATATAGGGCAAGTGTAGAAAAATCTATAATTACAAATTCCAAGGCCTCTCTCTAATCAACTTTAAGAAAGCTCAGGTAATCATAGCTCCCAAAGGAACTAATGAAACCATGATTGCTTCTTAACTTAAAGGAGCCTGCTATAAATGCTCACAGGATCTTCCCAAAAATAAACAAGAGTAAAGTTTCCTTTTCTTCTAGTAAATGCTAGGGCCTTACCTTGTTGCCAAACTTACCATGTCCTTTCCTTAACTTACCAGGATCTTACCTTGTTGCCTTACCAGAGTACTTATGAGAGAGAATTTATACACTGAGAGCAGCACTTAGAACCTTTGTTATACTAATAATTCAGAATTAAGAAATTGCCTTTCTGTAAGAAAATAATACAACGTCTGTGCTCAACAAATAACAGGATCTCGTGCGCAAGAGAGAAAAACCAGAAAGTATGGAGAATCAAAGATTTGATTACTATAGAACTGATACAATAGATGGCACTGCCTCCCAACCGTGCACTCCTATGAAAGAAGCTTTGGTGGCAAGCTAGAAATAGTAGAGGGCAGAGGCTAGATGCTAAGGAATCAAGGTTGCTATAGCCAGTGATGAAATGGGCTTCATGGGCTTGCTCTGATATAGCCACTAGTCGTATTCGGTTGGACCCAATTGGGTGACCGACCCAGTCCGCCCAAAATGGTCAACTGGGGGTCAGTCCCAAAATAGGCCACCGAACACACGATAGAACCGTGGCATAAAATAGAGCAACTAACCTATGGTTGCCGTTTGGCCCACAACCATCCGAGATCATCTGGAAACTGGCCCCGCAACCCGAGAGTGGGCTACCCCGAGAAATGCTCTGTCTATCCTCAGTGCAATCAGTCATGGGATGCCTTCTCGCACTTACATGTAGCCTAGTTGGCAGTGTGCCAACTCTATCTGAAGCCGTGCAACCATCAGGCCACACATGGCCCCTATCTGGTATCCAAACCAGGACCTACCAGATAACCGAGCTACTCAAGTGCCTTCTCCTCATATGGGGGGCTTACAAGTAGAGTTAGCTGGTTCCCACATAGTTACACAAGAGTGGAGCATTGATATCTAACACTTTCAAGGGAGAAACTTGAAAACACATATCTTCACAAATAAATTAAAGTTTATGAGAGTTTCAAAATGGAGAATCTCAGCACAAGCTCAAATTCCTACTACATCCTCAAACTTGAGTTATGAATCATCGAGGGTTCTCCAAAGCTACTCACTAAAGCATAGTCCACCTGTAAGTAGAAAGAAAACCAAGACATCTCTCTATGTCCACCAACCAAGGACCACAACACTAGATAACCTCAATTGCATGGAGCAAATATTCATACAAGTATGCCAAAGTCCTAGAACATGATTAAACAAATCATTTATGGAAATAAAATCAAGGGGAGAAAGCTTCCTACATCTAAAAGTTTTTTAATTAATATACCCCCACCAAGCAAGGCTTTTTTCCTCAGAAAAATAGTAACATTAGACCATGCTATAGCTAGACCACAGCTTGATAGCCTACCCGTCAGCTCCCTTCAACACAAAGGCCATTATTTTTTGGGGATTTGAGCCATGTAGGTAAGATAGGGTGTTGGCCATTATGCCAAAAAACATCAATACATCCCCCCATATATGTAGTAAACACTACAATCTAGTTCTAGCTTCCTTCAAGCTTCCCAACAAGGATCTAGACCCACATTTGTCCAAGTAATTGAGCTAGGCTTCATGGGGCAAATGATAAAAATCCAAAAACACATTGTAAACAAACAACCCCAAGTATGGAGAAGCCAAAGGTACCAATGTAGGAAGTGTTAGAATTATAGATATAATTCAGTAGTGACCAATGTAATATAATAAGCTAGTTAGGGGCACTTTTCCCTCTTTAAGAGGTTTTTCCCCCTAACCGCAGTTAGTTTACTAACTATGGTTAGTGACTACTAAGGTTTTGTCAGTAGGACAAAACCTTATCTTTCTCTCATTGTGTTGTACTCTCACACTCTTCTATTGCAACTAAGCTTTCAGCTTCCAAGCTTCCGGCTCTCACCCTCTCTTGCTCTCTCTCACTCACCATCTCCTCACATTTGGTATCAGAGTAGGTTCAAGAGCTCCATGCTCCCTACTCCCTTCAGCTCCTACTCTTTGCCTCCAGCTCCAACCTCCCCATCCAACTCCAGCTTCAGCCTACATCATCTCGTCCGTACAGTCCGTATGACTATACGGAATCCCGCCGTACATTTGCACCGTACAGATCACCTCGCCATACAGCTCTGTCGTACTCCATCGTCGTCCGTACAGTGCTTTGCAGCCTTACTCACCGTACATCATCGGCCGTACATCGTCGTCAGACTGTACGGTTAGCCATACAGTGCCATACAGCTCCCATATAGTTTCACCATACAGCTCGTCATAGTTGACCGTACTTGCACCGTTGCTTCTGTACTTGCCATACCAGATCGTAAGTACCGTCGTACTGTACCAGACCATACGTCGTACCTTTCGTAGATCTGCATGCAGATCTTTAGTACCACACGTGTGGCAACAACCTGTTCATCCGTACAATCTGTACTCGCAGATCTGTATCTGCAGATCTGTACGGGGTTCCTTCATCTGCAGGTGTTCTTTGGCACGCACATCTTGTAGAAAACCATAGTTTGGCTCAATTTTTTGGGAGTACATTTGGGTCATTTTGTATGTTGCAGACATTGCAATCATTGTGTAGTTTCGAAGCTACATCTGGAGCAAAAATTGCAGATTTTGTCTAAAATTTGGGGCTTTTGCAGACAGATCTACAGATCTAGTCTGAAATTTGGGGCTTTTGTTTAGAAATTGTAGATTTGGGGCTTTTAGTAATTTTGCCCCTTTCTGGTTGCAATTTCAAGCCACAAATTGGGGCTTTTGTGTTGGGAGAGCATTTTTTGGAGTATTCAGTTCATACTACCTTTCTTGGAGTGTTTGAAGCACTTTTGGCAGATTTTGGAGAGTTTTTGGTGCTTGGATAGATTTCTGACAGTGCAAGTATAAAAATCTAAGTTGCATTTACAGCCCGTGCTTGGCTATGTTTTTTTGGGAGTTGTGCATTTCATTCCCAGTAAGGGAATTCAACTTTGTATCTGCTTCAATCTTTTTCTCAGATATGGCCCATCAAAATCAGAATGAGTTCTAGTTCGGTGGTTTTTCACAAGAAGACAAGTTGGATGGTACCAACTACTCCCTCTGGAGTTTCATGGTACGTAATATTCTGATTTCTCAAAATTTATGGGATTATGACAATGGGGATGAGATCAGACCAGCAGATATTGCACCTACTACCCCTCCTCAGCAAGGAGGTAGAAGAGGTCGTGCAAAGGGTGCAGCTGCAGGACAAGATGTTGGTGCAGCTACAGTCACTACTCCAGAGCAGAAGAGATGGGATTCATGGGATGCCTTAGCTTTGTCATGCATTTCTCTTTCAGTGAAAAGATTTATCATTCCGCATATCCGATCGTGTAAGACCTCCAGGGCAACGTGGGATATTTTGGAAAGCATGTATGCAGCTCGGAATGATGCAAGGGTATCTTTCTTGAAAAGAGAGTTGAGTAATACACATATGGAAGAGGGTGACTCCATGTCAGTCCACCTCACAAAGCTACAAGATCTCAGAGAGCAATTGTTAAACATAGATGAAATTCATTCTGATTCAGAGATGATTACAACCACTCTGAATTCTCTTCCTGAGTCTTATCTCAGCTTTCATACTTCATTGAACTTATCATTGAGGGGGGGTGCAAATCCTCTCACTTTTCATAAGTTGATAGGACTTCTGCTTCAGGAAGAGCAGACCAGGAAAAATTTGGCTTCACGTGCAAGTGAACAAGCCATGCTCTCAAAATTTAAATAAAAAACAAAGGGATAGGCAAAGACATCAGTAAGTCAGCCTTCCAGTGGGTCAGGATAGCCTTCACAAAAGGCTAAAAATGATGCAAGTAAGCCCAAGAAGAAGGGTTTCTGTCACTACTGCAAAAAGCCAGGTCATCACATAGCAGAATGCAGGAAAAGGCTTGCAAAAGAAAAGAAAAACAGCTCAGGTATGGCTGTTTCAGATTCAACTCCTCATGCATCTGACAGTGGGGATGCTGCAGCCAACTTTGTTGGACAGGATTATGCCTTTTTATCTTGCATTTCCGATTCTAGGTTGGCTATTCCAGATGCTCGGGATAGTACAGCCACTTGCAGTGATGATACATATGCATTTTTGACTTGCAGCTATGACTCTTCTACAGATGCATCTGCTTTCAGTGTTAATGAAACACTGAACACATGGTATTTTGACAGTGCATCCAAGCACATCACTTCTAGGAAGTGTCTTTTTACTTCCTTGCATCCACCTCCCGTTGGTAAGAAAGTCACTTGTGCCAACAACTCATCATATTCAGTACATGGCACAGGAGAGGTTGAGCTCTCTACCATTGATGGCTCAATTTTCAAACTTTCAGATGTCTTATATGTGCCTGGCATAACCAAAAATCTCCTTTCAGTGTCCACTCTTAACAGAGGGGGATTTCACGTCATCTTTGAGGATGACAAATGTGCTGTTCGAGACAGGGAAGCTAACTATGCCTTAAGGTTATCTAGTACTCTGCTACGTGGGCTTTTTCAGCTTGATATTTTTGAGAAAACAGCAGCCCATGATCTTGCAGTTTCTACCCCTACAGCTGCCATGCAAAATGCAGAATTATGGCATGCCAGATATGGCCACATGCATTACAACAGCTTGATGATACTTCAGAAGTTTTCAATGGTTGATGCATTGCCACCTCTTGAGATACCTCCTCCACATGCCTATGAAGGGTGCATTTTAGGTAAGATGCATAGATTCCCCTTCAAGAAGGATGGTTCAGTTAAAGCTGTCTGCAAATTATAGCTTATACACAGTGATGTCTGTGGTCCCATGAGGACTCCATCATTGGGTGGTCATCTCTACTTTGTTACATTTATTGATGACTACTCCAATTTTACTTGGGTTTATGGGCTAAGAAAGAAATTTGAAGTGTTCACAGTGTTTAAACACTTTTCAGCCATGGTTGAAAATGAAACCGGACTCAAGATACAGACATTGCGCATGGATAGAGGTGGGGAATACTTGTCTACAGAATTTGATGCTTTTCTCAAAGGCAAGGGTATTGTGCATCAGCTCACAGTCAGGCTGACCCCTCAGCAAAATGGCAAAGCTGAGAGGAAAAATAGAACCCTCATGGAGATGGACAGATGTATGCTAAAAAGCAAACACATTCCTCATAAATTCTAGCTAGAGGGTTTGATGTGTGCCAATCACATTTTGAATCAGGATTCCACTAAGGCTTTAAAAATAAAAACTCCTTATGAGGTCTGGAATGATAGGAAGCCTTCAATGGATCACTTCCGAGTCTTTGGATGCCTTGCTTATGCACATGTGCCACTTGAATTTAGGCACAAGTTGTCAGATAAAGCCATCAAATGCATATTTGTTGGATACAGTGCAGAAAGCAAGGAGTACCGTCTCTACAAACCTGCTACACGCAAGATCATAGTAAGTAGAGATGTGATATTTTTTGAAAATTCAGCTCACACTCAGGCAAAGGATAATGTGCATTGGATGAATGCCATGCACGATGATATGCAGTCCATTGCAAAAAATCAGACTTGGGATGTTGTGGACTCGCCATAGGGTAAACATGCCATTGGCACACGATGGGTTTTCAAGGTCAAACGGAAGCCAGATGGCTCCATTGATAGATATAAGGCAAGGCTGGTTGCTAAAGGCTATGCTCAAAAAAAGGGCATAGATTATGAGGAGACATTCGCTCCTACATCCCAGATGACCACCATTTGATCAGTTATTGCAATGGCTGCACTAGTGGAATGTTCATCAGTTGGACATAAAATGGCTGCACATTTTGAGTGGAATGTTCATCAGTTGGACATAAAAACAGCCTTCTTAAATGGGGACTTGCTAGAAGAGGTGTATGTCAAACAACCTCCGGGCTTTGAAATTACAACAAATGCACTTCAAGTATGCAGGCTCAACAAAGCTTTATATGGGTTGAAACAGGCCCCTCGTGCATGGTATGCCAAGATACATGCCTTTTTTACCAACAAGGGGCTGCACAATAGTCCTACTGAGAGCACCCTCTACATTAAGATGGATGGGGGGAAATATTAGTCATCCTTGTTTATGTCGATGACTTACTGCTCACAGGGTCCAATGAAGAAAAAATTGCAATTTTTCAAAGCTGATTTGCAGACCAACTTTGACATGTCAGATTTGGGGCTGCTTCACTTTTATTTGGGGATCCAGTTCTCTCATGAGAGACATGGCACTGTTATGTCTCAGTCCAAGTATCTTCAGAAACTCTTGGACAGATTTAACATGCATGAGTGTAAGCCCATAGCCACTCCTATGGAGCCGGGGCTGAAACTCACAATGCATGATGCAGGAGAATCAGATGATGCCACACTTTATAGTCAGGCTATTGGATGCCTCATATATCTCTGCAACATTAGACCTGATATTCAGTTTGCAGTATCTCAGGTGAGCAGGTACATGCACAGCCCAAAAACTATGCATTGGCAGGCAGTTAAGTGCATCTTCCATTATTTGTAGGGCACAAAGTCTTTTGGCTTACTATTTCCCAGGGGGGGTGACTTGCAGATGCATGCCTACAGTGATTCAGATTGGGCTGGTGATTATGACACTAGGCAGTCCACTAGTGGCAATTGTTTCTTTTTGGGTAAATCTTGCATTTCCTGGCTGAGCAAGAAACAATCTACAGTGGCTACCTCATCATGTGAAGCTGAGTACAGGCCTGCTTTCATAGCAACAGTTGAATGTGTCTGGCTGCGACGTCTATTTTCTGATCTTCATCTGTCTTTGGAGGGTCCTTCTCCAATTCTCACTGATAGTCAAAGTGCCATTGCAGTGGCAAAGAATCCAGTGTTTCATGCTCGCACGAAGCACATTGAGGTTCACTATCACTATGTCAGAGAGAAGTTGCATGTAGGAGAGATCAATATGATCTTTGTGTCCACACATGACAACGTTGCAGATATTTTCACCAAAGCACTACCACGTGAAAAGTTTGAGGCATTTCGCAGTGCCCTGAACTTATATCCATTTGGTGATTGATCAGCCTTGTACATGACATTAGCACTGCAGGGGGGTATTAGAATTATAGATATAATTCAGCAGTGACCAATGTAATATAATAAGCTAGTTAGGGGCACTTTTCCCTCTTTAAGAGGTTTTTCCCCCTATAACCGCAGTTAGTTCACTAACTATGGTTAGTGACTACTAAGGTTTTGTCACTAGGACAAAACCTTATCTTTCTCTCATTGTGTTGTACTCTCACACTCTTCTATTGCAACTAAGCTTTCAGCTTCCAAGCTTCTAGCTCTCACTCTCTCTTGCTCTCTCTCACTCACCATCTCCTCACAGGAAGAGGTGCTCTCTTTTTTCTAACCCCATAGTAGGGAAATCTCTATGCTCAAGATGCCCGTAAATCTCCAACCATAATCTTTTTTTATAGAGAAAGTTCAGAACTAAATAAACATATACACAAGCGCAAATGGTCAATCAATCAGAGCCCTAAATATTGAATCACCATGAGAAGGGCATGTCATATTTGAAGTAAATCCCATTCAAATCTCAATATCGTGAACTTGACAAAGAGCCCCTTCGCACCTACAATCAAGCCTAAACTTGACACTCATTCTCTTAGTACTTAAAATCAAGCTATCATGTTAGAAAAAGGGCCACATTTCATAGATACCAGCAATACATAAGTGATTTTAGAACTTAGTGACACCAATCCAGAGGTAGCCAATCATAAACAACACTTTTGAAGGCCTTTCTACCCCCTTCATTTCATGAGATGGAAACCATGTTAGTCACATATAATCTCTAAGAAAATCCTTTAGGAACATATCTCATATATAGCTAAATCACACTATGTGGGAAGGAGACAACCAAGAAGATCACAGAAGATCTCAAGCAAAGGTATTCCGAGGGGTGTGTATGAGCCAACCAAAACTAAGCTGTCATCGGTAGCCAAATATGCTACCGGTACACTTGTTGGATACCCTGAATTTGAAGTGCAGACAGTATGAGGTAGCAAGTGACTTTGTAAAAAAAGCTTAAGCCATATCTTGTTAGATTTGATCCATCACACAAAGCAAGAGATGAACTACACTATACTTATGTTCACATATCTGCCAACATCTAAGGGAAGTAAAGTTGACAGCAGCAAGCAAGGCCACTCTCAAACCAAGTGAAGTGAAGGCTCTCTTGGGCCTTGAGCAATGCCAATAGCTTGAGGTGGTTGTTGCCATTTCATATGGTACATGACTATGAAAGCATGCCAGCCATTGAGGCCTTCCCAATGCTCAAGTAAAAAATCCAAGCTTGTGGATAAATGAGATGCAAATCTAAACATATACATAGCTAACATATTAATATATGCTAAGAGCGGACTTCCCAATGCTCAAGTAAACAATCCAAGCTTGTGGATAAATGAGATGCAAATCTAAACATATACATAGCTAACATATTAATATATGCTAAGAGCGGACTTCCCAATGCTCAAGTAAACAATCCAAGCTTGTGGATAAATGAGATGCAAATCTAAACATATACATAGCTAACATATTAATATATGCTAAGAGCAGACTAGCCAAAGGCACCAATGCAAGAAACGCCTCCCCCTCCATCCCCAAAAAATACTTCCCGAAGGCCCTCTATGTGCTAATCATATCAAGCTGCCAAATCCGATTTCAACAAGCAACATATGCCTGAGCAGAGTAAGCGATATGAACCTTTGCAAATAGCAAACCATAAATAGTTTTTTTTAACTCTCTTTTAAACTTTTGTAGCAAAAATTGAAACGTTGACGATCCACGACATCCTCCTTACACAAAAATCCAGTTTTCATAGTTTATGAGGAGGCACCAAACAAGAAGAAAGGAAAAGGGTCTAAGCAAAGGCATCTCTATGAGAAGTCAACCATTCATTCATTCCCATATCAGTTGATGACCCATACACAAAGCTTGGACAATAGACTTTCCCCTTTCAGTTGCATAGTATGTAAGGCAATCCATGAGCTAGGATGTAAGGGGCTCGGCAAAAGAGCATAGACCTAATTGGACCTGCCCAATGAGATCACAGGAACAATTTCATCTAGGGAAATAGCGTAACTAACTCTCCTTAGTGCCAAGATATGCTTATACCAAGATAAAGGGGAGATGCACCCCACGTAACAAGCCTAGGTAGGGAGAGACAATTGTCTTCCATGTGTTTAGAAAACCTACAAACGCTAATCCATGTTCCATCACCAGCTAAAGCGGAGAAGTTCTCAGTATGTCTTCAAAACTTACCCTCGAGAGTTGCAATCATAGCTTGGAGTATCTCACGTAGAAACAATTCCAATCGATTCTTTTTAGTAGATCTCTTGGTAAACCAGCAGGTAGACGGAGAGAACCAATATACCTGAATGAATCCCTCATCCAATGAAGTGGCTTTCCTAGAGTAAGTGTATATGTTGTTCCAGCCTTCAAGCAGTGCGACCAACTCCCTTGAGCAAAATTGCTATTGTTTCTCTTCGCCAAGAGCTGTATGCAACCTCTCCTTGACTTTATCCTATAAAGACTTGGGCTTTGTTAGTGCAACGGATGGTCATGGAAGTATATGTTCCAAGCACCAAGCGAGTTCCATTTAAATATATATGGGCCATCTGTACCATTTCAAGGCCATAATAGGTGTATAAATTCACATGTCCATTCAACCATGTTACAATTGACATGTACATCCCAAGGGGGTTAGAAACATGGTAAATCTGATCTTATAAATCAGAAAGACTCACCAAACCATAAAAGAAAAATTTTGGGGTTTTTCCATTGATATCTTACATTACCCAAGCTTTACATTGGATATTAAGTCGAGACATAATCCCAGAAAACAAAGGTCCCCAAGGGGAAGTGTGTGTGTGTGTGTGTGTGTGTGTGTGTGTGTGTGTGTGTGTGTGTGTGTGTGTGTGTGTGTGTGGCCCCACCCCCAACCCAGAGGGTAAGACCACATGGTGGGGAGTAAGCCCACCATGTGGACTTACTCCCCACCAAAGAAATTGATACAAGAGAAATTACAAGACATTTCCTAGTATAATAGAAGTGTTTTGTAGGGATGATGAAGTAAGTGTCATAATTGGGCTTGATAGAAAAGGGTATCTGAAGTGTACTTTCATCTAAGCTCTGCGCATCAGATTCAATAGTTAGAAAATCAAGGAAGAAAAATCACCATAAGATGTAATATGACTAGCCCATTAAGGGGATTCAAATTGTTAAACAATCATTAAGAATTATATTATTACATAGGAGAGTTATCCAGATACCTTATGGTAAGGAGACAACTCTGACCCTGAATAAGGGTACAGGAGAATTAACTGAATACCTCTTGGTAAGGAGATGATTCTAACCCTGTATAAAAAGACAATAGAAAAGGACACCAAAGCACAGAGAAACCATTACTAAAGTGAAATAATTGTATGGTACTAGCCTACTAACCAAAGGCTAGTAGGGAGAGCAGTGTGTGTGTTTAGAATTCATTATCCCCTAAATACTTGAACCATACAATTGATTGATTGGCCTTAAACTAAACAATTAAAATTTAAGAATAATTCAAATATGGAGATTTAAACATTTAAAACAAATGAGATATAGTTTTATTTTGAAGGTATTATAGCCAAACAAGATAGGTTTACAAAAGTGTAGAATCCATCCGGTAGTCCAAGCTCCGAGGTCAGGGTTCACTGACTTGCCACCATCCAAGAAAAATGAGGTATTAGAATATCATCATTTCAAATGGGTTGACAGCTAATGCATGTATCCCCTGGCTTGTTATTCCTTTACCAATGAACATAGACAATCGTCTAGATTCACTGGTAAATTTTTGAAAATACCATAAGAGCATAATGCAAAAGTAACATCACATGTCATTCCATAACCATAATTGATAGACCTTTCAAATTCTCGTATATGAATAACTTCCTACAACTAAAGGAAATTTTACTAGAGATGAAAGAGCAAAGTTGAAACCAACCATGGGAAACACCATAAAATATTAATGAGGGGGGTAGTCCACACCCTTAAATTTAGGAATGAGACTCAAGAAAATTAAATTATCAACAATTTACAAGAAGGGTAATCCTCATCCTTGAAAGATTAACCACAAATAAATGAAGGGACAACTATAGAAAAATTAATAGTAAAATTAAGAAAATTTGACTAAGAAAAAATAAAGTACTTAAATTTAAAAAGTAAGAAATAAAATTTAGTAAAATAAAGTTGGCATTAACAATAGCTTTAAGCAGAGAATTAATTATGTGAAAAAAAGGGGGGAAGTTGGACGTAAATAAGGAATTATATCTTAATACAATAGAAAAAATTAAAGACTAAAAAATACATGAGAGTCTTATAAAGAGATCCTGTAATAATTCCACTAAGAATGAAAAATTCTAAAGGTAAGCACACTATATATATATATCTATCTATATTAATGTATAGATATAGATACACACACACACACACACACACACACACACACACACACACACACACACATATATATAGATATATATATGTATTATGTATATATATACATATATATATGTATATATATATATATATATCTATATATATATATATATATATAGATATATATACATATTATGTATATATATATAAATATGTATATGTATATATATATATATATACATATATATATGTATATATATGCATATATGTATATATATACATAATACATATATATATGTGTGTGTGTATATATATATATATATATATACAGATATATATGTATTATGTATATATATACATATATATATATATGTATATGTATATATATAGATAATACATATATATATGTATGTATGTATGTATATATGTATATATATATATATAATATATATATATACATATATACATACATATATATATATATATATATATACATATATATATGTATTATGTATATATATACATATATATATATCATGTATATATATATCTTTATGTATTTATATATTTATATATATATATATAGCTTCCTAGATGGATTTTCAAGTTACAACCAAGTCTCAATTGCCCCCCAAAACCAACACAAGGGGTGTATATGCAGCCAAGGTGATGATATTTGGATTAACCAATGCCCCTTCTACCTTCCAATGTATGATGATCACGGTATTCAAGGAATACCTGAGGAACTTTGTGGAAGTCTTCTTGGGCGATATTTGTGTGAACTCGAAATGGGATGACCACCCGAAGTATCTCAATCTCATCCTTGAGAAGTGCCGCTTAGACCGCATATCCCTCAACCCCCTTAAGTGCCAGTTTTGGTCAAACATGGTGTCATCTTGTGTCACATAGTGTCCCGAAATGGAATCTCTATGGACCACAACAAAATCAAACTTGGAGTTATCGCCCCCTACCAACGCTAAGGGAGTCCAATGATTTACTGTCCATATGGGCTATTACTAGAGATTCATCTTGTTCCATGCCAATATAGCCCGCCCGTTATACAAACTGCTAGTATCCTTTGAGTGGACCAAAGAATGCCAAAAATATTTTGAAACCCTCAAGCTAGCTCTAGCCATCGCACCAATGTTAAGGTCACCCGACTGGAATTTAATATTCCATGCCCACATTGATGCCTCTAACTTTGCCATTGGGTGTGTGTTAGCCCAACCCAGGGAGCATTACTTGGATTACCCGGTATACTTTGTGAGCCGTCAACTAAATGAGGCTGAAGTTAACTACACCACCACTAAGAGAGAGGGTCTCACCATGGTCTATGCAGTTAAAAAGTTCTATACTTGTTAGCTAACAAGTTTGTCTTCTTCGTGGACCATCAAGCATTGTTGTACTTGGTCAACAAACCTTGCATGATGGGAGGCATCACTAGGTGGATGCTGATCTTGCTAGAATTCGACTTCACAGTCGCTCTATGTAAGGGCAAAACCCACGTTCTAGCCGACCACCTATCGAGGATCCCAAACGGCAAAGCTCCAACAAAAGTAGAAGATGATCTCCTAAATGCTTCCCTCTTCTTCCTCGATGTCATTCCAGAGTGGGCCACCAAAATCGGCCATTACTTGGCCAACAGGCTACCCCTAGGCTAGGACCTCAAGAAGGATAGAGCTCGTAAACTCATTAAGGATGCAGTGCCATATCAGCTGATAGCAGGCCAACTATACCACAGGGGTAAGGATGGCATACTGTGAAGATGCATGTGCGAATGAATACATCAAGGTGTTTGAAGAATCCCACTAATCGTAGGAGGTCATTTTGTCGCTAATGTTATGGCACGTAAAGTGCTGCAAGCTAGTCTCTGGTGGCCAACACTCTTCGGAGACACGGCCAAATTCATCAAATGATGTGACCCCTGCCATCGTATCCAAATCCCACATAGGGCAGACATGATGCCCCTGATCGAGATCCTTGCCAGCCAACCCTTTGAGAAATGGGGCATCGATTTCATTGGTCCCATAAGCCCAGCCCACTAAGGGGACCGGGGCATGATACATCATCCTATCCACCGACTACTTCACTAAGTGGGTAGAAGGAAGAGCCATGATAAAGGCTGATGCAAGATCCACCACCAAGTTCTTATATGAACAAGTCATCACGCGGTTTGGATGCCTATTGGAGTTAGTCAGTGACCAAGGAACTTCTTCCTCAATGAGACCATAGCAATCCTGACAAGCGGATTTATGATCATTCATAGGAAGTCAACACCATGCTACCCTAGGGTGAATGGCTTGGCAAAAAGCTCCAACAAAACATGCTGTAAGATTATCACATGTACGGTAGAAGCCAGTCGTACCAACTGGGTGCATAAGCTCATAGCAGCCTTATGGGCCTATAGGACCTCCTACAAAGTGGCAACACATTGTACCCCCTTCAAGTTAGCCTTTGGGGTAGAGGCAATAATGCCAATGGAGTATGTAGTGCCTAGCCTCCATATTGCCATAAAAGAAACACTCACAGAAAATGCGCTAGCCAAAAGGCTAGTCGACCTAAGTTAGAAGAGACAAGGTTGCATGCAGCCTACTCTCTTAGAGTAGAAAAGGCCCGATGTAAGAAGTGGTTTGACTGCAACCTTAAGAACAAGGACCTGGTGGAAGGAGACTTGGCACTCATGTATAGTGTTCGCAACACCAAACATAAGCTTAAGTACCGAGGTATGGGTCCTTACTGCATAATTGAAATCACTCCTCAAGGGTCGTGCCGAATAGCCACCCTTGATGGAATAGAAATGGATGGCTACCTAAACGGGAGCAAACTAAAAAGATACTACGTACCACTCACTCTCTCCACCCTTCAAGCCATGCATAGGGAAAAAGAACTCAAAGCAGAGGTGGCCAGGATGAAGTGCCAAGCCACCATCATCGAGGAAGCTAGAATTTGTAATGCTAAGATCCGACAGCATAGACAAATGACCCTGCTTAAGGCAACGATTGAACAGATGCAAGTAATAGATGAGCTAACATTAGAGCCAGCCAGCTTGCTCATTCAGCTATAGGTACCACACATGCACATCAAGGCACTCGTGGATCCAGGAGCGAGCCATAACTTCATCTCTCGAGAGGTATAGGAAAAGCTACAGGTACCCCTAACCCTCACTGTTGCCTCAATAAGCGCTATAAATAGCCAGCTTCTCCAAACTTTGGGTTATGTAAATCCAAGTCTAATGGTTGTTTGCCAAGCTATGGATATATGCTTTTATGTTCTCCCTACAGAAGCCACCGAAGAGTAGATTATTCGAGGAAGAACTTGGTGCTACACCATCAATTGTCAAATCGATTCATGCGCCCAAAATACTTTGCTTACCAATGGTGGCCAAACGGTCATCCTGCTATGTAGACCAAGACCTGTTCCTTCGGCCCCGACCTCGCCGATCCACCACAATGAAGTAATGCAGCAAGGCCAACCGAAAGCCCCAGCCTCAACTAGCGCCCCGCTCAAGGGCCCAGCTCAAAATGAGAAGAAAGCTCACTGCACTGGAAAACTAATGCCATTGCATGCTTGATCGATGCCACCATCCTCCACCCAAAAAATATTAGAGTTGCAAGTACATGATGCTATCTGTTGCACCCAACATCACTTTGATCAGAACCAATGCCTAGAGAATAGTAACGTAGCAATAGCAGCTCCGATCACCTCAAGAACACTTAAAACGCATTCAATGAGAGTGCTCTCAACAGAAGCAAGAATGGAAGAGGGAGAGAGAGAAACAGAGAGCCACATAAGTTTTTGGTGGGTGCAGAACCACCCTAATCTTCTTTTTAATTCATTTATATATGTGTTTGAGTATTGTACATAATCGGGGTAAAGGCACAGTGACCTTTAACCCCCATAACCTCCCACTTGAAGGACAGTGTGCCTTTAAGGGAGAACACCTAGTGAGCATACTATCCAATGCCCATCAATACACGATAATACTCAAACCGCTGACTAGGTAGATTCTTCGTCAGCATATCTATAGGGTTATCATCTGTATGAACCTTTACAAGCTCTATGCGCTTGTCCTCAAGTACTCCCTGATGAAATGATACTTGACCTCAATATGTTTGGTCTTTGCATGAAAGACTAGATTTTGTGATAGCTAAATAGCACTTATGGAATGATTATGCAATGTCAGTACACCTATATGAATCCCCAAATCTCCCACTAGTCGATCAAGCCATATAGCCTCCTTGCAACCCTCTGTGGCTACAACATACTTGGCCTCTGTGGTAGACAAAGCAACACACTTCTATGCATGAGACATCCACGACACTACACCACCTACAAAGGTGAACACATAACCTCCTGCTATCCACATGCCCTGCATAATCTGAATCTGCCCTACTATCAATACACGATAATACTCAAACCGCTGACTAGGTAGACTCTTCGTCAGCATATCTGCAGGGTTATCATCTATATGAACCTTGACAAGCTATATGCGCTTGTCCTCAAGTACCTCCCTGATGAAATGGTATTTGACCTCAATGTGTTTGGTCTTTGCATGAAAGGCCGGATTCTATGCTAGTTGAATAGCACTCATGGAATCACTATGCAATGTCGGTACACTTGTATGAATCCCCAAATCTCCCACTAGCCGATCAAGCCATATAGCCTCCTTGTAACCCTCTGCGGCTGCAACATACTCAGCCTCTATGATAGATAAAGTAACGCACTTCTGTGTGCGAGACATCCACGACACTGCACCACCTGCAAAGGTGAACACATAACCAGAAGTGGATCTCCTACTATCCACATGCCCTGCATAGTCTGAATCTGTGTACCCAAGTACATGCATGTCTCCTCTACCAAAGCAAATGCACATCTCCTTGGTATCCTTCATGTACCTCATGATGCACTTAACTACCTCCCAATGCCTCTTTCCTGGATTAGCCATATACCGGCTAACAACTCCCACTGTAAATGCAATGTCTGGTCTAGTAGCTATCACAGCATACATAAGACTCCCAACTGCTGATGCATAAGGAACCTTGGCCATCATGGCCCTTTCCTCATCTGATTTGAGACTATTTGTATAACTCAGTTTCACATATGGAGGCAATGGAGTACTCACTACCTTCCCTTTTTCCATATTGAAACGCCGCAATACTTTTGTAACATACTCTTTTTGTGATAGCCAAAGGAGTTTCCTACTCCGATCACGCGTGATGCGCATACCAAGAATATGACCTGCAAGTCCCAAATCCTTCATATCAAAGGCCTCATGCAACTTGGCCTTTAATGCATCTAGCTCATAAGTATTCTTGCTAGCCAATAGCATATCATCCACATATAGTGCCAAGATTATCAGGCTATTATCCTTAGCCCTTTTAGTGTAGAGGCAGTGATCAATTTCACTCCTTCTAAAACCCTGGGACCGAATGAAAGCATCAAACTTCTGATACCATTCTCTAGGTGCTTGCTTAAGACCATAGAGACTCTTCTTTAGCTTGCAAACTAAATGCTCTTTGCCCTTTTCTTCAAAGCCTTCTGGCTGCACCATGTAAATTTCCTCATGCAAATCCCCATGCAAGAAAGCTGTCTTGACATCCATTTGCATAAGCTCCATATCCTCTACTGCCACTAGTCCAAGCATGCATCTAAGTGTGGTCATCTTCACAACCGGAGAGAATATCTCATCAAAGTCCACACCCTACTCTTGCTTGAACCCTTTAGCAACCAAACGGGCCTTGTACCTAGGTACATCATCACCTGTGACCTTCATTTTGTAGACCCATTTACATGGCAATGCTTTCTTTCCATGTGGCAAAGAAACCAAGTCCCAAGTCTTATTCTTCATAAGTGAACTCATCTCTGATTGCATAGCATACTCCCACTTGCGTTGATCCTCACGCATCATAGCCTCTCTATAGCAAGAAGGCTCCCCGTAATCAGTAAGCATCACATAGTCTACCCCTGGAACAAACCTATCAGGCGGTCTAGACACTCTAGATGATCTTCTCAAGGGCATTTCAGCTTGCTGTCCCACTTGCATATCAGCCACATTTGGCTCATCATTTCCACCAATAGATGATCCATCATCTACCCTTGATTGTATACCTGTGGGAGTACTTGGTGGGACCATTTCTTGCACATTTGGTGCATGGACAGCTTGCTGTCTATCAACATATGCAGGTGGACTCACATCCTGGAAAGTGATTCTTCTCATTTCCACATCCCTCATGGGTGCCTTATGCATCTTCTTCTCATTGAAGACCACATCATGGCTGCATATGATCTTCTTTGCTTCTGGATCCCAGAGACGATAGCCCATCTCTCCACTTTCACCATAACCCAGAAAGATGCATTTCCTAGACTTAGGATCTAGCTTCTTTCGAAGCTCTTTTGGCACATGTGCATATGCCTCACACCCAAATATACGCAAATGAGAGTAAGAGGGCTTCTTGCCACTCCATGCCTCTTCAGGAATACCACCATCCAAACTCTTACTAGGTGATCTATTGATCACATGCACTGCAGTCTTCATTGCCTCAGCCCAAAAACCACAAGAAAGACTTGCATTGGAAAGCATGCATTGCAACCTTTCTTGAATGGTACGGTTCATCTTTTCTGCAACTGGATTTTGCTCTGGAGTACGAGGGGATGTGAGCTCCCTCTTAATCCCACGTGTATCACAGAAATGCTGAAAGTCATGAGAGAGATACTCTCCACCATTGTCAGTCCGTAGGCATTTAAGCGTTCTACCTGACTGATTCTCAACCAAGGCCAACCATTTTTGAAATACCTGGAATACATCACTGTTCCGAGCTATAGCATAAGCCCACACTTTCCTAGTTGCATCATCAATGAATGTCACATAGTATTCAGCCCCGCCTAATGACCGTGTAGGCATGGGACCACATACGTCTGAATGCACCAAATCAAGCATTTCAAACTCTTTCTTTCCCCTTCTTTTATGGGATGATTTAGTCTGCTTCCCATAGAGACAATGCTCACAAAATTCAAAATCAGAGAAACTCAAATGCGGTACATAATCCAAACGGCATAAGAGTTTCATTCCATTCTAGCTCATGTGCCCCAACCTGCAATGCCACAAAGAAGTGCTTGGTTGCTCAGTTATTGCAACAACATGATCAAATACCCTTGATACATGTAAGGGATACAAAGTCCCACACTTAGCACCCCTGGCCAAAAGCATAGAGCCCTTTTGAATTCTCCAACTTTGAAAGCCAAAAGTGGTGTGAAAACCAGCATCATCTAGCTGACCCACTGAAATAAGACTCTTGGTCAACTTAGGCACATGTCTCACATGTTTCAAAACAAATGCAGACCCATTTGCAAAAGAAAACTTTATGTCACCTGCTCCCACTATGTCACATGCATAGTCATTTCCAAGATGCACACAACCTGTCTTTCCACTATCATAAGTGGAGAACCATTCCCTATGGGGAGTAACATGGAATGAAGCACCAGAATCCAAAATCCAATCCTGGGAATATGCATCATCTGAAGTGGTAAGCAACTCTGCAGATAAAGTAGACATGAAGAGAACATCATTGTCACTATCATGTGTGACTGCATTGATCTCCTCGATCTTCACTTTTCCTTTGTCCTCCCTTGGACTCTCTTCCTTTTGATTTGCACCCCAATTTGCATTCTTTTTCTTATCCTTTTGCTCTCTTTTCAGCTTGTAGCAATCCTTTTTCATATGGCCCTTCTTGCCACAATGGTAACACTCAATGTTCCGTGCCCTGGATTTGCTATGAGACTTCCCTCTTTCTTGGGACTTCTCCTGAACTGTGATCTGCCCCTTTGCACATTTAAGGCTGCATCCTGCTTGTTGCCATCCATAGACTTCCGTCTAATCTCCTCGGCCAACAAGCTACCCACAACATCATCAAATTTCAGTACTCCACTAGGTGCAGAGTTACTGACAGCTGTACGGAAGGTATCCCATGAGGATGGCAATGAACATAAGAGAAATATTGCCTTAGTCTCCGCATCAAAATTCATTTTCTAAGCCTGAAGCTGGCTGAAAATAATATTGAATTCATTCAAGTGAGAAGCAATGGAGACCCCTTCCTTCATCTGCAGCTCAAACAACCTCTTCATGAGGTAAACTTTATTAGAGGCAGTTTCCTTCTCATAAGTGGCACACAGTTTCTTCCACAAATCTTCAGTAGTCTGCTCATTTACTATTGTGAAGTAAACTGACTCTGCAAGATGAAGTCTAATAGTAGACTTTGCTAATGCATCCAACTCATTCCAATCATCCTCAGACATATTTGCAGGCTTAGCTTCAATCCCTGCCAAGGGTTTAATCTGCTTCTTTTGAATAAGCACATCCCTTATTTGTTCTTTCCACAAAGAAAAGCTTGTCCCATCAAACTTTTTAATGCTGAAAAACTCCTTTTCAGACGTGGAAGAGGATGCCATGATGCAAATAAAGCAAAATCCCAAATGCTAGTGCCTGCAAGAGAGAATCACACCAAATACCAGGTGCACCCAAATGTGTATGCCACAATAGAGTGAAATATCACCAAAACTCAAAGCTCAAAGCATCAAAAGATGCATCTGACTCATGTGCATATACTATGCATCCATATGAGCAAATCTGACCCAAAAGAAAATGCCAATAAGTGCCAAATGACTCAAGCATAAACACTGTCCACTGGCATATACATCAATAATATCTCATCCAAGAGAGCATAGCACTATCAGTGCATCACCAGCAATGTGTCAAAGCTGTCCCTCAGCATAAAATAGCATCCATGTGCAAAGCATCCATAAAAAATAGCATCCCACAAGGCAATTTGGGCCTATCAGCGCATCCAACAAGGATCGCAATGCATCCAAATGGCCTATAAATCATCCATTGCAACCCAATGCATACCACGAATGAGCGCACACTGCTCAAACTGCAACCAGAGTGATCTGCATAAGGTATGCTCAAGAAATCATAGTCCCACGATAATGAGCGCTACTGAAAATAGAACCTGAGATGCCTCAAAACATGGGCGCCATTGCATAATCGGACTCAGCAAGAAAATCTGCAAATATCTCTCTTCTGCCAGAACTCCAAAATCCCAACTGATGAGTGAGAAATGGGAGTCAACACTTATCCACTGCCATGTGGCATAAATCTAAGGTTTCAAAACCTTAGTATGAAAAATGCATAACAGAGAGACGAAATCGAATACACAGAGATTTATAACTTTGAAAATCCACCACCGAATCACGCAAGAACTGATAGGTAGGGGTTTTTGGGCGTCCGGAACGCAATGGGACAGACAGTTTTGGAAACCGTGGTCTCAATCACTAGGTCCAACACACAGACTGAACAACGTTTTTGGAAACAGAGCTATCTGTAAACTCCACCGGAGTGCGAATGATGAGCAACATAGAAGTTTTAGGACCTCCTGAGTCCACCGGAACTGACAGATTTGCAAATGGTTGCTCTAAACTTGAGTTCCAACACCCGGGCAAAAAACGCAGGAACTGACACAGTGAGTCAGAAATCCAATGAAATGATCCCAGATTCAAGAATGAAGGTGTTTCCAAGCTCCTGAAGTAATGTGGACACTAAAAGCAAGCAATAGTTGCCTCTACAAGTCAATACGGAGTCTCTGTCATCGAACGGAACAGGGAAAAGCTCAAAAAACGACTTTTTCTTTGAAACCACTTAACAGGCTCTCAAAACCACTTCGCAAAGCCAAAGTGACTTTTCCAAAGGTTCCTCCAAGGTCTCTGCACACTCGGATGCAAGTAAAGTCACCCACAAAGCTTCCCACAAAGCTTCTCCTTCCTCCCACAGAGCTACTGAGCTCCCAAGCATTCACCCGGGCTCTGATACCAATTGAGAGTGCTCTCAACGGAAGCAAGAACAGAAGAAGGAGAGAGAGAGATAGAGAGCCACACAAGTTTTGGTGGGTGCAGAACCACCCTAATCTTCTTTTTCATTCATTTATATATGTGTTTGAGTATTATACATAACCGGGGTAAAGGCACAGTGACCTTTAACCCCCACAAGATATTTGCAGATTTTCTTGCTAAGTCCGATTATGCAATGGCGCCCATGTTTCGAGGCATCTCAGGTTCTATTTTCAGTGGCGGTCATTACTGTGGGACTATGATTTCTTGAGCATACCTTATGCAGATCACTCTGGTTGCAGTTTGAGCAGTGTGCGCTCATTTGTGGTGTGCATTGGGTTGTAGTGATGATTTATAGGCCATTTGGATGCATTGTGGTCCTTATTGGATGCGCTGATAAGCCCAAATTTCCTTGTGGGATGCTATTTTTATGGACGCTTTGCACATGGATGCAGGTGATGCACTGATAGTGCTATGCTCTCTTGGATGAGATATTATTGATGCATATGCTAGTGGACAGTGTTTATGCTTGAGTCATTTAGCACTTATTGGCATTTTCTTTTGGGCCAGATTTGCTCATATGGATGCATAGTATATGCACATGAGTCAGATGCATCTTTTGATGCTTTGAGCTTTGAGTTTTGGTGATATTTCACTCTATTGTGCCATACATTTGGGTGCACCTGGTATTTGGTGTGATTCTCTCTTGCAGGCACTAGCATTTGGGATTTTGTTTCATTTGCATCATGGCATCCTCTTCCATGTCTGAAAAGGACATTTTCAGCATTAAAATTTTTGATGGGACAAACTTTTCTTTGTGGAAAGAACAAATAAGTGATGTGCTTATTAAACCCTTGGCAGGGATTGAAGCTAAGCCTGCAAATATGTCTGAGGATGATTGGAATGAGTTGGATGCATTAGCAAAGTCTACTATTAGACTTCATCTTGCAGAGTCAGTTTATTTCACAGTAGTAAATGAGCAAACTACGAAAGATTTGTGGAAGAAACTGTGTGCCACTTATGAGAAGGAAACTGCCTCTAATAAAGTTTACCTCATGAAGAGGTTGTTTAAGCTGCAAATGAAGGAAGGGGTCTCCATTGCTTCTCACTTGAATGAATTCAATATTATTTTCAGCCAGCTTCAGGCTCAAAAGATGAATTTTGATGCGGAGACTAAGGCAATATTTCTCTTATGTTCATTGCCATCCTCGTGGGATACCTTCCATACAGTTGTCAGTAACTCTGCACCTAGTGGAGTACTGAAATTTGATGATGTTGTGGGTAGCTTGTTGGCCGAGGAGATTAGACGGAAGTCTATGGACGGCAACAAGCAAGATGCAGCCTTAAATGTGCAAAGGGGTAGATCACAGTTTAGGGGGAAGTCCCAAGAAAGAGGGAAGCCTCGTAGCAAATCCAGGGCACGGAACATTGAGTGTTACCATTGTGGCAAGAAGGGCCATATGAAAAAGGATTGCTACAAGCTAAAAAGAGAGCAAAAGGATAAGAAAAAAGAATGCAAATTGGGGTGCAAATCAAAAGGAAGAGAGTCCAAGGGAGGACAAAGGAAAAGTGAAGATCGAGGAGATCAATGCAGTCACACATGATAGTGACAATGACGTTCTCTTCATGTCTAGTTTATCTGCAGAGTTGCTTACCACTTCAGATGATGCATATTCCCAGGATTGGATTTTGGATTCTGGTGCTTCATTCCATGTTACTCCCCATAGGAAATGGTTCTCCACTTATGACAGTGGAAAGACAGGTTCTGTGCATCTTGGAATTGACTATGCATGTGACATAGTGGGAGCAGGTGACATAAAGTTTTCTTTTGCAAATGGGTCTGCATTTGTTTTGAAACATGTGAGACATGTGCCTAAGCTGACCAAGAGTCTTATTTCAATGGGTCAGCTAGATGATGCTGGTTTTCACACCACTTTTGGCTTTCAGAGTTGGAAAATTCAGAAGGGCTCTATGCTTTTGGCCAGGGGTGCCAAGTGTGGGACTTTGTATCCCTTACATGTATCAGGGGTATTTGATCATGTTGTTGCAATAACCGAGCAGCCAAGCACTTCTTTGTGGCAATGCAGGTTGGGGCACATGAGCCAGAATGGAATGAAACTCTTATGCCGTTTGGGTTATGTACCGCATTTGAGAATCTCTGATTTTGACTTTTGTGAGAACTGTCTCTATGGGAAGCAGACTAAATCAGCCCATAAAAGAAGGGGAAAGAAAGAGTTTGAAAAGCTTGATTTGGTGCATTCAGACGTATGTGGTCCCATGCCTACACGGTCATTAGGCGGGGCTGAATACTATGTGACATTCATTGATGATGCAACTAGGAAAGTGTGGGCTTATGCTATAGCTCGGAAGAGTGATGTGTTCTAGGTATTTCAGAAATAGCTAGCCTTGGTTGAGAATCAGTCAGGTAGAATGCTTAAATGCCTACGGACTCTGACAATGGTGGAGAGTATCTCTCTCATGACTTTCAACATTTCTGTGATACACGTGGGATTAAGAGGAAGCTCACATCCCATCGTACTCCAAAGCAAAATCCAGTTGCAGAAAAGATGAACCGTACCATTCAAGAAAGGTTGCAATGCATGCTTTCCAATGCAAGTCTTTCTGGTGGTTTTTGGGCTGAGGCAATGAAGACTGCAGTGCATGTGATCAATAGATCACCTAGTAAGAGTTTGGATGGTGGTATTCCTAAAGAGGCATGGAGTGGCAAGAAGCCCTCTTACTCTCATTTGCGTATATTTGGGTGTGAGGCATATGCACATGTGCCAAAAGAGCTTCGAAAGAAGCTAGATCCTAAGTCTAGGAAATGCATCTTTCTAGGTTATGGTGAAAGTGGAGAGATCTCATTTGCGTATATTTGGGTGTGAGGCATATGCACATGTGCCAAAAGAGCTTCGAAAGAAGCTAGATCCTAAGTCTAGGAAATGCATCTTTCTAGGTTATGGTGAAAGTGGAGAGATGGGCTATCGTTTCTGGGATCCAGAAGCAAAGAAGATCATATGCAGCCATGATGTGGTCTTCAATGAAAAGAAGATGCATAAGGCACCCATGAGGGATGTGGAAATGAGGAGAATCACTTTCCAGGATGTGAACCCACCTGCATATGTTGATAGACAGCAAGCTGTCCATGCACCAAATGTGCAAGAAATGGTACCATCAATTACTCCCACAAGTATACAATCAAGGGTAGATGATGGATCATCTATTGGTGGAAATGATGAGCCAAATGTGGCTGATATGAAGGTGGGACAGCAAGCTGAAATGCCCTTGAGAAGATCTTCTAGAGTGTCTAGACTGCTTGATAAGTTTATTCCAGGGGTAGACTATGTGATGCTTACTGATTGCGGGGAGCCTTCTTGCTACAAAGAGGCTATGATGCGCGAGGATCAACACAAGTGGGAGTATGCTATGCAATCAGATATGAGTTCACTTATGAAGAATAAGACTTGGAACTTGGTTTCTTTGCCGCATGGAAAGAAAGCATTGCCATGTAAATGGGTCTTCAAAATGAAGGTCACAGGTGACGATGTGCCTAGGTACAAGGCCCGTTTGGTTGCTAAAGGGTTCAAGCAAGAGAAGGGTGTGGACTTTGATGAGATATTCTCTCCGGTTGTGAAGATGACCACACTTAGATGCATGCTTGGACTAGTGGCAGTAGAGGATATGGAGCTTATGCAGATGGATGTCAAGACAGCTTTCTTGCATGGGGATTTGCATGAGGAAATTTACATGGTGCAGCCGGAAGGCTTTGAAGAAAAGGGCAAAGAGCATTTAGTTTGCAAGCTGAAGAAGAGTCTCTATGGTCTGAAGCAAGTGCCTAGAGAATGGTATCAGAAGTTTGATGCTTTCATTCGGTCCCAGGGTTTTAGAAGGAGTGAAATTGATCATTGCCTCTACACTAAAAGGGCTAAGGATAATAGCCTGATAATCTTGGCACTATATGTGGATGATATGCTATTGGCTAGCAAGAATACTTATGAGCTAGATGCATTAAAGGCCAAGTTGCATGAGGCCTTTGATATGAAGGATTTGGGACTTACAGGTCATATTCTTGGTATGCGCATCACGCGTGATCAGAGTAGGAAACTCCTTTGGCTTTCACAAAAAGAGTATGTTACAAAAGTATTGCAGCATTTCAATATGGAGGGGGGGAAGGCAGTGAGTACTCCATTGCCTCCATATGTGAAACTAAGTCATACAGATAGTCCCAAATCAGATGAGGAAAGGGCCATGATGGCCAAGGTTCCTTATACATCAGCAGTTGGCAGTCTTATGTATGCTATGATAGCTACTAGACCAGACATTGCATTTGCAGTGGGAGTTGTTAGCCGGTATATGGCTAATCCAGGAAAGAGGCATTGGGAGGCAGTTAAGTGCATCATGATGTACATGAAGGGTACCAAGGAGATGTGCATCTGCTTTGGTAGAGGAGACATGCATGTACTTGGATACACAAATTCAGACTATGTAGGGCATGTGGATAGTAGGAGATCCACTTCTGGTTATGTGTTCACCTTTGCAGGTGGTGCAGTGTCGTGGATGTCTCGCGCACAGAAGTGCATTGCTTTGTCTACCACAGAGGCTGAGTATGTTGCAGCCACAAAGGGTTGCAAGGAGGCTTTATGGCTTGATCAGCTAGTGGGAGATTTGGGGATTCATACAGGTGTACCGACATTGCATAGTGATTCCATGAGTGCTATTCAGCTAGCACGAAATCCGGTCTTTCATGCAAAGACCAAACACATTGAGGTCAGGTACCATTTCATCAAGGAGGTACTTGAGGACAAGCGCATAGAGCTTGTCAAGGTTCATACAGATGATAACCCTGCAGATATGCTGACGAAGAGTCTACCTAGTCATCGGTTTTAGTATTGTCGTGTATTGATGGGCATTGGATAGTATGCTCACTGGTTGTCCTCCCTTAAAGGCACATTGTCCTTTAAGTGGGAGGTTGTGGGGGCTAAAGGTCACCGTGCCTTATGTACAATACTCAAAACACATATATAAATGAATGAAAAAGAAGATTAGGGTGGTTCTACACCCACCAAAACCTGTGGCTCTCTATCTCTCTCTCTCTCTCTCTCCTTCTTCCGTTCTTGCTTCCATTGAGAGCACTCTCAATCATACCAAATACCAGGTGCACCCAAATGTGTATGCCACAATAGAGTGAAATATCACCAAAACTCATGTCTCAAAGCATCTGACTCATGTGCATATACTATGCATCCATATGAGCAAATCTGGCCCAAAAGAAAATGCCAACTGCAATGGCAATCCAAAATGCCAATAAGTGCCAAATGACTCAAGCATAAACACTATCCACTGGCATATGCATTAATAATATCTCATCCAAGAGAGCATAGCACTACCAGTGCATCACCTGCAATATGCAAAGCTGTCCCTCAGCATAAAATAGCATCCATGTCATCCATGTGCAAAGCATCCATAAAAATAGCATCCCACAAGGCAATTTGGGCCTATTAGTGCATCCAATAAGGATCGCAATGCATCCAAATGGCCTATAAATCATCCACTGCAATCCAATGCACAGCACGAATAAGCGCACATGGCTCAAACTGCAACCAGAGTGATCTGCATAAGGTATGCTCAAGAAATCATGGTCCCACGGAAAAGACTGCTACTAAAAATAGAACATGAGATGCCTCAAAACATGGGTGCCATTGCATAATCGGACTCAGTAAGAAAATCTACAAATATCTCTCTTCTACTGGAACTCCAAAATCCCAACCGATGAGTGAGAAATGGGAGTCAACACTTATCCACTGCCATGTGGCATAAATCTAAGGTTTCAAAACCTTAGAATGAAAAATGCATAACAGAGAGATGAAATCGAATACATAGAGATCTATAACTCTAAAAATCCTCCACCGAATCCCATAAGAACTAATAGGTAGGGGTTTTTGGGCGTCCGGAGCACAATGGGATAGACGGTTTTGGAAACCATGGTCTCAATCATTGGGTCCAACACGCGGACTGAAAAACGTTTTTGGAAACAGAGCTGTTTGTAAACTCCACCGGAGTGTAAATGATGAGCAAAATAGAAGTTTTAGGACCTCCTGAGTCCACCGAAACTGATAGATCTGCAAATGGTTGCTCCAAGCTTGAGTTCCAACACCTGGGTAGAGAAACGTAGAAACTGACACAGTGAGTCAGAAATCCAATGAAATGATCCCAGATTCAAGAATGAAGGTGTTTCCAAGCTCCTGAAGTGAAGTGGACACCAAAAGCAAGCAATAGTTGCCTCTACAAGTCAATACGGAGTCTCTCTCATCAAACGGAACAGGGAAAAGCTCAAAAAACGACTTTTTCTTTGAAAACACTTAACAAGCTCTCAAAACCACTTCGCAAAACCAAAGTGACTTTTCCAAAGGTTCCTCTAAGGTCTCTACACACTCGGATGCAAGTAAAGTCACCCACAAAGCTTCCCACAGAGCTTCTCCTTCCTCCCACAGAGCTGCTGAGCTTCTAAGCATTCATGCACGCTCAGCTAGAACACTCGAGCTCTAATACTAGTTGAGAGTGCTCTCAACGGAAGCAAGAACGGAAGAGGGAGAGAGAGAAACAGAGAGCCACATAAGTTTTTGGTGGGTGCAGAACCACCCTAATCTTCTTTTTCATTCATTTATATATGTGTTTGAGTATTGTACATAATCGGGGTAAAGGCACAGTGACCTTTAACCCCCATAATTCATTGCCCGGAGAAAGCCATGCCCGGCGCTTCCACCTCATCCACCCCCACACATCGCCAACCGTTCGAGCAACACTGCCCACTTGGGCGGCCAAGCCAAGAAAGTTGCCTGGATCTAGAAAAAGAGAGTGCAAACCCTGAAGGTGTCGAAGGCAGCACCACAAGGCAGCACCACAAGAACCAGTGTCTTCCCGAGATATAACACCACAAGAACTTGCCAACGAACCAAACACCGTAAGCCAGCCTCAAGGTATCGAATATGCACTGGTGCCACGAGAGGTACGATTTAACACAAGTATCACCCACACCAATCGAGGAACTCTGCAGGAACCGAATTCCACCCCACGAAGAGTTCCACAAGAACCTCCCTCTAGGAATGGACACTCGAAGCTAATGGTGCTACCCTAGTCACACAAGTAGGGGCCGACCCCACAGGTAGACTCACGAAAGCTTGCATCTCCAAGGAAGTCGAACCCTGCAATAACAACGGAATCTAACACAAAGGTGCCCCTAGCATCCAAGGTAAAGAACAAGTTGGACACATAGTCTACATGGCTCCTTACTCACTATGCTGCAGTACAGCATCCGCCTCCACCGCATTCATCATAATCATCACATCTAGGTCTAAGTGAGTCAGTATGGTAGGCATCTCACTCGATGCACCCACGGCCCACTCGTCCCTATCGAACACACCGCACATGCACACACAGCACCATGTGATTAGAGTCCATTCTTAAATTTTTACAAGCGTTCATGCTCTTGCACACTGACCTCACCCTCACGTTGCACCGCACAAGGGCATTTTGCCCAGTCACCACATTTTCCCCCACCCCACTCCTTCCTTCCTTTTCGTTTCTCTCTTTTACATAGTCACTACCTTGTCAGCTGTCGCCAAACCAGTATAGCACCGACCATCGCCAAAATATTCGTCACCGACCATTGCTAAAAAGAACAACACTGGACATCATGATCACAATACCCCGTCTGGTCATCGCCATCCCAAACCACACCACCCCGTTGCCATCCGAGTACCACGTCGATCGTGGCCTTGGACACTTCACGCCGATCGTTGCCAAAATATTCACCGTCGACCATCGGCCATCGAGGTTCAGCACCGATTGTCACCATACCAATATCCCACCGGTTAGGGGGATAGGAATTCTATAAAAGCAGGCCTACTCTGCCAGGTCATGCCATAGCTGTTACCCCAAAACTCTATCAAAATTTTTCCAAAAATCTAATAGTTTCCTGCCCCCTTCCACTACATTCCAACCAACAAATTTATGTCCTCCAACTCTTCCTCATCCACCAATTCCCTCGTCATGGCAACTTCCACTCTTGTTTGCGATGGAGTCCAAACATGACTTCTTTGAGTTCGAAGCTGACCTAGGTCTCCACACTCGCCCTAACCCAGAGGCCATTGGCCCATCAGATTCTCAAAGCACCCCTTCTACCACAATTCGCATGCTGATCGAAATACCCGTGGAGGAATTACAAGATGAAGACACTTCCACCAGACATGCCACTCAAGATGAGCCAGCGACAACAGGCATGCCTCCCACGAGAACACAAAAGTGCACCCCGATGCCCACCATAGGCGAGTACAAGATTGTGCATTCACAAGCACACTTGCCATTGGGAGAAGCATGGCTCTAAGAGCTAGATGCTTGCATGGTACACTCGCATTTCGCTTATGAGGGTCACAACTATGGCCTCCACTACCACACAGCAGTAGCATATGCCGCTCTCCAGGACCCGAAAGTCATGGAAGCCCTCAACTTTGTAGGCTTAGGAAGAGTAGCAACCCATCTTCTACTGGCAGAATTCATCAAGACATGACAACAACACCAACATTCGTGTCTTGCGTGATGCAGCAGGCAACCCCGACCACTACCAAATAAATGTGAATGCGGTGCAGGCAGTGTTCAACCTACCATGGTTGGAGAGAAATACTCCAAGAAAAAAAAGAAGCTCAATGCCCTCAAGACGATCTGTCACTACGACTGCCACAAGTGCAGGGGCCGCATCTAGTTCACCGCCATCCACAAGCCCAAGGTAGAGCAACCAACAAGAGCCTTACAATGGGCTCACTCAAGTGAAGCACACGGACCATCATTAGTCCGTTGTGCCCAATATCTTGCTAAGAATGGTGAACTTCCGAGAGACAAACTGGGCTGACTACTACTACAACCAGATGAGAGATGATCTCAGCACCCATAGGGACGTCATTGGCAATCCCATGTTGTACATGCCAGTCCTTTATTACTTGAAAAGTCAGCATCCACCAGTCGGCCTCGTCGAGAAATCTACCACCGGTCCAGTACAGACCGAGCAAGAAGAGAGACAAACAAGGCCCAAGAGAGCAATGATAATGCCAAGTGCCACTCCGGTCACTCTAGTGTAACCGGAAACAAGTCAGTCGCTCAACTAATATGAGGACCGCCAGCTGCACGAATTCATGCAATGACAACTACGCCTACAGTAGGCAGGTCCTCAAGATAAGGAAAAATAGGTGCAAGGAGGACCTATTCTCATTGAAAACCTCTAGGGTGATGACACCATCGAAATCGACCTCCATATAGGAGCCGAAACTATGTCGACCACCCCCGCTGTGCACTTCATCTCAGTCTCCACCACCCCTCAGGAGACAGCATCCTTCGCCACCAGCACCTCTTCCACGCCATGGGCAAGCCAAGCAGAGGCCATACAATTTTGCCGTGCACCCTAGTACAGGGCAATGAGAGGCTATAGCCACATGACAACTGAGCAATTGTCACACGCAGACATGATGGAGATGAATCTCTTTGAAGCATGGCACAATTGCCCCAAGTCGCCCACACGATCTTGCAAAGGAGGTAGCAAGAGCAAGCCTCACAACTCTCCTGCCACATACATCACAGCAAAATGGAGTAGCAGAACGCAAGATGTGCGTCATCTGCGAAATGGGCCGAAGAGAAGTGGGCATATTAATTAATTAACATGTGGAGGGGGGTTGGAGATGCATGATTAACCTAAGGGCAATGGGCGTATAATTAATGCGTGGAGGGGATGCTCACTTCATAGTGTATTAGAACTTTGTCAAAAAAAAATACTAACATTTTCAAAGCATCCAAACTTACTCCAACTGGCGGTGGCTTCTTCGAGAAGCCACCAAATTGAGAAACTCATGCACTGCATCGAGGAGGAGTTGGGGGGGGGGGGGTAGAGTATAGGCAAGGGGGCTATGAAGCCCTCCCAATACAAGGACGAAGAAGGGGAGGAGGGGGGGAGAGAGGAGTGGGAAGGAGGAAGCAAGGAGTAGAGGAGTGGGAAGAAGGAAGGAGGAGAAGGAGTGGGGGGAAGGAGGGAGCGAAGGAGTTGAGGGAGACAGAGGTTGGAGAGGGACTTAGAGAGAGCGAGGGAGCATAGCTGAGCGGCAGAGCAGAAAGTGGAGGGAGAGGCTGGAGGGGGAGGTAGCGAAGGGAGCAAGACAGGTTAATTAAGCGATCTAGGTGCATTAATTGGCGATTTAGGTAGGCTAATTCGAGCAAGAGGGAGGTAGTTTGTTAGCATTGGCTCTCCTAGAGACAGTGCTTTAGGATTGAGTTGAGTGGGAGTTTTGTGATTATTCTTAGTTTTTTGAGAATTTTTATTAGGAATTTTTAAAATTCTTAACCTCTACTTTTAGATGGCTCTTGGTTTTTCAGCTTTTAGCTTGTGTGTGGTTGTTGGCTTTTTAGCTTTTAGCTTGTGCACATTTTTTACCCCCCTTCAACATGGCTGGCTATAAATCAATTCAAGGGCTCCACTCTCCCTCCATGCTTGAGCTCTCCCTAGAACGATTGCCTTGGCTTCCTCGAGCTACAAGTCTTCAAGTCACTTCAAGCTTTCCGATCGCTCATCTAGGTCTCGCATGTTCGTTTGTGAGAAAGACACTAAAGCCGATTCGCATGCTAACTGTTCAAGCCGTTGCCTTTAAAAAAAATTGCTATCCACGAAGCCGTTTGCCAAAAAAGCAGGTTCACCTGTTTAAAAATAATATGTTTTCCTGTTGAAAGGGCTTTATGCCTAAAAATAATATGTTTTCCTGTTGAAAGGGCTTTATGCCTGCCTAAGGGGCTTTATGCTTGCCGATGAAGAGATTGTCGTCTATTGGATATGTTTATTAAAAAAAAGCAAAAAAAAAACGCATAAAGTTGACATCAAAACTTTGCAGGTATCAGTCGTAAAACCTTCAAGGAAAAATAACGTCGATTTACCCTTCAGTTTTAAATTATAGTTTTTTAATTTAAAAAAGAAAGTGGCTTTGCAGTAAGTGTGAGAGCATGCAAATAACTATAGAGCCTTGGCAAAGCCTAATGGATCTTGCGAGTCCTCAAAGCATTTCTTTTTTATTATTTCTTACTAACAAGGGTGCATGTATGCACGAAAGCACTTGGATCCAACTTATGGGTTGTACTTTTAGAGTAGAGCATAAGGTCATCGCGAGGCTCTTGAAAGCTTCACATGCCAATAAGCCCAAACTTGCAAATCAAGTAGACCATCTCTTCAAATTGAATAGGTTTGAAACATTTATATAGTCTTTTTATTGTGAAAAGCACCTATATGCTTTTAGTGCTTTAGTCAAAAGCTTAGCTTTTACGTCAAACCAAATCAAGGGCATAAGATGAAGGGCTTAGATTCATGACAAGTGGCTCAAGGGGGTGTGCGAAAACCCAAACATTTGCCTGCCGCAAACAATTGACAATGTCGAAAGACGTGTACAACCCGCCAAGTGCTTTAGTGCATACATGGACCGGAATTAGGAGAGATTAAATTAAATAAATAAAGGAGAAATTAAAAAAGCTGCAAGATCCACACCGTTGGATGAAGGAGACGAAAAATCTGCAAAAACCTTTGAAATCAACTTTGGACTTTCTTCCTAAGCTTCCTCTTCATCTCCAACGCATCTTCTTCCTTCGTTTTGCTCCTTTCATCGTCCATGGGCAACACTGAGAAACTCCTCGATCAGATCATGGAACTCAAATTCACCTCTAAAAGCCTCCAGCGCCAGGCCAGGAAGTGTGACAAAGACGAGAAAAGCGAAAAATTGAAGGTTAAGAAAGCCATCGAGAAGGGGAACATGGATGGCGCCCGCATTTACGCCGAGAATGCCATCCGGAAGCGTACCGAGCAGCTCAATTACCTGCGACTCTCCTCCCGCCTGGATGCCGTTGTCTCTCGCCTCGATACTCAAGCCAAAATGAATACGGTCACCAAATCCATGTCGTCTATCGTCAAGGCCCTGGATTCTGCACTGGCAGTGAACAATCTGCAGAAGATGTCCGAGACTATGGACAATTTTGAAAAACAATTCGTCAACATGGAAGTGCAGGCAGAGTTTGTGGAGTCGGCTATGGCTGGAAGCACATCTTTATCTACCCCAGAAGACGAGGTGAATTCCTTGATGCAGCAGGTTGCGGACGACTATGGCTTGGAAGTTTCGGTCGGCCTTCCACAACCTGCCGCTCATGCCGTGCCCGCAAACGAGACTGCCAAGGTTTCTGAAGAGGATGATTTGAGCAGGCGTTTGGCCGAGCTGAAGAGCAGGGGGTGAGACAATTAAAAGTGTAAAGCATGTTTGTCTCTACGCTCCCCAAATGATTGAGGAGTGCTGTATCAATTATATGTCTTCTAAAAATTGTGTTTGACACTATTAGTTAGCAAAATCGAGTAGCCGGAGCTGTACCAAACATTTGGATTTTTTTTTTGCAAGAACATGACCCTTTGGACAAGATGTATATGTATTTATGATTGGAAGTGCTACCAGTCTTGGAGGAGCTCAATGAGGCACTGCAGAATTTGTGAATTTTCTTAGTAATTAAGTCACAATATTCAGATTTGTTATGGTGAGATTCGGTCGGGGAATCTTTAAAGAATACGGAAAACTTCTCCTGAGGATACGTCGATACAAAGAGGATGCCTTTCTTGGCCTTCTCGAGCAGGAGGCAATACGTGGTAGGTAGATCATCCACAAATCAACACTCATGAAAGCTCCTTTTCACATGGGACAATTGTATGTTCTCAGAATGATGAACATAAATAAGATATGACTTAGGACGTCTCTTGGCTTGTTATTTTATTCACCATTTGAATCGTGAATCCATCGATGTGGCTTGGATTGCCATGCCCTTGCCTTCACACTAAACTTGCATACTATGGGGTTCAGAAACAGCTTGCTTGTCCTTGGGCAAAGTAGCAAGCAGATAAAGAAAACGATCTAACTAACAATGATTATGTTTTATGTACAAGTTTGCTTTAGCCTTTATCATCCATGGCTAGCTATGCGATCTGTTTTTCCCAGAGAAAAGAGCTTCCTCTTAAGGCTTGAAAAAGAAACAACCACACAAATCAGCAATCCCGCATGGCACTGATAGTAGAAGAAAACCAAGGGAAATGCACTGGCTGTTGACTGTTTTTAGAGAACCCAGCTCACTACCTAGGGAATCTCTGAAAGAGGTGCTAACACTATACATCCAGTGAATACCTCGCTTTGTGAATACCTAGAAGACATTTGCGGGCCAAGCCTTGCAGCAGTTGTCTGAGATCCGACATCCCACGCTCCGCAGGGTGTAGAAAATATTCCATTGTAGCAGATAGAGATAGATGCAAAGACAAATATTGAACTCTGACCAATCGAAGAAAAACTGCAAACGTGAATTGCTCCAAAGATGCACAAAACCTCATACAAAAGGCATGCTCATTGTGTCACCATCTAGAAATAGGGTACTGCCTAGATGTGGACCCTTGACCTCAGAACTGTCTTCTACCTTCTCCTGGCACCTCCATAACTTTGTCAGCCTGGGTGCTCCTATGAAGCTTCAATGGGCTTCTCAAGATACTGCTTCGTCTAACCTCCTTGCTGCTCTGCACTGCAGCAATCCATATCTGGTGAGGTTACTGTATACATTCAGATCTGTGAGGCAATGCAGTGAATAGTAGACTGCCACGCCCAGCGGCTTGCACTCCTCTGAAATGGCTGACCAGCACAGACTGGCTTACCAGTCTGTCAGCCAACCTGTGACTGGTGGGCCAACCCAGTGTAGTCTTTTTTTGGTCAGCTAACCTACATAGAAGCCTATTTATGGCCCTGGTACAGGCACCTATTGCTAGGACCTGCCCCAGCCAAGCTGCAGCCTTCTGGATCTGAACTTCACCTCCTGTAGACTTCTGAGGTCTTTGTACCAGCCCACTGTACGTCTTCCATGCTGTACCAGTCGACTGTTCCTATGCAGTCTGCACTTATCTTACAGGCCCGCTTGTCCATGTGGCAGTCCCTCCGTTGGCCTGACTCATATACAAATATATTTCTGGACTCCCCAAGAAAGTAAAAGCTAGCAGCTCCTGGGTGATTCCAGGTGAAAATTGCTACGGTTATAGCTCCAATCTTTCTCTTGAACCTTGAAACAAAGACACAACAGTACAATCTTTTGTAAATAAAACCCTGGCTATCTAAGGTACCCACAAAGCAAAATGAAATTTGGAAAAAGAAAAGTAATTTGAGAAGACAAGCTTACCCTATTTGGTTGAGATTAGGTGCAGCGACAAGGGCTCACAATGGGGTCACAGCATATGACAAAATATCCTATCATAGGTACTATTTGTACTTTGTCGATGAAGCCAGTTGTCACCTTGCACCCAAGTGCAGGGGTGCATGTGACAGGGTGATCCACTTAGATTCCCATTGCCGAGTGTCTCTCTACCAAAAGCTCCAAATGTGTAGATGTAGGCTTCAACAGGTTCACCTGCACCATGCAACTGCTCCTTTAAGAAGCCTCTAAAACTTTGGTCCCTATCAGCAAGTCATGCTCCTTAAAGCAATCATTCTTATTCTTGATAGACAAGGCATCCCAGTGCAGTGCAACATTCCATGGCAGCCCTTCTTCTGATTCTAGAAGAGGATTCTAACTTGGCAACTCTAATACCCACCAGGGGAGTCCTGGCAAGAGAGAAATCAGCTCAATCTGTCTTGGTAGCTCTGAATACCCATCAAGGGAGTCCTAGCAAGACAAAGACCAGCAAAACAACCACACCTGGCTGTTCCTGGTAAACAGAAAGGCCAATTGCACAAAGCCGAAAGGATCTAAAGGTTCCGAGCCAATAGGGAAGCTCCTAGAACGCAATCAACCGATAGGAAAACTTAGGAAGCCCTAAGAAACCAGCAAACATGGAAAAACGAAATTCCCTGGCAAGATCTCTGGCACCTAGCAGGTGAAAATCAGAAAAAGCAACCTTGGAATTCCTGCTGGAAGAGAATTGCCAAGTCTCGAAGCAAATCGAGTTGCTTGGAAGCTCCAAACTACCTAGAAAAGTATGATTTTGATAGGCACAGCTCCTAGAAGAAGTGTGAATCAGATATGGGCCCCTGGGAAGCTATGAACAGTAAGCATGCAGCAAAAACGAACTGATCTGGAGGCTCCTGGCAGCCCACCAACAGCTTGTCACAGACTGCCCTGGTAGTCAAAAATCAGCAAAGAATAGCCCTAGAGCACTTTCCCAGCCTCTCTATGTTCTTTTGTGTTCCAGAAAACTGCTCCGAAAGTAAATTTCGGCTTTTCTGCTTGCTTTCCAAGCCAGCTAGCCAAACGTGGTTAGTTTGAGGCCAGGTCAGTCACCGTAAATTCCTAAAATTTAGAAATTCATGTCCCCGTGACACTATTCCCATCTCATAGATTCTTAACGTAGCTTCTTGCAGTAGCAAAATAGCTCCCAGCTCCTCAAAGGTGAGCAGCCTCGATCTTTCCGAGGTCGTAGTGCTGGTTACAAAGGTCTTGAAGCTCTTTGGCAACATGTGAGCATGAGCATCGGCAAGTGAACCGGGTCCACCTTATGAGGAGTCGACCTCTCAATATTTTGATTTTTGTACTAGCCCCACAAGGTGCACCCTCTTGCATCCTCATGGTTGAGAATCCTTGACAGTATTGTTCGTTTCATACGGGTCCTTCAAGATGTCCCATGCTTCCTTTGAGGTATCCACCAACTTTGTCTTCGTGTTTTAGAATCTTTCCTGTTGTCACTTTCCTTAACATCCTTGCCACCAAGTGGCTCCTCAGCTTCACCTTCCAGATAGGGGTGGCTATCCCCATCCAGCTAGCATATCTCTCCAAAATTTAGAATCGGGACTTGTGTCACTTTTGAACTAGTTCGTGGAATAAACTCAAGATAGATGCAACTAATAGAACAACTAGTGATTCCTCACCAAGGCATACATGTGTGACTGAAGGTCATCTTCCTTCTCGCAAAGGTACCTACCTGCCTTTAGACAAAGGAGATGATTTTACGTCTTGAACTGAGATCTCCTTGTAAAGATTCTCACCTCCAAGCTCATGCACTTGTGATTCTTCCTTGGAGCTTTGATACCATGTTAGAAAACAGAGATGGAGGTTGCTTGTGTTGCTAACACTCCCACAGAGCGGAAGAATGGCTATTGAAATGTAGCCCAGTGCTAAGCTCAAATCTTTTTCCTTTCCCTCATGCACACGTAAATAGAGATAGATGGAGATACAGATTCTGAACATTGACCAACACAGTAGAAACACTAAACGTGAATTGCCCCAAAGATGGACGAAACCTCATACAAAACTTGTGCTCAGTGTGCCAATATTTAGTAGATAGGGTATTGCCTAGATTCGGACCCTTAGCACCAAAACACTGTCAGCTTGCATGCTTGTATGGAGCTTCAGTGGGCTTCTCAGATAGTGCCCTGTCAGACCTCCTTGCTGCCCTGCCCTGCAGCCTATGGTGAGGTACTGTATACATGCAGATCCTGGACCTCCTTGCTGCTCCTGTCTGCAGCCAATCTATGAGGTACTGTGGACCCTGATCCCTGGCCTCCTTCCTGCTCCAATATGTACCTAATTATGGGGCATGCAGTGAATAGTAGACCTTCATCCAGGGGCCTATTTATAGGGCTTGCAACTGACTAGCTACAGACTGTATGACCAGTCTGTGACTTGCATAGAAGCCTATTATGGCTCTGGTCCAGGCGCCTATTGTCAGGACTGCCTCTGCCAATCTGCAGCCTTCTGGACCTGCACCAACCTCTTCTCAGGCCTCGTGCCAGCTCACCATACCTGCAGCTCCGTGCTGTTCCAATCAATTGTCCCTATGCAGTCTGCACTTGTTTTACAGACCCGCTTGGCCATGTGGAAGTCCCCCATTGGCCCAACTTCTCCAGCCATCTGCTGCACATCCTGCAGCTGTGTAGCAGCTCCAGCCACCTGGTGCCATCATGTCTATGGCAGTCACTTTAAGATCAAAATTGACCGCCACACCCTCAAGTATCTCCTGTTCCATAACACTTTATTTCTCAAGCAAGGAAGGATATTAGAATTTGTACAAAGTTATGACTTTGGCATAGATTGTGGGAAGGGAAAGGATACTATTGTGGCTGATGCCTTATCTAAAATGTGGTCATCCAATTTTAGTGCTATCTCAGAGCTTTGCAGAGCTCAAGTTTATCTTATTGAAGAAGATTTTTGGGGTGATCAAGAGGTACCCAACATTTTTCTGGCATCCTGATTACTGTTTGAGGTAGGGGTTGTTGTATAAAAGTAGAGAATTTCTCACGTGCAGGTCATGTAGGTCTTATCGATTGTCAGAGTAGATCTCCTTGGCTCTGATCCCTTGCACACGATCAAACCACAGAGCAGTTACAGATCTGGTACAGGGACAGGACAGGAACATTCCTTGTTTGGTAATGCACATCAAGTAGGTCAGCTATCTTGAACAGCAAAGCAATTGTTTATTCCCAAGATCATGAATGGTCAAGTACAGCAGAGCCCCCTTTTATAGGTGTGGGCCTGGCATCAATTACAAATCTACTTAATGGTGGCCAGCCTATGATGCCACGTGGCAACTTATGGCTCCCCTTATTAAAAGAAATATTTATTTACAAGCCATTAAAGAGGCTAATTAAACCAGTAGCTAATGCAGGAAGCTGCCATTGTTACAGTCCTCCCCTCCTAAAATAAATTTGTCCTCAAATTTGCAGATGAACTGAGACAAGGAAAGAAGATTGTGACAAGGATAGATGACACTGGGTTAATTCCAAGCCCAAAAAGTAAATCAATGTCTGCATCAACTGAGGAGATAAGGGTACTGCTCAACAGTTGATGCTGGCTGCCAAGAATTTTCTTCATCAGGGAGGCCCTTCCACTTGATGTAATACCTCACATATGACTTGTTCCTGAGCTTATGATACCAATGATCCTTTCAGGAATATACTCAATGAACCAGACTCATCCATGGGAGGTAACTCCTCTAAAACTTGCTGTGCAGGTCCTAGATATTTCTTGAGTAAACATACGTGGAAAATATTATGCATTCGAGTAGTAGGTGGAAGCCACGTCACCAATTTTCTTCAACACCCTGTAGGGATCATAGTATCTATGAGCAAGCTTGACATTAGTATTCCCTTTCAGAGATGCATAACGAAATTTGTGGAGTCTAAGGAAAACAAAGTCCTTCTCCTCAAAATGGATATCGGTCAGCATTCTCCTTCATCCTGGCTCGAGCCTTCATTATGTTGTCCTTACACTGCTGTAACAGGACAGTCATATGGGCCAGGTCATCTTTAGCTTGCTGGTTGGTAAAGTATTGCAACCAAACATAGCTTCATAAGGACTCGTGCCAATGGAAGTGTGCTTTGTAGTATTACAGCAAAACTCTTCCAAACGAAGCCACTTGTCCCATGTAGACTGTCAAAACAAAAATGCCTTAAGTATTCCTCCAGCCACCTATTAACTCACAGGGATTGAAGCCACTGGGGTTGAACTCATAATTCTCATCAACCGTCTCATCATCTTGGGGGTTGTCCTGTGTACAATCATGAAACTCTTCTGCTTCAGACTCATCCTCAGATTCTGAAACCTCAATGATCATGCTCAGCTTGCCTGGAATTGACTTGGCCTTACATGCCTTGTTGTGGTCCACACTCCACTTCTCCCCACTTTTGAAACAGAGCCCCTTCTTCCTCCTTTCATCCATTAGAGAGTGGGAGAATTGCTTATGAACCTCCTTCCTATCCTTATCATTGTTTGGGAGTCTACCTTCAAATTTGGATTCTTTGCCAAGAGTATTAGCCTTTGAAACCTTAACAGTAGGATATTTAGGAATTACTGTACCTGAGGTCCCATAAATTGGTGGAGAAGGCTTAGTACCCAAATGAAACTTCTGCTCACCCATGGTTTTCCTCCCTCTATAATCCACAGTAGATGGCTTCTGGAATGTCCCAATTCCAATAGATTTTTCTTTAGGACTGTACTTAGGCTCAAAACGCTCCATCAGCTGCATTGCTTCCTCCAAGGACTTGGGTTTGGAGGCCATAACATCAGAATGTATAGATGGATGCAAGCCATGTATAAACCTGATCTTTCTCTGTTTCTCATCAACTCCACGCACAAACAAGAAAGCTTCCAGAATTGTTTTATATAATACTTGACTGAACCAATTTTAGTTAGGGCATACCACTGGCATACATATTGGTCCACAACCAAAGGAGAAAGGAAAGTATTAACCATTTCACATCGGAATTTATTCCAGGTAGCTAAGGCTGGTTTAAGTCCACTGTTTACCTCTTGTAGATGATGCCTCCACCATGTGTGGGCATATTCTTTAAAATGTAGCATTGCAAATTGGATCTTGGCTGCATCATCTTGGGGGCTGAGTTTGAAATAATCCTCCAACTTGCTTAACCATTCCTCTAGCTCATTAGGTGATGTTGTCTCTCCTTTCAAACTTTTGTAGAACAATCTTGTCCTTGTAGTCCTTGCCCAAACTTGACCCTTCCCAATCTCTTTTTGAATATCCACCTGTGTAGCCTTCACAAAAGGTCATGGCTTCTTTCACCTTAAGGTCTAACTGGTTGTAGGCCAATAATTGTTGGGATAAGAGCTCACCTCTCTTAAGGGAAGCTTGATACACCTTACAAGAACGAGACACAGCATCATGGCCTGTCCCATGAGCTGGGCTAGATTCTGAACCCCTTGACTGAGCTGCATTGCCACCTCGATGTTACAGCCTCTTTCGCTCATGAAGAGTTTTCATGAAAAACAAGGAGATTTAATATCACTGACATGGGATTCAATGGCTTGGCTTTCTCTTACTGGGCCTCAAGTCTTTTATGAGAGACATGACTCTTCTCGGGCCATTCCGATTGTCATCAGGTTGAGTCCTGTTCTTTGGATGTGGTACCACACCTTCCTTTTGCAGCTGTACATGCCTCTGTGGATACCTCTTGGGAGATACCGGTGAGCATAGCAGCATGGCATATCTGGAGAGCCAGATGCACAGAGGCATTGAAGGGAACTCAGGTTCATCCCTCGCAGACATTGGCTAGTATTTGGACAAACACCATACATACTTTGATGGCCGTATGGACGAGGATGCACGAAGACTCCCGTGCAGCCTCAGCTAGGAGGGCTTCTTTCTTCAAGGAGTGGAAGGATTCTCCTTTCTTCTCTGAGACTCTTACAGGGTTAAGGTGGCGTATGGGCTTGGAAGAGTGCGTGGATAATGGCCTTCTAGCTTCAGTCATAAATTCACCACTGCTGGGATTCATTCCAGCCTGGCCTAAGTCCATGGGCCTCTTAGATGGGTCTTCCCTGGCAATCTCTTTACCCATAGGCTCAACCTTGCTCGTCACAAAGTTTACATCAGTCCTCATATTCCTTAGCTGAGTGAAGGCATTGTCAAACTTAGCTTTAGAGTCTCTCTCCACACCTTCAACCCTCTGTTCCAGCATGGAATTGAGCCGCTGCATGAACTTGTTTTGTTTGTCCATCATTAATTCTTGCTGCTCCATCATAATTGCCAGGAAGCCTTCAAAATCAAGCTTAGCCCTAGGGTGAGGAGATTGGAAGGTGATTGGCTAGGGGATTTTGGTGAAGAACTCTGCAATTTCTCCTCCTGCTCATGGTCACTGGCTGGATCTTAGTGCTATTGCCTCAGCCTGAACCATCAATTGAGCTTCCTCAAACTATTTTTCAGGTTTGGGATCCCTGGATAGCTTACCGTTCCTGGAATTAGTGCCTAACTTCCTTGGACCCATTGGAGACAGGAGCAAATGTCCTCAAATATCCAATCTCTATTTAGAATACCGTTTGGACAGAAGTCTCTGAAAAACACTGTTTGAGCAGAATAGGCCACTGCCAGGGCAACAGATTCACTGTCCACGTGGCAACTGCACAGTTTGCCCTAATTCTGACTTTGAGGACTTAGAAACCAATGTTTGCTGCAATTCAGGTATAGGCAGGGTAGAATAGAGAAGAATAGCCTGTAGAGGTGAAAAACCCCAAATTATATGAGCTCTAGGTTGAGAAAATCTCAATTTTGTGCCACTCGGAAGCAATTTCGAGGCAGAAACAGGGTCAAACGTGGTCAGATAGATCTGAAACTTGGTTACAGGCCTAGCTGCTTCTGGGGCGACTCCGTATATGCAGTCAAATCAGCATTTGGACCAGTGATTTGCCGGATCGTGGCAGATCTGTGATTCTGCCTGCGCCACTTAAATCGTGAGCAATCTTGGATCAAATTTGGCGATTCCACTGAGTTTATTGAGAACTTATGATCAGAAAGCCATTACGCACAGATTGATTGAAAAAATGTAATTCCGAGCCAATCAGGGGCTGCCACGTGTGTATCTGAAGATCTAAACACCTGACCATGACAGAATTTTGCCAGTGGGTAGGCCCCGGGCTCAGAGACTGCGCAGCATCCTGGACCTGTTTGGAGCAGAGCTGGTGGTGGGAGCTGTACAGAACAGTGGCACAACAGTCTGGACTGGTGTGGCAACAGTGCAACTGTTCCTGGGATGGTGTGGAGCTGGTTAGGTGTCCAGAGCTGGTCTGCAAGCAGCAACAGGTGCAGCAATCAGATGCACTGTGGAAGCTCCAGGAGCAGGTCGGGGCAGTTGGGTTGACAACAGACTGGGTCTGCAGGTTGTGCAGCAGTCTGGAGCAGTTTCTGGGATCCTGCACACGTCTTCATAATGAACATTGGATATTTTTTCTATAAGGCTGTTGTATTTATCTTCTGCGTAACCTTTATCATTATATCATCCATCCAGCAGTCCCCATATTGTGCTTTATCTTCCATTATTGCAGCCAGATCTGGGGCTGTTTTCCCAGTGCTTGGGGACAGGGATCAGTGGCTAAACAGGCCACCAAGGTTGGTAAACCCTGGTGAGTAAACTTGGTGAGCTAAGTCTAGTCAGGTCACCCTGGTTGGCTTACCTGGGTCAGGTCACCTGACCTGATGGGTTGGCGACATGGCAGCCCCTGGTCAGCTGGTACAGCTCGCTGTTTTGCTGCCCTATATATAGGCCCTCCCCTATTGATCCTATCCAGTTCCACTCACACACACACACACACAGTTTGTGCACAGTTCTTATGCTATATACCACTGATTCACTTTCGTTCTCTCTCTTGCATGTGCAACGTTTGACATTTACATCACATACATATAAAAAGGAAATTATTATGAATAGGAATTCAGTGTGAACCTGTGGATTTTCACTGTGCTTTGAAGTTTTTGCATTATATACATATAAACAGGAAGTCATTGTAAGCCTTTGGATTTTCCCTATTGGCAACTTGTCTATTGTAGCCGTAAGTATGTCACAGGTATATGATAGTGTTTTGAAGTTCTTACAAGATATACACATAAACAGGAATTCATTCTGAACATCTGGATTTTCACTATTTGCGACATGCTCTATTTTATCCCTAATATCTCATAGAAGGTAAGCTTGGTGAACGTGGATCCTTGTTTATAGCAAGTATATATGGTGGACTCTGTGAACAAAATGTTGGTACTGGGAATTGGGCATGATGGAGACTAGCAAAAAGAAGATGGAAGCATGCTTTAGGTCACTCCAGTTTAGAGAGAAGGGGGACTTTCAAAAGCTTGGATACCTCTAGTTTTAGGGTTTCTGGAATCAAAATATGTCTATTCTTTTTGAGTCTCAAATGTTTTGTTTCGACTCTCGAGTCTATATAGTTAATGGTGTATAAGAGTCCAAACTGTGAATTGTGTGTAGGGTGCCCTTTTCAGCCCCTATGTCTTGCATTTTGAGGTGTGTCATTAATTGTGTCAAGTCCCATGAAGTGGAAGTGTTTCATGCATGGACGAAGCACATCAAGGTCCACTACCACTTTGTTAGAGCACTCATCGACAAAGAAGTCATAGAGTTGATATACTGCCCGACCAATGATAACATCTCAGATGTCTTCACGAAGGCGCTTCTCAAGGAGCAAATGGAACACCTCATTTGATGCATGGGGATCGGCCTACAGTTGTGTCATTGAAAGGGGGTGTTAGAAAAGTCACTGCCCCACTTGTGAGCCCCCATTTTGAGAGACTGTAGCATGGAACAGGGGCATGTGGAGTAGTACCAAGACTAGCCAGCAGCAACAAAAGGCCTCCAAAGGGGACCTACTTGTAGGCCAGACCAGCTAGATCTCGTCGATCGAGGTTCAGTCCCAAAAAGAGCCTTGACTAGGTCGGTCTAGTCGACTACAGCAGATTGGCCTAGTCGGTCGACTTTCAGGGCTCCATGCCCTCCTATAAAAGGGGCTTTATTACTCCCTTATTCTCCATCACTTGTACTTACATCCTTGCACGCAGGCAAGCGCGCAGAGGGGGAGAAATGGCTCAACACTTGATAACATCCTTTGGCTGTTTATACATGCTCACTCGTTGAGCTTTTGTCTGCCCATAATTGTGGAAGGATAATTTTGAGTTTTGGCTATCTTTTTCTCCGTCTCTCTGAGTGTTGTACGAGCTAGATTGGGAGTGAGGTGTGAGTGATTCTATGCTCTATTTCCAACAAAGGAATGTATATGACGTTCATCCAAAGTTACAAAAGAAAAAGCTAAAGAAAGCACTGGTGTACCCATGAATGTAGAAGAATTTGTTTCAATTGAAAGTAGCAATATAACAACACATGTAGAGGGATCTTCTATGGTTGAAGTTGGAAACATACCTATGAATGTTCAAGGTGCCTCTCCACTAGAAATTGATAATGTGATTATCAATGTGCAATGCCCTAGCGAACTACAAAATTGTAGTTTTAATCCCTTGCCAAGAGTTTGTTCTTGCAACTTGACAATCGTGGTTTTGAAAATAAAATCCAATATGTTTTTTCATTTCTCTCCTTTCTCAACAGCAGCAAGGGGCATATTTCAGATTGTACATATTGTATTCCTAATGGTTGGCCACACACGAGGTTGTTGATGAAATGTTTAGTGGGCTTTCAGAAAGGCTTTGATGGATTCTGTGTTGTGTTTGTGGTAGCCAATGGAGGACTTTATTGAGAGATCATGGTTTTCTCTGGTATCATATTTGAAGCAAGAGATATCAAACTTCAAAAGGTTTATTAAAGGGAACATATGTGAGGGGATAGATGCATTGATAAAAAACATAAGAAGCTTCTATAGTTTTCTTTTTTGTTAGAGTTGGCACTCCTATCATGCAATATGCAATGAATCACACAATGAAGAAGTGGAAACCATGAGAATGAATGACTACAGAAGCATCGTATGCTGCCAAGATCTTGACTGTCATCCCATGTTACCAAAAGGAGATCCACTCTAGTGCCACTCCTTGGGACTCTCAAGGATCAAAATACCATCGTCCATGGTTTAATAAGTAACTTGGTCTTTGGAAAGCTTTACAAAAATACAATATGCAAATTGAAATCCTTTTATTTAGTTAATATCACGCACTACTTAAAGATGTTCAATATCTACCACTTGGGGCAGAAACTTTCATCAATCTCCCTACATGGGAGATACATGACAAGCAAACAACATATGGTCTTCTCTATCATCCAAAATTTAGAAATGTATGTGCACTATATTTTCTTCAACTCCTTAGAGTCAGTAGCGATACATTGGTATTAGTAATATCTTCTTTTGGACTAATGTGCACTTTGTATTTCATCTAGTTCTTGAAATGAATAATTTTTCAGCAACAACAATCATAATTGTGTACTTGGGGGAAATTCGTGGATAGGCACCTCCTAAATTGGTGGATAAGCACATCCTAAATTTTTCTTCTTGCTATTGAGCTATAAAGTTGTGAAGTATGTATTTTGGGATGGATCAAACTAAGTGATTTATAAGCTCCTATGTTTGAGTTTTTTTATAAATAATAGCCATCTCTTCTTATCTAATCCTTCAACATCAACCATTTCAAATATCCTCCATTTTGTAATGACAAGGTTTTGTACCTTGAATTCTTTTAGATAGAAAAATTACTCCTCTTTTGCACCACATTGTGGGCATTTCCATAGATGCATTCAATGCAATGCCCCTCAAAGTCCCCCTTTGGACAAATTACTAACATCGACATAACTTATGCTATCGAAGCTGCCTTCCTTTACAACACATGTTGAGAATCTAGGTGGCCCAAAAATAGGACATTCACTTGGGAGACATGAGCATCTATCTCCATACAGCGATGCTCCAACATGAGACCACATCTCAAGTCATTCAAAGTTTTTGGGTAAGGTTAAAGTATATATGTGTGTTTTGTAGTAGCATACATTCCTATCTTTGAGCCTTTTGATAAACTAGGGCTTGCAATACTCAAAGCTCTTTTGCCTAGTTTTTTCATTAGGTTTAGTTACATCTCTATTTTCTCATCCAATAAAATTTAAAAATAACATTGTAAATCTATATCTACAACAATATTGAAAGTTTTTGCAATATCCTTGTTTAAAATTATGTTAAAGCCTAAGGGAAATTATCATTCTAGCATGCTAAGGGCACTAGTTCACTTATCGTTTCAACCATAGGGATGGTCTGTAAATCACTGATTGGATAAAGAGGGACAAAAATCTTAAGAGCATTATCTCACTATAAGAAAAATCACAAGACATGTGAAATATATTCTTTAAGCTAGCAAGCTTATTGTTTCAACCATTGGATTGGTCCCTAAATCAATGTGTTGGTAGATAAGGTCAATAAGTTAGACTTCCAACCATTGGGTTGGTTTGGTCACAATCATTGATTGTCTCTCCTTTTCATGGATCTGCTAATGTCCATAGGCTTCTCACATTAGATTGCATTGCTTCCACTGAATGGCTAATCTTTGTAGTCATGTTGGTCCATATGTTCGACAATGTGTTTAATGTTGTGAACCAAAGTTTTTGTGTGTTTATTTTAAAGGGAAATGCCACCCTCTTTACAATAGTTGATCTAAGTAGTGCGCTTCTACTAAACCATTTTGAGACCAAATCTTGTGCTCTTCATTATAATGGCAATGTTTGAATCCCTTTATCTACTATCTCCAAGACCTACTACTCTATGAAGATTGCATTGTCTTGCATTATTTCTCCCTTTGCAATTGTTCAAATGTGTCTTCCATTTCCCTTTGGACATTATACCATTTGTTTCCTCCCCTTTCAACCTCTTCCTTGTACCTTGATCCTCCAATTTTTCAACTTTCCTATCTCTCAAAATGTGTCTGGTTCTCTTACAAGTCATGATAAGCTATATCATATCATAAGAGAACTTTTAAGGAAAGTGAACCAATAATAGAGACTAGGTAGCTTATGAAGAGAGCTGACATTGGAAGATGATGATTCACTTGAATAAACAATCGAGGCACCCATTGGGGCTTTGCCAAGTCCAACTTGATAGGTCACAAGAACATGGGTCGGAAATAATTAGTACATGCTTGGAGGGAAAAGCAACAAGAGCATGAAGATGGAGGAAATAGAGGGGAGAAGGATTATATAAAAGAAGTGGTACATTCCATAATATATTTGGGACTTACTAGAGAAAAACATGTTCCATTTTTGAAAGCCAACGTTGGATATGTGAAATTTTGGATAAGTTTGGTAGCCTATTTTGCCTCCTTAATCCATACACATCACCAAATTAGACTTCCCAATGACCCTCAAACACATTCTATGAGGCCTAGTAGGTTTAATGCTATGGATTATGACATGGAGACTTCTTTGACATGTCCTATAGGCCCCATTGCAAGGAAAGGCATAGGAAGCAATGAGAAATGACAAATATTGTTGGATTTATTCAAACGAAATTGCACATGTATTAATGAAATATTTCTATTATCAAGCTACAACCATTAACAAATAAAGGTCAATATTTTAAGACTAGCATGTAGAATCTCCATAAGTGTGGAGTCCAATTTTTGAACTCTTTTTATTTGGAAACAAAACTAGAAAAAGTTGTGGAGCATGTCCTCAAATATATGCATGAAATTTTAGTACCTCAACCTAAGGGCATAGATATTATCTATTAGCTCCTCCATAAGTTGCTTATTTTGGCAATAGCTTTATCATATTCCTATAGCTATTCTTGAACTATTTTAATGTATGCTGCCAAGAGAATCACCCTCACTTTGCCCGATGGCAAGCTATTTTGTGATCATCTATTCCCTCAACTTGAGGACGCATAAAATTCCATTAGTCCTCCACTACACTCACTTTGGGCAACTATTTGAATCCCCTAGTTGTTTTCAAACCTGCTTTAAATTTTGTGCAACCTCCGCCCTCTAGTTTTGAAAGTTGGAAAGATTACCAAGGGATTCCCTCTCTAAATTAATGAGAGCCTTAGGAAGCTCCTCCAAACTAGAGTTGTATTAGAGTTGCAATGAATTATGCATATCCTACCACTATTGCACATTCTTGTGCACATGTTGGTTGTGGTTGCTCTCTATCCAATCTAAATACCAGATACTTTTCTTAGCCTCTCAAGCTCAAAACCCAAAAGAGGGATTTGTAATCTTAGTGACATGGATCTAATAGTTAGACCATTTTCATGTCCATGTTAACACACAAATAGTTTTGGGAGATAAGAGCGTTAGAGCACAATTGTATACACATTAGCTATCTATGAAAATGGTTAAGTTAATAGACAGATAGCTTAACAAAGCCTCACTCTACCATAGTCTATAGGGAAGATAATTCCACAATAAGATTATTCTAAATGTTGTTAACATATGTTGCAGTGGGGAATCGGAATAGGATAGGAACGTCCTTTTATGGGTGGCCATGTTATCCTCTAGCTAAGGTTGTTTTATTGCTTATACATGGACTATTCTATGTGCACCATGGCCAATCATGGCATGATGACTCACTGTCCAATGGCATCCCCTGATAACATTCCATTTGAAACATTTTATGTAGATCTTCAATTTCTATGCACACTAAATATAGTAGGGTTTAACATAACTTATCTCATGTTAAGAATCAATATGTATAGTCTTTCAATGCCATGCCACAATAGCATTTCTACGTGTAATCTATGAATTTTAGATGTTGGTCCGTTTCTATACATTAGGCTAGATGCAAACACATCAGAATGGTTAAGTGTTCCCATTGTAGTAAAGACAAAGTGACATCATAGTTGCATTGTACCATAATTTATAGGGGGTAAAACCTTTAAAGTAAGGATTAATTTAAATTGTGTGTTTCAATCTCAGGCAGGGAGAGAGAAAATTAGTGTGGCTATGGCACCTTCTAAAATAATGTCTATTGACACAAAGTGACTATGGATGTCGTGATCACAACCACTAGCCCATGCCTTGTAATAGAACAATGGACTTGAATGAAGGTTACTAGGTTCCTTAGATCAACTCCTCAAGTCTTCCAAGATGGAAGAAATAATCAGAGATGAGATGCAACTAATGAGAAATCAAAGCAACAAATGAGAATAAGCACATTGACATATAGAAGATATAAGAAATGCAAGTAGGCAAATAAGTGTGCAAGCAAGAACGCTTCAACCAAGAGGTGCAAGAGACCAAATGTGGGAACAACGTAGCTCAAAGAGCAAATGAGAGAGAGGAGAGAGAGAGAGAGAGAGAGAGTTAGAGAGAGGCATTCATCTTCTACCTCCCCTGTAGGGCAAATTTTGCATATCCTCTCCTCCCTTGGGATCTTGGGTCATATCCATCTACCCTTATCCATTTCTAGATCGTCCTTATTTTGCATATTAAATTCCTTTTGAATATTGAGACGTCCTCCCCAAGATATATATGCATTGCATAGCTATCCATTAGGTTGATTTCCATTTGTAGAGTTGCATTTTTGTACTTGGATCATGCCATATGTTATGTATTTTCAGTGTCACCAAGTCCTTGATTTCACATGATTCTTCAGGTATATCAACCACCTTTATTCCCATAGTTCCAACAACTCCTCCCCATCTTTGTACCAACCCGTGGCCTTAGTGGCTTCCATTGGTTTATGTGGTATCCGGTGTGCATCCACCATCTTCTTAACCTTGTTGAGGTATCCCAGATAATGGCATAGTGCTTCACCTTCTAGTGATATCATACCTGTTTTAGCTAATAGGGTGGGATACGGTGCCTACGTTTTAACTGCCAAATCGTTTACAATAAAGCGTTTATGCACTGTTTCTATCCTTTTCCAATAAGCCCTAGAGAACCCGTGGCGCCCAGGCTGGACATCCATAGAGAGCCACTATTTACACAAGCATGGTGTATAAAAATTTTATCGTCTCCCAATCCCGCAAATGTGCCTTTTTGCATTTATTTTGGAAGCTGTACAATGCTTTTAAACCGAGAGAGAGAGAGAGAGAGAGAGAGAGAAGGGGGGGGGGGGGGGGGGGAAGGAGAAGCATGCGGCAAGGAGATAGAGTCTGCTAGAGAATGTTACACGGAAATATAGAAGTAGTCATGCATGAAACTGGCAAGTCAATCTTGTGCTCCTCCTTTGATATTAATTGGAGCACATAATGCACTATTGCTATGAGTAGTTTGAGAGACACAATTACTCACTTTGCTTGAACTAGACTCGTCTAATTTGTAGTATTATGCAAGATTTAGTTGCTCATTTTCGCATTTTTTATTCATGTATAGCTTAGTTCTTGTGGCTTATCCTATAAGAGGAAGGTTCGCCCCCCTCTTAAAGGAACTATTATGCTAAACTCTATGCTTGTGTAGTATTATAATTCATGGCATTTTTGTTATGGTCTGTATAAACCCAATAGGACCTTGATACCAGATTGATAGGTTTTGGTCATACCATTATGTAATGTGAGCTCTATGATCAGTTCATTGTTGATGCAAAACTCTACAAGAGTTTGCACTTCAGTGTGAATAGATATGAGAAGGCATCATGTCTCCACCTGGTCTTTGTCAATATTTTGATTCTTAAAAATTTTTAACTCTTATTTTAAAAATTATATCATATGATTTTTCTAGCCCTCAATGGGACAGGAGGGCCAAGATATATAAGATACAACATCATAACTATAGACAAACATAGCTTGTGCAAACTGCTAGCAATAAGTGATGATGTGTTGAGGGTTGCAACATAAAGTACTAGTTGCAATTATATAAATAGTAAAATGTAAAGTTCTTTTTCATGATTAGAAATTCAGCATGCATTGACAACCGTAATTTTTAGAACATTGTGTCCTTCCATCTACGCTTCACTCGTCTCACTAGTCTAATGCTCCTATATTCTACACAAATGTTGATGTCCCAACTTCATTACTAAGGTCTCTATTTCTGCATAGTGATGGTTTTATGACAAGTTTTTTAGTCAAAAATGTGATACCCCACTCTCCATAATCACAATACAAAAGACCAAGAAAGACCAACAAAACCTAGGTATATTTGATAGATTGACTATCACAACTCCCAACAAAGAGTCCCACATACTTTAACCCTTACCAATAAGTGATTTTGTTTATTCTTGATGTACTACTACAAGGTAACAACATTGTAAAATGTGCAATATTGGACCCAAAATTCATCAAAAAAGTTACCACCAAATTAAGGCAAATTTGTTGTGGACCTAATTCCTCCATTGAAGCTACATGGATATGTATTACAGATGTGATGAAAAATTCATTCACAAACTTCACATCATGAGCATAGGTTGAAACTTGTGGATTTTAGTTTGCAAAACTGATGCATAAAGCTTTTCAATGCAACTAATGTGGTACCAAAAGAGTTGCTTTGTACAAACTCATAATAGGATGCAAATAATTTTTTCCTTGCTTTAAATGGCCTCACTATTAAATAGTGTGAGGATTATATTGAGGTCAAAAGTTTTATTTAGAGTATCTAGAAGTGTATATGAAATCAATAACAATGGCCTCCTCTAGTGATGGAGGAGATAAGGTTGCCATCGCCAAAACGAGTGATGTGATGGAGAGTGACAAGGTGACTAAAGTCAATCTAGCCTTTTGATCTAGTGTACGTGTCAAGCATGCATGAGGTCTATCTCGTTCACTGATGATGTTGACATGCAAGGGTGGAAAGACAAGGATAATGACATACCGAGGCAATTTGTCTTCCTTCCCTAGCTTACTCTTCCCTAATCATCATATGTAATGAACCATTTTCTTTTATTATCTATCTAGTTTAACTTCTATTTTAACATTTCTCCTCCTACTGTCACCTTTAATGTTAAAAAAACTTAGTATGAGAGACAAACTTCTTAGCCATCTTCTAAAAATGGTTAGCTTCAAATTGTTAGTTAGTCCCTTTACATTGATGCTAAGGAAAGTGAAGTTGTCTTTAGTAGCATATTGCATTCCTACCAAGTATTCTTGCTCCTTTTCTTCTTAGATTGTACAAGGCTATGATGGGCGACACAACAAAGCCTCTTGACATCCTTCTTTTCTCTCTAGGCTCTAAATTTGTAGCCTCTTTTAAACCTATCTTTGGCTTACCAACTTGGCTTGTTGTCCATTTTTCTCAACTTGTATTGTTCTCTTGTCTTTAACTATAGGAAAGGGGGGACCCTCATTTTCAAGTTGGCCTTGTTAGCCTTGAGTAGCTACTCTTCAAAGGATTGTGTATTGGGTACAACCTCCTCTACTTCTTCCTCATCTGAACTACCAGATTCCATGTCATCATCTCTCAGCACATAAAAATCATTAGTATTCTTAACCACCTTTCTTTCCTCTCCGTTTCCTATGTGCATACCTCCTTGTCTACAGTCTCATCCTAAGCTTGCTCTTCCTTCCTTTGCATAGCATCCTCCTAACTTGCCTTTTTCGGGCTATCTCTGACCACCTAGACCACAAAGAAAACATGAATTTGGGCTATTCTTATAAAAAACCTTTTGGATTAACTCGCACTCATCAGCATCAACTACACAAATTGCACTTAGAAGGTCAACTGCCCAGTCCATAAGGACACATGCTTGATTTCCCTGATGATTGATGAACTTTTCAACTTCAAGGCCCCAAACTGGCCTAGAGAAGAGTAAAGTGTCTCTATCTATGGGAGTAGTGAATGAGGAAAGTCCAAGAATTCCACCCAGATCTGAGGCTTAGAAGGAGGGGCCATGTTGGGATTAAAAGAGGAATCCCAAATCTATACAGAGAGGGCTGGTTGTGAAGGGCCTAAGTGCCATTTTTAATCATAGCACTAGCTATCTATGCTTTCTCGAATAAGAAAACTATGAGCCTGTTCCTAAGGATGTGGATATTCATGGCATTCATCGCTTTCTTGGACCACATATTGTGAGCCCATCCTTCCAAAAGTATCACTAGAGGGTGAGGTCCATGCACGTAATACAAGCACTCGACCATTTGGTAGTTTTGTTTAGTATTCTATTATGAAAATTAACACACGGGAGTGTACCTAGAAGATGCTCCCCAGTCAATCAAAGAGACTCTTTGCCTGCATGTTTGGATTCAGGTCCTTCCTTTAGCATTTGCACTCTCCTTAGTTCGAGTTTGGAAGGTATTGCTTGCTCTAGCACTAAGCACTTCCTAGGATGTTGTTTCGGGACTGAGGGATCTTTAAAGAAGCTTCAACGGCCACCTTGAATAGTCTGTGCATAGGAGGAGTTGTTTAGAACATCACGCATGGGATTAGTCCTTGCTTGTGAGGCTGATTGCATGTCATTTTTGGATGGCCCTCTCTGTGGTTCCGATTGCTTTCATTGTTTTCCACTCACTACTTCTTGTGGGCCAAGAATTTCTCCTAGCCAAAGCTTTGTCACTTTTTTCTACAAAGTAGAGCCACTAATTTTTAAGAGAAATCCTCTAACAGCAACTACTTCTTTGGAGCCATTTAACAAATCTTTCTCTTCAAGGTGCATCCGAGACTTTACTTTGAAGATTTGCATTGGTAGATCTTTGCATGGTTTGGAGATTATTAGTATAGGGGTTGAATTTACACATGAGAAGTTAGCATGCGAAATTTTCTCACTCTATGCACCTAATTCAATCAAAGGCAAAATGTTGTTTTAAGATACTTGCCCTAGGGAGAATACTATTGTTATGAGGTATTTTGATATGGTGGAGAATCGTAAGGATGGAAGGAAAAGTTTGGGGAGTGGAATTCAAGGAAGTGAATTCAATGCTTGGCAAGAACTTAAAGAGGTGGAAAAACTTATAGGTGTGTCAAACCAGACTTCTTTCCCAATAAGATTGGAGGAAATCACAAAAGGGCATTGTTAGAATATACATGTCTACATTCATTCTTGATGTGTCTTTGTTTTGTAGTTGTAGCTCATGATGAGTCTAGAGAAAGGTGTGGGTAGAAAAGTTAGGTCTGGGTTCAAGGACAATCCTTTCTTCTTTCAACTCCCTTATGTGGAGACTAAGATTGAGAGCATATGGCATGCAGCTTTTGGAGGGATAGCTATATAACTGAGAAGTGGGTCAAAGCGATTGAAAGAACCAAAACATTTCTAAAAGCAGTAAAGGAAAAGAATTGCCTTGGCTAGACTGAAAAGATGACAACAATTGAAAGAGCACATCAAGGCCCTAGTAGTAGATGATTTGGAATAGGACAAAGAAAAACTCAGAGACATTAAAGAGATGTTGAGGAGGGGTGAGTAGATTGAAACTCAACAAGCGTAGCTTTACACAAGAGAATGGTTGGTAGGTAAAGGAGAAAGAGAAAATGAGGATGTGTTTAAGATCCTCAAGTGGAAACATGCTCAAGAAAGCCTTGAGAAGTTATTAGTGGATAACATCCTGATCACAAACAATACAATTATTATTCAGACAGTAACAACCCATCTCCAACAGATATTGGAGGTAGCTAAAGTCAAAACTATAAGCCTAGAACAGATGCAATGCTTGGTGTTACCTAGGATGGTGTTTACTTTTGATTCTCAATATTTAGATAAGGATTTGACTTTAGAGGAGCTTAAGGGAGGTGCAAATAATATGGCCAAAGGGAAAACACCAAGAGAACTTTACCAAAGTTTTTGGAAAATTGTTGGGCTGTATCAAAAGCTCATCCCTAAGGGAGAGAGCAAAGAGGAACTCAAAAATTGGAGACACCTAATAATGCTGAATACATGTTACAAGCTTTTTGCCAAGGCATTCGCATTAAGTTTAAAGACAAGATGCAAGGATTGGATCAAAGAAGAGCAAAAGGGATTTATGAGGGGGGGACATATTATGGAAGCAATTCTCACTTTATGGGAGAGTTTTGAATATAATGAAGAACAAGGTCAAGACACGTGCTTTCTTAAGTTGCAACACAAGATGCAGGACTGTATCAGAGAAGAGCACAAGAGCTTTATGAGGGGAGACACATTCTGGAAGCAATTCTTAATATGTGGGAGAGTTTTGAATACAATGAGGAGTAGGGTCAAGATATATGCTTTCTTAAGGTGGACTTTGACAAAGCATATGACAGGATGGAGTGGGAATTTATCCAAAGATGAATGCAAAACATGGGGATTAGCCCCAAATTCTTTGTAGAAATCTTATTGCAATAGGCGAAGACTGACATAGAAATAAATTGTCAACCTCCTTAGCCTCTCCTCTGAGACGATCTATTAGGTAGAGATGCCCCCTTTCTCCTTTGTTGTTTGCAATTGGTGTAGACTCCATGGGTTGGCTTATACAAGATAGAGTTGACATGTAGTTATTAAGGGTATTAAGTTCAAAGGAAGGTCCCCAAGTTATGAGTCAACAATTTGCTCACACAATTGGTAATATACTACAATGTTTAGAGGATTTGGTATTGCTTCAAGTTCCAAAATAAACCAAAGCAAAGCATGTATACATGGGACTAGAAGTCCCCCCTTTGAAATCCTCGTGGACAAGGGATGTAAAGTTTTGAAAGAGGGAGGGCTTTTTCAACTGCTGGGGATACCTATGGGGTTTAAATACTCTAATAGAGATAGATGGGTCTGCGTGGTTCAAAAAACCAAGGGAAAGAGAACCAAATGGTAGGGGTTGTAGCATTCATTAGCAAGAAGAAAGTTAGTTTTGAATCACTTTATTTATCCCCCTCTTGATCTATTATATCTCATGTTGGTTTAATGAAATAAATGCTCTTTTTCTAGCTTTTCTATAGAGTGATGAATTAGGGTAAAGAAAAGTCACCAAGGTTCAATGCAAATTTTGTACAATGCCAAAGCACTTGAGAACCTAAGAATAGTTGACATTGAAAAAGCCTCAGCCAAGTTCATGGGACAACAGGTCCCTAAGTCTTACCAAGAACCCAATTCAATGTGGGCTGCCCTGGTTAGGAGAAATGTAGCACACATTAAACTAGTCTATTGTAAACATTAGAGGAATCTTCCAAAGGGCACAGCCATTTTTGGTAGAAAACCTTGTGTGGCTGAAGGATGATAATTGTGAAGAGCCATTTGGAAAGAGTTGGAGCCATTGAGACCTTACTAGAGGTGAAAAGGTTTCTCCAAGAAAACTAAGACTATTTGTAGTCAAGCCTCTTGATCATGAACAAAGCAATGTGGACAAGTAGAGCCATAGTGCTCAAACAAGGGGACGAGAGATTCATGACATGTCACAAGATGCAGGAGGATATACCCCGTCTGTTTATGAATTGAGTGCATTTGTTAGTGTGTGAATTGTGGTTAGGACTTCAACATTTTTCCTGTTCCCTTCAATTATACATATATTTTGTTAGTGTGTGAATTGTGGTTAGGACTTCAACATTTTTCCTGTTCCCTTCAATTATACATATATTCAGCTTGGAGATGTTCCTACAATAGCCAAAGGAAACTAGACACGAATTCCGAAGAATATTTGGCTTCAAGTCTGCTCTAATCTCTTTAAAAGTGAGTTTTATGATGCAAGTCACATTTATCTGATAAATTGGAACGTGTTGATCATTCGGTGCAACGAGTACATAATGGCTAAAAACATGTCAAGTTGGCTGCCTGTACTTGGAACCTCCTTGCAAATGTGGTGGAATTGTTATCAGATCCTCCTACTGACGCCCTCTTCTAAAGTCATGGTAACCCAGAAGAGCAAAGACATCCAACCAGAACCTTAGAAGCCCTCAGCCTCTTTGTTACAGAAGCAAGTTGCTGATCCTACTTCTCTGACTGCTCAGACTGCCCCTGTTTCTTCTCTGACTCCTGCATCTGTTACTCCGCAGGTCAAGTATAAGCTTCACCCAAGGACTCATTGGGCTGGTGGGTCTACTGAGAACAGGTCACTCTGCCAAAAAGTAACTCTCTTCCGGTTACTCCCGAGACCGTAGCTGCTTCTTTCTCATGAGGTGTTGGGTATGGTTAAGCTACAATAAGTATAGAAGTGTATGCAGGTGGACCAGTTCATGGTCTTTACTGTTTTACTGCGCTTTTTGGTCTTTCTGCGGGGTTGAGATATAAGAATGCGATCAAAGTACTTATTGTGAATATTAATATAAAACCCTCGTTTCTTCCCCAAAAAAAAAAGTGTTGAGACCAAAGAATTTACAGAGGATTGAACATGAAGAACCTTTAGCTATCAATTATTGGTATGCTACAAAAGATCTTAGAATGCTTTCAGTAACCATGCCACATCACAGTTATAAAGCACTCCTAACATACAGATACAGCCCAGTAACTACATCCGGTTCAATTTCAAAAACTTGTCAGGAATGTTGTAACATGGTCTTACGTCTGCCAGGCAATCAAAGAATCTCACAGTTCTATCAGTATGTATACATTAATGCCAACAATATGGAACAAGAAGCTTGCACAGTATTGCAATGTGCAATGTCACAGCAGAAAGGCAAGAAACACTCTAATGCCTACCATTTGATAAGACATGCATGATGGCACCTCAGATCTTCACAGAAGCTACAAAAATAATAAGAGCCTGCTTTCTTTTCAATTCCAAATCATAAATACAAACAAAAATCATGCCGCCTTCCCTGATGAGCATAGCATACAAAGCTCCAACATACTAACTCTGCCGTGTATAGCATGGACTGCCCTACTTGAACCTACAGTGCAAATATTTAGGTGCAGGTCAGATTTATAAAGACCTGTGCACCTCAATATTGCCGATGTTACACAATGGACCAACCAGAGGTTTTAATCACTGTCAGAGTGGCAAAGGACAGACGTGACCAATGGCAAAGGCTAGCATAAGAATCAAAGGGTACAGAAAAATGGAAAGGGATCGAGTATAATGATAAATCGTGCACTGTCCAAAGAGCCATGAAGAGGTGTGATCCACAACAGAATGCACCTTTAATAGAAGACCAAATCCCTGGGAAGCTTGACACTCATGCAAGCTTTCGAAACCAGGAGAGGAGCTTCAAAAGACCCTTATCCAAAATAACAGAACGGCTCTCCAAACCTGAAACATGGTGAAACAGCATTCACATGAATCCTGGTTCAAGGTACAACAACTACCTTCACAGATTTATGACAGTCACTCCTTTTTCTTAAATCAGAGTTCTGACGAGCCTCAAGATGGAACATCAGTATCTTTTCTGTATGAATGACTCACTCCAACTTTACAATGTGTCCATGGAAGCTACATATCTAATCATGCTATTGCAGCATGGCAGCCACACATGATAGAATATGAAAGAAAGTAAACCCAGGCATGCAATCCACAAAACAAGAATAAAAGAAGCAACACTCCAACTTTACAATGTGTCCATGGAAGCTACATATCTAATCATGCTATTGCAGCATGGCAGCGACACATGATAGAATATGAAAGAAAGAAAACCCAGGCATGCAATCCACAAAACAAGAATAGACAGAATTGCTTCTTTTATGTGAAAGTTTACCAAGATCTGCTGCCACTCTATGTGCACACATCATCCCAGAGAAGGCCACTGCAATGACACCCTGCCCAGGAAAGCAGCTATCTCCAACACAGTATAATCCTTCCATAGCCTGAAGAGACTTGGCAGGTCATTTTCATGGAAAAAACAAGCAATGAAGCAAAATTGCCGTCTTAATGTAGAAATTACCGTTGTATTGAAAGGCATCCCAAGGAGTCCTCTGGGTTTTCCAGCTGGTATTGGTCCGTATGTACCTGCATCCCTTGCAAGGAATCGCCTGTGGGTTTTGGGTGTTCCAACCTAAGCAACACACTAGTTAATAGTGGTATCAATTTCATCAACCTCCCCAGACAGCTATGCATCTAATCCACATAAAAAATTCCTTTTTATTAATAGAATGAGGCATAGACAATGTGAATTGCATTTCTTCACGTAATTACACAATAAGACACACATGGTTTTCAGAAGTCCTAAACATTGCAAATTCATGGGAGTACTTGTCTCGCAACAATCAGATGTACCTCTTGGAAAGTGATCGCTTCCCTTAAACCTGGGAAAAGAGTTTTTTCTAATCTATCCACAATGACATTAGCAACAGAATCTTTCTTGGCAGCATATGCCCCAGGTGCAAGACCCTGTATAAGAAACCATGTTAAAAACAATTATGACACAGTTCTTATTTTGGTAGAGCAGTGATTGGCAAGCTATCATGGGCCATATTTTTACGCATGTGCTGGTTTATGAAAGAGTTCATCCATTCTTACCTCCCAATCTTCAATCCAAGCAGTGGTAAAGATATGTAAGATATGATGCCCCGGAGGAGCAAGAGAGGGGTCTAATACAGTAGGGATGCTTAAAAATATGGTACCATAAGGAGCCTCCAAATTTTTCCAATCATCCTGCAAACGGAAGCTTAGAAATTCACACGACAGGAAGCAAAAGATCACACAAATGTCTAACCATCAGTCTAAACAAAGCCCTTAGACAGTTTATGGACCTACTTCAAGCACAAGATGATGGCAGTCTGTATCTGCAGGGAGAACCTCAGCCTTAATGCCCATGTGAATTGACAAAAAAGATGGGGCTTTCTGGTAGCATCTTTGAAAATTCTGTTCTTCGCTAGGAAGCTGATTCAATTGCAGCAATTTCTCTGATGATCATTACATTAAGGAGAGAAATTTAGTGGTGCTTTAAACGGTCATAGCTTGAAGAAAGATTTTAAACTAGAGATCCTCTTATTAGAAATTCACAGCTTTTTTTGCTATTACAGCAGGAATTACCAAACGTATCCCATCTTGTAGCATTAGACACAATTTTTTTTGCATGATATTCTCGACCGTCTGAAAGCTTCACTCCAACCTGCAAAACAGCAATTACAGAAACACTTCACAGTAGAACAGAGCATGGCTCTTTCACCAGCAGTAGATTTTCATAGCCACAAAATCTATATAATTTTTAGTGCCACAAAATGGGGGTGGAAATGTCGGGTGCCCTTAATTACTGTTGCGGGTATTCGCATAACCAGGGCACTACAATGGTTGTTGACAGTAAGGTCATAAAAAATTTGGGGAACAATCAGCCTAGTCTAGTAATTTGTAGCATAAACCTCACTTGGCCGATTGGTCAAACGACTAGCAGGTCAACAAACCAGCTGTCCAAGAACTAGACTGGGCCTATAACAAGGGGGCCACAGAAACCTGAAGTCATTGTAAATACTACAAGCAAGAGGCAGTGAGTTCACTGAGACCTTGCTAGTGTGAACTAGGAACATCCTTTTACAGCGTTCTAGCCAATAAGCTTTTTTTCCTTTTTCTTTTTGAGAACATTGCTTTTTGATTGAGTTTCCTTATACCTCTCATTTCTGTGATCACCACCTATGTCAAAGGATCAACAAAACATGTAGAGCCACACTACTTTAGCATGACCACTCCACAGTCTTATTTCATGTCTTGCTATGTCTTGCAATTTACACACCCCAGTCATCCCTCTATGTCACTGATGCAGGCTCCAAATGTACACCAAAACACATACATCCACCAGGACGTTCCCAGAATAATATCCGGATGACTCGAAGGTTCAAATGTCCTTTGTTTACTCCTTATGTGCATAGGCATTCCCAAAACATCTCTGATGATTTCCCAAAGCCATTCAAGGCAATACTCAATGGACTTATTCTAAACCTCCTCTTTTGCTTCTACTAAAATATGGTCATCTATAGACTTAAATGAACCTTGGAACATGTTCTTGTACTCAACAATTTTACTACTATGTTGAACAATATTTGTTCTATCCCAAAACACAACCAAATAAACAAATGTGCATGTTTACGCGCAAGTTTATTGTGTGCACGTGCCCACACACACACACACACATGCACTGTGCACACATATTCGGGTTACTTTCATGCTGCAAGGATATCACTTCCTTGAACATTTGAAATTGTGGGAAAGCTATCTCACACAATATTAAGCAAGGCACAGTTTTTCTGCAAATTTGGCTGGAAAGCACAGTGCAGTTGACTGTGTAGGGCAAAGAACACACCAAGGAGTGTACTCTATTCAAGTTGTACTTAATGCTCTGCCAGTCTCTCAAAGACTTTGTTTGAGACTCGCTTTTAGCAATGAATTGACAGCATACAAGGCAAAGAACACAGGAGTTGTCAAAGTTGTACTTACTGCCTTGCCATCTTTTACAAGAATCTGTTTGACATTGGCTTTGTACACAATTTCTCCACCATTTTCAATTAAACCATCTGCAAGTTGTTTAGCTATGCCCCCAACTCCTCCAAGAGGGTAGTTAATTCCACCATAATGTCTGTCACAGATTACCTAATTCATTCTCAATAACAGAAGACAAATTTAGATAGAGCCAGATCAATTAAAACTATATCTTTGAAAAGCAATATTTACTACAAGTATGACTTTGTCTTACCATGCTTGCATTTATCATTGGTGTGCGACAGGCATCCACTGTGCTTACAATGAAGCACTGCATCCAGTGAACTGCAAATCATGCTTATTCAACTTCACAAATAATGCAAAAAGACAAGCAGTGATAAAGATGGATCGGCATAGTTTCCAAAAAACACACTCGTAACCTCTAAGAACATAGAACATACCTCCGCATCAATGAATGACAAAACAGTAGGATCTTGGATATACTTCCGGGCGATGTCACCAGCATTCTGTGGTAAATAGTAAGCTGAAAAGCATTTCACTCAATCAAATTCGGAAAAACTAAGTTTTGTTTAGAACATGTGTCTTCGAGATGTTTACACAGCTGTTTCAATGCTTTGGCTTGATAGCATTACCAAGAGTTAGACAAGCAATGGGATTTCTGAAGAACTGGCCAAAAAGATAAAGAGGCTCCTCCAGAGACTTCAACTCCAATGAGTTCAATGCATCAAAGACCTGTGACAAGCAGAAAGACAAAAAATTAAGGAGCAGTGGAAAAGGCCATTAATATTTCAGGACTTGAACTGATTGTTCTATTTACCTATCTTTCCTACATCACAATTGTCCTTGAGAGTAATGATGCGATTTTGGAGAACATCAAATTGAAAAGCACGTTGATGGCATACTCCCCAAGTCCCACAGTTGAAACAACAGAGAAGTTAGCCAAGCCATTTTAATAGCCCTCAGTTCACAACCTTTTGTGCTAATGTTATATACCTAGATGAATCCAGGAACGTTCCCCAACTCATCCTCTAAAAACACCACATAGTGCAGTTTCAATCTCATGATAGTCACTCACAAGGTTGAAAACCATAAACTCCATCATGCATAGCAGGGACTAGCTACTATGACATCCCCACTGACGTCATCGGCGCCCAATAGTGGGTGTCGACCATAGTATAAAAATATGCTCTCACACGTACAAATCCACACACCCACACATACTTGAGCATCCATTTATACAAAGTCTTCGTACTGAGTTTCTGTCGGCACTCCGGAGGTGAAGGGCAGACTCAGCCATGACAAAGGCTAGCACTAAAGAAGAAGGCTAATCAAAAGGTAGTCCAAAATCTCTTCATTCAAGCTACAACTGCTTGTGAAGTCTATAAACGTTTTCATTTTAGTCTCTCCCCAACGAGCATCTAAATCTAAATCTAGCTGATAGGGCAATGCACCATTTAAGATAGAAAGAATTATCACAATACCAACAGGCCACAACTTGGACGAAAACTTCACAAGGTGAGTTTTGCATGTCCGCTAATACGGCAGAAGCATATACCTAGATGAATCCAAGAACATTCCCCAACTCATCCTCTAAAAACACAACATAGTGCAGTTTCAATCTCATGATAGTCACTCATAAGGTCGAAAACCATAAACTCCATCATGCATAGCAGGGACTAGCTACTATGACATCCCCACTGACGTCATCAGCACCCAACAGTGGGTGTAGACCATAGTATAAAAATATGCTCTCACACATACAAATCCACACACCCACACATACTTGAGCATCCATTTATACAAAGTCTTCGTACTGAGTTTCTGTCGGCACTCCGGAGGTGAAGGGCAAACTCAGCCATGACAAAGGCTAGCACTAAAGGAGAAGGCTAATCAAAAGGTAGTCCAAAATCTCTTCATTCAAGCTACAACTGCTTGTGAAGTTTCATTTTAGTCTCTCCCCAACGAGCATCTAAATCTAAATCTAGCTGATAGGGCAATGCACCATTTAAGATAGAAAGAATTATCACAATACCAGCAGGCCGCAACTTGGATGAAAACTTCACAAGGTGAAATTTGCATGTCCGCTAATACGACAAAAGCATATACGTAAATGAATCCAGAAACATTCCCCAACTCATCCTCTAAAAACACAACATAGTGCAGTTTCAATCTCATGATAGTCACTCACAAGGTTGAAAACCATAAACTCCATCATGCATAGCAGGGACTAGCTACTATGGCATCCCCACTGATGTCATCAGTGCCCAATAGTGGGTGTAGACCATAGTATAAAAATATGATCTCACACATACAAATCCACACACCCACACATACTTGAGCATCCATTTATACAAAGTCTTGGTACTGAGTTTCTGTCGACACTCCGGAGGTGAAGGGCAGACTCAGCCATGGCGAAGGCTAGCACTAAAGGAGAAGGCTAGTCAAAAGGTAGTCCAAAATCTCTTCATTCAAGCTACAACTGCTTGTGAAGTCTATAAACGTTTTCATTTTAGTCTCTCCCCAACAAGTATCTAAATCTAAATCTATTTTTCATTTTGTGCTAATGTTAGTCTATTTTTGTGTGGTGGTGCCCTTAACATCATAATGAAAAAGAGGTTAGAGCTTCTTTTAAGATTAGAGACCCCAAAGTGCATGCCTTTGAGGTTGCCATATAGCTATAACACCTAGGATTGTCCCACTGTTGGCAATACGGCCACTGTTACACAGAAACAGGGAGGCATGACACAAGGAAGAGGTAAAGCAGAGATACCAATAGAGGCCTCATACTCATGGTTAGGTTTCACAATCTACCCAGGAAGCTCACACAACCTCATCATAGGCAGCTTCATATGCCTGTTGTCAAGTGCATATGTTCGAGGTTGCCATCAGCTTCCACCTTCACAGTCCCGAGGGTAGTCCCACTGTTGGCAATACCTCCACCGCTTGGTAGAACGAGGGTATGCAAAATTGGTTCTACTTCAAGGAAGGTCTCGACTCTCAACTCATTTAGCTGCATCTGAAGTAGGAGGCATAGGTGCCAAGGCAGACTCTCCTACTCTTCAACGTTCCTTACAATGTTCAATGGAATCTTGCAAATAAGGACTCCTACAATACACTCGTAGTTGCAGCTACATAAGAGCAGGCTTTGCATGTAACAATCCATGGCAATGCAGACCACTCACGTAAAAATATAGGTGACAATGATTTGATAGGATTTACAAGGATTATGGCAATGTCAAGAGAGACATAAGAATGGTATCCTTTGAGCCACATCAAGTTTTATGTTAAGGAGGCTCAATTTGATGGAAATTGTGAAAACGTTCCTCAGGGACTTTAATGCACGATTTTGAATTCCATGTGCTTCCCATTTTCTTATATGTCTTCTACCGATAATCAAGTAACGCTGAATATTACTTTCATCCATGCACTAATCCCACCTAAAGCACAATCTCACACTATGAAATAAGACACATTTTGGATATATCTTTTTGGTGCTACTTTGTCATCCTCTTTAATTTTCAGTACTCACAAGCCTGGTGCCTAAACATGTCGCGTAAGATATTTCTTCACTGTTCTATATAAATCACAAAAGAATTTCCTTTTCAGTCTTGTAAACTGAAAGAAAAGTAATTACATGATGACTCACAAAGGATGGCTTGACAAGAACATTGGTTTAAAATGAATTTTGACGAGAAATCCTTTGTAGGCAACTTTCCAATGGGCCATATTTCTCATACTGCACCTCTTTCATAAAGAGGGTGAACATGGGCTTATTATGAGATTTCAAGAAAAGGATTTACAATGCAATTTAGGATTGATTTCTACATGCACCCTTCTGCCTGATAATATGCCATGACAGCCAACCCCAGGCTGTCACAAGACAGCCATGAAGACCTGTGGAGGCAGCCATTTCGAGAATTACGTAGAGCACCCATGGAGCTGCCAAAAAGGCAGGTACATGCAGCACAAGGGTCCACGAAGGCAGCCAGGCAGAGAGCACCAAGCACTAGCACAACTACATGCAGCCACACAGTCAGACGGCAGCAGGAAAGGCACAGCAGACCTGTGTCAGTCCTATGGGGTAGCATGGTGGATTGGAAAAAGACATGCACAGCCAGCTATACAGGCACCTGGCGCATCACATACACCAGCCCAAAAAGCCTTGGACCAGGCCAGCAGTAAGCAGTTGGACCAGGCCAGCAGTAAACAGTCAGTCGGGGCAGACTGAAAAAATAGGCCCTACAGTCTTCTAGCAAGGTCCATCAGAGGAAGGGGTACCGAGGTTCCCTGTTCATTCAGCACCTCTCCAACAATTCTCGCCTCAGCAAGCACCCTTCAGACAAGGCAGTCAGTCCTCACGCACTTCGTCGCTTTTAGGCCATAAAGCAGCAATCTTGGGCTCACAAGACGTCCTCGCCCAAAGTCTCCACTCCTAGAAGAAGAGTGCCTTCCTCCTCATTCTGACCTTTACACTCAGCAGCATGTGGAGCAAAAAGAGGAGAGCCTGGAATAACACAGCTCTGGCAGCAGAAATCCTAGCACTCCGGATTGGTGGGCATTTTTTGTTACATGCATCCACTCAGTTACGATGGACATGCTCCTTGTCCTACCCTTCCATGGATTTAGAGCATTTATCGATGCCACTATGTGAGCCTAGTAGGGACATTTGGGCCAGAGTAGGAAGCATGGAGAGGTATATAGTCGACCAGGTCACGGATCTAGCTGGTCAGCTATGTGCGAAGGGTGGGTGTAGGACATTCTTCAGCCGATAAAAGGGACTTTGGAGCAGTAGCACAGAGCCCTCATTAGCCAGTTAGTGGGACACACGATGGAAGATATTGTCCAGGCTACCAAAACAGCAGAGCCTTTACGTACCTGAGGGCTCATCCTCATCATTAAGGCCGAGACTCCAAGATAATCTGATCAAAGACTCTCTTTGGAGGGGAGGCACTTTACACCCAATGATTGTGTCATCTTTTATTGCACTTCCCTTCTCATTCTCTCAACTTATACATACATTGTGGCGGCGTTTCCTTCATGACATTTCAAAGAATCTTCTTCTTCCTTATTGCAATTCTCTTCTCTCTCATTTTATGCCATATTCATTTAATGGCATTTCAAGCAACATTCTTCTGTTCAGCTGCATGTTGTATCAACAGGATGGTAAAGTTCGATCCCAAAAGGTTGAGCTTTAGCTGGAAATCCTTCCTACCAGAATACTATTACATGCATACATTTTTTTCCAAAGAAAAGCCACAGATTATTGCAAGGTTAACTAGAGGTTGCTCCCAAAGAATCTGTCCACTGCCTTGTCCCTCGCCCCCTAGCGTTAGGGGATCACTATGCATTCTCAAGCCTACAGCATTCAATGAATTACAAGGCATTGTTCACGCATCACTGTGAAGCAGAACAGTTATCATGCATTTTCAGCCCTGGTTGTTAGACCTTGTGCCTGAAATCATTACCCTCTTTTGTGATCCCCTATTCACAGGACTTTCCCAGCGAATGATGGCATTCAAGCTGGTTGTCATTGTGCATAAAATCATTAGCCTCTTTTGTAATCCCGTACTCACAGGCACTTCCAAGCGAAAGGCTATCTTCAGCCTCAAGTTGTCCACTACCTAGCCAACTGAGTCCGCTACCTAGGCATCTTGAAGGGAGGGGGGCCGGCCACTTACCCTTTGATAGCCTGTAGAAAGACGATCTCATGGAGCAAAGCAGGGGAAGCACTTCTCGAGCAGGGCATGGAGCCACAAGCACTTGGAGCCAGCACATCGGGGAATTTTCAGGCAATCCCGATCTTTGAATATGTTCCGTCGGCACTGTTAATGTTATTTTTTGCCCTCTCTCCAGCTTCAAATCAGACTTGAACGTGGATCAAGCGCTACTACAGCGGAAGCTGTACTAAGTTGAATGCAGAATGAAAAGATGAAAGAAAACAAGACGAAAAAACAAAAAGGCAGTTTTCCTCCATCAACTAAACAAGTACAACTGAATGATTGCACACCAAAAAAGATGAAGAAATACGAAGATCGCCCATAATGTCAACAAGCTTGTAGATGCCCAGCTCTGAAACACGCAAAATGCGTAACCATGCAAAAAGTGTACCTTCCAGCACTCGTCGTAAAAACTGCGAATGCCTGCTGCTTCGTGGGGGAATAGACTGATGAGTTCATACAAAAAAGCTTCATAATCCCTATGCACACGCACAGACAATCCATTCGGCATATGATAATGAACAGTCGTGGGATCCGGTATCAACGTCATTTTTCGACCGACGGCAGCTAACGCCTTCGTGATGAGGTTGATCGAGCCCTGATAAATGTTTAAGAGTAGAAAGTCTCAGTCCAAAACCTGCGAATTCTACTGTAGCACACAGATTGCAAACTAAACAGACTGAAAAGGAAGTAAATTACACAATTGCGAGTGCTTGAGTCGATTACTATGAAGGTGAGAACTCGTCGTCAATTTGCATTACAGAATTTAGCTCGGTACTTTGTCCTCAAATTGCTCACGAGAGGGACGGAAGTAGTGACCGTAAGGTGCGTGCTGGCAATCCAAATTTTGTTGAGCAATTCAAGTTATAAGTTAGAGAGACCTTATCACCGCATCCAAACATGACAGACGAGCCGACGTCAAACGTGTAGCCGTCCCTCTCATAGTAGCCGGAGCTGCCCCCGGGAATGACGTACTTCTCGAGCAGCAAAACGCGAGCGCCGCGGATGGCAAGCTGAGTGGAAGCGACGAGGCCACCCATACCAGCTCCGACAACGATGGCGTCGTATAGGGAAGAAGAAGCAGTGGTGTGTTGAGGGAGGGAAGAAGGGTGAGCAACGAGGGAAGCAGAGGGGAAAGGGAGGCGGTGAGGGAGGAGGAAGGGGAAGGGTTTGAGGGGAGGGGAAAGGAAGGAGGGAGAGGAGGTGAGGGAAAGAGGGGAAGGAGGTGATGCGAGGGAGGAGGAGGAGAAGCCATAGCCATTGGAGGTGGTGGAAGGGAGGAAGGCAAAGCTCGTAGAAGCCATAGCCATCGCCATAGCCATAGCTTACAAGCTCAACAATGAAGCTCTACAGTAAAGGCAGATGCACAAAGCAACAACAAGAACCCAAAGAGTATATATCTTCTTCTTCTTCTTCTTCTTCAAGAATCACAAAGAGAGACACAAAACAACAAGAACCCAAGACTATATATATAGCTCATTCTTCTTCTCACAAAATTAAAGAATCACATATTGGGAGTTTATATCGAGATGCTCACGTTGGTACCACTCAAGTCGTGCCAAAACCTTTTCTTGCCTTCTTATAATCTATCCTTGCCTTGCATTAATGGTATCATCTAAGGATGACTTCTCCGATTTAGATTCTCTCCTAATCTAAGTTGAGTTGTCCTTCAATGAATGCTATCTGTGTGAGGTTCTTGCATCTCCTTTGGCACACCTAGTGAAATTTTCACCTTGTTAACTCGTAGCTCCACACTCAGGTTGCATTGCAGCTCAATGAGGAGTGCATTGGTGGCCAATCCAATCCCCAAGGGCCCTCGTGGACTCACTCTAGCACACAGTTTTCTCACGTGCGAGCTATCCTTGTCCAGCACCTAACGGAATGCAAAACCATACATACCTACCCAAAGATTGGAGGTCCAATGCCGAGGGCCAGATCCTAAATACCTGTCCAAGCACTAGAGGTCCAATGCCGAGAGCCAGATCCTAAACACCATATCCACGAGTAGCATCATCTACGACGAGTTAGAGACCCGCTCCACTGGGTCTCAAGGTGGGATCTGAACTTTAAGGAAATAAAATTTCAAGTTTCAAGACCCCTCCATCTCTTCAGTTCGTCAATTGCGAGTGTTGTAAATAGAGGAAGCAGAAATTTGAAGTACTTATTGCAACCTTTATTCCTCTCAAATGCTTGGAAGATTAATGTGTTATGCATCATGGTTTAGTGGACTTTTGAATGCCTCAAGTAGTAATCATGGGTTTCAAGCTTACTTTTCTATGCTATTGGATGCAAGAAATTCATGTCTGGGGCAAAGCCATCATCTAATGGGAGCAAGAATAAAAAATCGATAGGGAAGGGAGATAAGCGCTTATGAATGGAAAATGTACTTAACATGTAAATGTGTTGTTTATTTGAACATATGTGAGTGAGTACATCTCTATGTATGTGAGCATGTGGTGTTGCTATACATGAGTCTCTATGCATGTGCATGTCTATGATGTGTGTGCATATGTGTGTGTGCATGCGTGTGCACAATTGTGCATGTGTTTACGTGCATGGGCGACTCTTATTTCTATCATGTTAATCATTATTGCAATGTCTAATCCCATTGTGACCATAGTCGACCATAGCAAGAAAGTTGTCTGTTTCTTATCAAATTCATCAAGATCGCACATCAAATTTAAAATTTGGACTCAACACTTAAAGACCACTAAAGCATGTTGCATCACTGAGGGAGAAGAGAAAGTAGAGGATGCATTGTTAGCAATGCAATTTTAAGCAACTTCAAAGAGCATTATTTTGTGGCAAAGATCGATGGTATAGAGAGTATCACTCTAGCGGTGGCTCGAAACAAATTAGCACTAAGCCTTACCTAACAACTTTTATTAAATGCTCCACATGATTTAAAGTTTGATTTAAAGACGTGCATATACCAAGTGCCTAATGATTGATAATGGATTGGAATGGCATCCTTAGCACCTCTTCAAGGCCTACGGACCTCTCCCCCTCCCTCCCTCCCTCCCTCCCCCCCCTCTCTCTCTCTCGCTCTCTCTCTCTCTCTGTCTCTCTCCTCCCTCCTCCTCTCTCTGTCTATCTCTTATTCCTCTCTCTCTTCTTCTTCCTCTCTATCTCTCTCTATCTCTCCTCTGTCTCCTCCCCCCCTCTCTCTCTTTTATCTCTCTCTCTCTCTTTCCTCCTCCCTCTCTCTCTCTCTCTCTCTCTCTCTCTCTCTTCCCCGCCTCTGTGTGTGTGTGTGTGTGTGTGTGTGTGTATATGTGTGTGTGAACAAAAGCACGTATGCCATGTGTCAGCACGCTAGTAGTGTGCAGTCTTCAAGCTCATATAGACAATCTTCTAGTTTGCAGAGTTCAAGACACCTGTCGGTCTAGTGATGCACAATCTATACATCAACGCGCACAGTCTTGTAGTTCATGCAATCCACGACACATGTGATGCATAGTCTGTGCATTAGTTCGTGATAGCCACATTTGTGTCCGTGACGCGTGGCATGCCACATCAACTCGTGTTGGTAGCGCAATCAAAAATGACAAAGCTAACACGGATAGGTCTGTTGTGATCGTCATGTGTTAGTGTCGTGCGTGCTTGTGCTCCTCCGAACCTTCGGTCACCCTTCGAACCTCCCATGAAGCTCCATCTTGTTCTTGCCGAACCTCGAGAATGGCTCCACATCGAAACCTCTACTTAAAGAATAGAGTTGAAGTTAAGCTTGATTTGGAAGGGGGCCACACAAATGCAAGCGGAAAGAGGGTGGCACTCAAGAGCAACCACAACTCAAGCAATTGACCCCACCCAGCCATATCTTCTCGAATACCACATTTGAAGTAGCATCTGCAACCTATGGTGTTGAAACCAAGTAGCACCCAATTGCACATTTTGGACATAGGATTTTGGTGAGCTTCCAAGTTCTTATTAGTCTACATCAGGGTTTCGGAGGATTGGGCGAGCATGCCAAACCGAACAAGTTTCCACTAATCTTTACCATGAGCTATCTCTCCACCTTAGTGAGGGCTAGAGGTGCCCACCTCAATTAGGGCTGGAGGTGTCCACCGGAGAGTGTGAACACCATAGTTTAGTGGTTTTCATCTAATTAGACAAGCAATTAATGGAATGAGTGTTACCAAGCGTAGTCTGCTAGATTGGTCTCCAAGAGGATTAAGGATACGACTCGCAATGCAGGGCAAGGTAATTGAGGGGGGGAGGGGAGTGCGGGGAGGGTGAAGAATGTGAGGGGTGTTGTAATCCTATCAAATAGAGGGGTTGTTTTGATGTGCTTAGGGTATCAAAGCTGGATCTTATCTTTCTAGAAGAGTTTAAGTGTGGGGAAGAAGATGGATTCTGGTTTCTTTTTCAAAAGTTAGGGGGGTTGTTTGTGAATTGCCCTAATAGAGAAAAGGGCCGCTCGGCTGTCTTAGTGAGTAACTCTCTTGGGGGCTAATGAATTGTTCCAAGAAAAGATTGGATGGTTTGTTGTTGTCTTTGTTAATGTAAATGGGTTTGAGTTTAATGTGCTAAGTGTCTACGCATCTCATTCTACAGGAGAGAGGAGTGACTATTGGAGGGAGCTGAATGAGAGCTTAAGGAATAGACTGTGGGTGTTGGGAGGTGATTGGAACTTTACTGAGGGTGATGGGGATCATTCTCATTCTACTCTGTCTTTTTTCTTACATGAATTTGAGGCATGAGAGGAGCTTTGGGTAAACGATATATTAGTGGAGTGTATGATGTTGGACACCAATGGGTTATCAAGATTTTCTGGTGTAATAGAAGAAGGGGAGAGGAGTTCCGAGCAGAGTGTCTTGATAGCGTTATGTGCCTGAGGAAGCCTGGTGGATGTATGCCCCTTTTAAAGGAGAATATATGATGAACACATGCTTGTCTGACCATGTCTCAATTGCATGGAATTTTAGTCTTCTTGTAGCTATTGGAAGGTCTCTTGATGTGCCCTTTAGTTTCAAGAATAGATTCTTGTCTTTAAAGATGTTTTGCAGGATACTAAGGGAGACATGGCAGGAAATAAGATTGGGCTCTGAAGATCCTTGTATAAGATGGGATCAAGCAATTAGAGTGGAAAATTTTTGGGAAAAGGAGGATAAAGTCAGGAAAGGGAAGCTAGTAGATTTGTTGGCAATAGAGGGAGACTATTTACAGAGTAGTGGATCAATAGGGAGAATATTGTGAGTGAGTTGTAGCACATAGCTAAAGTTTTCCGAGTTCACTTGAACAGTTTAGTTGAGGATAAGCTTGAGCAAAGCAATGAATGGAGTGATTTAGTGAATAAGTGCTTTAGAGACTGTAGCCTAGAGTCTCTAAGGCCTAAAGGGCTCAGTTTGCAAAACCGAACTAAGAAGGACTGCTCTTCGAGTTCATATGGTCTAACATTGGAATTCTTTATCACTTTCTAAAATGTGCTAGGGCAGGACCTGACTAATATGCTGAATGCATCTTTGATCAAAGGAATACTATCTCAAGATGTAAATGTTGGGCCAGTTAAATTGTCCCCAAAAGACAAGTTTTATGTTGGGGATTGGAGACCGATTTCAATGCTCAACACCTCATATAAGATTATGGCCAAAGCATTGGCACTACAGGTTGGGGGGATCTATGCTCAAGTGGTAGATAGAGAGTAAAGTGGGTTTGTGAGAGGTAGAGACATTTATGAGAACATCCTAAACACCTCATTTGCTCTGGACTTGGCTTGTGCAACTAGGCAGAAGTGTAACCTGATGGGATTGGATTTAGATAAAGCATATGATAGGTGAGATGGGACTTTATCCTTGCTGTGTTGAGAAGGTTGGGCTTTGGGGAGCGATTCATCTCGATGACTTCTATACTTTTTGGTAATGCATCTGTAGCTCTCTGTCTAAATGGTGGGGTAGTTGGAAGATTTTGGTTGCATAGATCAATTCGACAGGGGTGCCCAATTGCTCCATCTCTTTTTGAAAATTGCAGCTAGCAAGGGGGACTTAGAAGAACTCCATTTGCTTTAAGGGGAGCAACCAATTGCTCAATTGTTTGAAAACCTAAATTTTTATTAATGCTATACATTCTCAACTTGTGACTTAATGGAGGCAGATCCTTAAACCATCAACTATCTTACTTGTTGTACAGAGTGACTATCCTAAGAGTCTTTGTCTTTTTGTTTTCAAAAACTATCCAGCATACTAGATATCTTCTCTCTCATTAATTTTATAAATTAAAGAAATCTCTTAGGCTAAACACACTACAAAAATTGTTAAATACGTATTCTTCTTGGCTTTGTTACATCTTTACTGCTAACATTACAAAACCTTGTTGCTCAAAACTCAACCTACTTACCGATTGGAGAGGGAATAATACACATAAGGATGTAGGTGTCTCTAATATATATACAAGTAGCATAGCCAGTCTATGTTGGGCATATTTATCATCAAGGCATTATGCTTCTTTATATTGTATGTAGTTATTTTAGCTTGTCAATAATGAAGGATGGATGTTGGTATCATAGGGAGACCACCTATATGTTTGCGAGTTCCTTCATCGCCACCTGGCACATGTTATCGCGTAGATGGGACTTGTGCTATGGAAGTGAGTGGCTACTTGATAGACAAAATTTCTAGCCTAGACAGAAATGGGTCCATTGTACTTTCATATTTGTGAATTGTGGCTATGAATTTGATATTCTAATGCAATTATTTTCAAGGGGTAATGCATTACACAACCTTATACACCCACTATTTTAGTCCATTTCCAATGAGGATTTATCGAAACTTATTTACCAGTTGACTTGACATCCTTCTATGACATCAACCTTGCAAATTGTGCCTTGTGTGGAGAGCTTAAGTAAAGGTCGCTCTACAAAATAAAATAACTGAGCTTAACGGAACTTGGAAAGATGATTGCAAGGAATGATTGCCTTGTCCTTCCAACTTTAATGTTCATGTTACTAGTGCTGTGTGGAAAAAGGGTTAGAAGCATGCAAATAGTGAATGGTACATTTGTTACCGATTTTTTTACAACATATATTGAATATGAGCATAAGCAAGCTCATGACTCACCTTTAAGAAAGAAGGGGTACTCGTTAGAGTGCATGATTGGATCTTGGTTAGTTGTATTTGAAGAGTATAGCAGAGATGACTTGCTGAATGGTGCTTAGCTGTAGTCAATGTGGCATGACTAAGCATCAGCACATGCACTTTGGGTTGCACATGGCTGATAGCTTTTGGAGGATGTGCATGTTTTTGTTGTCTTTTGACTATAATATTAACATGGATAGCTAACCCTTTTTAGCCTAGAGCAAATGGAGGTCAAACATGATCTAGTATTTGCTTGTTTCATCCATTGCCCCCTTCCTGTTCTACCAAAATAGGTTCAAACAATGTGTTTGATTATTTTGGTATCAGGGGGTTGGATTTTGTTGTATTCGGTGACAAGGAAACATTCTTACATGGCTCCTAGTAGGCTTGATTTTTCTCTCTCGGATTATCTGGCTATCCAGAGTATAGATGCACCATGTTTCAACGAAGACACATCTTTGGGAGATCTACAAAAGACATGCATGCTGGCATCCAAGTGTTGGATCCCTATGTTGTCTCAATCTCTAGAGGGCCACAGAATGTTGGGGATTATAGTAACATCAAAATACAGTAGCTATAATGAACATGATTTTCAATTCTTTATAAGAGTAGCATAATCAGATATACATGAAAAGACAGGTCATAGAAGCACTCATAGAAGCTACCATGTAGGGTATCTGACAAAGCAATCAATGCTTCCCATGTGGAGAAAAGCGGATAGCAAAGCACAAGTGGTTGTGCTAAGAAAAAGCCAAGGGTTGAGAAGGTAACTAGGGGTTTTAGGATTTGGAAAGAGTTTAGGATTGAGAGAGAGTTCAAGGTTGAGGAGTGGGCCCTTTATGGTAGTATCCAAGCTTGGGCCCCCAAAATGAGATTTGTCAACCTTTTCTAAACCCTTGAACCCCTAAGGAGGCGATAACCTCCACTAATCCTATGATAATGCCTTCTTTTTCACCTATGCGCATAGTAGAGCTTCTTTCCATGCTTTAGCCTACCCCTCTCATCAAAATACAGCTCAAGGACCTATGCTACATTTATGAATACCTATCCTACAATGAGCAATGACATGACTATAGGTGACCAACATCCTCAAACTTTGAAATGAGAAATGTTATCAACATTTTGGCATCGTTGAAGGGGGATTTTTATTGTTAATCCAAACATCTGAACATACAATGGCTTCTCAACTGCAACTTATTACTCCCAATGGGTGGGAGCTTATTGTTAATGTTAAGTTTGGGGCCTTTTCATATGCCTGTTATCGATGCCCATGAGGACAATATTTTGCTTGGAGTTATCCATTGCACAATCATGTAAACATGCAACCTTCTGATGACCAAATGCATTTGAAGGCTAATGAGAATGCCAACACAGACATGGATAGTTGCACAACCTAGGAAGATAAGATCCTAGCTGGTGCAGAGCTTCAAAAGTTGAGCCCAACCTCTAGCAAACTGATGCTAGTAAACTAATGTGGAAAATAATGAGTGTTAAACCTGACATATGCGTGCTTCAAAAGCTATTAATAGATTCTAATAATCTCAATGACATGCAAATTCACAACAACTCTGCTATCGCATATTTTCCCACATGACGACAAAGGTGGTACAATGTTGCTAGTCCAAGTTGAACTTCAATCTACAATTTCATTCTTCCAAGAGGATGGTGTGGTTGTGGCTATTGAAGTCATGCTTTTTAACTGTTCTACTGTTCTTGTGTTTTTTTATGCTTCAAACTCTACCCTTGAGCATTCTCTCCTATGGGAGAAACTACAAAAAGTATTAATCAGTAGGAAATCCATTTTGGTGGGTGATTGGAATATGGTCCTTCAAACGACAAATTGATCTCACCAGTTAGTTGATTTATCGGCTCTACTAAATCCATTGCTTGGAAAAGCCTTTCCAATGCCTGTGGCCTAGTGGATTGGTCCACCTTCGCTTGGCTCCAACATATTAATCAATTTACTTGGCGTAATAGGCATATGGATTTCTCTAGATCACTTCCGCATCTCCAACCATGGCTGGTGGATAGACCCACAAATTTCTAGAGAAGTATTGGCTTCTACAGTTTCCTTCAACCATCTTTCAATTTTCTTTTGCTTCTAAGGCATTAGCCCAACATTTGTCTCAAAAGGCACTTTGCCTTTCGAAATGAACACATCTCATTTTGGGGACCCAAGCATGGATACTACCATAAAAGCTGCCTCGTACTCTATTCAAATAGAAATATAGCACTAGTCTAGTACTAGGAAAATTGTTTGAGTCAAGTTACTTCAATTAAGTAAATAGTTTGGTAAACACTGAGCCCATTAGAGGAAGACAAAAGAGATTGAGCTCATAAACATCAGTCTTTCTCCTTTTGTGGCTATTCCATTGTGCCCTCATGATCCTTATTTTCCCCCTTTCCTAAGTGCTGCTAATCTTTAATTGCGATCCCTTGAACACTAGAAGCTTGCCCATCTTGAATACAATTTGGTCTGCAATGGTTAGATAAAGGTGATCGACCGTCAAATTTTTTTTCAACATATTAAGGGAAAAGGGACTAAGGAGGTGATCACTATTATTCAGGATGAAAATGGCCATGAAGTTGAGAGTGCTCTCAACGGAAGCAAGAATGGAAGAAGGAGAGAGAGCGAGAGAGAGAGACAGAGAGCCACACAAGTTTTGGTGGGTGCAGAACCACCCTAATCTTCTTTTTCATTCATTTATATATGTGTTTGAGTATTGTACATAACTGGGGTTAAGGCACAGTGACCTTTAACCCCCACAACCTCCCACTTAAAGGACAATGTGCCTTTAAGAGAGAACAACTAGTGAGCATACTATCCAATGCCCATCAATACACGACAATACTCAAACCGCTGACTAGGTAGACTCTTCGTCAGCATATCTGCAGGGTTATCATCTGTATGAACCTTGACAAGCTCTATGCGCTTGTCCTCAAGTACCTCCCTGATGAAATGGTACCTGACCTCAATGTGTTTGGTCTTTGCATGAAAGACCGGATTCCGTGCTAGCTGAATAGCACTCATGGAATCACTATGCAATGTCGGTACACCTGTATGAATCCCCAAATCTCCCACTAGCCGATCAAGCCATATAGCCTCCTTGCAACCCTCTGTGGCTGCAACATACTCAGCCTCTGTGGTAGACAAAGCCACGCACTTCTGTGCACGAGACATCCACGACACTGCACCACCTGCAAAGGTGAACACATAACCAGAAGTGGATCTCCTACTATCCACATGCCCTGCATAGTCTGAATCTGTGTACCCAAGTACACGCATGTCTCCTTTACCAAAGCAGATGCACATCTCCTTGGTACCCTTCATGTACCTCATGATGCACTTAACTGCCTCCCAATGCCTCTTTCCTGGATTAGCCATATATCGGCTAACAACTCCCACTGCAAATGCAATGTCTGGTCTAGTAGCTATCATAGCATACATAAGACTCCCAACTGCTGATGCATAAGGAACCTTGGCCATCATGGCCCTCTCCTCATCTGATTTGGGACTATCTGTATGACTCAGTTTCACATATGGAGGCAATGGAGTACTCACTGCCTTCCCCCCCTCCATATTGAAACGCTGTAATACTTTTGTAACATACTCTTTTTGTGAAAGCCAAAGGAGTTTCCTACTCCGATCACGCGTGATGCGCATACCAAGAATATGACCTGCAAATCCCAAATCCTTCATATCAAAGGCCTCATGCAACTTGGCCTTTAATCTAGCTCATAAGTATTCTTGCTAGCCAATAGCATATCATCCACATATAGTGCCAGGATTATCAGGCTATTATCCTTAGCCCTTTTAGTGTAGAGGCAGTGATCAATTTCACTCCTTCTAAAACCCTGGGACCGAACGAAAGCATCAAACTTCTGATACCATTCTCTAGGCGCTTGCTTAAGACCATAGAGACTCTTCTTCAGCTTGCAAACTAAATGCTCTTTGCCCTTTTATTCAAAGCCTTCCGGCTGCACCATGTAAATGTCCTCATGCAAATCCCCATGCAAGAAAGCTGTCTTGACATCCATTTGCATAAGCTCCATATCCTCTACTGCCACTAGTCCAAGCATGCATCTAAGTGTGGTCATCTTCACAACCGGAGAGAATATCTCATCAAAGTCCACACCCTTCTCTTGCTTGAACCCTTTAGCAACCAAACGGGCCTTGTACCTAGGCACATCATCACCTGTGACCTTCATTTTGTAGACCCATTTACATGGCAATGCTTTCTTTCCATGTGGCAAAGAAACCAAGTCCCAAGTCTTATTCTTCATAAGTGAACTCATCTCTGATTGCATAGCATACTCCCACTTGCGTTGATCCTCACGCATCATAGCCTCTCTGTAGCAAGAAGGCTCCCCGCAATCAGTAAGCATCACATAGTCTACCCCTGGAACAAACCTATCAGGCGGTCTAGACACTCTAGATGATCTTCTCAAGGGCATTTCAGCTTGCTGTCCCACTTGCATATCAGCCACATTTGGCTCATCATTTCCACCAATAGATGATCCATCATCTACCCTTGATTGTATACCAGTGGGAGTACTTGGTGGTACCATTTCTTGCACATTTGGTGCATGGACAGCTTGCTGTCTATCAACATATGTAGGTGGATTCACATCCTGGAAAGTGATTCTCCTCATTTCCACATCCCTCATGGGTGCCTTATGCATCTTCTTCTCATTGAAGACCACATCATGGCTGCGTATGATCTTCTTTGCTTCTGGATCCCAGAGACGATAGCCCATCTCTCCACTTTCACCATAACCTAGAAAGATGCATTTCCTAGACTTAGGATCTAGCTTCTTTCGAAGCTCTTTTGGCACATGTGCATATGCCTCACACCCAAATATACGCAAATGAGAGTAAGAGGGCTTCTTGCCACTTCATGCCTCTTCAGAAATACCACCATCCAAACTCTTACTAGGTGATCTATTGATCACATGCACTGCAGTCTTCATTGCCTCAGCCCAAAAACCACCAGAAAGACTTGCATTGGAAAGCATGCATTGCAACCTTTCTTGAATGGTACGATTCATCTTTTCTGCAACTGGATTTTGCTCTGGAGTACAAGGGGATGTGAGCTCCCTCTTAATCCCACGTGTATCACAGAAATGCTGAAAGTCATGAGAGAGATACTCTCCACCATTGTCAGTCCGTAGGCATTTAAGCGTTCTAGCTGACTGATTCTCAACCAAGGCCAGCCATTTCTGAAATACCTGGAACACATCACTCTTCCGAGCTATAGCATAAGCCCACACTTTCCTAGTTGCATCATCAATGAATGTCACATAGTATTCAGCCCCGCCTAATGACCGTGTAGGCATGGGACCACATACGTCTGAATGCACCAAATCAAGCATTTCAAACTCTTTCTTTCCCCTTCTTTTATGGGCTGATTTAGTCTGCTTCCCATAGAGACAGTGCTCACAAAATTCAAAATCAGAGAAACTCAAATGCGGTACATAACCCAAACGGCATAAGAGTTTCATTCCATTCTGGCTCATGTGCCCCAACCTGTAATGCCACAAAGAAGTGCTTGGCTACTCGGTTATTGCAACAACATGATCAAATACCCCTGATACATGTAAGGGATACAAAGTCCCACACTTGGCACCCCTGGCCAAAAGCATAGAGCCCTTCTGAATTTTCCAACTCTGCAAGCCAAAAGTGGTGTGAAAACCAGCATCATCTAGTTGACCCACTGAAATAAGACTCTTGGTCAACTTAGGCACATGTCTCACATGTTTCAAAACAAATGCAGACCCATTTGCAAAAGAAAACTTTATGTCACCTGCTCCCACTATGTCACATGCATAGTCATTTCCAAGATGCACACAACCTGTCTTTCCACTATCATAAGTGGAGAACCATTCCCTATGGGGAGTAACATGGAATGAAGCACCAGAATCCAAAATCCAATCCTGGGAATATGCATCATCTGAAGTGGTAAGCAACTCTGCAGATAAAGTAGACATGAAGAGAACATCATTGTCACTATCATGTGTGACTGCATTGATCTCCTCGATCTTCACTTTTCCTTTGTCCTCCCTTGGACTCTCTTCCTTTTGATTTGCACCCCAATTTGCATTCTTTTTCTTATCCTTTTGCTCTCTTTTCAGCTTGTAGCAATCCTTTTTCATATGGCCCTTCTTGCCACAATGGTAACACTCAATGTTCCGTGCCCTGGATTTGCTACGAGACTTCCCTCTTTCTTGGGACTTCCCCCTGAACTGTGATCTGCCCCTTTGCACATTTAAGGCTGCATCCTGCTTGTTGCCATCCATAGACTTCCGTCTAATCTCCTCGGCCAACAAGCTACCCACAACATCATCAAATTTCAGTACTCCACCAGGTGCAGAGTTACTGACAGCTGTACGGAAGGTATCCCATGAGGATGGCAATGACCATAAGAGAAATATTGCCTTAGTCTCCGCATCAAAATTCATTTTCTGAGCCTGAAGCTGGCTGAAAATAATATTGAATTCATTCAAATGAGAAGCAATGGAGACCCCTTCCTTCATCTGCAGCTCAAACAACCTCTTCATGAGGTAAACTTTATTAGAGGCAGTTTCCTTCTCATAAGTGGCACATAGTTTCTTCCACAAATCTTCCGTAGTCTGCTCATTTACTACTGTGAAATAAACTGACTCTGCAAGATGAAGTCTAATAGTAGACTTTGCTAATGCATCCAACTCATTCCAATCATCCTCAGACATATTTGCAGGCTTAGCTTCAATCCCTGCCAAGGGTTTAATCTGCTTCTTTTGAATAAGCACATCCCTTATCCGTTCTTTCCACAAAGAAAAGTTTGTCCCATCAAACTTTTTAATGCTGAAAAACTCCTTTTCAGACGTGGAAGAGGATGCCATGATGCAAATGAAACAAAATCCCAAATGCTAGTCCCTGCAACAGAGAATCACACCAAATACCAGGTGCACCCAAATGTGTATGCCACAATAGAGTGAAATGTCACCAAAATTCAAAGCTCAAAGCATCAAAAGATGCATCTGACTCATGTGCATATACTATGCATCCATATGAGCAAATCTGGCCCAAAAGAAAATGCCAATAAGTGCCAAATGACTCAAGCATAAACACTATCCACTGGCATATGCATCAATAATGTCTCATCCAAGAGAGCATAGCACTATCAGTGCATCACCTGCAATGTGTCAAAGCTGTCCCTCAGCTTAAAATAGCATCCATGTGCAAAGCGTCCATAAAAAATAGCATCCCACAAGGCAATTTGGGCCTATCAGCGCATCCAACAAGGACCGCAATGCATCCAAATGGCCTATAAATCATCCACTGCAACCCAATGCATACCACGAATGAGCGCACACTGCTCAAACTGCAACCAGAGTGATCTGCATAAGGTATGCTCAAGAAATCATAGTCCCACGGTAATGAGCGCTACTGAAAATAGAACCTGAGATGCCTCAAAACATGGGCGCCATTGCATAATCGGAATCAGCAAGAAAATCTGCAAATATCTCTCTTCTGCCAGAACTCCAAAATCCCAACCGATGAGTGAGAAATGGGAGTCAACACTTATCCACTGCCATGTGGCATAAATCTAAGGTTTCAAAACCTTAGTATGAAAAATGCATAACAGAGAGACGAAATCGAATACACAGAGATTTATAACTCTGAAAATCCTTCACCGAATCGCGCAAGAACTGACAGGTAGGGGTTTTTGGGCGTCCGGAATGCAATGGGATAGACGGTTTTGGAAACCGTGGTCTCAATCACTGGGTCCAACACACGGACTGAAAAACGTTTTTGGAAATAGAGCTATCTGTAAACTCCACCGGAGTGCGAATGATGAGCAACACAGAAGTTTTAGGACCTCCTGAGTCCACCGGAACTGACAAATCTGCAAATGGTTGCTCCAAACTTGAGTTCCAACACCCGGGCAAAAAACGCAGGAACTGATACAGTGAGTCAGAAATCCACTGAAATGATCCCAGATTCAAGAATGAAGGTGTTTCCAAGCTCCTGAAGTAATGTGGACACCAAAAGCAAGCAATAGTTGCCTCTACAAGTCAATATGGAGTCTCTGTCATCGAATGGAACAGGGAAAAGCTCAAAAAACGACTTTTTCTTTGAAAGCTCTTAACAGGCTCTCAAAACCACTTCGTAAAGCCAAAGTGACTTTTCCAAAGGTTCCTCCAAGGTCTCTGCACACTCGGATGCAAGTAAAGTCACCCACAAAGCTTCACACAGAGCTTCTCCTTCCTCCCACAGAGCTGCTGAGCTTCAAGCATTCACGCACGCTCAGCTAGATCACTCGGGCTCTGATACCAGTTGAGAGTGCTCTCAACGGAAGCAAGAATGGAAGAAGGGGAGAGAGCGAGAGAGAGAGACAGAGAGCCACACAAGTTTTGGTGGGTGCAGAACCACCCTAATCTTCTTTTTCATTCATTTATATATGTGTTTGAGTATTGTACATAACTGGGGTTAAGGCACAGTGACCTTTAACCCCCACAGAAGTCACAATTGACACAGATATAGCTTGTGTCTTGGGGTGGCATCTTGCCAATCTTGTTGGCTCTTTCCCTTGACCACCAATAGACCATAAGGAGCATTTACGAAGGTTTCTGGAGCCTACCACTCGTATAGTGTTGCAACGTGAAGCAACTCTTCTCCAACATCCCTTTTTTAAGAATGAGCTACACTATGTAGTCAAGTCAATGGCAAAGGAGAAAGCACCGAGTCTAGATCGACTGCTTATAGATTTATTCCAGTGCTACTAACCTATGTATGGGCACAATGTAACACAACTCCTCAATCATTGTGTCGAGATAGGTCGATTGCCTTATTCTATAAATTAAGGTCTTATCAAACAGATTTTGAAGCCTCTAATCGATTGGTGCTGGGGGATTGGAGGCCTCTCAAAATGTTACATGATGCATACAAGGTTCTTGCTAAAGCCATGCCAGCCATACGGATCAGATATATACTAGATCTCTACATCTGCGACAATATGGCTTTCTTTTTTGCCATAATATACATGATGCCGTTATGAACCTATGCTTGCCATTGAGTATGTAGTTATGCAAAATCACAGTTCATCTTGTTGAATCTAGATATCGAGAAAGCTTATGACCACATAAGCTAGGATTTCAATCTAAAGGTGACGTCCAAATTAGGTTTTGGTTGCAACTTCTGTAACATGACCAAAACCTTGTTTACTAATGCCAATGGGATTGTATCTCTCATTGGTAACTTACTAACGCCACTATGATTGTATCTGTCAATGGTTAGCATTATGAATGCTTTCAATTGAGCCACATAAGAAACAAATGTCAAAATAATATTATGGCTCTTATATCATCCACCTCTATCTCCTCCTCCTCTATACCTTTTGCAACAAACATATAGACGAACTATGAGACAAAAATGTATTAAAGAGAACTTTCAAAGAAAAATCACTTCATTACCTTGAAACTATGTGTTCATTTTTTTGAAGTTGATTTTCACTCCACTAAGGCAAAGAAAAAGGCAAAAATGATAGAGCACCCTTTTTTCGTACTCGTTTTTAAGAAGAATCAGGTCGCACCTTTTGTTTCTAAGAAGAGATGGTGAATCTATCCTAGGCTAGGAGTCTGAATAGTAAGGCATAATGAGGTGGGAAGAATCAAGATAACTACTACATGGATTGGATGGATCAGTAAGCCCTTCAAGAGACCTTCGACCTTAAGGAGAGCTAAAAATAATTGTGGGTGTTAGCACTAAAACACACTGAGGGGGGGTAGGGCTCTAATAGCATTGGCTAAGAAGACAAGTGGTGGAATAATTTGAGATGGCAAGGTGGTTCCGCCCTTGAGACTGATCTAATGCCCTATATTTACAGTTGGGGCAGCCACCTGAATGGCTTTCATAATTCGATTTCACATTTATCAGTGCAGGATCTGTATTTGGTGTGCCCAATTGGCTTGGGTATCACCATGAAACATAGGTTAGATTGGTGCCTGCAAAAAATTTGGTCAAAGTTCCATAAGTGGCGTGAAAAACATCTAATGCTATTCGGCTGAGTCACCATCATCAAGCATATTCTAGCTCCTATGTTAGTTTATACATTTAGCATTCTTCCTTTCTTCAAAGCAAGACTACATGAAATTGATGGACTCAATAAAGATGCTCTCAATGGCACTCCTTCCCTTGGTGCCGAAATCCAATGGTGGGCTAGGCATAGAATCGCTGCAAGACAAAGGATAGTGACTTCATTGCAAATTACTAAAGATTCATATGAATCATCCCTGGGCGGTAACAACTAGGGCATGGATCGAGATACAAGGTGTCCTAGGAATTAGGCAGGGATGGCAATGTGGCAGGAGATATACTCTCAAACTTTCCGGTCAAAAGTAAGCACTTGAAACTATTAAGCAAGCTGATTATAATATGGAAGAAAGGATAGGCAATGCTGAATGGTGGGGAGCAAGGCGCTTGGAGGGAGATCACTCTGTGGCCATGATATTTGGATTTGTAAGTGCGCTTTCATAAATCAAGTTACTCCAAAAAAAATTAATTCATGTTTGGCAAGGCGATTAAATGCTAGAGGTATGTGTAAGTGGAGTGATATCTAGAATGCATAAATTCCACTCCATTGATAGCATTGTACCAAGATTTCAACTCACCCCATGGAAAAAGTAACTCATCACCTCACGCTGTGGGAATAACAACTCCACGTTGGCAAGGATGCACCAAGATTGGCCAACTAGCACTCTTCCTCTGTGGCCAATTGACTTAAGGGGCTGGATCAATCCTACAGGGAAGGACTTGTCCTGCCTAACACTAAGAGGTTCTCTCCCACCTCCTTCACCAGATATTTCCCTCCAAGTTCGCCTAGCTTGGAAGAAATGAGCTCCCTTCCACTTGGATATGGTTTCAGCTATGAGTATACAAGAGTCTGGATGGATTCAACTTCTTCAAGACTCAATTTTCTACTATGGAGAATAAGCATGTCAAAACTCCTAACTAGGGATCACATAGTCAAGTGGAAGCATTTCTCGCCTATATGTCCTTTCTGTGATATTGAAAGCCATTATCGTTTGTTTTGGGGCTTCCTTTGAGTCCGTCTTCTTTGCCAAGTTGTTCTCAGCCATGGCTTGGCCAGTTGCAAACATGGGTTCGCTTAAGGTGGTGCTTATTGGTGACAAGTAAGATGTAAGTATGCATGCTGAGATTTTGCATCAAATCCAGATCCAATGCAACAACAAAGTTTTTCACCATAAGAGTCTCTCTAGTACTTTTTACCAAGATGTTGTACTGCGACAGTTGCTCTTCTTCTTCAAGAATAGGTCTCTTGAGCTTACTGTTATAGATAAAATCTTGAGCTAAGCTCTCCATTGAGCTTGTGTTTTTTGTTTCTTTTCTCTTCTATACTACAAATCTAATTGCTTTACTTGGGGTGGGAAAAACAAGGTGAATGATTTTCAATCATTCATAAGGCCTTTCCGAAAAAGAAGATGAATTGGATGCGAAGTGCAATAAAAGATCAAAGAATTTCTAAAATTCAAATGCCAATTTAGCGTCTTAGAAGTGAAAAGCCGGAACGTGCTTTCAGTAAGTAGCTCAGCTTTTTTATTCAAAATGATTTGGCACGTCATTAAGGTATGTGGGCGATTTATCCTTCGACAGCTCCCTCACGATCTCTGGGATCGAGAAACCGAAAGAGTTTGCATTCAGGAGAATCGCCGTCTCGGCTCCTTTTAGGATGTTCCGAGAGATTGTGTTGGTGCAATTGCGAATTGATCGACAGAGAAGGGTGAACGGCACTTGCGGGTTGGGTACTTGGAAACACAGTGATTTGAAGAAAGAGTTAGGACGACGCATTATGAAAATATCTTGGCCTCCGATAGCAATCAGCTTTCCGTCGTGGAAATTGAAGCGGATTTGTGGACAACAATTAGCTAATGGCGGTCGCTAAACACGAGATGGAAGGAAAGTCATATGGTGGTAAAAGGCATGCTACCCAGTGCCAAAACCTTCGTTTGGTTGGAAACCGCCGAAGGTTTTCAAGAAGAGGTAGAACAAGAGGTGGCGATGTTATGCCCTGTAATATGCCGGGAGGCGTTGCAGAAGGGAAAAGGAACTTCTAGAAAATTGGCAATCGTTCTTCCTCCACAAGTCAGCACAAACGTTTTGAGGCTGATTTTGGACTACTGCAGGTTCCATCAAGTTCCTGGGAGGTCCAACGAGGAACTAAAACTATATGATGACAGATTCACTGCAAGGCTCGATACAAAAAAGTTGTGTGAATTAGCTTCTGAAGTCCATAGCCTTGAAATGAAGCCCCTGGTTGATTTGACAAGCAGAGCCTTAGCTCGAATGATGGAGGGGAAAACTACTGAGCAAATTCGTGAAACATTTCATCTAACGGATGATCTCACGGAGGAAGAGAAACTGGAACCTCTGAAGAATACAACGGATGATCCACGTATTCGTTTGCGCAATCGTCTTTATGCAAGACAGCGGAAGGAATTGCAAGATAAGGAAAAACTAAAGAATAGGGACCGAGACGAAGGTTTGAGGGATGAAGGCTCCGTAGAAGACTTGCTGTGTTTTATTAATGGTGTTGCAGGAGATTGCAAAGCTAAGTGCAAAAAGAAACGTAACAGAAGGAAGAAAGAAATCGTGAAAGGTCAGATTTCTGAGAATACTTGCGGAAGTATTGATGCAAGAGAAGTCCAACCTGATACATGGATGTGTTATCTGCAAAGATGGAGCTAGATTCTATCTTTGATGATGAAGGATTTGCTTTTGAAACGGAGTTCGACGTAGATGACGGCCTAGACGCATTGATGAAGGAGGAGCATGACAGAGAAGTTGAAGACTTTGCCAGAAGGCTGAATACACATTGGACAGAACGAATACAAATGCAAGAATATCAAGCTGCTAGCACTCGGGAACAAAGACAATTACGTTCTGTGTCTCTCCGAGTAGCTTCATAGGCAATTACGTTCTCTGCCACTCCGTGTAGCTTCGTTAATTCTTTAGGTGGTTCTAAGCTTTCAATTTATTGATTCTTCCCGTGGAGGAAGAAGCCACTAGAAGTACTCGTGAGCACTTCCTTACGTTCCGTTATACTCGACCGATGAATGGATGATTACTATGATGGAAGCTCGGATGATTACTATGATGAAAGCTCGTGAGTAGAACCATTACAAAGTTGCAATGCTATAATGCGGTTTATTTCACTAAAAAAGAATTATATGTTTGTGAGAGAGAGAGAGAGAGAGAATTGTGAGAGTGAGAGATTTCACAAAAAAATATGTGAGAGAGAGCTGCACAGGGCTAAAAACCAAAATAGAAGGGTATGGGGGAGGAGCCACGCGTGGCACGACACAAGGCTAAAAACCAAAATAGAAGGGTATGGGGGAGGAGCCACTCGTGGCACGAGGGATACGTTTTTGAAAAGTGATACTAGAGTGTTGTCTTGCAAAGCAATGCTAAAAATTAGCACATTAAGAAGCTAGGTAAAGTATTAGGGAAAAAGGGAGAGCTCATTTTGGGGCCTTTTAGGGTTTAGAAAAATAGGCTCGACCAATCAAAAGAGGGCCAACATAACGTTTGAAAAATACCAAAAACCCATATTCGAAATCTTTTTCTTTTATTATGTCTGACATACGCAATTTTATGTGCAATATTTGATGATTCTGACATCGCCAGCGCGTCCAAAGCGGGCCAAAACTTATCCAACCGACCAAATTGTGTTTTTGTGCAAATCCCCCTTTTCGAGCATTTTTGCTCTTTTCTAGGCCTCCGGGCGTCGGTTTTTGGTGTCTCCAAGGTCGATTTGGGGGTTTTAGCCCACTCCGGATGCGCTGGCGACGTCAGAATCATCAAATATTGCACAAAAAATCAAGGATCTTATATATGCATTTAATGTGAAGCCTGAGACATTTTTGCAGTAAGTATCCGTATTTTATGGCATTTCTCATATTTTGAGTGCAAAAAAAATAGGTAAATAGTGAGTTTCTTAAAAGGCCCCACAATGAGTTCCCTTCTTTCCTAATGCTAGTTTTCACATGTTTAAAGAAAAACGACACCATATCCTCACCCTAGTTGGAAACAAGGGAAAAAAGATGAATAGCATTCATGAGGCCTGCCCTCTAAACACTAGAAACATTTAAAGGAAGCCCCTATTTTAGTTTTCCAAGGTGGATGAACTAAATAAAGTCCCACAAATTAGTTTTAGCTTTTAAAATGAATCATCATTAAGATCTTTACTAAAGGGTAGGCAAAAGGCAGAGCACATATTTAAGTCATTATGTCAAACACCGTCGTTGCTTGTGAAGCCCAATAAGAGGAGCATATATATTCCTTGCAATGAATGCAGATTCAATTATTCTTCCGGAACTTGTATTGGAAAGAAAATGGTAATCTTACAATCTACACAATTCTTTGCTTGCGTAAAATTCCCTTGGGATTCTAATGCTGGTGCTCTTTGAACAATCTCGGTAGAGCCTATCCAATTTTGAACCATCAGTGTACATGGTGCAAGACAACTTGGGCAAAGTATATAGAATTAAAGGACTAGATAGCCCATCATCTAATCAAAAATTTAAAGAAGACAAGGGAGCCTTTATTGAAGAAAAGTGCACATATGTTCCCCTACTTTTAGGGCCCTTATCTTTGGTCATTGAAAGGCCAAATCGCACCCCACTTGAACCTATATTTCACACGTGCAAAGCTCTATAATAAACGAGATTTTTAGGCTTGATTTGATTTCATTTTGGGCTCCACTAGATGTCTCCATGTAGACATTGATTTTGACCCATCAATCAAACTTCTTTTGTGATTTTCAAGCCTATGAAGGTCGAAATCAACCACGGACTTGAAGGCAAAAAATAAGTGTTGTTTATGCACCTAAGGTCAGGAAGAAGGCTAGAGCCTGCTTACTTCCAGGAACTCTCTTGTACCCTCAATCAAACTTCTTTTGTCATTTTCAAGCCTATGAAGGTCGATTATGCACCTAAGGTCAAGAAGAAGGCTAGAGCCTTCCTACTTCCAAGAACTCTCTTGTACCCTCAATGCTCTCCAAGAATGCAACTTCTCTCCATCGACAAGAAACATGGCAAAACAATGAGGGGATGAAGGAGAAGTACATGAAGGTTTCGATATTGATAACGTCTTCAATCAATGATGCAACAACTACAAGAAGATTTCAATGTCGATAATGTCTTCAATCAATGACATAAAAATAACAACTACATTGTATTACATTATTTATGCACATAGCACATGGGTTGGACCATAGGGTAGGAGGATTAGATGTACCTTCACATCCTATTGGTTGCAATCCGTGGAGCCTCTCATTGTATGCCACATGGCACAGGGTTACCCCCTCTTGATCTATATATTGAAAGCATGGTGGGATGAGTTCTCATTCCATTAGCCCTAGTTTGGAGTCCACTTATGTCTGCTTGCATGAGTATGTACATAGTTGGGTCCTCTTTATCTCCTTTCTTTATGGCAGGCAGCCTAGGGAGATGTTTGGGTTTTCTCACACCCCCTTGAGCCACGTGGCATGTATCTAAGCCCTTGATCTGGTTTCATCTTATACCCTTGATTTCATTTGATGTAAAAGCTAAGCTTTTGACTAAAGCACTAAAAGCATATATGTGCTTTTCGCAATAAAAAGACTATATAAACTTTTTCAAACCTATTAGAGTTGAAGAGATGGTCTACTGGATTTGCAAGTTTGGCTTATTGCCATGTGAAGCTTTGGAGAGCCTCATGATGACCTTATGCTCTACTCTCAAGCCTAAAAGCTCGACTTACTACACTGATCAAACTCCCATTTTTTCGAGGTTGGAGAGGCATGAAACGTTGGCTAAGTGGAGAGTGAGAATGTTATGTGCTCTTCTTTGGACTTCCTCTAATTATAGTTGTCTTTTTGTGATGTCCAGAGTCTATTGAACGATTTGAGAATGTTAGAATCATCCTATTCAAGGACACACGCATATCCTCTCAGGGTCACGTTGGCAAGTTTTTTGGATATCGTCTCTCAGTGTTCAACTACGATTATGACTATCTACATTCAGGTAATATGCCAGTTTCTTATCCATTCGTGAGACTTATCCTCGACACTAATATTCTCGATGTTATCTCGGCACACACGGAAGGACCTGTTCCCTCAAATTATAACTCTTTGGGGAAGGAAGCACGCCGCCTCCCCGCCCACACTATGTGTGGTTATAATAATTATATATTATATATTATAATATAAATATTTTTAATTATTGGTCCATTCAAAATTTCTTGTCTTTAATCTGAATTCTTACAACATTCCTCTCGTTTAATGCATGTTATCGATGCAAGGGACTAAGAAAATCTAAGCTGGATGCAAGATTGAAGGATGACTACACCTTTATTCATATGGTTGTAGTCCATGTGACAATATTGTAAAAACTGCACAATGAGGGTCAGTTATTGTATCACCTTATTCATGTATTTGTTGGACTTAAACTTCCAAAATATGGACATCATAAAATCAATAACAAATCACCACCCTTGACATTTGCAGGGAGGGTCGAGTCCTAACAGACCCTGTGTCGCATCTCATGTCCACTATTTTACTCATTCTCTTTTTTCCTTAAACAATTGATAAAATAGAAGGATTCAACCCCAATTTCGAGTTAGTAGTTACTTGCTCCACAATGGAAAGACTGCCTGTCGCAAATCTAGTTCTTGAAGTCTTATCTGTGAGACTCTTATAAGTGTGAGAGGATTGTTGAGAGTTCTTATGCTTGCACTGCTTAGTTGAGGTGCCTTCTTGCATAGGCGCTAGAAGCGGCATACCATTCGTCTTGTCTAGGTTTGTTTGAGTGTAGTCATGGTATCTAACCATCCTCGAGTGTAAGATCTCACAATCAAGTTGCCTCAAGTTAGTAGCACTTGCACAAAAGCTTGTGTGCCATGAGGCATCTAGAGGCCCATAACCTCACGCATAGAGCATGGTGTATGGATGAGAGTGAGAGGAGGGTGAGAGCGAGAGAGTTATTTCCATTATTTGTTATTTGTTGTTTCTCTTAGGTTAGGATAGACCTTAGGTTCTTTTCCATTGTAGGATAAATTCCTTATCAACTTGCTAGTTTTGGGTTTCTAGTTTTTAGTTTCAATCTTGGCCTCCTACATGACTTCCATCATCATGCAAACACCCGATGGTGATTTCTAGGCTATGCGTTTTGGTTCCATTGTCGGGACCAATTCGCAAGGAGGCAAGTAAGGACATTCTGCATTTTGCATAATAGTGAAGAAAAGAAAACCAGTTTGTAGCAAGGAGGCTTGAAGAAACTACTCCAAGTTTTAGATTATAAGGAGGTTGTAATGAGAGAGGACCTAATTTGCAGTCAACCAACAATTATCGACACTTCAGACAGTCTTCAACTTTCACAATCTTTACACAAGTTTTAAAGGTCTTGCTTCATAGATATGAGAGCGATTTTTTGGTTCAAATAATTTTCTACAAGAAGCTTGAAGTAGTTACACTTTGAGATCTTGTGTAAGTGTGGGGTTTTGTAAAAGCTCAACAAAGTGTGTAAAGGAAAAGAGGGAAGATAGAAAGAGTAGGAAGAAAATTCCATTTACTTACAACAAACTTGATGCAGACCAGTAGCTCTATGACTTGTTGAAAATCAACAATTCAACATTCATTAAAGCACAGATTGCTTAGGCTGCAAATGTTTCATATGTTAGTCAAATTTATTCGACTTCTTGGCATTGAATGGTGCGATAAGAAAAAAATGCTCAACATTCCCACCCATTGTTGACACAGCCTAACAAGATGAAGCAAGATGTCCAACTATCTACAGCATGACAAAGGCGATTCTGGTTTCATCTCTCAAGGTGGAGTTTTGATATGGGAGTTTGTTCGTTGTGTTCTATCTCCTCAAGAGTCTAGTGAAGGACATACCGCAGAGAAATTTGTATTACATGTGAATTGAGCATAGGGGTTGAGATCCTATCATTCCTCTCAAAGGTTGCAATAGTTAAAGCCTCTAAGTTGACATATTGCAACTCAACAACTAAGGTAACGAACGATAACCAAGCTCTTCAACTTGTTATCAGCTCACCTCAAGTTGTGGTCAAGTAGGCCCAAAAGTAGTGCATCGTTTGGTCAAGCATCTCAAACGGTGTTGTAGTAGCTCAAACTTGACTGTGTATGCAAAGGTCATCAACCATAAGCCAAACAAGTGTGACATTGCATAGGATGGGTTTTCTCCAAAATAATGCAGGCCATGGTGAACTCAATAGTGCAGCAGTAGCCGAGCAAGTTCAACCAAGTGAAGACGCAAGATAGGAAAAAGTAGTGCATTCAAACTTTAGTTTGCTTGTAAATACTTCCATCATGCTTCATACTATAAACACCACACAAAAAGCGCATCCGGAAGTAAAAGCATTGCCGAAAGAAGAGGTGTGCAAACAATGGGCAGATTTCTGCAGTGAGCTTGCCCACATTGTATGGCCAACCACACAGCAAATGAGTGCCCATGAGAAGCAAGCTCAGCCCATGAGAAGTGGCCCAATTAGCAAGGATATGGTGTGCAATTTGCAATGTTTCAGGCCATGATCTAAACACATGCTTTTACGATATGAGGGTTGCACAAGCAATATTACTAGCAGGCCCCCATCCAGATGTATAGGCAACCATCACTTGCACCCAATATGCTGAGGCTCAACCCCATCCATGTGAGGACACAAGTTCCTCAACTCTTGAGAAATCCCAATAATCCGGAATACCCTTGGGCTCCCAATCCTGCTCCAAAGTTGTCCCAGTCCAACAACTCCAACTTGTAGAACTAGAGCCGCAATATGAATATGAACCCAAAGTACCACATGTACTACATGGAAGGTGTAGTGTATGAAAACCAAGTGAGACCTACCACATATCGGGCACCCATAAAGTGTTTCAGGTGGGGAAAACCACCGAATAGTGGAATGCCCACATAGAGGGATATTTCAACCTGTATGTAGAGATTGCGAAGTTGGACATGCACGCAGGGAATACCCCCTCAGAGCAAAGCCTCAATAAGACAATGAAGTAAAGCTAGATGTACCCCTTGGAATCACCTTACTAAGAGCGAGCTAGCTAGATTAGAAAGCATAAGGTATTCATCAGCCTGACTATATATCAAAAGATAGTGGTTAGGTCAGCTTGACAAACCTACCAAAGAAACCTTCAAGATTATTCGCAAGAAGAGAACTCTGGAAGAAATCTTGCTCCTTGAAGTCACCACAAATGGCTGGGCACAATCTGACACTGAGAATAGAGATTTCATCTGTCAGCACTTTAAGAACTTATTATCGAGAACTATGCATCCAAATGATAGCGTGATGCTTGCAAGACACAGATGCTAGTCAGCAAGACAGAGGGTAGTCACAGGTTTTAATCACCAAAGCTTGGAAGCTCCTCTTACTCTTGGTGAGCTCAAGGAAGCTGGCAAAACCCCTGGAGAAGACAACCTACCTATTGAGTTTTACAAAGTCTTTTGGGATTTGATAGGCCCCATACTCTTGGAGGTGTGGCAGGAAAGTATCTCCACCTCTTGTCTTCCTGATCACCTGAATAGTGAAATAATTAAGCTTATTCCCAAAGAAGGGCGAAAGGATCTAATTAAAAACTGGAGACCTCTGACAATGCTTAGCTACAGTTACAAAATCTTTGCCAAGGCTTTAGCACTAAAAATTCAACACAAGATGGACAGATGGATTTTGCAAGAATAGAAGGGAGACATCTCTTGGAGGCTACTGTGAATATCTAGGAAGGTTGTGAACATGCTAGGGAGTTGAGTCAAGATATTTGCTTCATCAAAATAGATTCTGATAAAGCGTATGATAGACTGGATTGGGATTTTCTAATGCAATCCATGAAAGACATGGGTTTGGGGCCAAATTTCATCTCCACAGTCAAACTTCTGCTCACCAACACCTGAGCCAAGGTATGTGTTAATGGTGAGAAGTCTTCTCCTTTCCAGTTGAAAAGATCCATTACGTAAGGCTGCCCCATTGCTCCTCTCCCTTATGCTATAGCTACGGAAGCGTTGGGTTGGCTACTCAATGAAAAAACCTCTGAGAGAATAGTAAAGGGAATTGAGTTGCCTACTGGGAAATAGTTGATTATGCAACAATTTGCAGATGACACCAATCTTATGCCTAGAAATTCCACCCGTGAGGTGCGAGAAGTTATGGAATGTCTAGAAATCTACTGTCTTGCATCAAGCTCACTCATCAATCATAGCAAAACAAGATATTGCACTCTTAGTGGAAAGCCCCAAAGTGAGCTAGATCTCCTTGGCTGTCAATCGATCCAAAAAGGCACTGCTTGGCATACCTATGGGCTTTGAGGTATCTATGAAGGATCGATGGGGTTGGGTGCTTAATGAATTCAACACGTAGCTGGAGAAGTGGAAAGGCTTCCAATCAAACCTGGCGGGGAGGAGAATGGTGCTCAACATTGCATGTTCAGACTACCTGGCATACCTATGGGCTTTGAGGTATCTATGAAGGATCGATGGGATTGGGTGCTTAACGAATTCAGCATGCAGCTGGAGAAGTGGAAAGGCTTCTAATCAAACCTGGCGGGGAGGAGAATGGTTCTCAACATTGCATGTATCCTATTACCATCTTTTACTTGTCTTGTTGGCATCCCAGCCATGCGTGTTTAGATAAGATTTTTTCCAAATGCAGAGCCTTCCTATGGGGGGAATATACTAGAATAGCCAAAGTTAGATGGAATTTCTACACTCATCTCAAGAGTGAAGGAGGTCTGGGAGTAGTTGACATCAAACAGGAGGCATTGAAGCTGGCTGCATCATGGATTCTCAAAGTCCTTCTAAACCATGAACGTGATTGGGCTATACTTCTAGCTCGTAACTTCAAACTTATTCAGCCTGTCAGAGCTAAGAGGTGAAAGAATTACCCAATATACTATCTGCAGTCTTCTATCATTAGGAACCCTACACAACACAGGGAAGTGATTTGTGGAAATCCCTGTGGAGGGCACTTGAATCTATCAAAACTCAACTGCGCTTCTCCAAAAAGGCGCTTTTCTGAGGTTGGACTCCATTTGGGAATCAACGATTCATAGGAATGCTCTACTTAGCAACTTAGTTGCATTGATTCGGGCGCATTTTTTTTAATTCAGAAAAAATGCTCAAATACGCATTTTTTACGATTTAAAACGTTTCAAATGTTTTTTGCCATTTTATTAGTACAAATAATCGGCTATTCGTATGAAATAGTTTATTCATACAAATAACACAGTTTATGCGTATGAATAAACGCAGTATAAATATGCAACCACTGCCATTTTCGGTATTCATACGAATACATCCACTTGTCTTGCCACCTCAGCCACTTGTTTGCCAACCCTGCTACCTCCTGCTTGCTTGCGGTACCTAGCATCTCTTCATAGGTACTTTCAAAACCCTTGCTTGCAACTGAGAGTTCACGCTCAACCTTATGTGATCATGTGTGCATAGCACCATCATGTGATCATATGTGCATAGCACTAACCTTATAGAGTGCTATAAAGGAAAGGGTTAGATCCCCTAACCCTAACCCTAAATGGGTATGTATATATTCTATTTTTTCAACTAAATTTAGTGTATAGTTAGTCATTTGTGGCATGCTCTCTAGCTATGCCCTCTCTCCTCATCTCCACTCTTCTCCTCTCCCCTCTTCATATTTTGTCATGGAGTAGAGCTACTAATGGCTGGATTGTCCAATGATCTAGGTGTAGACCCATCGACATACTCCCATTTGTCCTGAAGTACAAGAATGGTCTCCATTCGGTATTTCCATGTACCATAATTGGAGTTGTCTAACTTAGCAGATGCCTCCAGATTGAGGTTGCTAGTCGATATGGTGCAAGAAATGTACTCAAAAGTGTCATGAAAATCTCTGTATGAATCAACTACAAATACACTGACTATGCCAAGTGAAATCTCTGTACCGTCGATGAAGATAGAACCGCTCTGACCTCGCAAAAAAGTGGTGGTGACAACCCCCTTCTATGCTAGCCTAGAGTCGAAACAACATATTAAATGATCCTTCAGTGCGGGCGAGGCAGCTAAAGACACAATGTGTTTATTAGGAATCATCGAACTCACCTGTTCGTCCTTGATAACATAGACAACAACTCTCCTTCATCTTATGAGGGCACCTCCACTAAACGGCATTGGACGTGTATATGCCAGTACCCGTCATTAGGAAAGGCTGGCACTCAAAAGAAAAAAAAGAATTCATGAGTTGAAAACAAATGAAAAGTGGCTTCTAATGTTGAATCACCCAAATCAATGGACTACAATACTTACATGTCCTTATCTCGATCATCCACCCTGTGTGGCAATGGTTCCCATCCCAAATATAAAATAAGGAATTTGACAAGAATGCCCACTTCCTCAAATTCTTCGTGTTGAGCCAGTGCGCATTCCACTCCCTTTTCACATCCTCATCCATGTCTCTCTTTTGCATCTTTAGTGTGGCAGTGGACACGATTTAGACCCAAACTTTTAGGGGCAAAGGTCCTGCTGGGGGAGGGAGATTAGAATACGTGAAGAGGTTCCTCATTGTTTCAGGTGACTTCTCTGCAAATTCCACCAAAGCAATGTTATCCTCTTCCATTAATTGGTCCAAAGACAGAGATAAATGATTGATAACCTCCAAAATTTTCTATGTATTACCTTTACTAATTATTAAAATTTTGCACCAATTATTGATGGACAATTGCATAACCTGTAGCTTATTTGACTCAGGGTGTTCTTTGATTTCTTGCATATCTATGGCAATGATTCTGTCATGGACTCTAGGCTTAGCTAAACTTGGCTCTGATACCATGACAAAGTGCAGATTGTACTTAGCCTAATCTATCACTCAATGAGCATAAATATCACAGAGGATCAAACCATAGAAGAAACTCCATGAGAGAGACACACAGTAGGCAATACTCAATCTATTCCAAATGTGTGTGTGCTCAACAATACACGATGGGCCTCATATAGAAACTGCCCTTTGAATAGTCAACATCTATGGGATCCTCTGATCCACATCTCTCCTTGTGGATATCCTTAATCCACATCTCCACATCATGTAGTCCACATCCTAGGGTGGCTACTTTAATTATTTCCTATACCATACCTTATCCTTTAATCTATGTGCTCATGGCACCATATCTCAACAAGGAGGCCATGGCACGGTATTGATCAATGATGACAATGATATGGTAGCTGCAATGGAGGGTCCTCAAGCAGTCATTAGCATGTCATCGTACATCAGGTCTTCTGGGGGATGTCATCGACTGCTTCATCAACTATTGCACAATTCAACCACAGTGGAGAAGTTGATGGAAGTTCTGACAATGTACAATGGGAACGTCGCATTGAAACTGCTGCCCACACTATATGGAGTAAGTGCAATGGATGGCATGGAGCAAAAGTATGATGGCCATTGCTGGACAAAACCAATGTCGATAACAATGACATTTCCTCGCAAAGTTCATCGCAGTAGGTGTGTGGGGGAACTAGAGTGTACAAACCCCCTTTGCTCCGGCAAGTCGATTAACAAATTGTCGAACCGCACTACATGGATAGGTCACTCCATAGCACACCCATTGTCGAGAACTTGAGTTAGAGAACATTGACTATGTCTCTTTGATTGCATGTTATAATCTTCTCTCGTTTGATGTAGGAAAAATGAACAACAACATTCTGGCTATTGGAATGTCTACTACTAGCTCGGGAACCTTGGCCTGTTTCTTTTGCAAAAGGTCCCCCATTCTTTTGAAGCAATGCGAATGTGGGGCATACTACATGATGGCAGGGCCCAAAATGATGAGACTCTTTTTCCACATGGGCATGCATAATCACGAGTTGCAAAGAGGTACTTGTAGAGCCCACGTAAAAGAGCTTAGGTGCACACTTGATGAGGTGGTGAAGGACTTTAGTCCAGCAGGTCCTAGACACCTACAAATGGTAGTCGCAAAAAAAAAGTCTCAAGTGCCCTCATCCGCGACCCGGGCGTCTCCCTTATGGATAATGAGTTGATGGCAATGCTTTAGGAGTTGGAGCCTCTTGTCCAAAGGCACAGGTAAACCATACAGGGCCAACCCAATGGGAATTACACGCAAATGTGTTTTCTTTGCATTCTTAGAAGCAACATAAGGCATAGTTGAATGGATAGCCTGGCTCAGGTTCAAGCATATGGTACGTGGTGCTCGCACTGAAAGTGATGAAGGGATGGAGTCCAAGCTCTTGAAGCTGAAGCAAAGATGTGCTTACAGATTTCCATGGGATCCTCTTCCCCGATCAAGCAGTCGATGATGAAAGTAGATGCTTTATCTTCAAGATGTCGACAACAGGGCCTGCTTCGAGGGTGGATATGGTGAACCGCATGCACCGCACTAGTGGTGGAGATCTATGAAATAGCTGGATATGTTTTGACCATGTACGATGCGTATGTGTGTGGACAACAATGGCTGCTCACGCATATGATCCGAGGTAAGGCAAATGCTAGTATTCCTACATTCCCTCCAGCACCGAAAGGATGATACTTCTGCCTAACTTTAGTTGTATGATGCAGCATTCAAGAGTTGATGATTGTTGCCATGTGTGAGATGAAAGAGGAGGACACTAAGGCTCATATCATTTTTTGGTCGAAGCTAAATGATCTCATGGAGAAGTGTGGGCACCCCACTGCGGACTTTAAAGGCTTCATGGCAGACGAGGCTAGCGTGAACTAGAGGGCAGTACGAGCAATGTTCAATAATGGACCAAAGAACGTGATGCATGGCTGGGAAAGGTATTGCCTTTTCCATTGGGAGCAAAGCTTACTGATCCACACCTCCCAGGTTGTGCATAGGGCTTCCAAGACAAGCACAAACACCTGTGCAGATTATGGAGGTGTGCATCAATAGAGGAGGATGCAACCACATAGCAAAGGTACATTCGGGCTTGGTGCACCGCAGGGAAGGTTTCTGATTTGAACATCCCTGTGATGGATTATTGGTTGAGCTGGTGGCATGTTCGATATCCGAGTTGGCGGAAGCACTTTGTTGGTGTGAGTATCCATTCACAAATACAAAAGTTTATTTTTCCATCAAATTTTGCAAACGAACCACTCACTGTACTTCACTCTTGATAGGATGCAGAGGACATATCACACATGCCCATGACAAACCTTGCTGAGCCTATACATGCAAGTTGGCTGGCTACCAAAGGATTCAAGGGGATGTTGAATCTGTACAATGCATGTGTTAGTGACTTGGCTAATGCATTGTTGCAAAGCACTAAGAGACACACATTCATTAGTGGAGGGAAGTAGCATGGTACCAGCCCTAGTGTAGAGAACCTTGCGAGGTGAGCTCAGCAAGGGAAAAGACCAACCCCTGCAGTAACATCGAGGATGGTGGAGGGTGTCATAAGCAACGTTCCTATGCATCAAGAGCTTGAATTTAGGGGCGACAAAATAACAGTGGCTCGTAAGCATAAAAGCATCAATAAGGTGACAACAGAGGAGGGAAATGCCACTCACAAGCTAGAATTTGTGGCAACAAACTAGCCTTGCAAGAAAGGAGTAAGATAACTCAACTTTGAAAGCGTAGTGGAACAAGTGGAAACAGAGCCCACGATGATCGATACAGCTTTGGAGAAGGTGGTGCAAATTGAAGTTCACAATACCGTATGGGCAATTAGAAGGATTCCACCACACAGTAGAGTGCAATGTCAAGGATGGCTAGGGGCACGACAGGGGAAGTGCAAGAAAAATATCAAGTTTCTAATGAAAGAACACTTAAACTGTAAATCATTCATTCACATTATATTAAAAGAATATTAAATATTCATTCAAAAGAAAGTGTAAGAATGAGTAATAAAAATTGAGAGACATGGATTCATTTCTATTGAAAGAATATAGTCAAATTGAAAATCATTCATTCACATTCTATTGAAAGAATATTACATATTCATTCAAAAGAAAGTGGAAGAATGAGATTCATACACGTTTAAAACTCTTTATATTCTTTCACATTCTATTGAAAGAATATTTATTCATTCAAAGAAAGTGTGAGAATATAAATACAAAATAAAATCATATTTTTCACAAGAGATCTAAGAAACTCAATAAGGAGATCCTAGAACTCCCACAAACAAATTTCATAGACACAAAACAAGCACATTTTTCACAAGAGATTTAAGGAACTCAACAAGGAGATCCTAGAACTCCCACAAACAAATTTTCTCACAAGAGATCTAAGGAACTCAGTAAGGAGATCCTAGAACTCCCACAAACAAATTTTCTCTTAAGAGATCTAAGGAACTCAGCAAGGAGATCCTAGAACTTCCACAAACAAATTTCGTAGACACAAAAACACCAAAAGCATATTTCTCACAAGAGAACTAAGGAACTCAACAAGGAGATCCTAGAATTCCCACAAACAAATTTCATAGACACAAAAACACCAAAAGCACTTTTCTCCCAAGAGATTGAAGGAACTCAACAAAGAGAACCTAGAACTCCCACAAACAAAGACACAAAGACCAAAACCACAAATCTCACAAGAGATCTCAGAAACTCAAATAGAGATCCTAAGGCTCCCACAAACAAAATTCATCTTATTTCAAACTTTCTAGATTGCTTTCACAACCTTGAAGGACCTTTTTTCTTTCTTTTCCTTGTTTGATCACTTATGCTCGGCTAGGGAACCAAGTGTGAGATAAGAGAAACTGGCAAACAGTGACCTTATATGCAGAAACATAGCCACATATTTGTCCTAATGCAAGTTTATTCATACAAATAAGTTATTTGTATGAATAAAATCTATTTGTATGAATATAGAGGTATGATGTGCCGATTTATGTTAAAAACGTGACGTGTCATCACTTTTTACTCGATTTTTTCTTTCATTCAAAACATTCGAGCGATTTTTCCACATTTTTCGAATCATGAATTCGAATTGTTCTACTAAGCTTAGCAATACATATTTTAATAAGGCCTGTCTCCTTTTCAGCAAGGGCCTCCAATCTTGGGGATAGCTGTGGTAGCAAAGGGTCCAATTCAGATGGAAGACATTGCTAGAAATTAGGAGAGAATTCAAACTTACTAATCAAGATGCGTTGTTAGTCACTGCTAGAGTAGCTCTCTGGGAAGGTGACACACAGTGGAAGGGGGGCTCCATGCTCAACTACTCCCTAGAGTTTAGTTGGTTACTATCCTCTCATTTGCTACCCATTCTGACACCATATGACTCTATTGAAGACATGATCCCTGTCCTCAACTCCCAATGGAATATCTCTGACTCCACGCTTTGCTGCTGGAAACAGAGATTTTGACTTATCTGTTCTAAAGCTATTCCAGAAAAGATGTCAACCTTTCTCTGGCTTGTAATGCTGAAGGTTGCTTGGACAAATGCAAGGGGGGTTAACATTAGAAAAGGGGATGGAAAATGCCGATGGTGTTTGGGAGCTCAAGAAGATGTTTTTTACCTATTCGTAGCATGCCCATCAAATAGGAAGGTCTGGAAAAAAGTGTAGATACAATTAGGAGAGCCGATCATTTGGAAAGCAATTCTCCTTGGGGATGCATCTAAAGTCAAACACACACGATGGGCATGCATGCAAGCACATGCATTGTGGTTTGTGTGGATTTCCAAAAATGAGCTTCAATTTAATGATAAGCATACTGATGCAGAATATATGTTTTCTGAATGGTTAGCAGGCATCGCGGATTTATGATAGTGACCTCGAGTAGTTCTTTGCAGAGATCAAGAACCATGAACTAAAGAACCGCCAGACTTTCGACAAGGAATGCCACTTCAAGGGATCCATTTACTATGAAACAGACTTAGAGTGACTAATTTACAGGATATCATATGGCTGACTCACAATGTGTAGATCTGCAGAGATAACTATTGTTTTTGGGAGCTAAATGTAAATCTTATGAACTGTTCAAGCCTTGCCAGTCTCAGGACAAAGCAAAGCTAAGCTCATCTACCCCTAGTGCTAGTCAAGAGGGAAAAGAGGTCTACCCCAATGTCAAAATTGAGAAATATCAATATCAAGAACTAAAGTAGTGGGTAAGACAAGAACAAGAGCAATTCAAGGCAGATAGGATGGTAGATGCAACTACTAGAGTACTAACACCGCCAAGTGTGGACACAATGATTGAACCCATTACCAACTAGATTTTAACATATACACATCACATCCCCAATTGGAAGGTGTTGCATTAGCCAAGTTAATTGGCTACTGCATCACGATCCTAAATGGAAACCCTTTGGGGAGCTGCCCTACACTGTGGGAGAGCTTCAAGGGAGGATTGAATCTGCACAAGGTCTCTCATCATTCAAAGAGGAAGATAAAGATATCGCAATCAAATTTTTTGCCATGGACAACATAAAAAATCTAACCATCCCACTAGAGCATAAAGACTTTGGCCAATACCCTACAATAATAGACAGTGGGGTAAGAGTAAACACCTTGGCAAAAGATCTCTATGAAGAATGAGGACTCCAACATTCAACATATGGCACCTAACTGACCACACTAAAATCAAGCCAATAGAAATTGTTGACAATGTGTGAGCAAAATTTGTTGGAGTCAGGTTCATAGTACAATTCACCATACTATATCTTCTTAAAGGCTTGACTGCATACCAAATTCTTTTGGGAAGATCATGGCTTAAAGCCTCCATGATTGGGGCATAAATAGGGTCACAATCCTACTACTATCAAAATAAATCTAGGAACATGGGAAGAACCCACAATACCTAGAAATATTGATGCCACTTCGTCCACCACTACCACCGGTCATGCTTCACTTTTAGGTGTGAAAGAGGTCCAAGCCCACAGAAGGTGATAGCCAAAGTGACATCAATAACTGGATATGTACAGACATTGGCTACAACTAAAAACTACAAGACAACACATCCAATGTTCCACGTGTGGATCCATAGAGGATACAGCTAGAGCCACTAATCAGTAGTGGATGTACCCTTCTTCATGGCAAGTACAAAGTGGGATAGTGATCATGAAGCGACCATCATTTAAGGCTATGGTGCAAACTTTGATTGGACCTAGAAATAAAAGCGAATAATGACACATTACAAGGTAAAGTCTTTGCTAATGGCTTGGCAATCCTTGAAGCATTAATGGCAGTGAAGTACCCCATGCTAGACACTCCTACATTAACAAAAAGTAGACAATCTAGGAAAAAGAAAAATATGTGCAACACTAGAAAAATAAGGTGGAGCACTTCAATGAATATGAAAGAATACAAGCCAAAGTACTGGAATTGTACTTAACAAATCCCACACAAGCACTGGAGCCACCAAAATTTCAATGAGATCCAAAGGGACTTGAAGGTGCATGCATGGCCAAAGAACCAATACTTAAAGTCAGAGTGAGATCATGTTGGGGTGAGGATGCCCAAATGAGTCTACTGCTGATGCAACTAGAGTGAGTACTAGGTTGTGGATCATGTGTGTTGCCACTAGAGGTGCGCAAGCCATGAAGTTTCCCATGGACTACTACTAGGGTTGGGGTCATCCATTTGTGGGGGATTATGAAGGACAAATTGATGTAATGGACCATACCAAGGTCTATGGTTGTGAGTGATCATGTGAGTGAGTGTGTGTGGAACGTTAACGGGTTCCACTCATCAGGCACCCGTGGCCCCAGGAAGATAGTGCTCAGACAAGAGCTCCAGCCAGCTTTGGTGGGAAAGGTAGATGTGCTCCTACTACAGGAACACAAGCTTTCGGCGTCACAGACCAATATTTGTGGGAAGGTCCTCACAGGACGCTCCCACACCTACTGGGAACCTTCGATTGGCGAGCAGGGGAGAAGCGGGGGTGTCTACACCTCCATCGACGCTTCTCTAGTTCAGCATGTGTTTGGTTTTGGCACTTTGATCCCAGGATGTGCGCTTTGGGTGGGCCTGCATATTGAGGGATCCCGCATCGGTATCCTCAATATCTACGCCCCGACATGATCTCAGACGTAGATCCGTTTTTTGGAGATCCTTGACAGACCTCTTGCCAGAGATGGACTCTTGGATTGTAGGAGGGGACCTCAACAGCCTTGAGACCTTAGAGGATCAGCAGGGAAGGGGCCCAGAGTTCCTCGGTATAGCTCAGGCAGAGCAGACAGATTGGGACTCCTTCCTCTTTGCAGTGGGAGGTAGGTGTGCCTGAGTTAGGTGTGATTGATGATGTGTCAGTCAGTGGGTGTGATTGAGTGAATATAGGAGTGTGGTGTGTGATTAAGAGATTCTAGGAGACATTGGTGGACTTCCTGATTGAGATGATTGTGGATCTAGATTCCACCTATTCATGGCTTGTTGCCTATATGTACTCCATTCTATGAATAAATCAATTTCTCATTGCCTTCATACTTGTGCCATTGTCTCTACCTCTTGTCTACCTCCATCATGCTTCCATCCTTGCACCAACAGACATGTTAGAGAAGATCCATGAGGATAGGATCCAAGACTACATGGCAAGAATGGAGATTCTTTGGCATAGTAAAGAAGTATCTTTCCATACCAATATGAATGAGCCCTTGCATCCTTATTGAGAGAGGATTAGGATAGTGATGATGGTACCTTTGTTAGCAAGGGATAAAGAGGAGAAGTGAAACCTCAACTAGCTACACAAATAGCATATAGTGCTTCTGCGTGCGAGCTAGGAGTGCATAGTAGCCAAACAAATTTGGATCTTTCCCATGAAGTGATAGCCCTACTAGTCCCAACATTGCAATGCCAGGCCAAAACTCCAATTTTTCACAATTCTAGCACAGCATTGAGCTGCTGGAATGTTTCGTTAGATTTTCTAGTGTTTTATCAAAAAAATTGCCAATCATGATGGAGGAGAGAGTCTTAATTAATGCTTTATCTTGGCTTCAAACTCTGCATTTAATTTCCCTCATCCTAGCATTCAAATGCAGGGATAAAACTCTAAAAAATTCATGGCTAGGCTTAACAATGCCAGTGCCTAACCATCCTCACTAGCATTCATACAGGAAGGCACTCTTAGGGTGGAGTCTTGATTGAGCAATCTGATGATCAAACACTAATGAAACGGACTGGAATATTATTAATCTCAATAAAAGCTTAGTCTCATGAAGAAGGCCTACCAAGATGCCATCCAAAAGGGAAAGAAGAAGGTATTGGAGGTCAAACCTATGGTCCTAGAGTGTATGCAGCAAGCCTTTATAGTATACAAAGCTTTAATTTTTTGGGAAGCTCTGTCCCACTAAACTTTCTCATGGCTACTTTGATGAAATAGTGCTTGTTCTGCCTTTTCCTTGAGAGTTGTTTAGGTTCCCATCAAAAACACCTGATCTAAAGGAGGAGAAGAGGAAGCCTCCACTTCCCATGGTGTCTCTTTTGACTTTTTGGTCTCTACCGACAAGGCCAAAATGACAGCGTTCAAATGGGGGGTAAAAGGCCCTCCCTTGAATTCTTGAACCACGCTTCAGTACAAGGGCCATGTGCTCTTGGTTGAAGTTCCTCTACCTTGTTCCTGAAAGATATACATCTCCTTTGGGATCCAATGCCCCTACCCCCAAAAATCTTTGTCTCTGTCAAATGTGGCTATGTTGAATGCGGGTCAATGACTCAAGACCCCAATGACCGTGGTTCCAAGATTCTATCCATAAGAAATTAATTACTCTCAGGTTCAGAAAGTCATCTAACAAGTCTTCAGTCTAGGTGGTCGGGAACGGATCAAGAAAGAAAGCTTGTTCCCGCCAACTACCAAGTCTTAATGCCTGAAAGAGGGCAAAGCTGAGTAAATAAAGGCACCATGAATCACCTAGAGTTGGTAGTTAATCCCTATTTTTTTGTGTTTTCCCATCGAATCATGCAAGCTAAAAGTTCTCAATAGTTTTGCAACTCCAACCTTTCTTTTTGGTAAAGTTTGAACTTCTTAGAAGGCAACTGGGAGCTCTCCTAGCGCCAGTGAGCCATCATGTAATCTTCCCATGAGTTTGGCACATGGATCCTTGTCAAGGGCTTTACAAAAGTCTACAATATACCTCTCCCCTCTACTTGTCCCTACTCAATAGAGCCCGTTGAGGGTAAATATGTAATCCAAATCCATGAAACCTTGTTTGAAGCCTAGCTGCCTAGGAGCTTTGGGTCCATGTGTCTCATCTCATTTACTCAACTCCCACTCCAAGATAGATCCAAATATTTTTGCAAAATAGTAGGCAATCATGATGGTCATGTAGTTATCTGGCATCATGGGGTCACCACACCTAAATAGAGGTACAATGGCATGCTTTGACCTGGTTGGAGTAGCGAGGTCCATTTCAAACTTTGGGCCTAGACCTTGTACTTTGTATATGTTTGCATAATCTAAGGCTTGTGCTGTTATAGTATATGGTGTACTTATGTTTATGGTTTGTGTGCTTCAAACTACTGCTCCTATTTCCTTTCTACTTGCCTACTATTATGGTTTTCTCTTTCTTTTTATTGCGGGTAGAAGTATTGATGAGGAGTGTACAACAATGGGTGCAAACAAGAGATATGTCATGAGAGTTTGTATCATAGCATAACCAAAGTCACAACTAACCCAAGAGCAAAAAATCTATCCAAGTAATAGTGCAAACTGGCATTAGACACGTGGTGTGATGTGAAATTGACAACAGACATAGCCAACCTTCAACCAAGTGGTCTTTTTTTGGGTCGAATGATGGCGGGGGTGATACCTATGTAAAGACCCTATTCCTCTCTCTTACTCATCATGGTCTACCATCTCACAATCTTTTTTACTAAGCAATTGGGGAATGTAGAAAGATATCTAGTAAGGTCGAGGATTGACTTTCAATTTGTGTGTGAGATATGTGATCCATTCCAGCCAAGCAAACAAGCACCCCAATTTGATCACGTGCACTATAGTGTGGTTCATTTTGGGGTTTGAACTTGAACCTTACTTTATATATAATTGTCATAATATCAGGCTCAAGATGCCAAAGTATATGGTGTATGTGTTTGCATTTTGCGTGCATGAATAACTTGTTTCACCAGTCACCTATTGCCATATTTTGCATCTTTCAGTTGCGAGCAAGGTTATTGCATAGGGGTGAGTGGTGAAGTATGAGAGTATTTGAACAATTTGTTTCTTATGCTTGAAGAAGCAGCAACAATTGGAAAAGAGGTTTGAGTTTTTGGTTCAAAAGATGTTCAGCTCCAAAATCATTGGGACTTTAAAGTTCAAAGTAAAGAAATTTATTTCAAATATTGACAAAATAAACCCCAAAATTGCAAGCAAAACAACTAATTCTAGAGATTGCAACAATGGTTTTCCATGACACTAATGACAAGTTCATCAACATACTAGATGTAGATGTGATCATTATAGATGAAATATCGATGCTGATTAGGACAACTCTAGATATGATGGTCTGAAAAATAGTCAATATACATTAGGGGAATTTCCGACTCAAAAAGAGCCTCTTGCATTAGGCCTTAAGGTTTCAACATTAGCAAACTAGCCAATGAGAAGGCTTGGGCATTAGAAGAATCAAAGATTTTATATTGGCCTCTCATTGGCGGAGAGACCTTCCTTGGTCCCCACTAGCCACTTTTTTCCCCACCACTTCTTAGGGCATTTACTCAACCCCCTTGGCTCTTGGATGGTCCTCCTACCCTCCTCCCTCTCCAGGGCTGGGAACAAATTTGTGCCGATTGTTTTCCCTCAAAAAAAAAAGAACTTTTGAATTGTGTCCCCACCCCCCACAAACACCTCCCAAGAGTCTCCACAAACTATCCCCATTCACTCACCACCTTCCTCTCTACCTCTAGGGTCCTCTCAACCTCAACTCAGCCTTCTCCTCTCAACCTCTTCATCTTTGCTTCCATTCTTTCTACAATGGTGAAGCACTCCCCTTCCCCTAGACCAAATCTATCTCTTCAAGCTTTTTTAGGTCACATTTTGAAGGATGGCAATGATGTTTGGATGCTCAAGAGGTTAGGCTAATGTACTAGATTACAATGCAACATGCTACAATAGGTCCATTCAAGGTTGTAAGAAAGGACAAAGCAAAGAAAGAGAAGCATTGGAAAGGTTGCATTGTTGGGTTTTGTAATACCAAAAAGGGAGTCAAGGTGAAGGTTCAACATGTGTATATGGCTCGCGATATGAATGTGTTTCCTACAAATTGAGCTTCTTTTAATTCAAATTGTATGTACCATTTACATTGTCATTTTTGCATTATGACAACTTCATTTATCCATTGTGTTGTGTATGTTTGTGTGTGTTGAGAGGGGTGGCCTTATTAAGATTGAGAGAGACAGAGAGATAGAAAGCGAGGGTAGAAGGGGTGTGTTATGTACACACACACACAAAGTAGATGAGGGTTGTGAGGGAGAGAGAGAGGGTAGAAGGGGTGAGTAACAGAGTGAGAGAGAGATAACTGTGTGCACACATGCATGCATGCATGTGTGGTCTCTCTCTCTCTCTCTCTCTCTCTCTCTCTCTCTCTCTCTCTCTCTCTCTCTCTCTCTCTCTCTCTCTCTCTCTCTCTCTCTCTCTCTCACACACACACACAGGGGGGGGGCATATGAGGGATATGAAAGAGAGATTAAGGGTGTTGTGTGTCTGTGTGTATGTGTATGTGTGTGTGAGAGAGAGAGAGAGAGAGTGTGTGTGTGTGTGTGTGTATGTGTATGTGTATATGTATGTGTATGTGTATGTGTATGTGTATGTGTATGTGTATGTGTATGTGTATGTGTATGTGTATGTGTATGTGTATGTGTATGTGTATGTGTATGTGTATGTGTATGTGTATGTGTATGTGTATGTGTATGTGTATGTGTATGTGTATGTGTATGTGTATGTGTATGTGTATGTGTATGTATATGTGTATGTATATGTGTATCTGTATCTGTATCTGTATCTGTATCTATATGTGTATGTGTATGTGTATGTGTATGTGTATGTGTATGTGTATGTGTATGTGTATGTGTATGTGTATGTGTATGTGTATGTGTATGTGTATGTGTATGTGTATGTGTATGTGTATGTGTATGTGTATGTGTGTGTATGTGTGTGTATGTGTGTGTGTGTGTGTGTATGTGTATGTGTATGTGTATGTGTATGTGTATGTGTATGTGTATGTGTATGTGTATGTGTATGTGTATGTGTATGTGTATGTGTATGTGTATGTGTATGTGTATGTGTATGTGTATGTGTATGTGTATGTGTATGTGTATGTGTATGTGTATGTGTGTGTATGTGTGTATGTGTATGTGTATGTGTATGTGTGCCCGTATCCATTCTCTATAGATGCATTTAGAATGAAGATAAGGTCTAATCTTCACTCATCAATGAAGTTTACATTCTCTCTCTCTCTTTCTCTCTCTCTCTCTCTCTCTCTCTCTCTCTCTCTCTCTCTCTCTCTCTTTCTCTCAATTAAAAATTATCTCGAAAGTCATCCAAAAAGAATGTTATCAAATACAAGAAATATCACTCTGCATATTCTTCTTCCTCATGTCATCACATAGGCTTCTATTGCATATGATGGTGAGTGGTATGCTAGCTAGTGTGCTCTTGAGCAAATGAGCCTGGTTAAGAGCATTGCAATTGTCATTACCACCCAGAGGTCTATGCGATGGCAACAAGGAAGAATCAACTCTTAAAATCCCAAACCCTAAACACAAGATATTTACAATGCACAATGAGACTTATCATACTACCACCCATCGACAACATGCGACGAGACAATACCATACAGTGCAAAATTCTTATCCCACCCTATACTGCAACCTGTAATCAAAAAACAAGAACACATTTAGAATACAATGAGACATTCAAAACCCACTATCACCATCATTGCCATCATTGCCACAATTCACGAGTCACTATCCTCATCATCTTTGTCGTCAATGTCCTCATCTTCAGACCCATGTGGAAGGTGAATATAATTTCCTTCATCTTCATCCGATTTATCCTCCTCATTGCTATCCTCCTCAGACATTGAACCTTCAATCCCTTTCTCATCCTATTCTTGGGATTCTGGGATGTGCAACGATGGGACTGTTCAGATTGGATAGCATTAGATGGGATATCGTAGGTCCATTTTGGAACTTTCTCCTCATATCCTAATGTTTCGAGCATCTTATGATTGGCATAGATGTACACTAACTTCTCAGCCCAATCCTCTAGAAGTCTATTTCGTAAAGTACGTACTTAATAAGAAACTCATATACTATGCATATTTATAAGAAAAGACATATACTATGCATATCTCATGGTTGTTGGCAATTGCAACATGGTAGAACCATCACGAGACATAAAGATTTCTTTGAGACATTGCTTTGATCGTATTAACTTCATGATGTCTCAAGCCTCACAAATAATCTCTTTGGACCATGGCACTTGTCTTTCAATACAAGATTTAAAGTATGCGTACAACATGTAGATGCATATAAATTGGTATACTCCCTTTGCAATATTCTACCCGCCTTTTTACAATTCTTGGCGTTATCCATGACAACCTGCACAACCTTCTAAGGGCTGAACTCTCTTATAACCTTTGATAATACACCAACTATATATGTCCCTGACTTCTTTACATTGAGGCATCAAGAGGATTACCAAAAACCAAGTGACAAAAAGCGAGTGATACAAAACAATAAAAGATTTATAAACTCCCTATTTTAATATAAAATAATAATAATTTATTCAAAAGTCAAAATGTTTTCTCAACGTTAAAAGGTTAAATATTCATCTAACTTTAAATCCACTAACTCTAATTTCACATCCCCCCAATAAGAGAGTTGGTATGTTTCATTGCCAGGTCATCAATAGTATCAAAGAGAAACTGTATTGCAATCAAGTTCTCCCTTTCCACCATAGTAATTCAGATCATTAATGCAACCTTCCACACAAGTTTCCAAGGACTCCTTGGATGGATTAGTCTACATTCCATGCATTTGTAAATGCTTATCTTTTTGAACTCTATCCACTCTTGGAAGAAAAACCATGTAAGTTTGTTACTGCAAAAACATCCCTTCCCAATGATTCAATCTTACATCCCACTAATCCAACCAATGCAACAAATTGAACACAAATTCATATTTTGGCGCATGATATTTTACTAAATAATGCAAAAAGGCATGATAATCATCTAAATCATGCCTTGCCATTTAATTTGATATGTAACATGACCCAATTTGGACTTATAAATCAAAAGATACAGGGGGTATGGATTAGTCTACATTCCATGCATATGTAAATGCTTATCTTCTTTAACTCTATTCACTCTTAGAATATGGTTCAATCTTACATCCCACAAATCCAACTAGTGCAACAAATTGCACACAAATTCATATTTTGGTGCATGATATTTTACTAGATAGTGCAAAAAGGCATGATAATCATCTAAATCATGCCTTGCCATTTGATTTGATATGTAACATGACCCCATTTGAACTTTTAAATCAAAAGATACAGGGGCGTGAAAATGTCATCTTTTGGGCCAAAACAGGGAGTGTGCACTCCTTGTTTTGGCCCAAAAGATGATATTTTTGCACCCCTGTATCTTTGCAAGTTGTCAAAATTTGGTTGTTTTGGCCCAAAAGATGAGTTTTTGACATCCCTGGATCTTTTCATCATCAAATCCAAATGGCATAATGTTACATATTTAACTAAATGACGAGGCATGATATAGATGAATATAATGCCTTTTTGCACCATCTAAGAAAACTACGTGCATCAAAATATGAATTTATGAATTTTTGGTCGCCTTTTTTCATCAATTTAAAAGAAAGGTTTCCCATAATAGGGAGTGAGAAGACACTATCTACTTTGGTAAAAAAAAAGGCAAATTTTAACATCCTCTACCTTTTAATTGTGCTTCGGGGGTCACTCTTCATAAAACCATAAAGCATGTGTGAGCAAGCATGCATTTTTAAAGTTTGTCAAACCCCTGTATGTGTTTACATTTTGAATCTTAAAATTGTGACACCCCTTCATAAATCTACATATATAAATTACTTTAAGTTTGCTATTTTATAAATCCCCTCATGTACATAAATGGCATGTAAGTACATCCATTAAAAAAATATCCTCAGTGCACTAAAGTGCTATGTTACATGTTTTTGTGTGATCCCCCTGGTAATTGTCAAACCCAAATGGGGTCACACAAGGAGTCTCAACAGAGCAATTAAAGCTGAAAGAGCCAAGGTGTTGGCAAGTCAATGGAAAGAAGAAAGAAGACAATGTCCCAAATCACAAGTCAATTTAAGAAAAGATAGTCAAGTATAGAAATTCAGTACGTCGACGATCACAAACATGAAGCAAATGTACTGGAGAAATTAAAGAAAAGAAGAGAAAAGATGGAAGAAACTCAAAGAATTAAAGACGACAATTTTACTAGGTTTTAATTTAAAATCCCTCCTCATTGCATAAATCAACTAGAAGCCACTACAACCAATGGTCGAAGCACATGCCACAAAAGTCTAGGACAAAGAAGTACCAATGATTGATGTCAAAATAAGAAATTAAACAATCAAATGGAGGATCTCTAAGAGTGAACATTATCTTTGAAGCAATTCAAATAATTTTAAGTTGAAAATACTGAATTCATCACCTTTCAAATTCAAAGGAGAGATCTTAAGGAGTGTCAAAACATATGCATAGAAATGTTAAAAGACGTATGCATAGAAATCAATGGCACATGTACAATCACTCTGGTAGTATTAAAAATCAGTATGAGCAATTTCCCATGTTTAGTAGTAGACCTTGGGTAAAAGTCATTCCTAATTGGAGAAAAGAGTTGTCAACATTTAAAGTATAACAAAGAAGTGCATGTGGCAATGAGAAAAAGACAAATGTTGAACAAATGCAAAAGCAAAATCAGACATGAAGATACATTTGCAATGGTCATAAAAGAAAAGTTACTTGCAATGACATCATGCCCATAGCTACAACAGCTACATCAAGGGCGACAATATAATTAACAAAGCACGAAGGAGTAGAGGGGTTCAATTCCTAGAAGCATTCATAGATTTCAATGAAGGTCAAATAAAAATAAAAGAAGAACTAGCCAACTAAATCAATGGAGTAAGTGGCAATGGAAGAACAAGAAAGGGATAAGTCATGAAAGAATTGGATGTCAAGATAGACGAAAAGCCAAAGATAATTCAAATAAACAAAATATTTTTTCAATAAAGATCACGAATTGTTTCATAAGTATAGTAATATTTTTACTTGGAGGTACATGGACTTAGAAGACATACCGAAAACCTCATGTCTGCATCGAATTCTAAATTGTGCATGCGTGCGTGCACGCGCGCACGTGTGTGTGTATAGAAATTAAATGAAAAGTAGTAAAGATCCATCTCCTTTGCCATAATATCTTAGACAAGGTTGCATAGAGCATGAAATGTATTGAATGTATTTGTTCCTGGATGGACACAAAAGATACATAAGATCCCCTTGGTATTAAAAATGACGAGAACAAATTTACTCGGTACATAGACAAAAAACTTAGTCAAACCACGTAAATCATCATTACATGCCTTCCAGATCTCCAAGCAGACTGACTATACAGGAGCTGACTGGCAATCCTCTACAGACCATGACTTTGAAGATTTTCCTGGTACAATGTCCCTAACTTTCTTGATGCAATCTGCCTTGCAACTTCAATGTTGTCACTCTAGTTGTCCTTCCAACATAATGCTGACCAGAAAAGTTTACTGCATGAAGCCTTTTTGTTTTATCCTGTTGCCATACGAGTGTAAATCCCCGTTCTAAAATCATGCAGACAGTTGTGAACATGCAAGTCACACATAGCAAGCATCTTTTGATCAAACCAAGGCCTCTATAACAGGCTTACCCTCCAATACAATCCCATGTCTCTAACAGGCACCCCCATTCAGCAAAGCAACATCCAAATCCATGTTAAGTTCATTCGCACTGTCTAGATCCATGAGACTGTACTTACTGAAGTGATTTACACGAAACTTCCATTCCCCTTCCCTTGCATTGTAAGATATAAACTCAGCACCTTGCTCCTCCGTTTTCTTTTTCAGTCTTTTTTCAAATTTTTCAATCTCAACACCCTCAGTAATATGCTGACCTGACTTTTTGTCCACATACTTCACATTTAACAGGGTGATTTCTGCCGGCTTGTTCAAACCCACCCCCGGGGCAGGTTTTTTACTCTCATCCATATACACAAGCACCTCGCATTTATTGAACTGAATAATGCTTTCTAAATCAAGCCCTCGGACATCTGTCTCACCCAAAAACTTCACAAGACCATATCCCTGCCTGCCAACCACAAAATTCTTCACTCTGCGGCAGTATCCAGGCTCTGCTCGCTCTTTTGCAGCCAACTCTTGAACTCTGGGTTGAATGTAGTAATCAGAATGTCTCAACTTTGGCATAAGGGCTTCAATATCTGCACCATGCTCATAAGCAACTGCCGCTTCTCCAGCTCTATGCCCTGTGATAGAGAGATATCCGTCCCCTCTATGATTGTGCTCTGCATGTACACCATTTTGCTTGGGGGAAGTTCTTGGTGCTTCTATTTCTTCTCCAGACTTAGACTGCTGTGAAAAGCTTACCATGTTAGTTCCTCCTACAGCATTGCTTGGACTGCCTTGCAAAGGATCTGCATAGCAAAATGGACAATACAATTTGGCAGCAGCAGGATGAGGATAGATCTCAATGAGAAGCCCAGATTTGTTCCCAAACTTCAAGCTTACACCATAAACACAAACCAAGTGAAAACATCACAAGAATGCCATTTGAAAAAACAACAGGAGAACGATGCCGTTCCCAATGTTCAAACTTACTCCATAAACACAAACTGACTACGTTATAAGTTGAGAACATCATAGGCATGCGATTTAAACAAACGACAGCAGAACAGTGCTGTGAGAAGCTCAAAAGAATAACATGAAATTTCCAGATTATCATAAAAACGTTAGAACAGGCACAACTATACAAGGCATTACATTTACTTACTTTCCAACTCTTGATGTGGAGAATCTGATAATTTAGCCGTTCCGTTTCCTTCAATTAAAAAAATCTGTGTAAGCATTCAAGCTATACTTTTCATAGAACTAGACTCTTAACGCATTGAGCTTTGAAAAGAATCTGTCTTGACTCTTGAATAAACTGCAGCTTGACAACAAAAATGATACCATCATGCTTCACAGGGGTTGCCACTCCTCTATCGTTCGGACTTGTATTTGTAAGTGTACTGAAGGACTGATCGGGCTGACGAATGAACAGAGCTCGCGGGTTCTCCCTAGGTACAAACAAAGCATCTGCTTTGGGAGTGTTGGAAGTTTCTGTACTATCGGTGAAAAAGGAAACCTGCACAAACATAATTTGTTCGAACACAACACTTGATTGTATACAATGAGTTAAATATACAAAAGCTTTCCAAAATTACTGGATCCCTATAATCTACCTTAGGAGTATCTCTTTTGGGATGATAACGCCGTGCCTGCATCCATATTCTTGATCTTTGGGTTATGTGTCTTGGCGTTAGAAGTGAAGTAGTTCGTACTTGGGTAGGTGTTTCAGCCACCTACATAAAATCCAAGGAGTCTTAGTTCTTAGCTATTAACACAGATAGGTTACTGATTAGGGAGGTTAAAAACTTAACCTGCACTTACAGGAATACTGGATATGCCATACTGTACTGAGGGACCCGTTCCAGCACTGCGACCAATGGACATCTGAGGCATAGCAGGTAAAGTGCCAAAAGGATTGTTTACAGGTGCAGGGGCACTAGGCCTGGAAAAAAAAGACAACTTTCTTTAGGAGACCAATTCCAGAGGTGTTCCACAGGAAACCAACTCTACAAAACCAAAAAACAGAAAACAGAAAAACTTACTGCTGGGTAAAAGTGTTCAAGCCCATTCCTGGGATAGAGGACGCACCAAATGTACCTGCCGCTGGGATACCCATGTAACACACAAAATCCAGGTTAGCAGCAGGCCCCTTCCACACAAAGCAATCACCGCAACAAAAGCATAAACAAAATACCTTGTTGAGACTGTCCAAGGCCTGCAAAGCCAAAAGTTCCAGGCGTCTGGCCTGCAGGAGGTGACTGAAAGCCACCAAACACAGAAGACTGCCCAAAAAGAGACATAAGTTAAAGGACCTTCCATGATTCCAGAATTTAATTCCAAATCCCCCACCCTGCCCCCCCCAAAAAAAGAACTATAAAAGAAGATTCCTAAAATGTTGGAAGGGGAGAGAACAAAATTTTTCACTTCTAAGTTCAAACTTCTTAATTTGACAAGTACATACCCCAGGCTGTGCAGGCTTTGTCTGAAAAGGTGAAGATAAATTTCCAAATATGTTCGAGCCAAAGTTCGAAGAGCTGTTGATTCCAAAAGTTGGGGTAGCTGTGCTGAATGACTGATTAGGAGTTGAAAATAAGGCACCGGATGTCTGACTCTGTCCAAATGGATTAGAACCAAAAGACGATGTACCAGCATTAAAGAGACCAGGAGAAGAGAACCCTGCCCCAGAGCTAAATGCCGGAGCAGGAGATCCAAATGTAGAAGCACCTCCAAAGCTTGCGGCAAAACCAGGATTGGTTGTCCCAAAGGAGCTATTTCCAAAAGCTGGTGTGGTTGCCTGACCAAAAGCAGAACCACTTGATGGAGCTGCAAATGGCGATGGGGTTCCTCCAAATGCAGACACCGTACTAGGGGTCCCAAATTGTGCTGCTGGCTTGCTTCCAAACAAACTAGTGGTAGTACCACCAAATGGATTTGGTGATGGAGTTTGACCGAAGCTTAAAGACGTCCCTGCAGCAAAAGGAGTTGACGAGCCAGTGGGCCCAAAAATCCCCGTCGCAGTTTGCTGCCCAGTTGAGCTTGGACCACCTGCAAATTAAAAGGCAACACATGTTGTAGAGGGCATTTATAAAAAATCTTCAGGTTTGGGTAGATATTTGTTAAAACTTTGTACAATTTTTCACACTGCCCAAGCCTATGCAGAGGAGATTCAATATTAACAAGTAAAAGTTGTTCATCAGGCAGATCCTGAACATGGTTGCTTAACTGTCATCATAAAGATCCCTCTACGTGCTCATTAGCAGGCCCCTAAGAACAATTCACATATTGAAAGACGAGAGGTAAACCCCAACTTCAATTACAAATATGCTTCTTCATTTTCATTAGCTGTCCAAGACTATATATGCAATCTTCTATGTTTTGTAATTTCTGGTCATCTCCTGCCGACTAGCTAGCCCACACAGGTAACTCTGTCCATTAAGCAGTAGACAAGCAAGAAAGCCAAGGTGAGGGAGAGAAGAACAATGAATTCCAAGATAAAGATTGTAGGGACACCATGGGTGGCTCCCATATGCCTTCCATACATATGCATCCATAGAACGAGGAGTAGCAGGGATGGGGAGAGAGGGTAGGAAAAAACACACAGACACTTTTTTTTTAAGTGAAATCTTATATTTCTGTGTGGGAAACCTCAAAAAAAGGTAAAAACCCACCAAATAAGTACAAGAAAAACATTTACAAGTAAAGCCTCAGAGCAAAAGTCATGAGGCAGCCAAGTAAAAAGTTACATATCAAGCTGGAGGAGGATCAAACACAGCATCCTCCAACTTCAAATTATTGCTCTATAAAAACTGATGCAGTGATTAAACCACACCATCAATAAAAACCAACTATTTTTTGCCCTTGTGATTCTTCTTGATATAGATTGGTACCCGAAATTTTTGAATCACAGTGTCAAAAACCTGTTGTAACATGGGATGAAAAGATTCCAGTCAAAAAGGCCCTTCTGCATCCCGAACAGAAGAATACTCTAGCATAGGCATCAGAGGCAAAGGAGCTAGATCACATCTATATCCTCCGACGAAAGAGCTGCATCTGATAAAGCAGGACTCGGCATTTCAGCTTCACTTCGAGGATCAACCTGAGAAAGAGCATGTGCAGCATCTTGTATGATCCCCTATGCAAGGGACACATCCATATCTAGAGGAGAAGGAGGCTGATGATGCTCAATGGGAGTCGGATCCTGAACTTCTTCGGCAAGAGAAAGATTAACCTGTGATTTTTCTACCTTCTTCCAGTAATGCTTCGGAGCAATAAAAGAAGGCTTATCCGAAGGAGAAGGAAGAGTAAACTTTACTGTTGAAGAAGGAGCGCGAGGAGTGGTCATGGAAGCCGAAGGGCAAGCACGTGCAAAATGACCAACATGGCGACACCGATAACATGCTGTAGGAAAAGAGGCAAAATGCAGCCTGATGCGCATCGGATGAGCAAATCCCAAATCAAGATCCAGAGTAGAGGGCACGGGCTGCATCATATCCCATAAAATACAAAGGCGAACATCCCGAGTAGCCAACAAAAACTCCTGTCTCGGAACATGTAGAGGCCTTCCCAAAAAAGCTGCAAGAGTAGGAAGATGCTGAAGAAGAGGCAAAGGCAACGCTTTGAGGGTAATCCAGACCGGACAGTGAGTCAAAAGAGAGGCAGACGGATCAAATAGTGGATCCCAGGGCATCACATAAGCAAAGAAACCAGCCCCATGAATACCAGCATGATTAACAAGTCGCTCCACCACATCAGTCGAAGAGCAGTGGGCATAATAAAAACCTTTGCCCAAAAAGACAAAAAAGGAAAGGCAATCCTGACCCACTGCAACTTCAGCCCAACGACGAAGTTGAGCTGCAGATAAAACCCTGCCCATAAAGTAGAGACAAACCCCAAACTGCTGTGCATGTCGAAGACCGGAAACCAGAAGGGCAGAGTCCAAAGAACAAACAAGTTGTGAACCCGATGAAGGAACATCTGTGACAGAAGCAAAACACATCTGGCGAAGAAGGTCCAGTTGAAGGGAAGACGAAGGACCATCCGCGATATCCAACTTTGCCGATTTAACCAAGGTGGAAGGAGGCAAACCACCACGCTTCTGCCGAAAGAAGACACGTGCAGGAGGAGCACAGGCAGAAGGGGGGGCTGAAGCAGAGAAAACGAAAGAGCCATCTGTCAGAGCAACAGGAAGAGGGGAGGAAGAGACATCAGAAAAAAACTGTACAAGACCCAGCCTGAGAAGAGCAAAAGGCTGCAGAGACAGAATGGAAGACGAATTTGGTACGGAATCTGGCTGTACGGACACACACACACACACACGTGAGGAAGTAAAGGGAGACGATTCCAATAAATTGCTAAGAAACTGTAGGGACACCATGTGTGGCACACTAAGGTACTATAATGGAAAGTGTCCCTGGTGCATTGAGGCTAATGTCATACATGGAGATATAGCCGAGCATTCCTACTGATCAACAGCAAACATAACCCAAAGATTTTCTTCCCCACAAACTCTATAACAATGGTTGTCCATGATGCGCTCATGCAGCAGAGGGGGTACTGTCAACTCAGCAGCAGAAAACTTGTTAAAAATCAGCCTGGGAGTACTTTTGTTTAAAGATCTCTAGCTGCTAAACTTTAAAGGTGGACTGGTGGTAACACTGAGACGACCTTTACATAATAATCCACAATTCCTGCCATGTCAATCCATTATGGATCCGAGAGAGGCAGCCTCCAACTAATAATACACAATCTCCTCACAAGTCTTAATGCTGCATGCATGTGCCCGGTTGGAAAAGAAGGGTCAACTCCCACTTGGAAGCCTCCAAATGAGGAGAGCATGTGGGAGTGACACCTGTAGAAGAATAGGGGGATATAGAGGAAGAGTATAGGTTGTGAGTGCGCTTTTGTACCAATGTTTTGGTTCTTTCAGTGGACATTTTTATTCAGTTTTTGGTTGCGATATCTTTATGTCTACTTCACATATGAGCATGGAATTCATTCATATACAGGTGTGCACATATTGAGTAGGATCTAGATCTCAGAAATATTTTTCGGGGCCAATTACTGTGTATTGTGGAGACATTCTTCAACGTGCCCAATTGCAAAACTTTGGTATACGAAATCAAGTCCAGTCCTGTGCCCATTCTCATGTTTTGACATCTTTGCATAAGCATCCTTATATCTCTTGCCATGCTGTTAAAGACTCGCTCATCTCTCTAGATCATAACTGTTTGCTGACCTTAGACAGTCATGCCCATCGTAACTGAAGGCATCCCAATTTTGAAGTGAAGGTAGCTCATCACCCCTTCAGATAAATGCTAAAACAACATAGTAAGAAATGTCCTAAAGTATTAGGACTATCAAGTTATCGATGTCTTCCAATGTGCAAGTAACCACAACCATGCAAAGTTTAGCCTGACTTTAACAAAATCGAATCACAGAAAAAAGTGTACCCTGGATTACTGTACCCTAGATTACACAAAAGATGACCATCTAAAAAAGACGATAAAACTTGAACACACTATCGCGCACAGATTTTTATACAAAAAGACCAAAACTGCCATAAAAGGTCTCCTGCTATACGTGAATGTTTTGAAGGGTTACTACTTGCAGCAACTCAAACCAAAAGCACTTAAGCAACACTGACCTTTATCACCAGCTTGGTAATCTTCCCATCTCAGTTCTTCGGGAGACTTATGCTTGTACGAGGGCATGGCAGATATAGACATAAGCTTGCTAGTCTGTCCACTGACCCCAGCCTCTGTGTCATTTGTTGCAGTATAAGGAGTAGCCCTACTGCCATTGCGCTGTCCACCAAATGGAGATCCAGCAAATGCTGAGGATCCAAAGGTTGAAGAGGAACCTGCTCCTGTACCCAAAGAACACAAAATGGCAGGCCAGATGTTGTAATCTGAAGGTTTACAAATATTAAACTTTAAAAGTAGGTGTAAATGAAACATAAAGAAAAACCATATCACAACTCTACAGAAACACCACAAAAGTTAAATAGGTAGGAGAAAAGTGATGGTGGCATCACCGAGCAAAGAGTGATAATTGCCAAACAGAAATTCCTCGCAAGAGACAAATAAATACAGAAGGAATCCTAGACAACATAGTCCTCAATAGACAAAGCATAAACTGCCCTCAAAACCTGTAGTCTCTTGAATAGAACCAAAGCTTGCTAAGTAACCAACAAAACAGCGCTTGGAACACAACCACCGTCTGAAAGAGAGGGAGCTTGCAAAAGCATGCAGACAAGAACAGCAGGGAAGTGACAATACCAAAAGCAGGAGTGCTTGGAGCTCCAAATGGTGTGCTTGCACTGCCACCTCCAAAAATGGTTGTACTGCCAAATGCTGGAGTAGAGCTGCTTCCAAATGCTGGAGTTGAAATGCTTCCAAATGCTGAAGTTGATTGTCCAAATACAGGTGCAGTACTACCAAATAATGAAGTGGAAGAGGCACCGAAGGCAGGGCTTGAAGAAGCACCGAAGGCAGGGCTTGATGAAGCACCAAAGGCAGGGGTTGATGAAGCACCAAAGGCAGGCGTGGAAGATGAACCAAAGGCAGGAGTACTAGCACCAAAAGCCACCGGAGGTGTTGAGCCAAAAGCAGGGGTCGTTGAGCCAAACCCAGCAACAGTAGAGCCAAATGACTGGGAACCAAAAGCAGGCTGACTCTGTCCAAAGGGTGTGCTTCCGAAAGGATTTGTTTGTCCAGCGGTTGAGCCAAAACCACCAAAAGGTGTTGCAGGTTTCTGACCAAAAATTGAATTCCCTGAAAAGCACAATTGAAGTATAAGAACGTTTTTCCCTGTTTTAAAAAAAAGTCAAGTTCACCCCTCTCACACCTCAGTCAGGAGACAGGCATATCCTCACAAATTTCCACATTTAGGACTGTACAGCTCCAGCGACTACAAACCCACAGTGTCAACCATCTACTTCAAAAACTTAGCAAAACAATCATTAGAGTCTTTAAATAAATAAATTACGAGCAAGCACTTCAAAGAAAATTTCATCAAGCTACACAGAGGTACTTTCCAAATGTAAAACGCATGCGACTTTGCTTTTGCATCATTTCATTCTTCGCATACATGTCTGAAGTGACCTCATCAAGATTCAAGCAAAGCAAAGCAGACAATTTCACCTCTCAATTAGTCTTGCAACGTATCACCATTAGGAGCTGAACCTAAATACTAGGCAGAACAGCCAGAGGAAGAAGAAAAGGCTTTCACATGAGGACCACATGAAAAAACTATGGCTGCTTCATTTCATCATTCATACGGTGAAACAATGCAAGCACATCCTTGAACTGGTTCTTAAGTAAATGAGAAGAGGTAGCATACCTATTCAACAAGCTTCAATAAGCAAAGCTTATAAAACTCATCTTGTTATTTCATAAATTTATGTGGACCTCAGTAAAAATTATGTCATTCTTCGTCCACGTAGAACAAATTGTATTATAATAATGCCAGGGATACCTGGATTCCAAATTTTATTGCACAGCCACACATGGAGTAATGTGAGGGACCCCTGCGATAACACACATCTTTACATTTGAAATACAGAGCAGCTTAAGGTCATGCACTCACACTAGAACCAAATTATATGGCCTTTCACTACTTGCAGAGGTTTACCTGACCCGAATGGAGATGGAGTGCTGCCAAAAGCAGGTGTAGAGGATGAACCGAATGCAGGAGTTGAAGAACCTAAAGGAGAGGCCTGGGTTGCTCCAAACACACCAGTTGCTGTTCCACCAAATAGAGAGCTTCCTGTTTGCCCCCCAAATGTAGGGCTGCCGAAAGGTTTTGAACCGAACAACGCCGTACTTTGACTAGCCCCAAATGGACTTGCTGGTGCTGTCGTGCCAAATGGATTTGAAGAAGGTGAAGCCCCTCCAAAAGGACTGGGTGTTGAAACTCCAAAGGCTGATATCAAATAAGAACAAACCACGAGTAAGCAAACTTCCATTAAAAACATACAAGCATGATTGAAAATACCAATACAGGAGGGAAACAATGTAAAATAAAAATAAACCTGTCCATCGAAGGCAGACATTCCCTCTCATGAAAAGATTAGTAGAAGCCTACATGTATGATATTTGGCTAGATAAATAGGTGTATCAAAAATCACAGCAAGACAGAAATCCTAGGAATCAACCAGATCCACCTCATGCAGCCAAGAGTGAACTTACCATAACCAGAAGAGAAGTCACAGCATAAGCCTTTTATTCTGAAAATCATACTCTCATAGCTAGACCAAATCTTAGACAATAATATGGATTTCACCCTGTCTGTTATAACTCCTGCTACATGCTAGGTTGAAAATTTTGATCCCCTAAATTCACATACTTGGATCCCAATGTATGACATCTAACATGATCAGATTTATAAGCGCTTGAACATCTTATTGAGAGAGATCAAATCTTACAATAATATGCTATTTTACCCTGTCTGTTCTAACTCCTGCTACATGCTAAGTTGAAAATTTTAATCCCAATTTAATCTGAATTCACATACTTTAGATCCCAATGTATGGCATCTAAGGTAATCAAACTTATAAATGCTTGCAACATTGTTTATCATCTTAATTTCTAGATCTTTACAAATGTGCAACTTTTTAAAGCAACCAATTTCTTTGCTCTCTGGTGACAGTACTATGCCAATGTTTTTAGGTGGCCAAAACCAATGCCCTGTTCCCACAATATCAATCTAGATTTCAAACAGTCACTTTATTGTCAATGAAATCTATTGCCGCATGCTGTCATAACACTGGCTGAGCATGATACTTGCAAGAAGCTTTGTCTCCAATATCATTTGCAGTAGCATTCATACAACACAAATTGGATATGAGAAAACCCTAACATATTACAAAAATTTCCAATCGTGTTTAAAAATGTCAAGGTTATCTGAAAACCGACATTAGTTCCAAACCAGATGACTTATTAAAAAATGGCCAAATCTCACTTACATAGCAAGATTTGTGAGAGTCAGCAGCAAAAAGAAAACCAATATGCAACAAATTTAATATACCTAGATGAGTCCAAGAACATGCCCAAACTCATCCTCTAAAAACACAACATAGTGCAGTTTCAATCCCATGATAGTCACTCATAAGGTTGGAACAAATTTAAGCTTAAAAATAGCTTCAGGCGAAAATAGGATATCTGTAAAGACAAATCCCGGACATAGTAACAACAACAGTATGATGATGAAGCATACTTTTTTGCATGTTTTTACTATGTCAAATCATATTTTTGAATTCCAGGCAGAGTTACGGGAAACGGCGAAACGGAAACGAGAAACAAAAACGGAAACGTTTCGGGATTTTTGAGAGGGGGTGAAACGAGGAAACACCACATCATCAAGGGGGTTTACAAAAGGGGGTTTAGAGTAATGCATACACACATTTAGAGTGCTCTACCTTCAAAAAAAGTGCACAATAAGCAATAGCTCTACCTAGTACCATTAATATTGATTGTAACTTTGAACTTTGGAGATTCAAGTTTCATTGTTCAACCAATTACCAATCACACAATGCAAATTTCAATTACGCAAGGTGGGGTAATTTATAAATCCTATAACAAGTTACAAAATGGAAAAATGATTCATGATTCATGATATTTAAGAAACCAATCATGATTCATAAATGGTAATTCAGCTTTCAAAGCCCAAATGTCATAGTAACAAAAAGAAAGCTGAAACCCAAATAAGGCTACATCGAGGATGATATCATATATATACCTTTGTAAGACTAGAATAAGTCCAATCATACAAATTTAGAATTTTTGTTGTTCTAAAGATCAAAAATCTACAAAGAAAATAAAAGAGAAAATGAAAGAGAAGAAAAAACAGGTAAACAAAAACTTTTATGAAAAACAAAAGGAAGACATACTTAGCAAGCAAAGCAACACTTATGTCGTCATCAGTGCCCAAGCATAAGCAGCTACTGGGTTTCTAAAGACCCGCGGAGTCTCTTGGGCAAACCAAGTGCTTACTAAAATACGTCAAATAAACAAAAGAGAATGAAAACAAGAAATAAAGAAGAAACGAAGCAGGTGACTTAAGCAAAAATAAACAAGCAAGTCAAGAAACAAAAACTTTCAAAAAACTAGAAACTCTCTCTCTCTCTCTCTCTCTCTCTCTCTTATTTAAAACATAAAAAGCTAAATGGCCCTTTACACTTATGTCTCGTTTCTACAAAGAGGCAAAAATACATTTCTAACTTAGAAAGCACAAGAATACTCAAACAAACTCTCTTTTGAAACTAAAAGAAAAACGGGCTATTCAGCTCCCCGCTTTTTGTTTTCAGCTTATGTTCAATCATTCTAAACAAACCTAAGGCCGAAACACCATAGATAAAAGACTTCATATCTAAGAATGTGCGAACTTTTTTCATTATTTTCCTTGGATTATACCTCGTGTAATAGTAAAGTGATCAAATTACTACAATGACTGATAAAAGACTCCTTAGTTGTACAAAGGCGGGAAAATCTATGGAATTGGGAAGAAATGACTCCATATTTTGCCAAATCAGAAATGTTTGAGTCAATGTGAGGCATTTTTATAATGTGTAAACCACTATATTCAGGTTGTTCACGTTTATCGAATAAATCAACCTCTAATCCTATGGCAGATTGAGAAAGTCTAAGATCTAAGAAAACACAAGAATCCCCTCTTGTAGTGCAGTTCAGTTCACAAGAGTCACGAGGATAGATTCCTTCTCCAAAAGCTCATCCTCATCCTGAGACTCAACCTCTGCCTCCTCCTCCTCATCATCATTCTCCTCTACTAACAAATCATCATCATCAGGTGAGTGGGCATCATCTGGGCTATGAAATCCAATATATTTGTCATGCGTATACTCATGTCTCATCTTATTAAGCAAACGCAAGTTTGCATTAACAAAGACAAGATCATTGGCCCGTTGCATTCGCAGACGATTTCTCTTCTTTGTGTGGATATGGGCAAAGCTACTCCACAAACGCTCACAAGAAGAGGAGGTGCAAACTTGGCTTAGAATGCGGATGGCAAGCTTTTGCAACTCGGGGGAATCAGCTCCATAATCCTCCCACCATGTAACAGCCCCAACTCGAAATCTGAAATTCCAAAACTCATAAATTTCAGATTTCTAATTTTGTATTAAATAACAAATTACAAGTTCCTAAAATCTGAAAATTAAAATGAGTTAATATTACCTATCATGCTGTGCATCTGGCCATCCATACGAGTGAGGTTCCAACCACGAACAACCTCTGCATCACTCTGTTGTGCACTTGCCTTGTGTTGAAACTCCGGGTCAACACAAAGGCAGCTGCATGCATGGGAGAGTAATATTGATTCCATTTCCTCACAGCCAACTCTTCCAATTCTCTCAACCTTTGGGGATCCTTTTCTATTTCTATAATATTCTCAATCATCCGATCCATCCCCTCCTACACCTTACCAAGAAAAGGCATATCTCCATCAACTCGGTTAAGTAGCTTCACAATAGGCACACATAGATCAACAATGTGAGATGCATCAGCCCAAAATTCATCCCTGCCTATGCACAAGTCATAACAATAAATTCCAAGAGCCTGCCTAGAAGTGGGCCATGCATCCCACTCTGGGCTTGTCACAACTTGTTTCAGTGCAGGTCTCATTTCAAGGAGCCTGCGAAGCATCAAGAAGTTGTATGCAAATCTTGTCTCTGCATCTGCTCCTTGTTAGCAAATTTACGGTACAAAGCAAGAGAAAAATTATGTCGTGTGATGAAGTTAACCACCTCTTTTCCATTGTCAATAACATTCTTGACCCAATCCAATTTGCCGATGTCTTTCAATGAATTATTCAAGCAATGTGCTGCACAAGCACTCCACTGGATATGAGGATACTTTTGCTCCAATAATGCACCTACTGCCTTCTTGGTATTTTCCCCATCTGAAACAAATTGCAAAACATTAGACGGCCCCACCTATTCCACTGCATCTGCCCACATTTGCATCAATACAGGTGCTGTTTTTTGTTGCACTCCACACTCTATGGAGTGTATGTAGAGTGCAGATCCCCTACAATATGCAAGGATACCCTCTAGTGAGTGACTTCGCACATCACTCCATTCATCTGCAACCAAACTTACCCCATATTTTACCCATTTCTCTTTCACAGGTTCAATAGCTTGCTTAACTGCCACCACCTCATCCTCTAGAAGCTTGCTCCTCAAAGCATCAAATGTGGGAGGGGTATATGTGGATCCAAATGTTTTGATTTCTAACACCATCTCTTTGAAGTAGGGTGATCTAGCAACATTGAAGCTAATCCCATTGGAGTAAAAAAATCGGGCCACAGCTGCATCTACTTATGCCTTTCTTTGCGGATGCCATGATGTGTAAAGACTGCCCTGCCTATGTGAAGTAGACCGAGGTGTAGCAGGAATATTAGCAGGAGCTCCATGTGCACTCGCAGAAGAAGAAGCCGTAGTAGCAGAGGGAAGAGGACTCCGAAATTCAGTGGCCTGCTGAACACGTGCTGCATGAGCACCTGAAGAAGCTCCTACACCAGTGGAAGCCATTGTCTTTGCCCTTTTTGTAGTGTGCAATACTTCAACCTCTCTTTGCAACCTTTCTTTCTCTTGTGGTGAGATTACGGAGCATAGCCCAATCCCCTCATCCTTAATGCCAAGAAGATGACATTTGACCCTATCAGGGTTCCCTCCTCGCTCCAATCCACACCATCTGCATCTAAACTTGCGAGCTCCTCCTTTCTTGGAGTCATACTTGCCTACCAAATCAACTTGGCTCCACCAATAATCCGATTGGGTGAACTCCTTCTCTTGCTGAGGGACAATGCTTTGTGAAGCCATATCCATGAGCAAAAAGAGCACTTGTACAAGCTGCAATAGATCAAATTTCAAAGGGAAAAGCCAAGGTTGCAGCCAAAAAACAGCAAGATGTTTGTGGCAAGAGAAGCATAGAGATTCGAGAAAGGAAATGTGCTCACCAGTGACCAAAGCCGGGTGTCCAAAAGAGTAGCCACTCGTAGGGCTGGGACTCGGGACTTGGGAGAGAACCAGGCGGGCAAGAAATCGAGGGGGAGAGCAGCAGGCAGAAGGGCAAAAACACGCAACGGCGCGGGCAGCATTTTTATTGTTTTGCCCTCTTTTTAGGTCACGCCCGAAACGGCACCCGAAACGGCGCATTTCGGGTCTGAAACGGCGTTTCAGATGCCGTTTTGGCGTTTCTGATCGCCATTTCAGCCTGCGTTTCGGGTTTCGGGGCCGTTTCGCGTTTCGGGGGGTCTGGCACGGGGGAAACGGCGTTTCGGGCCTTTGTTGCGCCGTTACGGCGTTTCAGCGTAACTATGATTCCAGGGCCATTGGGATATAGAAAGCTATCTCACAGTTTTTTCCTATACCTCGAAGAAACTCCTAATTTTTTAAACGTTTAACAGTTTGTTCTGGTGACAATGATCAAGGGACATTCCCAAACTCATTCTGCAGAAAAAATATGAATTCAGAAAACTCTCAACATACCATAATTGACCACCCATGAATTTTAAACAACTCTGCTTATGTAGAGTGACAAACAATTAGACAGTCACCCTTCCCCCATTTTGGCCTCCGTATTTGCCCCAAGTGTTTGTTACGGGACTAATCTTAAAAAGTCTATAAAAACTTCGGTTCCAACACTCAATATATATAGATAGATAGATCTAGGAACATGCCCAAACTGATCCTCTAAAAACAACACATAGTGCAGTTTCAATCATGATATTCACGCACAAGATCGCAGGGACTGTTAGCAGCCAAACAAAGGCTGCCACTCCTCCCTAGATTCACGCCGGGTGCGGGGTCCCCAAGCCCGTCCCATAGCCACACGCATGCTCCAAAAGTCCCGGGTGGGGATGACTGGAGGGCTCAAGAGCTCAATATATCCAAGGTTCTCCAAGGGTAGGAATGATTAATGGGATTGCCACCACCACCCCTTGTACACGTGTCCATAGTGCGGCCTTCCTTCATTTCCTTTGTATTTTCCAAGGGCCTAAATCTGCACATGTTGCACATGCGAGGGTGAAGACCATTACCTCCAACACCCCCTTAAGGACAAACCCCGGAGCATTAAATCCAAGCACTAGCCAAATCAAGCCAGCACAACAAACAAGTCCACGTAGACGAACTACATGGGTCAACAAATCCAAGATGCCCAAAGTGCCTCAAAGACCACGCAATCAACGACGCTGCACTTTCAAGATCGCGGCACTCCACAATGAGTTGTACTGAATGCTTGCCTGTGCAGATCACTACGCCTCTGCACAAGCGCACAGGATCCAGGGTCCAGACTCCAAAAAACTGCGCAGCCGCCAGGTGTACATACGCGACAACCGTGCCAAAACCTGCTCTGATACCATGTTAGCAGCAAACAAAGGCTGCCACGTGTCCCTGGATTCACGCCAAGTGCGGGGTCCCCAAGCCCGTCCCATAGCCACAATCATGCTCCACAGCTCCCCAAAAAGTCCCAAGAGGGGATGACTATGGACGGCTCAAGAGCTCAATATATCCAAGGTTCTCCAAGGGTACACGTGTCAATAGCATGGCCTTCCTTCATTTCCTTGTATTTTCCATGGCCTAAATCTGCACACACTACACATGCGAGGGTGAAGGCCATTACCTCCACCAGGGACTAGCTACTACAACATCCCCACCGACGTCATCAGCGCCCAACAATTGGTGTAGATCAGAGTATAAACATATGCTCACACATCCAAAATCCACACACCCACACATACTTAAACATCTATTTATACCAAGGTCTTCGTACTGAGTTTCTGTTAGCACTCCAAAGGTGAAGGGCAGTCTCAACCATGACAAAGGCTAGCATTAAAGAAGATGGCTAATCAAAAAGTAGTTCACATCCTCGTCATTCAAGCTATGACTGCTTGTGAACGCTATACGATTTCATTCTCTCTCAAAGGGTATCTGAGCCAAAAAAAAAAAAAAAGCTAAGACAATCTAGCTATTCGGGCAACACACCACCTAAGACATATAGAATCTATCACAATATCAGGATTCAGCAAGCCGCAACATGGACGAAAACTTCACATGTTTGCTAATACAACAGGAACATATATCTAGATGAATCCAAGAACACATCCTCTCCCAAGGTTGAAAACAATAAACTCCATCATGCACAGCGGGGACACACTCAACTCTCATTGCCTGGTCCCGGCATAGGCAGTGGACATTGGCATCTCTGCAAACACAATCCCAGCTTGACAGCACAGCTCTCTTTCTCCTGGCCCATTACTCCAAGATTCCTTATCAGTGGTTATCACATCTTCCGTGGTCCAGCAGCTCAGGCACAAATCAGAGCATGCAAAACACGTTACAGCTGGAGCTTGAATGCTATGGTAATTTACTGTGGCTCTCTACATCATTATTTGACTACTTGGCACCTGGGGTTCCCAATAAGTTCACCTCCTTTAAAATGGGAGTCTCACTGTAAAATCCCATTTTAAAGGAGGTGAACCTCTGTCCAGCCATGCTGCTGCCATTATTCAGGAAAAATCACAATGGTATGGGTATTGTTCACTGTGCTGGCAGATTGCAGAACATTAGCTGGGTTCTGTTGTCTAGCTACAGGATGGACTGTTTCCCCTTGTTTAAAGCAAGTGGTAGATTGCTTCACAAGACTCCCCTTTGGTCATAACATGCATGAAAAGTAACCTCTCGTCTCCTTTCTTGAAAGACACAAGAATTAATCTGGCAAGCGAATCAATGCTTGTTATCTAGGCTTCAAGATGCATGACATATAGGAGCTCAGAGCTACTTAGAATCTCGAGAGTACAGTTTTGCCACTAGAATCTTCAGACTACAGCTTTTATGGTTATTTCCTGCCATCAGAAAATTATTTTTCCAGGCTTCTCCAAACTGTCCTACTTCAAAAGCATGCTGGGATGTTTCTTTGTAAAAAATTAAAAGCTATTGCATCATATTGAAGCTGAGAAACTTTAACTTAACAAAAGAACCAACAACGACAACCATCAAACTTTTTCAGCTTCAGATTGATTCTTATAACTTTCTCATTTGACATGCACAAAATTGCTTCAGAAGCTGAAGATGTCTTTGCAGGCAGAAAGGTGGCCATCTTGTCAAAACTATATGATAAACCCTTTGATGAAGAACACAGATCTACTACATCAAAGGTAAAGTTAAGCACAGTTCATGGTGTTCAATGCTTCCTTCTGGAATGCAATTTGGATTCTTGACTGCCGTTTGTGCTAATTCCATCGGAAATAGAAAACTTGGACTATCAACATCACAGAATATTGCTTTAGATTTCCTCATATTGCTTCGTATGGTTAAGGATTTGGCTCTCCTCTGTTATATTTTCGAAGGTGAGGCTTACATGCTAAAACTGTCAACCGTTAGAAAATAACAGAGACAGACACAGTTCAAAAACCTTGTATTTTCAAATATTCTTATGAGCTTCCCCAAAAGCCGTTTATCCAAAAAGGTGGTAACGTATGCATGCCAGACGATAGGAAAACTATTATTTGGCTGCTTCTTTTATTCATAGGTTTTAAACGTATACGATGCAGGACTGCACAGAAACACGTTCCTATTAAGGGACCTGGGATGCCTTTCCACGTTCCCAGCATCAAAAGAACGGGGAAAAACTTTCCACAAATTATATATGCACATAACTTGCAGGAATAGGAATTGGCGTTCCCTAAGTTCCCTTTCCGTTCCCGTACACCTGTGACACCATGTAGCGTACACAGTGTGACTTTCTGGGCATTAGGCTTAACCTGGCAAATACCTCAAACCTACAACGAAGTAGGGAGCCCTATGCTGCAATTCCTCAAACACAAAAAACCCTTCCAATCACTTTCCGTTTTTGTCGAACGCGGCCCTTACAGATAATTATCCCTTCCACTTCTATCCACTTTTTAAAAGACACCATCACGACCGACAAGGACACCAAATGCGTGAAGGGTTACTTACGGCTGCTTGACCCGAACATAGCCATGGATGCCAGGAAGGTCCCTCGACCCTGCACATGGAAAAAACACCCTGATTACCGTCTGTGCGGGGGGGGGGGGGGGGGGGGAGCCAGATCATCCGCGAGAAACAAGTTCGATTGAAGAATCGGGGTGAAGAAAACGAAAAAACTGGGAGATATGACAAACATAACAGGTGAGAAAATGGAACAACGATGGAGGTGGAGATGAAAGGCAATTACCCTGAGGAGCTGGGGGGGAGGAACTTGGAGAAGGGAAGGCGATGGAGGCAAGCAGAAGGGGTGAGTGGATCTGTGTGTGTGCGTGTGTTTTGGATGGCTTTAAAGAAGAAGAAGAAGAAGAAGAAGATTGGCGTAGAGCTTGTGCTCTGGTTTTCTCGGCTTATTATTTAAGCTGTGCTTAAGTTATAAGCTACGTGCTTAAGTTAAGTCTACCCATGCTTAACCCCTAAGCTACGCGCTTTTAACCCCTTATCAAAACTGGCCTCACCTTAGGGCACACCTCTTGAGAAAATACTAGAAACCAGACTTTTGCGGGGGTGGAAACCGCGGTTGGACCCCCCCCCCGGTTCATTGGTGGAATGATTATGCAGTCAGAAGTACCTTGCTTTCTCCCCACGCATTGCACCCTTAGTGGTTTCCAGTATCTCCTTGAATTCTATTAAGTGGTTTCCAACATTTTCCTCCAAATTCAAGCAAGCCAAGGATTTCCACTTTGATAAGCCTTCAATGAGCATATTGCTATCTCAATTCATGTGGGCCCTCTGCTTTACATGGCTGCTTGTTTTACCAATGCTATATCACTACCGATAGAGGGGCATGCATTTTATTTTCCCTTGCTTTCATTGTTTCTTACATCTTGCAAGTCCATTCATTTTGTATCTAATAATTCGTGCAAAATGTAATCTTCATAAAGTCTTAAAAAAATAGGTTTAGATAAGTCTTCTTATCATTTTTTACAAATGTATAGAATCATGCTCGTGACCTCTTGAGAAAAGGTGGAATTTGATATTGTAACTATTTAATGCACATTTGGTCATTTGTTTTGTCATTGTGGTTTGCAATTTAGATTTTCTTTAGAGCATTACAATGCTAAAAACATGTATTGAGCATATACTCTTATCAATGATTTGGATTAGAGATTTGTGAAAATAGTAATGAGTTGTGTTTATCATGTAATTGGCTGTGGAATGGAATGGTAAGGATATCATTGTGGATGGTGGAGAAACTATGAAAGAGTGCATACATAGTTTGTCAGTCGTGTTTTCAATCTTTGGGATTTAGAAGTTAACTGTCTTTATTTTAGATTACGTACAATTCAAAATCTCTCTAATGACATTATGTCTCCTTGAACATATTGTTCATTATCAAAGTGTAAGGTTGGTATTTAACCAACAATTTTGGGATCATTGTTTTGAGCACATGCATGCATGTGTGTCTTTGTGTGTGTTTAAGTCCTACAGAATCTGAAATATATGTCCAATGGAAGAGTGTGAAATGTTCATTGGGTCTTCTCAAGTTCGTATCTCCTAGAGAGCTGATAAAGTTGGGAGATTTGACCTACGTTCACATGAACCTAAAAAGGGTCTACACAAAAAGACCCAAAAAAAACTAGAATAGAATTATTACTGAGTATTATATCACCTAGAAGGATAGGCTTCATGAAGATTCAACATAGCAACAAGTTACTAACTTAAAGAAAAGATTCCGTGGCTTTATTTTCAAGGACATGAATGTGTAAAGGGGGGGGAGAATGCACCATCCCTAGCTAATGCAAGCTAGCTAGTCACACACCTATGAGTGAAGAGAGAAGCGAGTGGGTGGAGTCAGTAACCTAGGAAGGGTGATTGTAACCAGAGATATGGATGTTTAGAAGGGAATGGAGCTTGTTTAGAAGTGGTTTCCCCAACATTTTCCTCCAAATTCTAGCAGGCCAAGGATTTCCAATTTGATAAGCCTTCGATGAGCATATTGCTATCTCAATTCATGTGGACCCTCTGTTTTACATGGCCTCTCTCTTGTTTTACCAATGCCATATCACTACCGATAGAAGTCTTACACTTAGAGGAGCGTGCATTTTATTTTCTCTTGCTTTCATTGTTTCTTGCATCTTGCAAGTCCATTCATTTTGTATCTAATAATTCGTGCAAAGTGTGATCTTCATAAAGTCTATATAAAACAAGTATAGATAAGTCTTCTTACCATTTTTTTGCAAATGTATGAAATGATGCTCGTGACCTCTTGAGAAGGTGGAATCTGGGATCGTAACTATTTAATGCACATATGGTCATAATCTGAAATATATGTCCACTGGAAGAGTGTGAAATGTCCATTGGGTCTTCTCAAGTTCATATCTCCTAGAGAGCTGATAAAGTTGGGAGATTTGACCTACGTTCACATGAACCTAAAAACGTTCTATACAAAAAGACCCAAAAAAATCTGGAATAGAATTATTACTAAGTAATATATCACTTGGAAGGATTCAACATAGCAACAAGTTACTAACTTAAAGAATAGCTTTCGTGGTTTTATTTTCAAGGACATGAACGTGTAAAGGGGGGGGTGAATGCACCATCGCTAGCTAATGCAGGTTGGCTAGTCACACACCTATGAGTGAAGAGAGAAGCAAGTGGGTGGAGTCAGTAACCTAGGAAGGGTAATTGTAACCAGAGATATGGATGTTTAGAAGGGAATGGAGCTTGTTGCTAATTATGGTAGTGGATTGTGACTATAGATTGGCATAGGGTGTTCCATGTCGAGGCCCAGTGCTTCAATAGTAGATTATACTAAAGGCATGGCAATTCCTAGCGAGCTAGATCAATGCACCCAAAGGATGGGATTTGGTATCAGACATGGATTCTACTGTCCTAGACTCCCTGTTTCTTTCATGCTATGGGACACAAAGTCAAATCTAGAGTCAAGCCATGTGTTTCTACCCTATGACCTCTAGTCAAGACATGGAGGTCTACTTATCTAGAGTGACACTTAATCTCCAAGGAGATCTCTTGGCCTACTTATCTAGAGTGACACTTAATCTCCAAGGAGATCTCTTGACCTAAAGTCAAGCCACATGTCATTACTTGTGTCTTCTACCTATAGTCACATTGTGTGTCTTACTTGTAACCACTAGTGCTTAAGAATGAGCTGAATGCTTGATGGTTGGGTGGTGAGTTCTACATGTTAGACTTCACATGGGAGAGTGGGTGAGAGACAATGACCAAACGATAGAGGCAGGCAAGAGTACACATGTATTGATTTGATTTTTTTGGCAACATGCATTATAGGTGGAGTTAGCCTTTTGTTCCACACACTACACATTACAAGTGATGTCACACAATCAAATCTAATCTATTCTACTCCAAAAGGTCAAGTGACCTTTCAAACTCACAAGTCACAAATTCAAAAACTTGGTAGAAACATTTTTGAGTTCAGGGCATGATTCATGGTGCACTTTAATATTTAGTCAAAACTTGGGAATTCCACTTCCTCATTAAACTTCCAATCTAAAGAGTCATATCCTTGTCATGGATTTCTAGGGACACTCTTAACGAGGGTTGCCAATAAACAAGGGGTAAGCCCATCCCCAACAATACACAAATTATGATGAAAGAAATATCATTTTCTTGTACATGGGTGGGATGAGAATTCTTGTCGAAGATAAGGGATGCATTGTTCCTTCATGGCTATCCTCATTTTCTTGTCCATGGAACATGAGAATTGTTGGCCAAGTTAAGCGATGTATTGTTCATTATTGGCTGTCCTAAGCACAAAGGAGAGGGATCCTTAATGGAGAGGTTGATATTCTCTCTAGTTAACTCACCCTGCCACCATCATCTTACTCCCTCCATAATCAAAATCAATTTGTGTGCCTTGAGAGCCATGAACCTTTGGTCCAAAGAGCATACAACTATGTTTTGAGGTTTTGTATAGAGCAATTTCATTCTCTTTCTCTATTTCTAAAGAGCAGCACTTTGATGAGGAGCTCTCTTTCTAAGCAAGACCACTCTAATGGCCCTTGTTTTTGTCCAAGTATAGATAACCCTTGGGACTAGAGAACAAAAATATGGGAATGAAATGTGCATGTGAGTGTTGTTGAATGTAGCCCTTGGCTCGATCCATAATGTTACATTAGATCCTACTTTACCACTCGACTTTAATCTTGAGACGGGAAAACATAGACAAACCAATTGAAAGAGTGGGTTTGAAGTAAGCCTTGTTTATTCCCAGCATCATTGGTTGTGCCTTACGCACACAAAATATGGAGAATCATGCTTGCCACCAGTAGTTATCGCCCGATTGGTTACTCTTCCCCTTAATTCACAACATCCATCAATAATGCAAAATATTTCAAGCATAAGAAACCTTGGAATCAATCACCAATATTATTCAATCTTTTAGCATTTAGGTGATGCAAAACCAATAAATCATAGATGGATGGTGCACACATGCGATGCATACCATCACATGGTGAATGCACATCTATCTTTCTATCATTTCATATGAAGTTTTCCATTATGCATGCAAGGAGATACCCCTTTGGTATGACATTATCACAATAGGTACAAATGGATTTGCACTGAACACTACCCACACATTTGTCTATCTACAACTTTATGATTCTCAGACCTTTGACATCTATGTCTACATGTCATATCTCTCCTTGTTAAGAAAATAGTCTCCTTGTGCATCTCTTTTTTCTCCTTTCAGCATTTTGAGTGTCTTTCAAATTATTCAAGAGTATTCACAAGTATTCAAGAGCCTTCACAATTGTCCTTCCTTTGAATAATGGTTGTTCATTTTGTAATTTGGCTTTTTTCCTTTTAATAATCAATTCTTGACCTTTGGATCTTTTCCCTTCATTTATTCGGGGGATCAATGAGAATCCCCACATTAAGGAAGCACATGATGGGACTATTATTGGCAAAAGGGGATAAGTTATATTGGAGGCATACATAGGGGCTTAGGGTAGAAGCTAAGGGATTTTGAAGACATAACCTGGGGTAGGGGGTTTTGAAGACATAAATTAGGGTATTGATGGGTATCCATAGTTGGCATAGCCAAAAAGCAGAAGAGGCATGATGGGAGTAGGGGGAAGGGCTCAAAATGTTGTCAATGAAAGTCGTCCCTCTATGCTGGAGGATCGGGGGGGAGAGTATGAAGTGAACAAGTGATAGCTAACTGTAGACTATGATGTAGTGTACATGATGATGTATGTATACTCTATTTTTTTTGGAGTAGAAATTTGTTTGTATCAAATATATACATCTTTAACCCTTAAGGTTAGGGTTAGGGTTTGATCCTATGCCCTATGTGTGTGTGTGTGTGTGTGTGTGTGTGTGTGTGTGTGTGTGTGTGTGTATGTATAAATTGCATTGGATAACTAGAGCGTGCATGCATAAAATATTTTTGGAATTTTTGGTGTGTATGATAGCAACAAAAATTGAAAAAGAAAACTAAAAATATCAAAGTAATATGTGCATATGTGAGCATAGGAACTACATAATAGAAGCCTATACAAGGAGTATAGCTTAGATTTAGAGATGTTACATAAATATGTGTTTCCCTCGCTTAAGTGTAGATAATCCTTTTCCACTCTTAAATTGTAGATAATCCTTTTCCTTGATGACGTTTTGCACGATTAAAATATAAATTATATCTATTCAATGTTTGGCAACTATCCCTATGGGTTGTAATCTTCAAGGTTGCTTGCCATGCTTCCTTAAGATCAATAGATCCATCTCCACTTGCATGCACCATCTGACCTTGAGTTCCACCCTCCTCCATGGCATGCACAATGAAAAAGGTGCCCGTTTAATGTCTCGTGGGAGAAATATGAGTGACACCTGTAGAATTCTCACTAGGACAACATAATTTTACCAAAATACATACATCGTATATGAGGGATTGGGTCAAAGCAAAGCCATTAAAGGATAGCATAGCTGGAGGTCTCCATTTGGTAGAGTTGAGTCTCTTTAGAACTCCTTGTATCATCACCCACAATCTTCAAGCTTTGATTGGCAATAGCCTTATTACAAGCATAGCTTAGGGGCACATGCAATATGAATATCAAGACCTTTCAAAGGCTCCAAAAGCCTTGGCCCATAAGATCCTAAGTGAGCTTTGGAGCTCTATGGAGCTTCATGTTCCATGGTCAACCTCACTATGTATTGGATCTGACCACTTGCAACTCTTCCAAGGCTCATTCAACATCATGAGCCTCCATTCAAGTTATGCCAGAGCATCACATTCAATGGTGATCATGTCCACCAACTCCATGTGGCTCCAAAAGCCTCTTTTGTACTCCTACAATCAAGGTGGGTAGCTCCATGCAATGTAGTATAGCAATTTCCAATTCCAGCCCTCTATGCCTCTCCATTAAGAGTACCACCACCTTATTTTATGTTGCTTGTGGCTTCAATCTCTTTGGTGCCATTCTATCTCATATCTCCATCTATAACCGTAAACTCCATCCATGTGAACTCTTGTCAACCTCATTTTCTATGCCCTTATACCTATTATGGCCCATGGCCCATGTTTACTCCATCAATGTGTGGCCTCTCTTTAGGGCTTGTAAGGCTAATATGCACTTATATAAGGATCAAGGCTAATCCTTAATCCACGAATCATTACACAATTATCAAGTCTCGAAGTATCATATTTGAATTCCCTTACATTTTTCTTATTACTCACCATCACCCTCTCACTTCCCATAACTTTGCCTTCACACTAGCTAGTGTGCTTTAAAGACTTTCTTCTTCTACATAACAACTACTTTGTTTACCAACATATTTAAATTTTCTTTTGGTAATCTACACAATGATGATGTGGAGGCAAAAGTGGCAACACATGCAAGACCACCCAACACCCTAACACATGGAAAATTAGTTCGATCATAGCACAATAACACATGGCACCTTATCTACCATGTTAGAAGGTTAAAACACGGTAGCATGGAGCCACATTATTAACATTTCCATGCCATTGAAAGTAGTCATTAGTAGCACATGGCAACTTACCACACTATCACCAATTCCCACATCATCCTTTGTGCTATTTGAGGAAACGTGCTTCTATCCATGCACATGACCACATGCCCATCCTATTTTGATGAGCATTAATTTTTTTGTAAACATGGTAAATTGGTTTGATTAAATTTTCCTAGATATGATTCAATAGGCTATTCCCCTATTAGTTAAAAGCTCAATTAGTCTAGTTTTCATGATAAAGTGTAATCTCTTCTAGTCTTATTGAAACTGATCAGCATATTATAATAAAAATTACAATAATTAGCTATTTCCCAATCATGTTTGCCTCAAATTATGGCATCATATCTCAATTGATATCTAGGCACAGCTAGAGCTCGTGTGTTCTTTTTCACAAGATTGGTGTTAGGCTTAACTTGAATGTGATGATATCCTTGTTAAGGGGGTTTAGAACTCCGCATTTGTGTTCGGATTAAACACATTGCAAGGAAAAGGGTTGATGTTTCTACTTGAATCTCTTGCCACACTCGAAAGTATTCTCAATGTGTGTTCTAAAAGGAACTCTCTCTCTCTCTCTCTCTCATTTTGTATTGTAGATTTCAGGGAAAGATGATTAGAGACTTTCAGTATACAGATAGACATGGAAACTCGTAAATTAAATTCCATTTACTTTACAAAAACATTCACTTGATACATTCTTTATTCTAGAAGATGATCCCTCTCTAACACATCATGCGGATTACATATTTTTCAATTACAATAGATTCCCAAAAGTTACACCCTTATGATTGTACCCTTTTGGATCATACATGCTTTTTTCCCCTTATCTGGGTGGTAATTTTCCTCTGTCAGCACCTGTCACATCTCGATGGCTAGAAATTCTTGGAACAAAATTTCTGACCAAAACCCATAAGAGCCAGGTTTCTAATGTTCTTCATCCTCCAACTATAATTAACCCCCTTTCTAGTGCAACACCTCACCAAGCTAGGACCATGTTGAAAAATAAATGGAAGGGCTTGGTGCAGTACCAAGATTCCATTTACTTTGAAACGTGGTTGTCAACTACAATATAGAGTTTGAATACAATTCAAAAATGTGCCAAATAACAACAGTCAATATATTCTGATTACTTTTTAATTTCTATGGGACATAGTTAATCCACATTCATGTGCAGTACTGGACTGTAATTTTCTATAGGTTGTTCCTCTATTTCAGACTTCTCAAGAACATGAGGTTCCTCCTCCACACTTTCAAAATTTGAATACGACAACAATTGAATTTTCAGCTTCTGTCCTACCTTGGTCATATCATCATCAATAGGGGAAATATTTTCACAACTATCAGCAACATTTTGAATTAAATCATCTAAATTTTGAAGAATGGCAGCATCCATTCCTGTTTCTTGTTTGGGTATCAATTCATGCTCAACAGGTTGAGAAATACAGAAACCTTTGCTCAAGGTTTTAGTAGCTACTTTGTCTTTCCATGGGTAGATTTACTGGAATTTCCAATTGCTCTAGATCTACTCTTTGTCCTGCAATATTTAGTAATACAATTGTTTTGTTAGCAAAATTTGGTGACAAAAGAGTTCTTAAAGGAAAGCTTAACCTGGCCAAAGAAGTTTCTGTTTCCCCAAGGCATAGTGGGTTGTCTCCCTCCATCAATGAGTCTGTCATCCTAGAACTCTCCATGACAGGGACCTTGCATCTCAAGTCATAGACTTCTTTTTGCAATTCCTCCATCTGTTTTCTCAACAGGAAGTTTGTTGTGGCTTCTTTTTTATAGCCCCAGGCATGTAGTTTTTGTTTTTCTAGATGGACTAGTTTGTTTTGGATTTGAGCCCATAAACCTGCCATGTACTCTAATACTTGAACTTTCAAAATTTCCACCTCTAAAGATGGCATGAAGGTTCCCATTATTTAAGTTTCCTCATCTACCATGGTCTTTAGTTGTTTTTCCATGGGTTTAATGCTGACAGCTAATCCTTCAGCATAATATTTTCCACCTGCAAACTTTTGTTTGCCTATGCCAATTGGTCTATTTCCTCCCCCACATGTCTAGTTATGTCCTTGGACCAAATTTGTAGCCTCTACTCCATGGCCTCCTTCTCTGCTAGTTGTTCTTTATACTGTAGGATAGATTGTTCCATGCTTGCCTTTTGCTCATCATATTCTTCTGTCATAATCCTCCTTTCCTGGGCTTTGAGAACCACAAATCCTCTTTGAGACTTGTCCCAAAATGTCATTATCTTTTTTTAAAAATTTCCATTCATCATACACTAACTCCATTTGGATGCTCCTGTGCTCTTCTTGTTGATGGAAATTTTCCAAAATTATAGTGCCTTTCTTGCCCCATTATATGAAATATAAGTTTGTTTTGGGGGTTCATCTTCCGATTTTGTCTCATGTCTCCCTTCCACTGGAGATGAAGGTTCCTTGGCCTATGTCTCTATAGCTTCATCCATTAGCTCCATTGGTTGTGCTGGTATCTCTTGTACTGTGTCATTCTCTGGTATCTGTGGCCCCGTTTGCATCTGCTCCTCCTTTTTTGGTTCCTTCTCTACCTCTTTTGATTGTTCATCTATGGGAAATAAAATCTTCTTCTAGTCTTTTGGGTCATTAGGCCTCCTTGGTGTGGTTTTCACTTGGAGAATCTTCCTCTTGATCTTTGGCTTTTCCCCCTGATTCTCTTGAACCTTAATTACATCTAGTGGTGCATTTAATCCTTTGTTCTTGTTTTCTAGGTACTCCTTAATCTCCTCTACTGTATACCCTACCTTCAATAAAGCATCAAACTGCTCCTATCTCTCAGATTCCTGCAAAACTTCATTTTAATATCTACCTCTTCTTCGAACGATTTTGGGATGCATTGTCAAGGCTCGGGACATTGGGCATTTGGATAAAAGAGCAAATAGAGTTGAACAAAGTTTACAGTGTTGAACACTTCTCCTCTTATCTTTGTTTGTGATCTCCCCATGATCCTATCCATGAAAATTTATGCCCAGTTTACCCTGTGGCTTGTCTTGGCATAGTGCATCAGTGCATAGTTGTTGGATGAGAAACAATCATGTTTCATCTCACAGCAGTAGAACCCTTTCCAAAAACTAGTAACATTGCTCCTTCCGCTGCTCACCTTGTGCATTTTTCACCAAAAAATATCCCTTAAAGTGAACCCGAGGGTCAAATTCCTTCATCATGATCTTGTCTGTGTACCTGTTTGGTGGTCTGGAAATCAATTCCATTGTGATTGGTAGGCTCGACGTCAAACTACCCCCCGTACTCTGAAGGTGGTAGAACTATTCTTCTGCTTCCATGCTCATCACCCACATCCACCATGGTAGCTTGTGCTATGCATGCAATCTCATATTGCATAGCCAAATTGCATTTTGTACCACACCGTCATCCAAACTAAACCTAAAATCCGTAAAACATGTCGAAGTATTGAGAGACAGTCTCTTACCAATTGTGACAGGCTCCACCATTTGTTCTTCATCTTGTTTGATCATCTTCTTCGGGGCTTGGCTCCTAAGTGACCACTGCATCGCCCATGTCACTCTACGTTTCTTCATGGTTGAGTTGAAGCCAGTTCCAATCACTCATAGACTTGTTGAACTACTTTTAGCCTTCTCCTTGAGCTGACTGTCTTCATCTTCAGGGAGATTACATAGTGCACCTCGCATGCTAAGCGAGCTGAAGGAGAATCTGATGCGATTGACAAAGATGAGGAATCCAAACTTGTGTTTAAAGGACAGAGTTGTAGGGATTGTGAGTATTCACGCAATGGGAGTACAAATTTTTAAATGGTAACTTCCACATGTACGAAACCATTGGACTCAACTCTAACAAACTCTGATTTGTTAGATCCATTTTGAGTCGATTCGAGTATTTTCGACCTGTCAAACTTGTTCCGTAGACCGAGAAAAGGCTTTAGCAAAAAAACCATTCATGGGTTTGGGTAGAACAAAACCATGCATATCCCTTGACCAGAACGTCCCTTGACCCATATCCTTAATGATTTTAAGGCACAACTTCAGTTTACCCAAGAATTTTCCCAACTTGGAGTTGAACATCAAAACCCAATCTCCTTCTTTAAACAACTTGTATTTTATGTTTCTTCTCACCCATGCCTATCTTCATGATTGAATAATTTGTGTTGTATACCATATTTTTAACCGATCTTCTTCAAGGTGTGTGAGTTGCTCTTGGAAAAATTCCACTGACTATTTTGAATCCAATTTCTCTCCTTTGATCCACAGGCTGCCCACAATGAACTCCATTGGAACGACAACTTCTAATCCATAGACCAGTCAAAATGGTGTCATCTTTGTGGTGACTTTGTATGCTGTCCAGAATGCCCACAATGCTGAGTCAAGTTTGGTATCCCAGTCCTTCTTATTTTCTGACACTATCATTTTTAAAATGTGTTTGATTGATTTATTGTTGCTTTTTGCCTGCCCATTACATTGTGGGTGATATGGTGATGCCACTTTGTGTACAATCGTGTGAATTGTCATTAGCTTCTTTACTGCCCTTCCCAAGAAGTGGCCTCCTTGATCCGATACCAATTCAATCAAACATCCAAACCGAGTTATGATCTTTTGATATAGGAGCTTCGCTGTACAACTATGGTCAGTTGCTTGTCATTCCTAGGTTCCAGAGTTTCTTTTTTGTTTTCTTTGCTACCCTCTTCTTCTTCTTTCATTTCTTTTTCTTTTCATCATCATCCAAATTATTGTTGGAATTGTCATTGCTTGTGGCAGATTCGGAATTGGACTCACTTTCCGATTCGTCTTTCCGCATGTTTGGCTGCCTCTATGAGAGTGTTAAATCCATTCTAACCTGCTAGAATAGCCATGCCACTAACTACACCTCTAATCTATGACTGCAGTTCCTTGTAGAAATAGTTCACCATTGTTTTTGGTGTTGGTCTTTCAATGAGTCAAGTCTTGCATTCAAATTGAGAAATTTCTGAGCATAATCCCCCACTAATAGCTTTTTCTATTTCAATTCCCTCAAATTTTTCCAAACATCACTTGGAGACTTCTCCTTTCTGAATCCTTCTAGAAATGACATCCTCAGCTCATTGTATGTTGTAAAATTTGCCAATCCATACTGGGTGAACCATCTCATTGCTTTACCTGCAAGTGTTCTACTTAATTGTTGGAGCTTTTCTTGGTCTTCAAACAAAGTGTTGAAGCCGCTTTCCTGCCATCGTGTCTCTAATTGGGCCACATGACTGTCCAGATCTCCCTTCTCTTTTTCACAAAATTCCAAAAACATACATTTCAAACTGGCCACATTTGGGTGTGCCACTGGTGGTACCGATGGTTTTGGAAGTCTTGGTGGACTCTCTAGTGCTCCTTCATTTGGCTCTTCACCCTCCTTTTGTGGGCTATTTGGCACTGTGTAATATCCACGATTGTTGATTTCTAAATATGGCTCTATGTCTGTGCCTTGTTCCTTGTCATTCGTACAGCTCCCGGATTTAGTCCGTCTCGCTCCGGTCGCTCCGGTTCTATGTGTGTGCCTCTTTCTTTGTTTGGGTTTTGAACAAATTCTTGATTCTTTTCTTCTCCAATTTCATCCTCACTCATTGCTCCTTGGAGGTATTTCGGAGCAATGGAGTTAAGATCCTCGAGTTCTGGGAGATTAGCTAGTATACCCTCAATGTTTGTTCCGCTTTGTTTGAACGAATTGATAGGAATGCGATGATTCGCCCTTCTCAAATCTAACTCTCTGCACCACAGTGATCTCCAAATGAATATTGAATTGGTTTTCTGGGCTCTGTGCTTGGTCATCCTCTTGGATGTTGTTTGAGCCTAGTTCTCCCCCCTTAGTGGGATTTTAGGGTCAATTTCACTAGTGGTGATTTTTGATTCCTTGTTTTACTGTTGTGTTCACTCTCTTTGGAGTTGAACTTGCAGACATGTTCTTAGTGATATGGGATCTTCATCATTTCTTTTCTTTGACATTCATTATCCTGAAGGGGAGCAAAAATGCCTAGGTGGTGTGCGTAGCGAGAATGGAGTGTGTTCAACAGTAGAGAGTGTAGAGAGAGAGTAGAGGCTTGAGTTGGGTGTGTACCAGTGTGGTACACACAAAGAATGAAAGAATGTATTAATGTTTTAGGGTACGGTACACTTACACCCACAAGGGTGCGGTCACATGTACAAGTAAAATATATACACGGGAAGTAAGCGAAGGGCCTTTACACCCAACAACCTCCCACTTAAAGGTCATGAGCGAACCTTTAACCAACTCCCACTACTCGAATGCAATGCTCATGCTGAGCCTTTGCAAGACTCTTTGTGAGAGCATCTGCAGGGTTATCTTGTGTTTTGATCTTAGTCAGTGTGTCTAGACCATCATCGAGCACCTGTCTGTTAAAGTGGTACCGTACATCGATATGTTTGGTACGTGCATGAAACATGGCATTCTTAGCCAAGCATATGGCACTCTGGCTATCACATCCAAGTATAGGTGTTTTGGTGGGCAGCCCAAAATCCTTGACCAAGCGACCAAGCCAAACAACTTCTTTTGAAGCTTCAGTGGCTGAAATATATTCAGCCTCAATGGTAGAAAGTGCTACTATCTTTTGCAATCTAGAGCACCAAGAAACTGCCCCACCAGTCAAGGTAAATATGTACCCGCTAGTAGACTTGCGAGTATCTAAGTCACCTGCCATGTCTGCATCACAATATCCATGCAGATCTAATGTACCCTTTCCATAACAAATACATTTTCTTTGTGTGCCTTTAAGGTACCGAAAGATACATTTCACTACCTCCCAATGTGCTTTGCCAAGATTTGACATAAACTTGCTTACAACTCCCACTGCATGAGCAATGTCAGGTCTAGTGGCAACCATAGCATACATGAGTGACCCACAAGCTAAAGCATAAGGAACACCCTTCATAGAGCTGGCTGCCTTGTCATCTTTTGGGCAATTTGCTTTGCTGAGCTTAAGGTATGGTGGTAATGGAACACCAAGTGGCTTAGCACTGCCATAGAGAAACGGTCAAGTACTTTGCTGATGTACTTTTCTTGTGAGAGAAATAAGAGCTTCTGCTCTCTATCTCTCGTCACACGCATGCCCAAAATATGTTCAGCTACACCCAAGTCCTTCATGGAAAAGGCTGAATTCAACTGTCTTTTTAATGCATTAACCTGGTTCTTATGCTTACTAGCAATAAGCATATCATCCACATAAAAGCACAAGGATAATAAGGCTTCCATCATCAGCCTTCTTTGTGTATAAGCAGTGATCTGCATTGCTTCTTTTAAACCCATGTGAGAGCATGAAGGCATCAAATTTCTTATACCACTGTCTAGGAGCCTGTTTTAAACCATACAAGCTTCTCTTAAGCTTGCACACCAAATGCTCCTTTCTTGGCATAACAAAGCCCTCTGGCTGTTGCATATACAGCTCTTCTTCTAAATCACCATGCAAGAATGCAGTTCTAACATCCATCTGATCCAGCTCAAGATCCATAGATGCTACAATAGCAAACAATACACGAAGAGTGGTCATTTTGACAACAGGTGAAAAGACTTCCTGAAAGTCAATCCCCTCTTTCTGTGTATAACCCTTAGCCACAAGCCTGGCTTTGTATTTGGGTTTGCCATCCACACATTTGATTTTGTAGACCCACTTGTTAGGAATAGCTTTCCTATCTTTGGGCAATGAAACCAAATCCCAAGTATCATTCTGATACAATGACTTCATTTCTTCCTGCATAGCTTGCTCCCACTTTTTCTTTAACTCACATGACAATGCCTCTTTATATGTGAGAGGCTCACCCTCATCTGTGAGTAAAATGTAGTCCAAAGAGGGATCAAACCTTCGTATAGTCTCTTGACACGTGTAGACCTTCTCACTGAATGATCTATGTTATCAGGCAATGGATCTACATCCAAAGGAATGTCAATAACCTCATGATTTGGCTGTTGAACTGCATTTTCAGGTTGCTGTAATACATTTTCAGGCTGCTGTAATTCATTTTCAGGCTGCTGTAATTCATTTTCAGGCTGCTGTAATTCATTTTCAGGCTACTGTAATTCATTTTCAGCATGCTGATTTTGTTGTTCAAACTAATTTTCAGCATCCCTTTACTGCCCATTTGCATCTGGCTAAATAATGACACGCTGATTATCATAACCAACATCAAATGGAGCTGAATTTTCAGTGGCTGATGGTTGTTCATGTGACTGGCCATGCTGAAATTTCACTTTCCTTTTGTCTACATCACTAGATGTGGCATTTTTCAGCAGCTTTGATTCAGTAAATACCACATCTCGGCTACGTAGCACCTTTTTCATGCTTGGAACCCAAACTCTATAACCCATTTCACCATCATCTCCATAACCCATGAAGATGCCTCTGAGGGATTTCATGTCAAGTTTGGTTCTGCTATCAACAGGCACATGTATGTAGCATTCACAACCAAAGACCCTTAAGTGGTCATATGAAGCAGGTTTGCCAGACCAAACCTCTTTAGGGATGCCACTATCAAGTCCACGATGTGGAGATCGGTTACAAATATGCACTGTGGTTTTAAGTGCCTCTCCCCAAAACAATTGCGGGAGATTAGTTGTGGACAGCATGCACCAAATCTTCTCACATAGAGTGCGATTCATTTGCTCAGCCACACCATTAGATGATGGATTATAAGGGGCTGTAAGCTCCCATTTAATCCCATTTTCATCACAAAAACTATTAAATTGTTTAGATACATACTCTCCCCCATTGTCTATTCTTATGCATTTCCGTTTTAAGCCCTTTTGAGTGCTAACAAATGCATAAAACCTTTTAAAAGCATCCAATGCCTCACTTTTCTGCTTAAGCAAATAAACCCATAGCTTTCTAGAGTGGTCATCAATAAAAGACACAAAATAACGAAAACCACTATGAGTTTTTATTGGCATGGTACATACATCGGAATGGACTAAGTCCAAGATACATGCCTTCCTAGAGGCTCCATGAGAGTATGAACTCTTTACATGTTTTCCAAAGACACAATCATCACAAAAGTCAAGCTTTGAGTTTTTTACATCAACTCTTCCAAGTGAAGAAAGTGCATCCAAACCCTTTTGGCTCATGTGTCCAAGACACTTGTGCCATAACTCCATGTGTGATTGCACTTCTGCAACTGCAACAAACTTTCCAAGAAGTGCCTTGTAGTGAAGATAATATAGAGTTCCCTTTTTACCACCTCTAGTGACCAGCATGGATCCTTTCTGTATTTTCCACATTCCACCACCAAAAGTAGTAAAGTAGCCCCTGCTGTCTAACTACCCAACAGAAAGCAAGCTCTTCTTAATGCCAGGTACATACATAACATCATGAAGAATCAATTCTTGGCCATTTTCAAGAGCCAAGTGTATGGTGCCCACTCCTTCAATATCACATGCATGATTATTCCCTAGGTAAACTTTCCCAAGGTTACCTGCTGCATAAGAAGAAAAACACTCCAAAGATGGAGTTAGATGAAATGAAGCACTACTGTCAACAATCCACGATTGTGATAGACCATCATGAGCAGACAACAAGGCATCTATCACATCCCTTTTAGTGATATACATGACTTCCACTGCCATAGCATGTGGATCTGCAGATGTAATCAGCAAATCGGCATCTTTATCTTCTTCTATCTCCTCAATGACAACACTAGATACCATATTTGCCTTCTCTGTTTCTTGAGGGGTAGAGTTGACATCCTTCTCATTCTTTTTGCCTTTTGCATTAGCCTGCTTCTTGCGTTCTTGCTCCTTTTTATAGTACCTGCAATCGGGCTTTTTATGCCCTTTGTGTCCACACTGATAGCAAGTGACATCTTGCTGTTTTTCCTTGCTTTTGCTGCAATTTTTATGCTTATTTGCAGAATTTGACTTCTTTTCAGTCCGTCCTCTAACATTATAGGCTGATCCACTGTTTTCCCCACTGGACTTGCTAATCTCCTCATTGAGGATAGAACCTCGCACACCATCAAATGTCAAGTTGGGGTTGTTGCTCAATGACACAACCAATGCTTCCCATGAATCTGGCAAAGTCATGAGCAAGAAGATAGCCTTTAGCTTAGGATCAAAAGCTGGCAAGCCTGCATCCTGTAACTGACTCAAAATACCAGTAAATGCAGTCAAATGCTCTGAGGCGGGCGTAGACTCATCAAGCTTCAAGTTGACCAGCTTTCGCATGAGATGAACCTGATTGACAGGAGTCGTATTCTCATATGTAGCCTTGAGTATTTCCCACTGCATATGCACTGTTGAGTCCCTTGATATCACCAAGATATCATCAGTAACTGCCATTTTGATGTAAGTAATGGCCTTTTTATTCATTTTAGCCCAATCCTCATCTGACAAACCAACAGGTTTTTGTTCTACCAAAGCATCTTCACAATCCTTCAAAAAAAGTATGCCTTGCATACGATCTTTCCAAAGATCAAAGCCATTGCCATCAAACTTGCGAATCTCAAAAAGATTCTTTGTGTTAGCAGTGGATGCACTTCCAGTCATTTTCAGCAATAAATTTCTGCAATAAAATGATGAATACAATCAGCCAATAGCAAGGTTGCTGTATATAACAGCAAATACACAAACTTGCACTTCAAAATGTGACTAAGAAGCAGATATTTTAATGCAATTTCAGTCCCAAGGGCTGATTATAGCATATACACAAACCAAATCTGATACATATGCATACAAGATAGCTCCCACTTCAATAATACATCACCGTAATGCACAAATGCAATAACCCGAGTGCTGTATGTGCCACTGTTTCACTGCACAATGAGCATTCAGCAATACATGTACCAAGAGAAGCTGCCTTTTCACAACATTTGATACATCCCAAGTCCAAATTTCTCCTACTCAGCAGTGAATTTGCTGTAATTCCACTATCAAAGCACCAATCGGCTCAAAATACATCACCAATGTGAAAAGCCCCAAATTTCTGTGCATAAATCTGCACAAATCTGAGAACTGTGCTTCTGCCATGACCTGCCGAGGTCACAAAACGTGACTGCGCTACTGGGAACGTGTCTGCCTGTGCTGAAACGTGACATGGAGACCTATCGCCTGGTGTCGTTGACTTCTGTTGCTTGTCTGTCCAGCACACTTTCTGAAACGTGACGACCTGTCCTGCGTTGACCTGTCTTGCACGTGCTACCGCCTGACCAATAGAGATGATGACTTCCTAATTTCTCACAAGCAAAGAGCTGGCGATGTCTCGCATAGGCTTTGAGAAGAGTGCACACCTTAGCCACAGCTCTGATACCAGTTTGAAGGGGAGCGAAAATGCCCAGGTGGTGTGTGCAACGAGAATGGAGTGTGTTCAGTAGTATAGAGTGCAGAGAGAGAGTAGAGGCTTGAGTTGGGTGTGTACCAGTGTGGTACACACAAAGAATGAAAGAATGTATTTATGTTTTAGGGTACGGTACACTTACACCCACAAGGGTGCGGTCACATGTACAAGTAAAATATATATACGGGAAGTGAAGCGAAGGGCCTTTACACCCAACATATCCTATGCTACGTGTGATGTGCCATGCCCACATTTGTTTCTGATTTATTAGGTTTCTGAAACAATTCCACAACCATACATGTTATGTTGATTATCGAAAAGATTGAGACTCGCTTCTTTATAGATTTTTGGATTTTAAGGAAAATTTTATTCGTATTTGTGACCGTGGTTCTTACTTCAATTTTTGAATTTCCATCAAATAGTGCTTTAATTCCATCTAGTAGCTATTCGGCCTGACAAATTTGTACAAGATCTGGATCAAAAACTTATTCACCCTCTCCACTTGTCTATTCCCCTGTGAGTGACAAGTCATAAGCTCTCTAGTTTTTGGTGTTGCCTTCTTGATTGTGCTTGCATCTTTCTTCGTGTGTTCCCTAAGCCATCACTTGAATTGCAGCATCAGTCTTGATCTACACAAGTGTGAGCACCAATGCTCATTGCACAACATTCCCCTTTGCCATTGTGATAGCACAAGATTAACATTCATCCATTGCTCCGGTCACCAAACTTGATTGAGTTTTTGAACCTGTAGGATCGCTGGTGCTAATGGGATTTTGAACTCCACATTTATGTTCGGATTGAGCAGGTTCCAAGGCAAAGGGTTGATGTTTTTGCTAGAATCTCTCACCACACTTGGAAATATTCTCAATGTGTGCTCTTAAAGGAACTCTCTCTCTCTCTCTCTCTCTTATTTCGTATTGCAAACTTCAAGGAAAGATGATCAGAGACATTCAATATACAGATAGACATGGAAACAGTAAATCAGATTCCATCTACTTTCCAAAAACATTCACTTGATACATTCTCTATTTTGGAAGATGATCCCTCTCTCATACGTCATGCGGATTACATAATTTTCACTTACAACTGATCCCCAAAAGTTAGACCCTTATGCTTGTACCCTTTTAGATCATACATGCTTTTTTCCCCTTATCTGGGTGGTCATTTTACTATGTCAACAATCCTACACCTTCGAATCCTCTAATCAAATGTTTATAAGATCGTGAAATTCTTTTTACCTTATTGAAAGAGTCCTTTGGCATCTCTAGGTCCTTGGATCTTGCCCAATTATTGAAGGGCCAAGAATTCTCAAGGTTGTTAAGATCAGACTCTTTCACTATATCTTTGGCATGATCTCCCAACTCTATGTCCATGTATCATACAATATCTATGCAAACAAATCCTATGGATCACTCACATGCCTTGGTTCTCCTTTGGTAGGAATTGATTCTTTGTGTTGCTTGCAATGTACACATCCTTCATAGAATTCCCATTTGCTGACCTTTAGTAGACCATGCATCCATGATTTTTCTCCATGATTTGCAAATGATAATTGGAAATTATAGTTTCTAATAATTTAATGCCAAAATTTGCCTCATTGTGAGAATTTGCATCCTATCCTACTAGGTTGCATCACTACAAGCTTGTATAGTGTATTGTCTCATACTCTAAGAGTATACAAGGATTCCATTTGAGTGAATATATTGACATGGATATTAAATGATTGGCTAGTGTCAATACATATAACAATTGATAGATATCCCATAGTGATCCATCAAATGGATGTACTATGATAACTTTAATGCCTTTGATAGGCACTTTGGTGACATCACTAAGATACATATTGTAGAGTTTATCCATGGCCCATGTGCACAAATGCTCTTAAATATATGTACTAAATATCTACATTAGACTATGTATTCACCAAGCATAATAGTTTTTGAGATGTATAATACGTTCTCTTATCAAGATTAACATCTTCTCCCATTGCCTCTACTACTCTAAATGTGCAAATTGCTTGTTGGGATTGAATTGATGTTCTTGCTTATTGCCTTGGATTGACAATCTCTTGCAATAGGTTCCCCTTTTTCACAGCTAGAGAATATCATTTTCAAGTTGTGTTGATGATTATGATTGAAGAAAGGAAAAAGAATGGTACTAAATTTCCACGACTCCTATTATAAACTTGCAAGGTGGACAACACTAACATAAGGCCTGTGAAAGAATAAAATGACCAAAGTTCAAGAATGAGGGATTTAAATAATTAGATTAGTAGCAAATGGACCATAGTACTTGAAGACATTGAAAACTTATTGATCCAATGTTTCCTCAACTTGAAATATCCACATAACTCAAATTATACATTATTTATTATCTTTAAAATCAAATACTTGTGCTATTAAATTCACATCACAAAGTGATTTCCTTGCTCTACCAATTTCAAGATTCAAAATTTTTATGACTAAGTCCCATAAAATTCAAATCTATACTCATAATAGGGGGAAGGGAGTACCATATTTCCCCTAAAAATTCCTACAAAGCTTCCTACATTCTAAAATCCAAGGGATTTATTTTGTGTTAAAAAGGGACCTCACCTACATGCATGTACCTCAATAAAACCCCCTATACATGGTCCATGTAAGATATAAAACACCCCTTTCTAAGCTTATAAGGATACTGCCAAAAGTGTACTCGTTAGAAACGACCCAAAAGAGGGTACGCATAGTAGAAGACTGATAGTAATGCCCAAGAGCTCACACAATGTGATGTGGGGTGTGGAATCACATACTTCTTAACTTAATGTGCATAGATGTGCAGGCTAGTAAATAGACAATGCTCAGAAACAAATATAGAAGCAACTCTTTATATTTTCATCCATCCACAAAGTAGGATAGCACACAAATATCAAAAGGTCCTTCTACTACAAGCTTGACACTTCTAGATCTCCGAGCCCACCTGCTCCACCTCGAGCATATGTAGACTCTCTATCTGGATCCCTTCCACCTTGCTGTCTAGAAGCCAGCCTAGGTGGGCTACCACTCTAGCTCAGTTTGTAGCTTCTCCTAGGTCACCTTTTCCTCCTAAATGTAGGCCTAAGGCTCCCCCTTTGTTGCTCCTGTCTACTATTCTGAGGGCTGCTCCAAGTGATGAATGAATGAGGCCCAATGGCCTCTTTATATAGGCCCCAAGGGGGCTGGCAAAAAACGACCTGGTAGGGGAATATGGGCTGACTAGACTACCCCTCCCTACCCAACTTTGTAGTCTGTAAACTGACCTCCAAGAAGCCCTTGATTGGCTGACCTGGGGCAGCTCTCTTGGGCTATTGTCAGGCCCTAAGGGAAGCCCATATAGGGCCCTAGCCTTGGGTCCTTTTAGGATTGGATGGATGCAACTGTTCTGCCATCAAGAGGCTCTTCTTGCATATGTCCTTGCCCTGCCATGTTGTGCCATGTGCTCTTTCCCTCTACCAGGCTTCTCCAGCCATGTGTGCAATGTCGTATTGAGCCATATTGCTACTGACATCAACGCCATCTCTTCGCAACACATAGCTTCTAGATTCCCTATGCAATTTGGCCTGCTCCAGTCATGGACAGTCATATGGCAATTCCACCTTTGTTTCGCCCTCTAGAAGGTGCCTTCTCTTCTAGGTAAGTCCATGAATATGAGACCCACATGGCAGCATGTTTGTTGCCCATGTGGTAGCCCCTCTATGTGTCTTTTCCTTACTATGAGGTGTTGCCCTTGTGGCAACCCCCTCTCCAAGCTTTTCCCTCTAGGTATGTCTTGTTGCCCTAGGTCTCCCTCCCCCATGCTCTCCTCATATGGGGGCTTATAGATGGGGAGGTGACCATTCCAAGACCCCCTCTCACTGACACATCCAAGCCCAATACCAACACGTCGATGGCGATGCTCTAGTAACTCACTGGTCGTAGTCCTATGGAACTTTTTGATGTCGAAATCTTTTCCTAGGTTTTCATCTAGTGGCTCCTACTCCACTAGGTCTGGTTCTGCTTCTGCACACCATCCTGGTACATAGGTCCATCTTTGGTAGCACCTCCTGGAACCACCATCTTCTATCACATTTCTACCTTCAAACTCAAGCAATCCAGCCATCATGATCTTCTAGTTGTCCCCCTCATAATGAGTGAACAACCTAGAGTCTTCTAGGCACCATTCTGTGAGGGTCTGTTTCAACCCATCCTTCCTTTGGCAAGGTTTGGAACCAATAAATATTTCTAGATAACCTAGACTATGAACTCTCACTGAATTCTCAAGCAAGTACTCTTCTAGCTTCAGTACTCTTTGTCCATAATATTCTAGCAATCTGCGTTTGAGATTTGAAGAAGCACCAATACTTCCCGTTTTGCCTTCAAAGAAGGCCAATTCCTTCCAATCTCGTATCACCTGAGACAAATGAAGAGCAGAGTCTCTCCACAGCATGCTATAAAGGCTCAAATGTAGAATATCAAGTACATACCAGACTGTTGTATTGCCTATGTGTTTGCTTTGAAGGCAAACCTTGTACCTCATCGAGGCACCCACCAAAAGCCTGTGTAATCCGGTACTGTCCCCTTCTAAAGTACAACATCCATTTGACCATGAGATCCCAAGGCCCTCCATGGAATCCACCCTCATGTTAGTGTCAACAGCCATGCACCTTGAAGGTACCAAGTGGTCCATGCTATCCTTTACCTTCACAAAGGCATCTGACTCCTCATCGACCCACATCTCTATGTCTGACATCTTCTTAGTCAACATATCAGACCTTGGTAACACTCGGTGATGTCACCAGGAACAACTCTTTGATTACCACATTTGCTTTGGCCTCTCCCTCTGAATCTGAGTCGGACTCCTTCCATTTGTTTTTTCGATCCACCTTTTTCTTTTTGTAGTCCTTTACAAAATATCTTGGCATATCACAGTAGAAGCACTTCTTCTCCTTCTTCCTTTTGGAAGTCTCCTCATCATCAGAGTCATCTTTCTTAGACTTGCCACCATTAGGCTTGCCCTTTCCTTTGCTAGTGTAATCCTTCGCCAGCAGTGCCTTGTCATCTTTGTCATTGTTGTAGAGCTTCTACCGAGCTTCCTCCTATAGCAGTAATGGACCCAACTCCTCAAACATCAGAGGTTTGGTCCTCTTTCCTGCTGTCATGGTCATAACAAAGCTCTTCTAACTTTGAGGTAGCCGCCTCAATACCATCAAGGCAAAATGGCATGAGTCTGTCTTCTGACCAACTGTCGCCAGTTGATCCCTCACCACCTTGACCTTTGCCAAGTGGCTATGTACCATATCTCCTTCTTCCATATCAAGATTGTAGAGTTGATGCTGAAGAAGCAAAATCTGGGAGGTGTTTTCCATCTCGTATAGATCCTTCAAAGTGACACACGCCTCTATTGATGTCTTGACCCATCTGGATATGTGGAAGAATAGAGTCCGCCGTAGTCCCTATGATTAATGCTAGGGAATGGGCATCTCTATCTTACCAAGCTTTGAGGTCCTCTCTATCAACTACCACGAGTATCTTCCCTTGCCTATCCACCATGTCCTCCGGCTTCACCTCCACTCCCATTGTCAGCTTCCACAACTTCCAAGCCACTAAATGGCTTCGAACTTTCACCTTCTAGATTGGGTAGTTGGTCACGTCTAGTTTCCCAGACTCTCTGAAGTTAGGGATAGTGAATGAGAGAAAACTGGGGGAGGAGGAAGGGAGAGCAGGGGCTGAAGAGAATGTAGCAGTGGTCGACATCTCTACTATTTATACCACACAGCAAAGTTAACCAAACTCAATTTTCAATAGACCAAAACTTTGAATGCACCTGACTAAACCTAAGTCACCCTCTTCTCACAAGGGCACTATCCTCCTACAAAGCTTGCTACATTCTAAAATCCAAGGGATTCATTTTGAGTAAAAAAGGGACATCACCTACATGCATGTACCTCAATAAAACCCCCTATACATGGTCCATGTAAGATATAAAACACCCCTTTCTAAGCTTATAAGGATACTACCAAAAGTGTACTTGTTAGAAATGACCCAACAGAGGGTACGCATAGTGGAAGACTGATAGTAATGCCCAAGAGCTCACACAGTGTGATGTGGGGTGTGGAATCATATACTAATTAGCTTAATGTGCATAGATGTGAAAGCTAGTAAATAGACAGTGCTCAAAAACAGATATAGAAGCAACTCTTTATATTTCCATCTGTCCACAAAGTAGGACAGTGTACAATACCAAACTTGTCCTTTAATACAAGCCTGACACTTCTAGATCTCTGAGCCCACGTGCCCCACCTCGAGCATATGTAGACTCTCTATCTAGATCCTTTCCACCTTGTTGTCTGAAAGCCAACCTAGGTGGGCTGCTACTCTAGCTCAGTCTATAGCTTCTCCTAGGTCACCTTGTCCTCATGAATGTAGGCCTAAGGCTCCCCCTTTGCTGCTCCTGTCTACTATCCTGAGTGTTGCTCCAAGTGATGAATGAATGAGGCCCAATGGCCTCTTTATATAGGCCCGAAGGGGGTTGGCAAAAAATGACCTGGTAGGGGAATATGGCCCAACCAAACTACCCCTCCCTACTCGACTTGGTAGTCTGTAAATTGACCTCCAGGCAGCCCTTGATTGGCCGACCTGGGGTGGCTCTCTTGGGCTACTGCCAAGCCCTAAGTGCATCCCATATAGAGCCCTACCCTTGGGTCCTTCTAGGACTGGATAGTTACAACTGTTCCCGCCTTCAACAGGCCCTTCTTGTAGATGCCCTTGCCCTGACATGTTGTGCCATGTGTTGCTGCCCTTTGCCAGGCTCTCTCAAGCCATGTGTATAGTACCGTATTGAGCCATATTGTTATTGAGATCAATGCCATCTCTTTGCAGCACATAGCTTTTGGAAACCCTGCACAATCCAGCCTGCTCTAGTCGTGGACAATCATATGGCAATTCCACCTTGGTTCTGCCCTCTAGAAGGTGCCTTCTCTTCCAGGTAAGTCCATGAATATGTTGCCCACAGGGTAGCCTGTTTGTTGCCCATGTGGCAGCCCCTCTATGTGTCTTTGCTGTGAGGTGTTGCCCATGTGGCAATCCCCTCTCCAAGATTTTCTCTCTGGGCATGTCTTGTTGCCCTAGGTCTCCCTCCCCCATGCTCTCCTCATATGGGAGCTTACAGATGGGGAGATGACCATTCCAACAGTACTATGTTGCCCACTTTCCTTAAATCTCCTTAAATCCTTTTGCCCATGAAATTTTTTATTCCCTTGGGATATTATTTGTCCTTATTATTTTCCCTACCATGGCATAAACCACCCCTTATTTTGGGATTAGTTCATGCATACCCTTGTAACTAGTCAAATGTGTATGTGTGTTCTAGGTTAAAAGTTAGTAATGCCCCCTACAACCCCCCTCTACCTTCACCTACCTCACATGATAACTTAAGTTTCTTGTTGTGAATCTTAGGGATTGTAAAGAAGAAATATTGCTTATGGATGCAATTGGTTATATGATATACTCTTATAAGAGGCAAAGAAAGTGGATTGTGTGCTTATAGAACTTTAAGAGCTAAATTGAAACAGGAATACCTATATTAATAGCATGAAGTAGAAACAAACGTGTTTTACCGAGTGGCAAGAGTACATGAACTACATGTTATTGAAAAGAATATTGTGCCCTCATCTATTGCAATTTTCGCAATTATAAATGCTGGCCCATGGAGGTTAGTTAGGAATAGCGAATGAAATGATGATATTTTATCAAGTGTAGATGAAAAGAAAGGTAGTACCAACTTTCTATATGGTTCATCAAGCCTAATATTATAAGTAAAGAAAAGGATTGAGTAAAATTATGCATTTATGATAGGATGGAATCTTTGCATGACCATTTTTGACAAATATTATACAATATAGACCAATGTTAACCAGTTGTGAGGAGAAATTCCATTTGGATGCTCTCCATCTATTAAAATAAGGGAAGGATGAAAATCATCAAGATTAAGATGGAGTTGGGAGTGTAGAACAATCACCCATGAGAGAGAGAGAGAGAGAGAGAGAGAGAGAGAGAGAGAGAGAGAGAGGCCACGCTTGGCTAGCTAAGCACTAACTTGTGTTATGAACAAAAAAAAAGGTGTATACAATACCACCATGGGCCAAAGTGCTATTCATACCCTTATAATTCCATAAGGCCTACTTTGCATATTACCATTTACATCTGAACATGTTTGATATTGAGAATGCTCCTCAACATTTACCTCAAACTCAACATCATGAAGTCTATATTTGCTCATGATAGTGAGGTTGAAAAAGGGATAAGCATTACTATCATATTGCTCTTCCTTAATGGGAATTGGGAATTTCCTTCCTCTAAGTCAAACCAAGAGCTTTGCGATGCTTCCAAGAAAGATATTTTCCAAGTGGTTTGGTGAAGATGTCTGCAACATTGTCTTTATTGGCATAGTGTTGTCACCAAATAGCACTCTTTCTCTAATTATATGCCATCTTACCAAGTGGGAAGAGTACATGAACTACATGTTATTAAAGCTATAGCTACTCCCAATTAAACCAAAGAAAATGTATTTACATTAATTGGCTAGGTCACTTGAGACTCACATTGGAGTCCCACAATTGTTCATATATTTCGCATCAAGTTTAAAACAAGTGGTTAAAAGTTAATTCTAAATGAAGGAAAATGTATTTCCTTGTGCAAACTTCACTAATTCTATTTTAGTATGGGTTGTAGATAGCCTAAACCAAGGAACATGCATTTCCTTGCAACCACCATACTAGTTTTTGGAACTATTTTAGTGCTGCTTGCAATAAGTCCCGAAACCAAGGAAAATGTGTTTCCTTGTGCACGAATTGCTTGTGCAACTAGCAACGATTGCTACCAACAATGGTTGCTACCAGCAGCAACTATGATAATAGTATTATTCGGCATCCAAAGATAATTTCTAACAACTCAGCAATTTGTGAGAGCCTCATCAAGCAAAAATTGATCAAAAGAGATTACATCTACATCCAAATACAATTTATTAAAACTAACAACTCGGCAATTACATTTATAAAAACTCAGGAATTATTGAGAGCCTTAGAATCCAAAGAATTACATCATCAAGCAAAAATTGTATAAAAGAGATTACATCTACATCGAAAGATAGCTTATGAAAACTAACAATGCAGCAATTGCTGAGAGCATTATGGAGTAAAAATTAAACAAAAGAGATTACATTTATAAAAACTCAGCAATTGCTGAGAGCCTTAGAGCCCAAAATATTACATCTGGTGAGGATAACCACTCAGCCATTGCTAAGTGGTTATGGGCCTTGTTGACCAAAAGTTGCAAGAGGATTGGCCCAACTTGTTGCCTTTGAATTTTTAAGGAGTCGATGGAGAGGCCGAAGACCATGCACAAATGTAGGACTCAGAATTTGACCCCCCCAATAGCATGATAAAACTTTGCTTTAAAAACCCTTAGCCCTTCGTCAACATCTCCAAAGAATCCATAGATCACAACCATAAAGAGGCCAGTTGTGTGCATGCCATCCAAGGTGGTGACATGGAGATATGGGAGAAATTAAAGGAGATTACAAAGACACTCCACAAGAGTAGGCATTTCAAGTCCTGGCAAGTGTAACACAATGCCCTTGTACGAGAAAGTAGACAAGATTGGAAGCACATTGTATCAGGGGGGTAGTAATGTTGGTTGCATTTCTTGCAATTCCTGGCATGGTGAAAAGAGTGGGTGAGTAGTGGATTAGATGAGCAAGGGAGCAAATGAGCAGATGAGAGCTAGAGAAGGGAGCATGGAGCAAGGTAGTTAATCAAGGGCGTATGACAGTTGGAGGAGGTAGCATGGAGCAAAGTAGCAGAGCAGGGGAAGATGAGAGGAAAGTAACAATATCATGTTTAGAGCCATGGTTAAATAGTAACACGAGCACTCTAATATTAACGAGCCACCTTAAATTAATTAAAATTTGAGTCTCCGTGGTGATTGGAGGCCCAGTAGTACCATCCAAATAAGCATCGATGACTAGAGGCTCGGTGGTAACCATGAACCATTAATCAAAATCTAGGCTAGCACGGTGACTGGAGGCCCCATGACACCATCCAAGCAATCATGATTCATCTTCAATTTATAAAAGTTTGAGCCGCCAATTAATTGCACCCAAGTAGTGTTGTACCTTCTCATTAAAGGTGAGGGCATCACAGTGATTGGGAGTAGATTGCTTGTTTTTCACCAAAAATAGTCTTCAGTATGCCAGCTTGTCCAATTATAGAATCATAAGCCGCTATTTAATCTCATGCCACCACGGTGACCGATAATTTTAACTGCACCAAAAATAGTTTTGCCCCAAAAATAATCGCATGTAAGTTCGGCATGCTACCATGGTGATTGTTGGTAATTAATGTCGCGATGTTCAAATAATCATGAAGGAGCCACCATGCTGGTGATCGGTGATAGTTAAATCGCATGCATGTTGGTGCACCATATGGATGGGCAAGACTACCCACATCGGGTGGAGCCATCTAAATAATCATGAAGGAGCCACCATGCTGGTGACTGGTAATTTAGTGGTAATTAAATCACATGCAAGTCCGATCAAAATTCAAGCCACTAATTAGTCACCTACCACCCGTCAAAATATCATCAAGGATCCACTGCCGTGGTGGCTGCTAATTAATTATGCTCTACCTAATTTGGCAGAAAAAGACATGGTTAAGCCGTTTCGAACAACCACCATCGCATGAGCCAGACCAGTGCGGTGGCCTTGACTCTACTAAAGCCTCCACTATTCCATTTCATTCACTATTTCTGATTCCTTTCACTATTTCATCTAATTACTCCTTTGCCATTTCCGACTCCCTTCACCGTTACCTCTCAATCTTTCTCTGTTGAACTTTTCTAGCAACTTCTTAAATTCTAAGCTGGACTGTCTTGGACTTAATGTGATTGTCCTAAACCAATTTTGTGTTTCCTAGTAGTTAAATACTAGTTAAGTTTTGGTCAAACATCAATTATGTGATTGTACTAAACCAGCATGGTAGAACATCAATATATTTCACCAACCTGATGGTTGTCTATGAATGAGTTTTGGAATATAATTGTTTAAATTCTAAATCAGGTTGGCTTGGACTTAATGTGATTGTCCTAAACTAGTGCTATATTTTTTGGCAGTTAAATACTAGTTAAGTTTTACTTCGGGGCTAGTTCGGGTCATATACCAATTCTTCTTTTCGCAGATGTCATTATTATTTGGAGAAACTCTCATATTCTCATGCTAGAACATTGTCACTCGATCAATAACTTTTGCACTTAAGTCATCTCTCCTTTTCTTGCATTCTATTGAAGCCTAAAGACTTCTCCAATCGGGATGATCCTGCATTGCTTCCTCTTTGTGTCCAATCGTTAAAGCCATGTTGGTCCTTCTGATTGACAACATCTTCAACATTGTGCACCCAAGTTGTTTCTCCTTGGTTCCAAAGGATACCAACATAGCCAATGTTGCCCTCGTTGCAACTAGCTAATCTAGGCTGTGCACCCCTTTCACCTTTCGTAGGCCATTTTTCACATTAGAGAGCATCGTCTCTTGGGCATGCATCTCTTGAGGTGTTGGTAGGGTTGTCACTCTTTGAATTTTAGGGTGCAAGCTAAAGATTAAATGATCGAATGCATGCATCTAGACCACTTCCTCTGCTGCTCTGCAAGGAGTCTTCTTTCTTCTCATTATTTCTCCCTCTGCAAATGTTGCAAAAGTTCCTTCCATTTTTGTTTCGATAGCATGCCATTTCTTTCCTCACCCCGTGATCTATTCTTTGTGCCTTGACCAAGCATTTCAGCTTTCCTATCTCATAGCTGCTATTTGGTTCACTTGCAAGCCATGACGAGATGTATCTTGCCATTGATGCCATGAAGACAATCAGTGAACCACTACCAGAATAAAGATCAACTAGATTGTAAGGACGAAAAGAATAGAAGACAACTTACTTGAGTAAAGAAGTTAATGCCAAACCAAAAGAATGAGGTCACGTCGAGCTGCCTCTACATGGGGCAGGTTGCAGGGTAGCAAGATGAGAATGTACTTTGCAAGGTAGCTGGATGAGGATGCACTTTAATATTCAAAGATTTGCAAGGCAGTAGGTAAAAAACTTTGAAAATGCATGAAGATAGCAAAATTTTTAGCCGCCATGATCTCCCCCCTTCGACGATAGTCAACATAATTGGATATACCGGTTGCCCTCAAGCAAGTGCAATGTGGCCCACATTGCTTCAAAATACAAATAGGATAAAGGGCATGCTAGGGTTTGATATTGTATATTATGAAATGTAATTACCTTTGGCATGCTTATGAGCCAAATAGCAAGCAAGTGCATGGAAAAAGAACCAATATGAAATTGTAAGCTTAAATAAAAGATCTTTGCACATTTTCAAATTGTTCCATTCTAGGGTGAATCTAGATACCAATATCACCAACCATTAATGTTTTAAGACCACCATGTACTACTCCCACTAGTTTGGAGAAAGTTATGGAGTGTGCCCTTGAATGGGTATGAAAAAATAAAGGGCAACATTAGAGGCCCCTTAAACCATATCTTAGGTTCTCAATTAGGTGTGTCCTTGGGTTGAGGAGAAGCTCACATAGTATAGTTTTGAATGGTTACTTGGTTACATGTATGTGCAAAATAAAATTTTGAAGTTTTTAAATTAATTGTTATGCTCTATACTCTTTAGGATACATGCTTCACCTTGAACATAGTGCTTGTAATGCTTTGACGGTCTCGTTCCAAATCTTTATTCCATATTTTTTTGGTCTCATGTTTAATATTGGAATGTATACTACAACTTGAAGACAAAGTTTGTCAAATTCCATTGAGCAATGCATAAGTTATGAGTCAGGCAAGATACCTCTAGACAAAAGATGACCTGAAACTCACCAAAAATTGCTACACCTAAGAAAACATTGACCTTGAACTCTTTACCACACAGTTTGGAACTTTGTCTCATGACACAGACAAATACATTTCCAATGTATCAATGAATGTGACAAAATATTTAATATTACCAGTTGGTGGAATATTGGTCATGTACCTTGCAATGTCATTGTGCAATAGCTCCCATGACCTCGTAGCTCTAGTGGCCTGATGCTTGGGAAAAGACTCTTTGTGTTGTTTCCCATGAAGAATCCTTCACACAAATATCTCTCTTGATAGATGGGAGTCCATTGACCATGTTCCTACATTCAAGCAACTCCATGGATCTAACGTGAAGGTCTCCATACCTTATTCTCAATACATGCAATCAGACATGTTCTCTGTCTAGGGGTGTGATTGTCAATGTGTAAGAATGGCACACCTCAACCCATGTCTAATGGTCCTCCTTGAGACAAGAGCACCTCTTGTCATCAAAGAGGACCCAAATCTTTTGATCATCACATTGTAGAATTGATAGTAGAATTCATGGCAAGTCTCAGCACATAAAATGCATCACACATGGATTTGATCCCACCATTTGGAAGTTGAATTGGTATGTCACCAATCCCTTTCATTGAAATTGGATGATTGCCTCCAAGTTGAAAATCTAAATCTCCCTTGATTGAATCAAGTGTCTTGAACCAATCATGTTTGCAACATGTCTAGTGATGCACCTGAGTCTGCTATACAAACATCACAATCCAATTTCTTTGATGTGATCAAACCTATGCATAATGGGATGTTCTTGATCTATCCAAGATATTTGCATGATTTGTCTACCACACCTGGCACTATTGCCATTGCACAAACACATTTTATGTGAGGTTTCACCTCTTTCTAACCTTTTGAAGCATAGATTGATTCTATGCATGTGCCCTAAGTTGTTTCTTGCCATGGTTTCCATGTGTAGCCTTAGGCTTATTGGTGCAACCTATGGCAATGTGGCCAAAGTTACCACAATCATAACATTTCTTAGCATAAGACTCTTAGCTTTGTTCAATTTGATATTTCTTATGCTATGCAATTTTGCAATAAGAATAGGTCATCGCACTTCATAGCCCTACCTCTAGCAAGCACTACCATCTTGAGGCTTTCAAAGGATGGGGCTATTAGATATTAATGCTCCACTCTCGTGTAACTACGCGGGAACCGGCTAATTCTACTTGTAAGCCCCCCATATGAGGAGAAGGCATTTGAGTAGCTCAGTTATCCGCCGGTAGGTCCTGGTTTGGACACCAGATGGGGGCCATGTGTGGCCTGATGGCTAGACGGCTTCAGATAGAGTTGGCACACTCCCAACTAGGCTACATGTAAGTGTGGGAAGGCATCCCATGACGGATTGCATTGAGGGTAGACAGAGCATTTCCTAGGGTAGCCCAATTGCGGGGCCCGTTTGGAGCCTCAGATGATCCTAGATGGCTCTGGGGCCGAACGGAGACTGTAAGTTAGTTTCTCTGTTTTGCGCACCGGTTCTATCGTGTGGTCGGTGGCCTATTTCGGGACCGACCCCTAGTCAACCATTTTGGGCGGACTAGATCGATCACCCAATTGAGCCTAACTGACTACGACTAGTGGCTATATAAGTGTAAGCCCGTGAAGCCCATTTCATCACTGCCTATAGCAACCTTGATTCCTTAGCATCGAGCCTTCGTCTTCTACTATTTCCTGCTCGCCATCGAAGCTTCTTTCACAGGAGCACACGGTTGGGAGGCAGTGCCATCTATTGTATCAGTTCTACAGTAATCAAATTTTTGATTCTCCATACTATCTACTTTTCTCTCTTGCATACAAGATCCTATTATCTATTGAGCACAGACGTTGTATTATTTTCTTACATGGTATCAAAGCCTGGACTCTAGCACGAAGATTTGGTAGTGTGTTTCTGTTTGCGAGCAGATTGTGAGGGATGGCCTAGCCCACAAGACTGCAAATCCCACCGTTCAACGAAAGCGGAAAGTTGGATGGCTCTAACTATCCACTCTAGAAGTTCAAGATGAAGACCATCCTAAGCACATATGAGCTTTGGAACACTGCTATTGGGGTGGATGTGAGGCCGGTTGCGAGACCGGATCCAGCCAATGCAGGACAACAGATAGTACCAATTGCAGATGAGATTCTCGTGTGGACAAGAAGAAATGCAGATGCGCTGTGTTCTATTGTCTGTAGTGTAAGTGATTCTGTCATGGCATTAATTCAACATGTCACCACAGCGGAGGAGGCATGGACGGTCTTAAAAAACCAGTATGAGGCCATGAATCAGACGTGGATTCAAAATCTAGAGACTCAACTCGCAAATGAAAAATTGTCTGAATCTGAAGCGACAGAGAAGTTCATCACCAGGGTGAAGAATCTGCGTGATCACAGATGACTGTGATTGGCATCACCATCACCAGTGAGAATCTTGCACGAAGGTGCATACAGATTCTCCCACCAAAGTACGATGGTCTTGTTATGGTGCTGAATACGCAGAATAAAAATCCGCCCCTCAACTTTGAGGATTTCAATGTGATGCTTCTGGAGGAGGAGATGCGTCAAAAGATGAGGACTAGAGAAGATTCGGCTTTTTGGACCGGATCAAAGAAAGGTAAGGGTAAGGACTTTGGTAACCCATCTTCTTCTGATGATAAAAAGAGAAAGAAGAAGATCAAGTGCTTCTATTGCAACAAGGCAGGGCACAAGCAGAATGAGTGCCGAAAGAAGATTGCAGATGAGAAGAACGAAGTAAAGAAAGAGTCCAGCAATAGCGTGTAGGCAGTACCAGTAGAGCTGTTCGTAGCAATTAAGGAGATTTGCACGGAGGTAGTTCATGTACCTGCGGATGAACCTTGGATCATTGACAGTGGTGCATCGCGCCACATGACCAGCCAGAAGGATTGGTATATCTCTCTACAGCCAGTAGGGAATGACATCCTGGTAGCAGTCGGCAATGATGCAAAATGTCCAGCAAAAGGAAAAGGTACGATTGCTCTCAAGTCAGATGGAGTTGTAAAACAGTTGTCCGATGTTCTTTATGTGCCAGATATCAAGAGGAACTTGTTGTCCGTTTCTGCGATCACAGATCGGGACCTCAAAGTTCACTTCGATAAGAATGGCACACAGATTGTGGATCTTCAAGGGAGGGTCATTGGTAAAGGTACACGGTGCAACAACATCTCTACGAACTCTCAGCTTTCAGTGGTCGAGCTGATGTGAAGAACACTAAGCTGTGGCATGAGAGGTTTGGTCATCTAAACCTTAGTTCTTTAAAGGAGATGCATAAAAGAGGAATGATTGCAGACCTACCAGAAATTTCAGATTTGCCCAATGTATGTGAAGCTTGCATGATGGGCAAGTAGCATCGGCAGCCCTTTCCTAAAGAGGCCAATAGGGCAAAGGCTCCTCTAGAGCTCATTCACATGGACCTCTGCGGAAAGATGGTGGTTCCTACTACTTCATGACGCTGATCGATGACTACAGTAGAAGGATATGGATATACTTCCTGAAGACTAAAGACGAGGATTTTAGTAAGTTCAAGGAATGGCATGTAATGGTCGAAAAAGAATCGGGGAGGAAGGTGAAGAAATTGAGATCAGACAGAGGTGAAGAGTTCACATCAACTGAATTCAAAAGTTACTGCAAAAGTCACTGGATCAAGAGGCAGAAACCCTTGCCACATACATCACAGCAAAATGGAGTAGCAGAACACAAGATGCACATCATCTGTGAAATGGGTAGGAGTATAATGAAAGGGAAAGATTTGCCAAAGGCTGTCTGGGCTGAAGCATGTAACACGGCAGTTTACATTCTCAATCGTAGCTACATGAAAGCTGTGAATGGGATGACTCCACTGCAGGCCTTTTCTGGTAAGAAACCTTCAGCTGCACATTTTAGAGTTTTTGGATGTGATTGTTTTGTGCATGTCCTTGATGCTACCAGGACCAAATGGGAACTGAAGAGCTGGAAGTGTATTTTCTTGGGCTACAGTGAAGAGGTGAAGGGTTACCGTCTCTATAACCCTATTACCAAGAAGGTAATAGTAAGTCGCGATGTGGTCTTCTCAGAACAGCCGCATCAATAGGAGGAGGATGCTTCCTTCCCAGACAACTAGGACCAGGATATCCATCCAGTACCGCCACCAAAAGCAGACCGAACTCCCCCAATAGTGCTTGGGAGGATTCAAGATAAAGAAGATGAAGAAGAGCTTGCAGAACCACAACGGCAACGGCCATTCCCGAAGTGGGTAAAGTAGCTTTTGGATGGTAGAGAACCTCTAGCCATTGAGGAGGAACCATCCGAACACTGCCGGTCCAAGAGATTAGAGGAGCAAAGAAGGGCATAGGAACACTTGGTCAACTACGCATTGATGATAGAGGTGATCCATGCTGAAGAACCCAAGTGTCTTAAAAGAGGCACAGGGTGATGATAGGTGGATGGAGGCTATGCAGTCAGAGTATGGCTCCATAATGAAGAACAACACTTAGGACCTTGTGGATCGACCACCAAAATGCAAGGTAATCGGAACCAAGTGGGTGTACAAGACCAAGTACAAGTCCGACAGCACGTTGGATAAGTATAAGGCTCGGCTCATGGCAAAAGGCTTTGCACAGGTACATGGTTTTTGTTAGAACATGAAGTCAAGTTGAGTGTTCTAGTGTGTACTAGGAACTAGTATTTGTGTGAGAGTGCCACGTGTCATATTGGGAATTATCCCATATACACTAGGTACTTTAGTTTGTGTGTGCACTCTATAAGAGTGTTGTACTTCCTTGTGTCAAATCAGAGAAGTCTACATCTACATCAAGCTTTCCATCATGTGAGTACTTTGGTTATCTTTGCTTTGCTCTAGCATTTTCATTATGTCTTTCCATTCCATTCTTGCACCTTCATGTGGTATCAGAGCCATGTTCTCTCCTCCTTTCCCCTTCTCCTAGCTAGCCTAGAGGATGAGGGCGGCCAGAAAAGGAAGTTTCCCTCTTCCTCTATGATGGAGCTCCCCTTCCCTTAACCCCTTCATGTGGAGCTGGAACTTCCCTTTGATCTTCAACATGAGTTGCCCACCATCTCCGTCTACTTCTGCCCACCATCTTCCTGAAGTTGCCCGCCATCATCTTGCCCTGTTCTTCTCCTAATTGCAGCCCACGATCTACTCCAATATTCAACGCACCATTTCATCCTTCTTTGCCTTGCCATTTCCAGCTGCATTCTGCCTGCCATTCTGCACATTATTCTTGCCATGTTTTGCCCCAAATCTGCGTCACATTCAGCTCCAAAAACAGTGCCATATTATGCTCAAAATCTGTGCCATTTTCTTTTCATTCTGCCTGCCATAAACTGCCTCAGATCTACGCCATTCTCTGCTGAATTTCTGCACCACATCTTGCTGAAATCTGTGCGCCATGTCTTGCTCAAAATCTGCCCCAAATTGTGCTGATTATGTTCGTTGTCTTCCCATGAATCTGCCTACCATTTTCAGTTCACTATTGCATATTGCTGATCTTCACTTCGAGTTTGGGGTACTTTCCAGCTTGATCATGATGAATACTCACGTTGCCATTGAAAAGTTCAATGGCCAAGGATTCCACACCTGGCAAATGAAGATCAAGTTCCACTTGATGAAGTACAATTTTTGGAATCTGGTCAAGGGAACTTCTTCATCAAACGAGAGGGAAAAGGAACCTCAATGTCTCGAGCAAGCATTTGCAATCATTGCATTGGGTCTTGGAGACAATTATCTGCATCACATTGCCAATCTTGAAGATCCTGCTAAAGCTTGGGCTGTGCTTGACCACTTATTTGGTGCAAGTAGCAAGCATTCTAAGCTGTCACTCAAGATTGAGTTCTTTGAGTTAGAGCTGACATCTGGAGCACCTCTTGATGCTCACATCAACAAAATGAGAAGTCTCATGAACCAGTTGGCTTCGGTTTATTCACCGGTGATAGAAGATGATTCTATGGCAGTGCTTCTCAAAAGCATGCCAAAAGAATACGACAACCTGGTAACCACGCTGAAATATGGTCCTAATCCTTCATTTGAAGGAATCATAAGTGCATTGCAGGAAGAGGAAAGGAAGAAAGAGAAACAGAAGGATGAGGGAGAACTAGCTTTGGCAACCAAGTTCAAAAGGATGAATTTTAAAGCTTGTAGGCATTGTGGCAAAAACAATCATGATGAGAAAGATTGTTTTCGCATCAAGCCATGTGGGATTTGTGGCAAGAATGGCCACTCTGAAAATAATTGTTTTTCAAAGAAAAATTCAGCAAATATGGTGGAGGAAATAAATGATGAAAGTGCTTTTAGTGTCGATGAACTTGATTTCTGTTTCTAGGGTTCCCTGCCTGGATCATGTTTCTAAAAAGGATTTTGTAAACCTGTTGCAACCGCTATGAGTATGCCAAGGTATCTTGTCTTATCTGTTTGACCTCTCAGAGGTATCTATTATGTTTTGTGTGTTTATCCTGGTATATCCCATATTATGTACCTACCCAAGGATGTCCAACTTGCATGAGAGACTAGAGCCATGGATTTATCCTTGACCAGAGACCCTGGCATGAGAGACCATGAGCCTATGATTTATCCTTGTAGTATGAGGCATTTCCTTGAGGGGGGATTTGTTGGGAATATCAAGGAACTGCATCTTTTATGAACTCATGCTATCACTCACCTTTCCTTCATGGGGGGGTGTTAGAACATGAAGTCAAGTTGAGTGTTCTAGTGTGTACTAGGAACTAGTATTTGTGTGAGAGTGCCACGTGTCATATTGGGAATTATCCCATATACACTAGGTACTTTAGTTTGTGTGTGCACTCTATAAGAGTGTTGTACTTCCTTGTGTCAAATCAGAGGAGTCTACATCTACATCAAGCTTTCCATCATGTGAGTACTTTGGTTATCTTTGCTTTGCTCTAGCATTTTCATTATGTCTTTCCATTCCATTCTTGCACCTTCAGTTTTGATTATCAAGATACTTTTTCTCCCACAGCTCGACTAACCACAATTCGCAGTATTTTGGCTTTAGCTACCCAGGGAAGTTGGCCCGTGTTCAGATGGATGTAAAATCTGCCTTTCTAAATGGAGATCTCAAGGAGGAGGTATACGTGGAACAACCACCAGGTTTTGTGATCCCCAGTTCAGAAGGTAAAGTCTGTAAATTGAAGAAGGCACTTTACGGGCTGAAACAGGCCCCACGAGCATGGTACCAGCGAATTGATGCCTACTTTTTGCAAAACGGGTTTAGGAGGAGCCCATCTGATGCAAATGTGTATATCTTTAGAGATGGACGCAAGTGTATGATCGTGGTCTTTTATGTGGATGACCTTGTCATAACAGGGAACCATGAAGAGAAGATCTTGCAGATGAAGCATTTGCTAGAAAGAGAGTTCGAAATGACAACAGACCTTGGACTGATGCATTTCTGTTTGGGGATTGAAGTTTGGCAAGAGCCAAAATAGATCCTTATTTCATAGCTGAGTTATGCTGGAGAGATACTGAAGGCATTTGGCATGGGAGAGTGCAAGATAGTTGGTACCCCTATGGAGGTTGACGTGAAGCTCTCAAACGAGGATTCATCAACACTGGTGGACGAAGCAAAGTACACAAGGCTTGTGGGCAGCTTGATTTACTTGTGCAACACACGGTCGAACATCAGTTTTGCGACTGGTGTACTAAGCAAGTTTTCCAATAAGCCCCAGGAGAACCATTAGAGGGTAGGGATGCGGGTGTTGAAATACATCAAAGGCACACTTGATTATGGCATCACCTATACCAAGGGCAACATCTTGACCAGATTCTGTGACTCGGATTGGGCAGGAGACGTGGATAGCAGGAGATCAGTGACAAGTTATTGTTTCTCACTTGGATCTAGAGCTGCGTCATGGGTCAGCAAGAAGCAACCCATAGTTGCTCTTTCTTCTACTGAGGCTGAGTACAAATTATCATGCTTTGCTTCTTGTGAGGCAGTGTGGTTGAGGAGGATTTTAGGGGACATTGGTGCAGTGCAGAACAAGCCTACGCAGTTATCATGTGACAATCAGAGTTGCATGGCGATTGCAAAGAACCCTATGTTCCACGCTCACACAAAACACATTGAGATTCAATATCACTTTGTACGCGAGCTCATCATGGATGGAGAGGTCGACTTAGTGTACTGTCTGACTACAGAGAATGCTACAAACATCTTTATGAAGGCTCTTGGAAGAGACTTGCTAGAGAGGCATCTTCATCGACTTGGCATTGGACCAAAAAAGTAAGTTCACTTGTGGGTGGACATTGAGGGGGGGTGTTAGATATCAATGCTCCACTCTCGTGTAACTACACGGGAACCAACTAACTCTACTTGTAAGCCCCCCATATGAGGAGAAGGCATCTGAGTAGCTCAGTTATCCAATAGGTCGTGGTTTGGACACCAGATGGGGGCCATGTGTGGCCTGATGGCTAGACGGCTTCAGATAGAGTTGGCACACTGCCAACTAGGCTACATGCAAGTGTAGGTAGGCATCCCATGACTGACCGCATTAAGGGTAGACAGAGCATTTCCCGGGGTAGCCCACTCTCGAGTTGCGAGGCCCGTTTGGAGCCTCAGATGATCCCAGATGGCTCTGGGCCGAATGGTAACCATAGGTTAGTTGCTCTATTTTTTGTGCACCGATTCTATCGTGTGGTCGATGGCCTATTTCGAGACCAACCCCCAGTTGACCGTTTTGGGCAAACTGGGTCGGTCACCTGATTGAGCCTAACCGACTACGACTGGTGGCTATATAACAGTGAGCCTGTGAAGCCCATTTCATCACTGGCTACAGCAACCTTGATTCCTTAGCATCCCGCCTCCGTCTTCTACTATTTCTTGCTCGCCATCGAAGCTTCTTTCACAAGAGCGCACGGTTGGTTGGGAGGTAGTGCCATCTATTGTATTAGTTCTACATTAATCAAATTTTTGATTCTCCATACTATCTGCTCTTCTCTCTTGCGTACGAGATTCTGTTATCTATTGAGCACAGACATATTATTTTCTTACAGGGACAAACTCTAGAGTATTCGTTCCACAAACTATGAGTCCTCCATTTCAAATCCATGTCAATGAGTTTCTCCTTAAGGACCTTTATCTTGATTAGGTGGACCATCATTACATCACCATCTCTCATTTTGAGATTACCAATTGCGTCTTTAGGATAAGATTTGTGACCAATGTCTTTCCCTCATAGATGGGCTTTTGTGGCATTTTGTGTTGGAGTAGGCACATTACCATCAATAAGTGTTCATATCTTTTGCCCCACAGAGAGATTCTTTATTTAGTATTTTTAGATGTGGAAGCTAATTCCATCAAACATCAAGGTATTTGGCACACAAAGTTCTACCACCACCACCACTAATGTCAAATCCATGATGTATCAAACACTTTAATTGTAAAAATATGCCTTGTGCATGTAAGATAGTGGATCTTCTAATGCCACTATTAATCAAGCCTCTCAAAAGTACCAATTGAGCAATGTACATTTTAGATGGAGATGAGCTCTTCAAACTATTTGAGAAAGCTCTGAATTGAAAATTTTAAGAAAAAAAATTATAAGCCTCTAAAATTGCCAAGAATGAGACAAATATGCTATTTGGACCTTTGATTGTCACCTAACTAGAGATAACCACCTAGTATAGTTGGGTGTAAGAAGTTTTTGTACAAAAGGACAAAAAATACAACATATTTTTCTTAGAAAGTTGAATTTTGGTTATTGCCTAGTGATTATGGACTTTCAATGAGGGCGCTTGAGGAATGGAGCCTTCAAGTTGAAAGAACTTTGGCATTACATGCTCAAAGTCTCCCAATTTGCAATTTTTTTTCCTAAGAAGATGCACTATGGGAGACTTAAACTGAAGACCTCTTATGTGAAAGGATAAAGCACCTACCACTAGGCCACACAAGCCCATGTAATGGCATTTTTGTATTAAAATGTTGTGGATCAATGTAGGGAACCTACTAGTGATTACACTATGGTCATTATCTAGCAATTACCCTATGGTTATAACATTGTAAATTGTCCAATTAAATATAATAAAACGTGTACATATGCATTAGGTCCTAGGATGGGTAGTATTTGCATGGGAGTTGCATTAATTAATGGTAGGAATTAAAGAGTCATTGGCTAAGGGTAGAATAATGGAGTATGCCCAAGGGGAATGAGTCTCATAAAAATACACTCAAGTGGGCACTCCTTGCGCCACTTTTGGCCAATCCATCTCAATTTTTGCAACATTATCCACACATGAGCATCTTGAAATTTTATGGTTGTGACAAGTGGTATTAGAGCAAGGATCCTCTCCCTCGTGGACCTGCCATTGTGGAAGTTGTGCAAGTGTCAACATCAATGTGATGTCACTAAAGAAAAGACCAGGGGTCCCTTGTTTCTCTTTTTGTCCTACATTGATTTTGATAAGACACTGGAAGAGAGAGGAGGATTTAAAAAAGCCCCCCCCCTCCTCTCCTCCTCTCTTTATGAGTCATGCAATTTATGATCTCCTTTGGATCACCACGTTGAGTCACCCCCCCCCCTCTCTCTCTCTCTCTCTCTCTGTGTCACAATTCTTACCCCCTATCATTGTAATCCTCCTGCTAAACAATCTATCCCTCTCTATGTCTAAGTCCTCTACATGTTGCGTAGAGGTTGCTACATGTCATTTTATCATTCTATGTGGCTAGTGATTGCAACAATAGTAGCAGGGAGTGACCCAATCCGATACTAGCATCGTGGGCAAACCATGCGTCAATTATTTCCCCCGCCCCTCTATAGCTAACCGAGTCTACCCTCTGAACCCCCTTACGTTGTGTTGTCCAATAGAAATCCCTGCTTTCTCTTTCTAGCCACCTTACATGGCATCCCCCCCCCTTGCATGGTGCTGTTGCATTAAAAAGTCTATATTTCCTCCCCCCCCTCGCTACACTACTCATCACCACTATTTAGTCTACAAGCCTCAACCCTTGACTTCATCATTCCTTTGTCACCTGCAACTCCGTCTTGTCAACCTGCCTAGTATTTGCTATGTGTCTTTGCCTTGGGACTCACCCCCAAACCCATTGTGTAGTTCCCATGTTGAAGAAGCCACCACTGCCCTTTCTTCCTTACCCCTCCCCTTTCTAAAGTTCATTGACATTAGCACTTAAACCTTTCCTACCCCTCTCATTTAATTAATACCTTCCTAAGTTCCTTGTTTAATTTCTTTTCTCCCCTCTTCTATAGCTCTCAACCCTAGTATATGCTCTAAGAAAATTTCAAAGAAGACAAGAAAAGAAAAAGAAAGAGACCTTCAAGCTCACCTTCTACAACACACAAAGCATATTAATGTACCTTCCTTGTTGGATGGCATCACCTTCTTCTTTGATGTTGACCTTTGTTGTTTACATGAAAGGGTGGCTAGCGATGGTGAGGCTTGCTATTTAGAGGAGGGGGTGGCTTCATATGTTGAGGTTTCTTTGGAATCCAAAAATATGATTCACCCTCAAAGTATCCTTGAGCCTTCAATAGAGCCTTTCAGACCCATATTTGCTTGGTTGCCTTTTGTCTTCATCTTCTTCCTTGGTGGCATCCTTGTCGAGGTGGGGAGGTGGAAGTAGTCTAATAACCCTTTGTAAGTGTCTTGGATCCAGCTTTTACCAAGAATGGGAGCTTTCATTAAGGTACCTGCAGGAGCTACAAAAAACTTGTAAGACACCATGTAATTGTCCAAGGAAACATTCAACATTAAAGAACCAATAACCTTAATAGAGGTACCCTCTATGGATTGAATTTCAGAATCACATACTTGAAGGTGTACTTGGCCAAGATGCTTTAATGTCTCCTAAGAGATAAGGTTGTGGCCTTCTCGCCCATCTACCATGGCTTATATTCGGTATGTTGCACTTGCTAGTGTTAGCTCTGTTGGGATATATGTGATCAAGGGCTTGCTAGGTGCATGTGTGCATCCACTAGCAGTCATATGGTTGTGTGTGTGTGTGTGTGGAGAAGAGGCACACTTAGTGCCATAGACCATTACATAAGTGATGATGTAATGCAAAGGCCCCCACATGGGGTGGTGCCTATGATTGTGGAGTCCCTATGATTTAGGAGCTACCTCCTTTGATGTAGGAGAGGTGCCATTGATTTAGGCCACCCTCTCTCCATTTCTATAAAAGAGGGACTTCCCTCTCACAATGAAAAGAACACCCATTGCTACATCTTTTGTGTTCTCACTCCTCTTGCCACAATGCATCTATTCTCCCCCACGTTCCAACATTTGGTATCAGAGCCATGATCCTCCTTGAGCTTTTAGACTCCTAGGCTACCACCTCATCATCTTCTTCAACCTTCTTCCATACCAATTTTGTTCGAATCTTGCAGCATCAATTTCTATAAATCCAACTGTTAACTTTCAAAATTCTTTTGGGTCCAACTTTTCCACGTTAGGGCACACCTCTTCACCATTGGGATTGACACAATTTTACAATGAGCAGCCGTGCTGCTTCGTTCTTTGCTCGCCAATCTAGCTCAAAATTCTGCCTGTTGGGAAACAATTTTGCAAAACCCTATTAGTCATAGTTGGATGACATTATGAGCTTGTTGTTGATGAAATTTGAGCTTAAATGCTTGCTGGAATAAGGAGAAAATGCAAAAAAACCAGTCAAAATAGGCGCATCTCTCCACAGTGACACAGCTCGAATTTTTACCAATCCTCTCTGCTAGAAGTAGTCCTCAATAAGAGCTTCCATTTTCCTTTAAAATCCCTCTCAAAGCTTTTCTCTTTAGCTTCAATTGCACCCTCCAATTTCAGACTACTCAATTTGGGGGTAATGGTGATATGTGCTTCTAAGATGAACCATTGAATATGATTAAGTGCTAGAAAGTTTTATTATTATCTCAGTCATATTTGGTCTTTAGGATGTTTGACCATTGGAAGTGATATGAGGCATTTTTCTGTCTTATCTTTGGAGCACTATCCTACAGTTTGACAGTTTTGATAAATGCTCATAATGCATTTATAATTCGAATATGCTTGAATCCTATTTTTTGAAGCAATAGACACTGTGTTTCCTTTATGCTAAGAGTTTGGGGTATCTAACTATCTCTCCTTGTGGAGAAGCAAAACGGCCTTGGAGGACAAAGATAATATAGGGGTATAGTACTATGCTTTTATAGCAATGTGCACATAACATTTTCATCGGTTTGTGCTGCCTAATTTGAGAATCATTAGAGGCAAAAGGTTCTATTGTCATTACCGATGTTCATCTCAACTTTGCATCCACACAGTAGTCGAGCCGTGTGGAAATCTTCAGCAATTCCCAAGAACATGTATCTCTTTTTCATTATGACTTAAGATTAGAATTTGAGGAGCCTTTAAATTGCTTGAGCCTTCTTTCTTTGTTTCAATCATTGCCTACCTTTTCACCTTTTTTGAACTGTGATTTGGTGTGTTTAAATCCTTTGCTGCTCTATAATTGCACAGTGTTCCTTCCTTTCTCCAACAAAATCGCATTGTGAAGCTAGGAGCTTGGGAACTTGGAGGGCAAAGATAATATAGGGGTATAGAACTATGCTTTTATAGCAATGTGCACATAACATTTTCATTGGCTTGTGCTGCCCAATTTGAGAATCATTAGAGACAAAGGTTCTACTGTCATTACCGATGTTCATCTTAACGTTACGTCCACACAGTAGTCGAGCCATGTGGAAATCTTTAGCAGTTCCTAGAACATGTATCTCTTTTTCATTATCACTTAAGATTAGAATTTGAGGAGCCTTTAAATTGCTCGAGCCTTCTTTCTTTGTTTCAATCATTGCCTACCCTTTCACTTTTTTTGAACTGTGATTTGGTGTCTTTAAATCCTTTGCTGCTTTGTAATTGCACAGTGTTCCTTCCTTTCTCCAACAAAATCGCATTGTGAAGCTAGGAGCTTGGAACTTTGAGGACAAAAATAATATGGTGATATAGTACTATTCTTTTATAGCAATGTGCACATAACATTTTCATTGGGTTGTGCCTAATTTGAGAATCATTAGAGACAAAGGTTCTACTATCACTACTGCTATTCATCTTAATTTTGCATCCACACAGTAGTCGAGCCATGTGGAAATCTTCAATAGTTCCAAAGAACATGTATCTCTTTTTCTTTATGACTTTAGATTAGAATTTTAAGAGCCTTTAAATTGCCTGAGCCTTCTTTCTTTTTCTTTAAATCCTTTGCTAATTTGTAATTGCAACCCAAAGTTTGATATCTCCAATCACAACTACTACCCAAGAAATTCATTCCTATTATAAGGATAAGCTAATAGATCTACATTGTACATCTCTGCTCTGCAGTTTATGGGGATTTGCACTTGATTGAACATGTAACGTGGCTGATAGGTAGTGACTTCTAGCAATGAATCCAAATGAGATTCAATTCCACTTTGAAATTGAAAGCCATAGCCATAGTGACTCTAGCAATGAATCCAAAAGAGATTCAATTTTAATTTGAAATGGGAAAGAAGGCCATATCCATAGTGACTCTAGCAATGAATCCAAAAGAAGGCCAGAGCCATAGTGACTCTAGCAATGAATTCCAAAAGAGATTCAATTCTAGTTTGAAATGGGAAAGAATGCCATATCCATAGTTACTCTATTCAACCCAATGAATGCTTGCCTCTCTTTTCTATTCCTACTACTATGTCCTCATAGTAGCCTTCTTCATGAAACTTTCTGCCTTACGATTCTTACACACATCTCATCAGTTAGCTCTTGGTGATCTTTCCTCTTCAGTCATTTGCACCTCTCAACAAAATGTTTACGGATACTGTGCCACACATCAATAGCATCACACCAAGAAATTGATTTCATTAGCTTTAGGTGACTCTACTTTTAGAACTCTCTTCTCAAAAAGTTATGTTCATCTCGTTTAAGGTGTCAACCACAACTCCTTGCAAATAGTGCCCACTCTACTCATTGTTGTTGCCCAACATCTTTCATCCCTCCTCTTGATTTGAACTTGGAACTCCTTCAAACACAAATGACCATGACTAGCAACCCATTCCTCTGTGTACTTGTCAATTCTGAAAAGGGTGTGCATTTGAGATCTTGAGGAAAGCCAAACCATGAGGTCATGTGCATACCAAACACCATCCAATTCTTCACCCGCAAATCAAGTGCATGAAGTTGTATGTGAAAAACTCTCTCTCTCTCTCTCTCTCTCTCTCTCTCTCTCTCTCTCTCTCTCTCTCTCTCTCTCTCTCTCTCTCCTCACACCCACTCTCTCACTCACCTCTGTACTCTCTCCTTAGATGATTTCATGTGCCCGTCGAGTCAATTTTGGTTGATCGCCCATGCCCTCGAGACCCAGTCATGTGCATTACCAAACACCATCGAATTCCTCACCCGCAAATGCAAAATCAAGTGCATGAAGTTGTATGTGAAAAACTCTCTCTCTCTCTCTCTCTCTCTCTCTCTCTCTCTCTCTCTCTATCTTTCTATCTATCTATCTATCTATCTATGTATCTATCTATCTATATATATGTATATATATATATATATATATATATATATATATATATATGTATATATATATATATATATATATGTATATATATATATATATATATATATATGTATATATATATATATATATATATATATGTATATTGTTGAGATATCAAGCTCTATCCCCGACATATCTCCTGGATGACTATCATTTATGTCACCGTCTATGTTAGTTGTACTCGTGGTGTAGTTAGACTACCACGTATGTTTTGGTTTGGGTTCACATATGAACCACGTATTCTAGGTTTTGACATATAGGGTATTTCCCTCTTCTATTGTATTGTTGTTGTGTGCAAAAGTGAAGAAAGGCTTCACCCTCCAACCTTGTGTCCTCTCTCTTTCGTGTGTTGTGAAGAAAGCTGAACTTGAGTCTCCTATCTCTCTCCCTCTTTCTTTACATGGTATCAGAGCCTTGTTCGTGGTAAGGAGCTCAAGAAAGCTAGCCAAGTTTCTGGTGTCCTGGTAAGAGGACCAGTGTAGCTTTCCTATTTCGAGTTTGGGAGCAAATCTCTGCAGGTAGCACAGCCAAAAGTGCAGGAGTGCACTGCTTCAGATTGAGAGGCCCTTCGCGGTGCGGCGAGAGCGCAGTATATGCTGCGGGCGAGGGCGAAGCCCTTGGTGACTTTATTTTTCTGATTTGAGGCCGTTTCGGGGCCCGTTTTGAAGGCGGAAGTTCTTCGCAGGCACTCAGAAAAAGGCCCTGTTTTTGCTGTGCGACCACCGCGCGGCTAGTCGGTGGAAAGGTGCCACAGAAATTGCATCGTATGCCTATGTGCAGAGATATTGGGAGTTGCAGATTCATGCCTGTTGCCTGTTGATGCAAAATCGTCACGAGGAAGTGACTGTGTGGTGAAATACCACTTTCGTCAGTGTTGCAGATCTGCCCCTGTGAGGCTTTTCGCAGAAGTTTTGCTATTTGCCCTTGTGAGGCATTTGCTGTGTTTACAGGTTGCTGTTGCAATTCGTGATTTGTAAAATGTCTGAGAATCTGTCTACCATTGTCAGTGAGAAGCTTGACAAGAACAACTTCCAAGCATGGAAGTTCAGGATGACAAACTTCCTTATGGGAAAGGGAGTTTGGGATTACATCAGTGGTGAGACTGCAGAACCAGTTTTGGGTACTGCTCCCACTCCTGCTGAATTGAAGGCCTTTAAGGAATGGCATGAAAAAGCCAGAAAATGCTTGTATTGGCTATCTGTTAGCATTTCAGATTCTATGATTGTGCATATACAGGATCTAGAGACGCCTAAGGAAGCATGGGATACATTGGTGAAGCTGTATAGCACAAATACCAAAGCACGAAAGATGCAGCTAAAGCAGGAGTTGCACAATGTGCAAAGGAAAAATCTGAATATAAATGAGTATTCCTTGAAGGTGAAAGGCCTTGCAGATTCTCTTGCCTCCATTGGAGCACCTGTTGATGATGAGGACTTAGTGTCCGTGACCTTGAATGGTCTTGGGAAAGATTATGCACAATTTCGGACATCCATTGGAGTCCGTGAAACATTTCCTGATTTTCAGGAACTTATTGCTCTCTTGCTGAGTGAAGAGCAAAGGAATGGTGGTTCAGCCACCTCAACTTCTCAAGAGACTGCTTTCTACTCGAATACAGGTAGAGGCAGGGGTAGAGGAAGACGCCGTTCTGGTGGCCGTGCAGGAAATCAGAACCAACAGCAACAACAGGAAAACCAGTCCTATGGAGGAGGACGTGGTAGTTCTAGAGGCAGGGGGAGCCAAAGAGGCCGTGGTTCATGGCAAAGGAACCAGCAAGTAAATAGCAGCACAGAATGCTATTATTGTGGAAAGCCTGGACCCAAGGAGAATACATGCTATAAAAAGCAGAATGACATCAAAAGTGGAAAGTTGCAGCAAAGCAACTATGCATCATCAAGTGGGCATGGTGACGACAGAAATGAGCACCTTTTTGTGATGCAGCATATGGTTAACTCCATGTCAGGAGATGCTGCAGCTTGCAATGATGTTTGGTATGTTGATTCAGGTGCCTCTAACCACATGACCAGTCATGGTGAGTGGTTTCATGATGTCAGAAATTTGGATAAGCCAGGTTATGTTGAAACAGGTGATGATACTGCGCACCCAATTACGCAGGTTGGTAAAGTGCCATTGGCTATGCAGGATGGCAAAACAAAGTACTTGGCAGATGTACTTCATGTTCCAAAAATCACTAAGAACCTGGTTTCAGTTGGCCAGATGGTTGAGCAAGGTCTGCAGGTTAGATTTAACCCTGATGGATGCTTCGTTGAGGACTTGAAAAATAAGTGCCGCTTGGTTGCGAAAGGCAACAAAAATGGCAGAATGTTCACCTTGGATGTTGATATGCCTGAGGTGAAAGCTGCTATGTTTGCGCATGGGAGAGGTGTCATTGCAGATATTGAGATATGGCACAAGCGCATTGGGCACGTGAATATACAAAGGCTGAAATCTATGCAAACGAAAAACATTGTTGCAGGTTTGCCTAAATTCAGAGTTGAGGGAATGCAAAAGGTATGTGAAGCATGCCAAATGGGTAAGCAGGCCAGACATGCATTTCCCAAAAATGCTAAGGTGAGCAGAAGACCTTTGGAAGTGATCCATTCAGATGTTTGGACAACCAAAGCTGCTTCTATTGGTGGATGCCATTATTATGTGACGTTTATTGATGACTACACTAGGAAGGTGTGGATTTATTTTATGAAGCACAAAAGTGAAGTGTTCAGCCATTTCAAGGCTTTTAAGGCCATGGTTGAAAAAGAGAAAGGTGTGCATATTAAAGTGCTAAGATCTGATGGAGGGGGAGAGTACTTTTCAGAAGAATTTTGTGAATATCTGAAAGAACAGGGAATTCAAAGGAAGTACTCATGCAGGTCTACCCCTCAGCAGAATGGGGTTGCAGAAAGGAAGAACAGGCATATTGCAGAAGTAGGACGGGCGATCCTAAATGAGAAAAACATGCCTGATTATTTTTGGGCTGAAGCAGTAGCAACTGCTGTTTATATTATGAACAGAACCCCCACTGCAGCTGTCCATGGCATGACGCCTGAAGAAATGTATACAGGCCAAAAACCAGATATTTCTCACTTGAAGGTATTTGGTTGCATAGCTTATGTTCATGTTCCTGATGAGAAGAGAACAAAGCTGGATCCAAAGGCAGAAAAATGCATCTTTATTGGATATGCTCAGCACCAGAAAGGGTATCGCTGTTATAACCCTTCCACCCGCAAAATGCAAGTGAGCAGAGATGTTGTTTTTGATGAAATGAGCAGCTGGTATGCACCAACTATTATGGTAGGAGATGCAGATGCAGGAAATGGGAATGCTGCAATAAATGCAGAGCAGCAATCTCAAGCCTTGAGTGGACCCAGAGAGTCCTCTACTAGTGGATCTAATGCATGGACAGGGAGATTGAGATCTAGTGAATCGTCACATGGCAGTCCTGATAGTGTTGTGCAGGTATCACATAAGGGAAAAGAAAAAGTGGACCATGCTCCAGTATTTGATGTGTCTGCTGGTAGCTCTCATGTTGATGGAGAGTCAAGCGGCTCTGAAATGAGCCTTGATGAGGAACTTGGGATTCCTTCTGTTGTTACACCTGGTGCAAGGAAAAGCAGGCATGATTTAAAGACTCCTGCAACTGATCCAGTTGTACGGAGGTCCACTCATATTAAGTATCCAGTTGACAGGCTGAGATATGATGGGTATACAGCACATCACTATGCTTATATGGTCAAGGTTCTAGAGGAGCCAGAGCCCACATGTTTTGAGGATGCAGCAGGGCATAAAAATTGGGAAGTAGCTATGGATGAAGAGATGGCTGCCTTGGATGCAAACCACACTTGGGATTTGATGCCTTTGCCTCATGATAAGAAGGCTATTGGCTGCAAGTGGGTTTACAAAGTAAAGCACAATGCTGATGGGTCTGTTAGCAGGTACAAGGCAAGATTGGTTGCCAAAGGTTTTGCACAGACATATGGAATTGACTATGAGGAAACTTTCAGCCCAGTTGCAAGAATGGCAACCGTGAGAGCAGTAATTGCTATGGCTGCTGCAAAGGGATGGTCTTTGCATCAGATGGATGTGAAAAATGCCTTCTTGCATGGTGACTTGCAGGAAGAGGTTTATATGATGCAGCCAGAAGGTTATGAGGATAAAGCACACCCCGATTTTGTATGCAGGTTGCGCAAAGCCTTGTATGGCTTAAAACAGGCGCCGAGGGCATGGTCAGACAAGATAGGGCAATATCTTGTCACTATTGGATTTCAGATTTCCAATTCAGATTTTTCACTTTATGTGAAAAGGACAAACAGAGGGATTGTGCTTATAGTCATCTATGTTGATGACTTGATTATTACAGGTGATAGTGATGCAGACATTAATGAAGTGAAGCTGCTGTTGAAGCAGAAATTTGAGATGAAGGATTTGGGAGAGCTGCGTTACTTCTTGGGCATTGAGGTTATTAGATCCCCGAGTGGGATATGGCTGTTGCAAAGGCAATACGGTTTGGACATGCTGTCCAAATATGGGATGACAGGCTGTAAGCCTATCTCTGTTCCATTGGAGCAGAATGTGAAGCTCAATGCAGAGACAGGTGAGCTTCTTGAAGATATTACTATGTACAGGCGCATAGTAGGTAGCTTGATTTACATGACTATAACCCGACCAGATTTGAGCTATGCTGTGGGGCTGGTGAGTCAGTTTATGCAGGCACCGAGGAAGCCACATTTGGATGCGGCTAGGCGCATACTGCGGTATGTGAAGTCCACATTGCATTATGGACTGTTTTATGAAGCTGGGTGTGCATTACAGGTACATGGATACACAGATGCTGATTGGGCTGGTAGTGTCTCAGACAGGAGATCTACTAGTGGTTTTATGTTTTCCCTTGGGAGTGGTGCCATCAGTTGGAGCAGCAAGAAGCAGCCAACAGTTGCCTTGTCGAGTACAGAGGCAGAGTACAGGGGTGCAGCAATGGCTGCATGTGAGGTAGCTTGGCTACGGAAGCTACTTGCAGATATGGGACAGTCAGTTCATGCAGCAGTTGTCATTCAGTGTGACAACATTAGCAGCATCATGCTTTTTAATAACCCAGTTTATCATGCTAGAACGAAGCACATTGAGGTGCATTATCACTTTGTGAGAGAGAAGGTTCTAGCTGGTGAGATTGATCTTGTCTATGTCAGCACTGAGGAGCAGGTGGCTGATATCTTTACGAAGGCATTGGGTACCGAGAAGCTTCGCAGATTTAGGAGCTTGCTTGGTGTACATGAGATGGATTTGAGCTTGAGGGGGAGTGTTGAGATATCAAGCTCTATCCCCGACATATCTCCTGGATGACTATCATTTATGTCACCGTCTATGTTAGTTGTACTCGTGGTGTAGTTAGACTACCACGTATGTTTTGGTTTGGGTTCACATATGAACCACGTATTCTAGGTTTTGACATATAGGGTATTTCCCTCTTCTATTCTATTGTTGTTGTGTGCAAAAGTGAAGAAAGGCTTCACCCTCCAACCTTGTGTCCTCTCTCTTTCGTGTGTTGTGAAGAAAGCTGAACTTGAGTCTCCTATCTCTCTCCCTCTTTCTTTACATATATATGTATGTGTATATATATATATATATATATATATGTATATATATATGTATATATGTATATACATATATATACATATATATATATATATCCTTCCCCCCTCTCTCTCTCTCTCTATCCTCCCCCCCCCTCTCTCTCTCTCTCTCTCTCTCTCTCTCTCTCTCTCTCTCTCTCTCTCTCTCTCTCTCCCTCTTCTCACACCCACTCTCTTACTCACCTCTGTACTCTCTCCCCAAGATGATCTCCCACGCTCCTCGAGTCAATATTGGCTGATCACCCATGCCGGCAAATGCAAAATCAAGTGCATGAAGTTGTATGTGAAAAACTTTCTCTCTCTCTCTCTCTCTCTCTCTCTCTCTCTCTCTCTCTCTCTCTCTCCTCCCCCTCTCTCTCTCTCTCTCTATCCTCCCTCCCCCCCCCTCTCTCTCTCTCTCTCTCTCTCCCCCCCTCTCCCTCTCTTTCTCTCTCTCTCTCTCTCTCTCTCTCTCTCTCTCTCTCTCTCCCCCCCCTCCTCACACCCACTCTCTTACTCACATTTGTACTCTCTCTCTCTCTCTCTCTCTCTCTCTCTCTCTCTCTCTCTTTATCCTCCCCCCTCTCTCTCTCTATCTTCCCTCCCCCTTGTCTCCTCTCTCTCTCTCTCCCTCTTTCTCTCTCTCTATCCTCCCCCTGCCCCTTCTCTCTCTCTCTCTCTCTCTCTCTCTCTCTCTCTCTCTCACATCTATACTCTCTCTCTCTATCTATCTATCCTCCCCCCTCTCTCTCTCTATCCTCCCCCCTCTCTCTCTCTATCTTCCCTCCCCCCTTGTCTCCTCTCTCCCTCTCTCCCTCTTTCTCTCTCTCTATCCTCCCCCTGCCCCTTCTCTCTCTCTCTCTCTCTCTCTCTCTCTCTCTCTCTCTCACTCACATCTATACTCTCTCTCTCTATCTATCTATCCTCCCCCCTCTCTCTCTCTATCCTCCCTCCCTCCCCCCTCTCTCTCTCTCTCTCCCCTCTCTCTCTCTCTCTCTTACTCACATCTGTACTCTCTCTCTCTCTATCTATCGTCCCCCCTCTCTCTCTATCCTCCCTCCTCCCCCCCTCTCTCTCTCTCTCTCTCTATCCTCCCCCCGCCCCTTCTCTCTCTCTCTCTCTCTCTCTCTCTCTCTCTCTCTCTCTCTCTCTCTCTCTCTCCTCCCCCTGCCCCTTCTCTCTCTCTCTCTCTCTCTCTCTCTCTCTCTCTCTCTCTCCCCCCTCGTCACACCCACTCTCTTACTCACATCTGCTCTCTCTCTCTCTCTCTCTCTCTCTCTCTATCCTCCCCCCCTCTCTCTCTCTCTCTATCCTCCCCCCCCTCTCTCTCTCTCTCTCTCTCTCTCTCTCTCTCTCTCCTCACATCCACTCTCTTACTCACCTTTATACTCTCTCCCTAAGATGATCTCTCGTGTCAATTTTGGCTGGTTGATCGCCCACACCCTCAGGACTTGCAACTCTGGAACTCGCCTCCTTTGGAGACTCATGCAGTGTTCACAAAAAACCTACAAAGCCTTACAATGGAACTGCAAAATTTTGGGTTTCACCTTATAGTTTCATATTTTCAAGTTTGTGGAAATTATTCTTGTATGTGTTTCCTAGGGATTTGACTTGCAAGAAATTTTATGAATTTGAGTCGATAAAACATGCATGTTTTTTAGTGGATTACATTATAAAGTCAAGGTTTTGAAGTATGCATGGCTACATATATAAGACCTTGAGCTTATGGTTTAGAGAGAAGAGAGAGAAAGAAGATCATCATCTCTAGAGGAGGATCAAGATAAGATTGTCTCCCTTAGAAGGCTTTGCCACGTTTGGCTAAGCCACCTCTAAACTAGGTCTTCACTTAAACTACGCATCTTCCATGCTGTTCACGTTTTGGGAATTTCATGCTGCATTCAACTCTTAAGTCTGAACCTTGCCTCGATTTTAATCAGTGTTGAAGATTTGCCCATTCGCGGGTCTTCTTTAGGCCGCCTTGCCTTTCCTCATTGCAACCTTCTCCTCCGTCTTTGCCTTCATCTTTTCATCCTCTTCATCTTCGACCTTCTCTGCTTCAATAGCCTACGCTGGTGGAGTTTCTTCCTCTCGGTCCACTTCCTTTACTTCCTCATTAACGCAACCTGCTTAGAGGTGAGTTCATATGACCTTCCTTCCAGGCTCGGTCCTCATCCATCAAATACACAAGCAATCCAGCCCGGCCTCTACCACGAGATGGCCATTTGATGTAGCAAAGGCCCTTCCAAAAACCTCAGCTGAAAAAAATTGCTTGGGCCTGGGAATCGGAGGAATGCTAACTCATTTCCTTGTTTCAATGTCAATAGCTAGCCAAGATGTCCCTTTGGAGTTGAAACGATGTATCAATCACTCCTTCTCCTTGCTACAGCTGGGCAATAGTGTATTATATTACTGATACACTTAGCTTTGAGTCATATCGAGTATATCTACACACTTTGGGCTTTTCATATTTTCTTCATGGCGGGTTGACAATGATGGCTATTATTGTTGATTGTTGCTCGTTAGTTCTTATTCTAGAAGCAGAAAAGCTTCCTCTTGTATCTTTTTCCGTCTCCAAAACATTTACGAAGCTGTCTGGTAATGAGTAACAAAAATGACATTTTTCATTGTCTTTCGAAGATGTTTTATTCACTTTATTGTCTTTGTTTCAGCAGCAGCAGCAATAATGTCCGTTGGGTCTAGTCTTTGGTGCTCATGGAGCATCATTTGGAGTTTTGCCTGAATGCCAGGTAAGCTTTTTTCCCTTTAGAATCTTACGATGTTGTTTTATGAGGTTTGGACTCTTATTCTCCTACCGGTCTCATATTAGTAGATCTTTTCTTTTGAGTGTAGTTGGAGCACTCCATCAGGGGTTTTATTTTTTGAGTGCAAGTTGCTACGCATCTACAACCTTTATGTTCTTTCATAGCATGTTGTCTTCTATCTTTCTATTCTAACATAGCATTTTTCCATTCTTCTAAATGTACCATATAAAAATATAAAATATAATGGGCTTTCTTACGAGTTTGTGTGAGGAATATCTCTAAGCTTTCATTGTATTTAATCTGAACAAATTTAGGTCTAAGCATGAGTCAAAGGCAAACAACTCTTTTTGCTTTTCCTGGGTTGACAAGAGTGATATCTCCAGTGAAAAGAAAGAGAGCAAGAAAATCTTTGTCAGATGTAGCATCATCCTCTCAAAAGAAGAGATATCAAGCTTGAGTGAAGAAGATGAGGTCTCTAGAATAAAAAATGCATGTTTATCTTGGAGTGATTCATGGGCAATCTCTTTTGAATGGGCATTTTTTGATAGAAAGCTTGGGCGCATCTTTTGTACTACATGCCAAAAAATAAGAAAATGCCGTAGTGAGTTTGGTACTTGTGGATCAGTGAATATTCAGCTTAGTTCCATTAGATGCCATGCCTCTTCAAAACAACACAAGTGGGCTTCATATGCACTAAACTATGGAAAGAAAGCATTACATGAAGGAATACAATGGCAACTAGGTGATGTTGATGCATGAATTTTAAATTTGTTTCGAGCTTCTTATCATGTTGCTATGGAAGACATGGCGTTTCTGAAATTTTCTACAATTCTGAATTTACTGCACTTGTGTGGAAGTGTTTGGGTTCCTAGAGATTTATATTGGAATGAGAAAGCCATAGTTATATTTGCTACTTTCATCAGTGACCATTTTAAATACTACAATAGAGAGGCTGAATAAATCGCCATTTTTTGATCTCTTAGTTCATGAGTCTATTGATATTTCACTTGTGGAGCGTTTGATTTGTATGCTACTTATATCTATGATCATGAGCCTCGAGTTTATTTCTTAAGATTACTTGAAGTGCATGACAGGATAGCTAGGGGTTTGGAAATTGCAATAATAAAGTTCTTTAGAGAATATGATATAGATGAGAGGAAAATGGTCAACTTTGGATATGATGGTGCATCAGTGATGATTGGTTCTACAAATGGATTGGCTGCATTGTTAAAGAAGAGGAGTCTTTCTTGACATTGATTCATTATGTTGCACACCAAACTCACTTATGTGTGTCTGACACTTTCAAGCATAATGTTGATGCACAACATGTGGATTTTGTGTTGAATGAGATTGCTGGAATGTTTAGGAAAAGCTCTAAAAGGTCTCTAGATTGGTTGAATTAGTTCGTCATCTTGATTGTCCTAGCTTGAGGATGGATAAAATACACAAGATGAGATGGTTGAGCAGGTTTAAGGTAATTTCCAAGATATGTGAAATGTATGAGCCACTTTTGGTATGCTTACAAGAGGAGAATGCAAGATTGTTTAAATTGGTTTCAAACTTCAAGTTTATGTACATGTTGCATTTTTTGGGTGACATGGTGGATCATCTCGCAAGCTTGTCATATGCCTTTCAAAAGTATTATGTGGATGTTATAACAATTCCTAGCCTTGTGGCTTCCACCATCACTTTGCTAGAGATGGAGTTTATGGGGCCGCAAGACATCAATATAAATATGCAAGGTCATGATGGTTATGGATTCCCTTCTATTCTTGAGTTTGGCGGCCAAGATGGTTGGTTATGTACTATGCACAGGGCTTTAAAAGGAGATATGTACTATGGAAAAAGAATTGATAGGTGTGTTATTGGCAGCGATCTTGCTGAAGCTCTTGAATTTCAATGTGCTTTTTGTAATGAAGTCAAAAGTAACTTGCAATCTCAGTTTTCTAAAAATCATGTGTTGGAGAGCTTTAAAATCCTTGCACCCTCCACATTTCCTTCAACTCAAGAGTTGGAAAGCTATGGAGGAAATGAACTAGGAGTGTTGGTACAATAGTTTGGAAATAATGCAATTTTAGTGGATGGCACACATGTAGAATGTTTGATTGATGGTCGAGCATTGAAGAGGGAATATCATATAGTTAAAATACAAGCAACATCAGATTGGAAAGGCAAAGTGTTGAAAGATACATGGTGCTTTATTGGTAGAGATAAAGTGCTTATGTGAGAAATATCCCATGCTTCTTCGAGTTGCAGAAATTGCAATGTTGGAATGTAGTAGCATAGCTATTTTGTGAAAGGGGATTTAGCATTCAAAACATCATTAAAAACAAGTTGAGAAATAGATTGGAAACCAAGAACTTGGATGCTCTTATGCGGATTTCAATTGAAGGTCCAGCTCTAGCAACATTTGATTTTATGCAAGCTATACAACTATGGCACAATGCAGCAAAAACATGTAGACATGCATATTCTGAAGTGATATGAAAGTGTATCATGCATCCTTGAGCTGTTTTGGTGCTTTTTTATGAAGATCTATCCACATGTTTTCTTGAATGTATTTTCATCTACATTTTCATGAATGTATGAGCAACTATGTTCCTTCTTGTAACATGTCCATTCACATTTCCATAACTTCAATATTATCTATAATTCCTTTAAAATCATAAATGTAAAATTTTTAAACTGTTAGGATATATGGATGCAGTTGACAAAGGGTAAAATTTTATTGTGGTTAAGTGCTCAAATTTCCCTTCTCATAAGGGCAAATTATAAAATCTCAAGTTTTTGATGACCAGGCTGATCCAAAAACCTACAAACTTTGAGATTTCAGGTTTCTCATTCTACAATCAAAAATATTTTTGGGGAACAGATTGATGCATGCAAAGGGCATGATGAGGTTTGGTGGGGAGGGTGACGACTAACACGTGACGAGGGAGATTGCATCAAGGGGGGAGAGGTAGATTTGAGGTGGCCCCAAGGGAAGAGACAAGGCAAATGGCTTTAAATGTAGGAGTGCCATATGTCACGGAGCAGATGGGTAGGACAAGCGCGCAGTGCAGCCTCCAACACAGTCATGAGACATTGGGACCAGTGTTCCCCAAAAATATTTTCGATTGCAGAAACTTCCAAATCATCAAAAACCAATCGGCAAAACTGCATGTCTCTATCCCCACGGGTCGGCGTGATAATGCTAAACCGTTAATCATTGCCATAGCTGTATCCTGCCAATCAAACAAAATAAATTGGGACACATTGCGTAAATCCTTCATTGTGGGATTTTCCCCTAGTGGTCCAATGTGGCCATTGTTTCATTGGGGAAATCATGACACATCCCAATGTCATTATCCTAGGGTGGTGATTCCTGAACCCATGTATCAACAAAGGCTACATCTACCATCGCCTACACCACCCAATCCATCCAATCAGGCACAATTGGTAATACACGGAGCCACATCAGCCAATCAAGGGCAATTTAGGGCTCAAAATATTCCATTATCGCTGCTAGTACTGGGACCTCAACCACCACCTCCACGAATTACTCACTTGAATCAAGTATTGGTGGAAGAGCTACCTAGTGATTGGGGAGACCCAAGACCTACCTTCAATGGACACAACTATACTCCAAATGGTGACAATGCAAATCAGTCTAGCATTATAAGTCACTACATTTTACAAGGTGACCAATACATTCTGATCTACCAGATGGCACCGATTCCTCAAAAAATGGGATATATGAACTTGACCAAGACACAATCCATCCAATGCCATACGTGTCAAGGGCCACACCCTGCCAATGAGTGCCCATATAAGGGGCAATCTAAGCAGCCAATCACATGTGCACTAGCGTCTAATCTGCCATCGCCATGGTGTACTGGGTGTGGTGTAGACCATCTTTTTAAGGATTGCTCGATGAGAAGGCTATCTAAGTTCACAAGCCTTAACTTGTTAAGCCTTGACAAAGGCCAAGTGTCATCAGTATCCTTGAATGTAATCACAAGGTTGCAAGCTAAAGCCCTTAATAAAGAGCTTCACAAACAAGCCAAAAGGGATAAAGCTAGCATGTCACAGCCTAGAGAGGCAATTGAACCAGCATGAGTAAGCACCAAGGGTGCAACAAAGATTGGGAAGGGAAAAAATAAGATCATCATCCAAGATGGGTCGGATGAAGATATAACCTCCCTAGTAACATCATCTTCCTCTGATGATACTCTCTCAAACAGTACCAACAACAGCCACCTGCATGAGGCAAATGAGGCACTGCTAACGGCCTCAACCCATGGCCAAGCTACAACACCTAAGAGTCACCGTGAATATCCCAACCCATGGGTGGGGAAACAAGGTCTCACCAAGGTGCATAAATTGGTACACAGGTGCCAAAAGGAATGTCAGTAGAGTCTCAAGGCAAGCAAGAGTACTGATACAATTCATCCTAGACATGAGATAAATGCTTGAGCCTCAAATGCCTTGTAAATACCTGAAAGGGTTGAGGAAGAAGGTGTGTCATGCCCTTCAAGGGGATCCACCCTAATGCAACATATGTTTGAAGAAGACCCACCTTGCAACAACTAAAGGAGGATGCCAACATGTCCTTATATGGCTTAGAAGAGTCTAAATCAATAGGCATGGAATCTATCACTGGTCCTCGAGACATCGTAGGATTAGCCTCATTCCTATCCACTGAGATCAAGATTCCCATCCTGACACTATAATGGGGTAATCCTACTCTATGGAGAGACCTCAGATTGGATGAATGGGCAAATACCCACAAATCCTAATAATGTTGAATCTCCCAATCATGCTCAAAACCTTCAGAGTAGGTGTTAGCATCATCATGAAACAATGCTGGGAAACATGGGGAAGTCCCAACCGAGAGAGTACTTCCTTGGTAGTTAGATAAGGTGATGGAGGCACGGCTCATCCTATCCATAGGAGTACTCAAGGACATTAAAATCAAAACTGGTGGTCTCACATATCGGATGTGCCTTGTTGTAATAGATTTTTAAAAGAACCCTAGATATGAGGCTATTCTAGGGAGACCTTTCTTGTGTATGGCAAGATTGGTCCATGATTGGTGCTCCAAAAATATTTATATAAGGAAAGATCAGCAAATCGTGAGGGTTGATCTCCAAACATGGAAGGCTCACACTATGTTTGAAAATCTATTTGCAGCAGCTAAATCAGATACCACCGATAGGTTTGTGACGGTAAAGCTGGTTAAAAAAATATGAGAAAGAAGATAGTGAGAAGAGTCTTGATGAACCTTGGTGTGCTCCTTTACCAGAACTCGAAGACTCACTTGATTGGATGCATACACTGGCAGCAATAGATCCACCAACTACAGAGAGCACTTAGATGATGTACCTTGATGGATGACCAACTTAACTCCATTACACCATTTTACACCATAAGAGTGGTACTACGTAATCAAATTTGTATTAGGAATTGACAATTTCCTTGATCCTAACGAGATAGATATGACTCCATCTCAACTTTGGGTAGAGCTTGTTGGAACTTGGGGGAGAATAGATGCATTGTGGCAAGAGGACTGAGAACACAAAAGATGTACCAATGGGTGTTCTTTTCATTGTGAGAGGGAAGTCCCTCTTTTATATAAATGGAGAGAGGGTGGCCTAAATAAATGTTCACCTCTCCTACATCAACGGAGGTAGCTCCTAAATCATAGGGACTCCACAATCATAGGCACCACCCCATGTGGGGGCCTTTGCATTACATCATCACCTGTGTCATGGTCTATGGCACTAAGTGTGCCTCTTCTACACACACACACACAGAACCATATGGCTACTAGTGGATGCACACATGCACCTAGCAAGCCCTTGATCACATATATCCCAACATACCCGCCCTCAAGGGTTGCCTCTTACTATGTCAAGGATTCATCTAGTTAAATAGTTTCTCATGCCTTCTCATGGACTCTCTGTGATATGAAACAAAATGCTAGGCAAATTGCAAAGAAGATTATCTGGAATAATATTATCACAAATTTCTAGGAATAGTTGGTACAATTGCACAATCCCATCCATAAAGATGCTAATCAAGCTATAGAATGTGTTGTTGAACTATAGACACCAAAAGAAGAAGACATAATTGCTGCAACACCTCTCTCTCTCTCTCTCTCTCATATTTTCTCAACTCAGATTTAGACAGTGTTGTGCAATAGGAGTGTGAGCAATAAGATAATCACATGTTGCATGCAAAGAAGGGACCTATGCAGGGTTAAGGGAGACTAAAAACTTAGAAGGGATTCAATGAATTTACGGAAACTCTCCACTATTATGATTTTTGATAGTCTATACTTGAATCATCTTTGCTTATGGCCTCCACCCATACATCAAACACATCAACCTCAATCATTAGGGGAGAGAACAGACCTACCAATGATGCATCGTGCCATTGAATCTCCTGACGATGATATATTGGGTGGAGAAGAGGAGAGGAAAGAGGAGAGGAATTAAGGGAGGGTTCAGAGGATTAGGGTCAATCCATGGAGAGCATATAGGAAGGAGATGAGGATTGAGATTTCCCCAAAGTTGTTACCATTGTTGCTCCTCCTACTACAACTGTTGGCTACTTCATTATGCTACTATTGTCGGTGCCTCTTCCAGCTACTACACTGCTATTGGGGACAATGTAGTGGGAGTCGTGCAGATTGCGGCAGCAATTGCAAGCTATAGGAGAGGAGCTATAGGGATGCCAATTGTGGGACGCGATATGGAGAGTTGACGATAAAGATTTACAAATGTAGGAATTTGGGCATGGAGATGGGAACTACAAAGGTCGAAAGGAAGAAGGAGAAGGGAGAAGGGAGCTATGGAAATGGAAATGCTTGAAAGGCAAGAAAGAAGAAAGAAGACAAGACAAGTGTCCCTACACACGTGCATGTGCACATGTGTATGTATGTATATCTATGCACATGTGGATGTTTTTTAATCTACGTATGCATACACATGTGAGGGTGTGTCGACATGTGTATGCTGATTCTCTAGGCATGTGTGAGTGTGCCTCTATGTGTGGTGTTATTATACATGTATGTCTCTACGTGTGTATGTTTTTGTTATATGGGTCAGTAAACACACAAGATATCCACAAGATACACACACATCATTGACCCCATGGGCATGTAGATAGAGATGTGCACACTAAAACATGCCCAAAGGCCCAACACACATATATGTGTAGACACACCATGACCTATGTGCACACATAGGCACACACACACACATGCATGTATAGACAAATATACATGATCATATATACACTTGGGCATGTGAACACATTTGTGATATACAAGTGTATGTGTGTGTGTGTGTCACATATATATATATATGCATATATATACATATAAACATAGATAGATAGATTGAGAGAGAGAGAGAGAGAGAGAGAGAGAGAGAGATTATTAGTATAAAAAACATTTAATCTAAATAAATGCACTACTAGGGCTTCATTGAGGTTTGATTTGAAAACTTACTAAACAGCATCCAAATGTTGAGATTTGCAAACTTTCACATGGAGTGAGAGAGAGAGAGAGAGAGAGAGAGATGGCACCAAAATCACTTTTCCCCAACCGAAAATAATTTAAAGATCCAATTTGAAATTTTATTTAAAAGCATTCATATATTGAAATTTGTAAATAAAAGCTATACTTTTATTCCTTAGAATTAAAGGCACCCTAGGATCCAAACCTTGAGACCCAGTGGAGTGAGTCTCTAACCTGTCATAGACAAATTTTTATTTATATTTTAATATTTAGTGCTCTGTGTGTGCGCGCGTGCACGCACGTACATGCGTGCGTGTGCATGCGTGCATGTTGGTATGTCTGTATAAGTTATTCACAAATTGTCTTAAAGTCCCTCAAAGTTCAAGATATATAAATGAAACCTTAAAATTTTATTAAAGGCAATCTATGATTGCAACCTTAAGATGCAGCGGAGTAGGTCTCTAGCCCATCATAGACGGGTCAAGTTACTTGTACTACTAAAGCGCAGAACAATGTATTTTCTAGTAGTGGGCATTTTTTGAAGCCACATGTCCAATGTCCTAAAGAGGTGTCCTCTCTATTGTAAAAAACCCTTCTTGAGGTTTAGGGTGTGCTCTTTGTTGTATCCAATTGAGCCCTTCTTGGCTTTTAAACAAATGTTACCTATACTATCTGGTTTGCAATCAATTTGTGAAATTTTGAATAATCAATTTGTGGTAAATTGAATAAGCACGCTTGCTAGCACAGGATATCACAATGTTATACTCTCTAACTTCTCATTAATTCATGGCTAAAATGCTTCTTATTAGCTATAATGTTCATGTGCAAGTGAATGTATCTTTTGTAGTCCTAGCAAAATATATCCTCTCAATGTGTTTGTTCTTACCAGGCCTACGATCCTATGTAAATTTGGGCTTTACAGTTTATCTAACTATGTTAAGTAGTCAATAACTATTCTAGGAGTAACCTTGATGCACTGATTCAAGCTGCATGATGCTTGAAGGACGTTTTTGTAGGCTGGAAATTCAGAATATTCAAACAAGTGGAGTACAAGTACTAGTGACCACTTTAGTTTTGCATGTTAGTATGGTTTATAATTTGACCGACATGAGAGTGCATATTGTGCTGTGTGAAAATATGATCATGCAAGCAATGAAGAATTATAAGAGAGGAGTGTGATTAACATTCTTTGATTGCTTGCTTCTGTTGGTTTAGTTGTCAATGTTTGCACCTTCCTCATTTCGATTTTTATAAAGCGTTGATATTCTATTGAGGATGCTCATGAGTTGATTTGGGAATAGGGAGGGAGAGAGAGAGAGAGAGAGAGAGAGAGAGAGATCACGCAGAATATAAAGGAGCAAGGGTATTGGATGAGTAGCAAAACGTGGCGTAAAATAACTGGAGGGACACTTCTGAAAAAAAGTGTAAGGAGAGCACTGCCTGCAGGGCAGTGCTAATAAATTACCTTCCTTGGTGCACTGCATCTTGACAAAAGGTATTACGTCATACAACTCAATGGTTCTCTTGCTTGTGCATTGGAGTCCCAACCCTATTACTACCACTAGTGAAGTAAAAAACCTAAACCATTACTCATGAGGTAGCTGAGAATGGACAAAATTGACAAACGCAGCAGCTTCAGAAGATTGAATGAATTGGTGCGCTGAATCTCGCCAAAAGATATTACATCATAGAACTTAACGGTTCTTTGTTGGTGCATTGAAATCCCAACCCTATTAACTACCACTAATGAAGTTGAACCTCAGCAAAAAAAACATAAACCATTACTCATGCGTTAGCCGAGAGTGGACAAACTTGGCATAAGTGGGGCCAGAGATGCTTAGATGCGCGTTCCAACATTTCCTTCATTTACGTGTTCCTATACCTCCCGCTCCACCATAACAGCCTCAAGAGTCCATGTATCCCAGGTACTGCGACCGCAGGCAGACCTAATGTTGAAACATAAGACCTCAATGCAGAAACCCGGTGACACAAACCATGGTTTACTGACACAAATTTTCAGATCAGATGCCTCTATGTTCCTAGTGCCTTTATCATAATTTAAAAAATTGTAGCAGGAGTTTTGAGGAAAGGCTTGCAGCCTGTTTATATTATTGTTTCATGAATCCCAGCCCTAGAAATACATGATTCTCAAAAAAATTAACATTTTGAGATATTGTGACATGGCTGTGATCAATCCCTAAAAGCCAACAATCCTGGCTCCAGAAACAAGGCACATCCACATCTTACTTCTGCCACTCCAAAAACTAACTATTTTAGAAGTTTGGTGCAAGTTGCAACACCAACAGCAGCTGCCAAATGCAGGCAGCATGAAGAAAAGGTGTATCAGGGGAGCACATCGTCAGCAATGAACAGAGCACACCCAACTAAGGAGGATGTGGTATGTAAAACATGAGCTTTCTTCAACTGTGGCTCCATCTGCACCCTCTGTGCAAAAGCAAACCTAAAGAAAAACCATTCTCAGTTAGAGATATTAACTTAATTTTTATTTTAAACCTACAATTTTCAAAGACAAAGAAAAACATAGAGCAAAACATTGCCGCCCCAATTTTATTTTATCAAAAAAAAGAAAGCAACAGTGCATGAAGTGATGCATCAAGCACTGATGAAGCTTGAAAGGGGGGTGCTTCGGCATCCTGAGACATGATAAGAGCACCTTAACATTGTGTGCTCATTTGAATCCCAAACTAGAGTACATTGAAGCTCTCTTGGTTTTCAGAAGAGATATGCCAATTTATTTTTGCAAGTGCTCTTGAAACTTTAAAAGTTGACTTTACCTCTCCCCATGTTTTGAAGAGTAGATGGGCTGTGGACTCTCTTGATTAAGAGTGAGTAGAAGTACAATACACTTCAGGACACATGGTGAAGGAGCTGATTGAGAGACACACTTTTGAAGAAAGCGTGAGCTTTTTCACAGGTATTAGCAAAAATAGTGAGGTTTCTTCAATAAGTTCTCTCAAGAAGAGGTCTGCCAATTTACATTTGCAAGTGCTCTTGAAAGATTAAAGGTCGACTTTCTCCCTCTCCCCTATGTTTTTGAAATGGAGTGGATGAGTCTTGCACGCTCTCTTGATTAAGAATGAATAGAAGTACAATGCACTTGGAGAAAGAAAATGAATTACTTGAGGACAGTAGAGTTTACAATTTGATCATTAAGATGAATCAAGCTCATGAAGCCTGCCCATTTCCTGAGGGAGAGAGTCTTGACTTTCAGCTCTAGCATTGGCCTTACTTTTTTTAAAACCAGCATTTGATTGCAAGCAACTTTGACAGTAGAGTTACGATTAACAACTCAGACTTTTAAGACCGTGCTTTCTGTTCAAGTATGAGCAGGCGAGTTTGGCCTTATTTCTTATTACTTTGGCCAACCAAACAGCTGATTGGGAGTTGCTAGATTCAGTAGACGCTTTCAAAAGGTAGTGTTCCGATTGGCAACTTGCACTACGATCAGAGTGGAAGTTTAATTTTAGCAACTTTAAGGAGTAACCCTCAGGGCCAAAAGTTGATGTTCAGAAAGGGGGTAGTGAGTTGAATGGATCTCTAAAGAAGACACCTACAGGCTGAGAACTGCTAATCCAACACATCGAAACAACAAAAAGGCAAAATATTTAAGCTTAAGTTACACTGGTATCAGTTTTTTTCTTGCTTGTCGCACTGTTTTTCTAAATGAATGGCACATACATGTGTACTGGATGACATTGAAAGACTTGCAGATGAATGATTTTATGTGAGACTCAGCAAAGGCTCTAGCAGAAAATGTCCAGTACACAGATGTGGGAAATAAGGGTCTTGAATTCTTGAGTTACAGTGACTATGGGCCATTAAATGAAAGGATCCTATGAAGACTCTTAAGAATTCCAACCATATCTTTCTTATGTGACAACCTTGAGATAGCTTTTGATAGTGCATGAATTGAAGTCTTAAGATAAAGACTCAAGCGATTAAAAGATTACTTTGCTCAATATTCTACCATTCCCAGAGAAGACCAGCAAGACAAAGACGTATTTGAGTCACATGTATGTACACCAGTCATTTATGGCAAGATGTTCACCATGGGCTCCCCTGATATTCTCAAGAGTGTTGGGAATATGAATTTTTAGAATGGGGTGGGAAAGTTTTATACAAGCTAAAAGGGATTAATCTTCCATAAAGATAGATTTCACCTAATAGATCAAGAGGGATTCAGAATCTGGAAATCTCCTATTAAAATTGAATGCTAGGACGAGTGCAATCATCATGGTATCTACAAGCCTAAAACTTGATTTAAATGGAAATGGGATGTGTATGTCTAGTCATATGTGGCCGAGTGTTACCAAAGCCAATGAGAGAAACTAGAATGCAGTCAGCTTGTTCTAATTTCAATAGGCAAGGGGAGAAATACCATCAAGATAATTGTCACAGGGTTATCCCTGACAAATATGAGGATATTATAAGCTTGGGTGAGAGTCAATGACTACCAAGTGCTACATGAACTTACAAATTGATACAGCTCATATCTTTACTCGGGCTTTGATGATTAGCTAATGACTTTAAAGGTGACCAAAGCTCCAAGTTATATATTGATATTTGTAGACGAACCAAAAGTTAGGTTGGAATAACTCACATGGAATTAAATATTGGAATTAAATGGCACTGGATTGTAGATCTTATCCATAGGCATCGTAGGTTGGCAAGCCAGTTCAAAGGCTCCCATGTGGAGGGGGCACCTACGGTATGGGACATGGATGTCTACAGGACTAGGAGCAGGCCATGGACCTTACCTGTGACCTCTCTATGCTTAAAGTTGAGCTCGAGAAGCTCTCTGCTTGGGTTATGAGTTCTAGAAGGTGATTACTAGTGTGTGATCTAAGTCGTTCATTTGATTGAGCTATAATCAAGCTAGACCCTATGCCTACGGTTGTCTCACAAACATTTGGATACAAAGGAGCTAACTTTGTACCAGCTGGAGGAAAGAGTCACAGAACGCAACAAAGTAAGGGCAGTGAGAAAGGAGGACAAATGGGCAGTTTACAGGGGAAGGGAGAGCAATCAGAGATTCAAATCCAAATCTAGGGATTCTTAGGCTTGAACTAACGTAATGATGAGTCTCTTACACTTAGACACTTACACTTAGACAATAGAGCCATAACATGTAGCAGAAAGTAGATATGCTATGTAATAATCCGAAGACAGTTTATTCATTTCTTAGAGATGCTTTACAAATTCACATTTTGGATGCTAGACTGGATAGCAGCATGTCACAGACTTCTACACATTTGAGCTGGAACGTAGACAAAATGCAGTGGAGGAGGGGGCGGGAGGAGGTGACGAGGAGCTATGGAGCAAAGCTATAGAGACCACGCACAAGGCAGAAAAAACCAAAGCACACATGATGGAGGTCGCACCTATATTGGCTCTACTCTAAGGGAACCATGAGAGATGGGTATCACTCTTGAGATGGCCCACCAAATACAGAGATCACATAGGCCACGGCCCCCACTGTAGCGAAAGACAAACTGGCAGAGGCAAATACGAGAAATCCTCATATCCCATCAAGGGCTATTGTGACACCAGATCATAGTTGATTTGATCATATCTCCTACCCTCTCTCAAAATTTGAGTTTTGAGTTCTAGCTAGATTTTTGAGTTTCTTAGTGTAGCACTCAGCAAGGGCCTTAGCGTGCCCTGCTTGAGCCCATGGTGGCTTATATGAGATACTATTTTGGCTGTACTTTCATTCTTGAGGCCGTCCAACGTAGAGAGCAGCTGCTCAGGACACATAGGTGAGATAAGGGTGCACAGCCAGACTCCACTCAGAGCATGGTCAATGAGTTTTCCAGCAGGATAGCATCGACCAGCAGGCCCATAGGAGACAGAGGAGCCGACAAAGCCAAGATCCAAATGATAGACACAACCGACTCTCCAACGACTTGTTGATGCACAAACCAGGCTTGGGGACCTTCCCTCCATGTTCACCAGACTGGAGGCACGGCTGATAGGGCTGACAGTGGCACTTGTCCGACGCAGGGACATAGCTAGGAGACCACAACAGACCACACATATTGATTGTCACCAACACCCTATCACAACTTTTATGCCACCACAACCCAATAGACCGCCGGGCTTCCCCTTGGGCTTGTCCCTTTCGCCAGCTTCCAGAGGACCACCGTAGTGATGCCACACCATAGTTCCACTCTCTCCATGGGCTCATACATTTCATGCATTAGTATTCCTATGATTATGTTGTATTTGTCTTGGGCATTGATGCCCACTTAGAAGCTCCACCCACCCAGGTCATATTATCAAGTTCTTCCATTCTCATAGACCCTTGGGTCTTTCAAAAACTTTTAATAAACTTTGTTTCTTCCTTTCTTTCTCATAGGCCTTTGAGGCCTTCAAAAAATGTCATACCATCCTTGGATCTCATAGTAGGCGGGGCACGCTTTTGGACCAATCCGTCGTTATCTCTTGTGACGTAGTCCCCTACTATTGTCTGCTCTGCTGCAATAAGGCCTCTTTGTGTCATCGCATATCCATCAAATAGAGGCCAATGCAGACCTGGTCATGGAAGTGGATAAGCGGAGAGAGTGAGCAAAGTGACATGTCACAAACTTATAGGCATTTGAGTCAAACCCCAGACATAGGGGAGTAGAGGAGGAGGAGATAGCCAACATGAGAAAGTAAGATTAGTAAGAAGAGACGATGCGGAACTGTAGAGCTAGAGACCAAGGCACGCACGATGGGGGTCCAGCCCCTCCCAGCTCTACTCAGAGGGACCACCCGAGCCAAGGTGTCACTCTTGATAAGGACGCTGAATACGGAGATCGCGGAGACTAAACCCTCCCCCCTCCGCACAATGAGAGACCACTCAACAGACTCGGATACAAGACATCTTCACAGCCCACCAGAGAGTCACCATGGCACCTGGATATGTTTTTCCCAGCACTAGTTTTGAGTACTTGTGTTTTTGAGCTTTTGAGAATATTAGCATAGGAATCAGCAAAGGCCTTAGCGTGCCATTTGCCTCACACCACAGTGGCTTGTATGAGGTGCCTTCTCACAAGAGAGCCACCATGGCACCTGGATATGTCTTCCGACTCCTACTTTGAGACTAAGTCTAGCTATTAGTCGCTAGTTTTGGACTTGGAGTTTACATGTTTTTGTATTTCTACTTTTAGTCTAGTATAGTACTGAGCAAAGGGTCTTAGTGAGCCCTTTGTGGCTTGTATGAGCACATCTCACTTTGATATTGCACTTTTGTCTCATAGGCCCGCGAGGCCTTTCGAAGATGTTAATACATCTTTCTTTCTTTCTTTCTTTCTTTCTCGCCTTTCAGTACAGCCTAGAGGCCCCCTCTCCTTGGATACTACAGAATGAGATCAATTGTGTCATATGGTTGGATCTACTTCAACTCCATATAACATAGACTTGGGGAGGGATCAAGAGTTTCCCACCAAGCTCCAATTCTATCACGATCATTTTCTGATGATGTCGAAGGATGGATGATTGTTCGGCCTACTCTATTGTCTCACATGCATTGAGGATTGCCAATAGGTAGTTGCGGGTATCATCCCATCAATTTTCATTTGAGGCAACGAGGGCAACAAAGATACCTAGAGAGTAGACAATATGCAGACTATGCACATTAGGGGAGGTGGAAACGGAGGAGCACTTTACGTGTAGATGGCTGGAATACTATGAGAAATGGGAGCGTTCTCATTGCAGAAGGGACATGGTTTAAGACCACTAACCTAGGTAATTCATTTTCCCAATCAGGTGTGGGTCAGCCTATACCTGATAGAGCTGCAGAGGCATAGGGACCCTATTGCAACGGATCAGACAACAAGAGAAGATATCAACACTTGATATAGGGATGAATTGGACACAGATGCATGTCACAGACTTCTATGAGTTTTGAAATAGGGCTGATTCACAAGGAGGGGGAGGAGGAGGAGGTGGATGAGATGAGGGCAACTGGATTAGTAGGAGAGAGAGAGAGAGAGAGCACAGATTGCAGAGACCAAGAGCAGAGCAAAGACGGACCAAAGCATGTACGATGGGGTTTCAATCTATCCCAGCTTTACCCAAAGGTGACCACCAGACATGAGGAGTCACCATTGACAAGACTGATGAATACAATACAAGACATGGAAACAATGCTCCCCACCCATCCCAAGAGACGACTCGACAATGCTAGATCTGTGATATCCTCGCATCACATCAGAGGACCTCACCACCATGACATAGTTGTGCCCATCAGGAGGGTCATCTCGACTATCCCCACTTCTATATATATAGCTTCCTTTGATGTGTGATGTTCAGCTCAAGGGTCTAGTGTACCTTGCACCAGCCAATGATGGATCCACTTTTAGATATATTTTTTTGTCTCATAGGTTCGTGAGGCCTTTTGAAGACCGTGATACATGTTTCTTCTTTCTTTCTTTCTCTCACCTAAGCCTTGTAGCCCCCCCCCCCCCCCCCCCCCCCCCCCCCACAACACACACACACACACAAGAATTCCCACCTCCCCTTCTGCAGGGCTCCCCTCTACCCCACTGCTGATGTGCAGACGCTACCTGCTGCTTCTGTGCAAATGCCTCTTGCTGCTGCAGCTGCTGGCGCTGCTGCCTGTTGTTGCCTGCTCCGCTGCCACCCATTGCTGCTGTTGCTGCTGGCAATTCTCTGCAGCCACCCATAGAGGCCCCAAAAAATCCCCCTCACCAGAAGGGCACTGCTGCCAAGGCAGCCCAAACAAGTGGAGCATTGACAGGCTGCTGCAGGGCAGTCTACACAGCCCAGCAAAAAAGCCCTCCCCCCCCCCCCCCAACTTGAGATCGCTCATAATCACCCTTACCTTCACATCAGCCTCCCCCCTCCACCAATAGCCTCTCTGACAAGCCTCGACAACCCCCCCCTCTCTCTCTCTCTCTCTCTCTCTCTCTCTCTCTCTCTCTCTCTCTCTCTCACACACACACACACACACACTCAGGCACGCCTGGCAGCTTTGCGTCATAGATTGGCCCTACGGGATCACCCCACTATATCGATGGATGAGGATCTGACAACTTTGCAGATAGAGGAGAGATGGGCTCTTTTGCAGCTGCGGGATGCGGCTTGCAAGAAGGGGAAGTGGGCAGTAGTGCGGGATGGACGTCTCATCACCGGACGCCACCGATCACCTGACCGTTCTCCCACATAGGGGGGTAGGGTCTATGAGATGCAGGATACCGAGACGCTCGCTTGCACCATTTGGAACTGTAATGGTACCCTTTGGTCAGAGCCTGGGAATTTCTCAGTCCTACACAAGACAAGACATAGTCTTCTACACAGAGAACATCATAGCCCAGAGCGTCCCTTACCGATGGCCAGTGGACACACTTGGGAGTCAGCCTACAGGGAAGAGATGAGGGAGATAGGCGGAGTACATGGATCAGGAGAAGTGGCAATCCTATATAGATCATCTCTCATCGAGGCGATCTCAAAGGAGAGGAGATATCCACACTTTGGGTTTCTTTAGGTCCGATTACGATGTAAAACTAGCCGAGATCTCTTCATAGCTTTCTGCTACTTCCCACTAGAGACATCACACTTCGCCAGGGCAGTGCGGGAGGACTCTGAGATATCACCATTCACACCTCTCCACCTGGATATCACGGATTTTTTGAGCCACGGAGATGTTCTCCTAGTTGGGGACTTCAACGCGAGGACGGGAGCACGTTAGGTGCCACTGCTAGATTTTCAAGAGGATGTTGTTTTACTTTCCGACATAGATCTTGCTAACGCTAGCATATCACCAGTGTTCGCTAATAGATGGGCCCCTATTACCTCCTTTGGGCATGCAATCCTTGATCTAGGTATGGCGCACGATCTCATTCTCTATAATGCACGATCTCATTCTCTGTAACGGTCTTGAACGATGGCCTTCTTCCAGTGGCTTCACCTGCTTTCCACATGGAGGGGGGTCTAGCAGGGTTGATAATATCCTGGGATCCCCTACCTTCACATCACACATCACGGACTTCTTTGTTTCACCACCTCCACCTGGGGCTGATCATACATATATTTTCTTTAATATCACCACTCCTTGCCTTGCTACACCACCTACCACACCACCCACTTACACTACCTATCACGATATACATTTCGATCACACCCTCTCACCAAGATATTCTGCACGACTCTACACTCTACTCACTTATATTGATCACATACCTCTCCTAGAGAACCTGGCCGCTTTGATTACCCAATAACTGCACGAGGCTGCCCTTCATGCCTTCCCGTACACCACATGCTCTAACCGTCCACCGCCTCTACGCTCTGTGCGATGTAATAGTTGGTACGATGACGATTGTAAGGCTCTTCACCCACAACTCCGATTCGAATCCAAACATGGCCTACTGAGCGCACCGGACACATTACCCGATTACCGCCGTCTAGTTCGCCAAAAGAAATGAAACTTTGTTCGCCGAAACGAGGAGGAATTGCTGAACATCCTATTCAGTAATCATTCCAAAGACTTTTGGCAACGGTTTCTTGAACGGCGGTCCCCCTCACCACTCACAGATACTCAGGTTTGGCTCGATCCGCTCACACATTATATGAAATCCCCAACCAGCCCAATCCTGATCTCTCACACACACCACGACCGACCTCTTGCACTCTATTCACTCCAGGGGACGTCAAACACGCGATCATGAAACCGAGTCAAGGATCATGAGGGTTTATGCACCAAGTTTGTTGCATGCGGGATTGATATCCTAGCCCCTATCCTAGCAAAGCTATTTAATGAAGCAATTTGTCTCCGTTTCCCACGTACATGGACCCTCAACACTATCACACCTATCCACAAGACAGGGGATCCTATGAGTCTAGGTAACTATAGGACCATTATGAAGATTTATGCTTCAGTACTAGATATGGAGGTCAGTTGCTATGTAGAGATGCAGGGACTCAGAGCAGATGGGCAGGCAGGCATTCGGCATAATCACGGAACCATGAACCACATACTAACACTCAGGAGTGTCATAGAGGAGGCCAGGGCACAAAAACAAAGGGTCTAATGCTGCTTTGAGGATTTCCACAAAGCATTCGATACAATACCACAAGCACGTCTCAACAGGTACTCGCACGAGTTTGGCTATGGTCAGGAGATAGTTTGAGCTGCTATGGCACTTTACGAGAGCATTTTTGGTAGAGTCCGGACTCACTCTCACCAACCTTGTTTGGCCCTTATATCGACGAGCTTGAGTCTTTTATGTGGACCCTAGAAGGAGATGGTTGCTCTCTCGTCGCCTCCTTACTCCAGATTCTGTTATACGCAGATGATGTAGTACTCTTATCCTCATCCGCAGCCCGCTGATGGGCTCCAGAGACATCTAGATGCACTATTGGCTTTTTGCGAGTCCCATGACTTGAAGGTCAACCTGGGTAAAACCAAGGTTATGATCTTCAACATCTTTAGAGATGTAGCACACAGAGAGCAATTTACGTTTGACAGGGCACCAGTGGGGATTGTCTCATCATACACTTACTTGGGGGTTCTGTTCTCTGGATCTATCTTCACGATGAGACCGGCGATGCAAGCCCATTTGAGTAGAGGATACGCCTCACTTGACCGACTGGAGAGACAGTGCTTCCATTCGCATTTTCATGACCCACTAACCAAGGCTCTCCTTTTCGACTCCTTGGTCCGTCCTATGGGTATGTACAACAACAATTGTTGGGAATCAGACCTATCCAACATAGAGTGGACTCGAGTGGAGAGATTACAGGTTCTCTTGTTATCACGGATGATCTGCAGCAAGCCATCTATTCCTCATCAGATCATTCACGGGGCATCTCCATTGTAGTTAGATGCGGCATTCCAGACTATCACTTATCTATACCGTATGCGAGCTTATGGCTCCTGTACCATAGGGCGACGCAGGCTACCTTGGTTGGCATTAGCATCTTCTATGGCACTAGCAACTCAGGGTGATGAGAGATACTGGTATGCATGCACATACAGATGGTTTAAGAGACTGGGTTTCCATATAGACAAGCTGCCACCCTTCCAGTATAGCATTGATGCTCCGTTTGTCCCGTTTCTAGGGAATGAGTTCAACCCGATCATCCGGGAGGATCTCCTACAGTTAACACACATTCAGGACCTGGTTACAACAGATAGAGCTTCCTGTGAAGCTCAGTTTCTATCAGAACCACTGCCTGCACATCTCTGAGGAGGGTTTCATTATCCCACCCTGGATACACCCAGATCCACCTCCCACACTCAAGATTGCCATTGGATAGTTTTGTGTGCCCTCACACCAACTCCGTATCGAGAGTAGGGGCAGACGGGATCCCTAGAGAGAGTCGTATCTGCACATTATGCGAGCGGCACGAGGTGGAATCAGAGGAGCACTTTATCTTCTGTTGCCCAATCTACTATGAGATCCGTGGACAATACCACTGCCTTTTCAGAGATGGATTCGAGGGCCTCTCCAGACTCCTCTCATACCCAAAGCAGAGTTGCACCTAGCAGCTTTCATCCACGAGGCGGTTCGACATAGAGAGCGTCTCACAGATCACGGAGATAGGAGCAGGGGGCCTTGCCTGGCCCATCCCAGAGTATGATCATTGAGTTCTTCCAGTCAGAGCATGTTGCTTCACCGGCCACAGATAGCAGGAGAGACAGAGACCCCGAGATCGAGATGCGACACACTCGATAGAGGACAAATGCGCAAATCACACTCACCGACAGTTTTTTTGTTTTTAAACCTGGGGTGCGGACGACCGGGGTTACTATGGCGCTCGTCAGGAGTTGGGTAGCTACCAGGAGGACACGACGGACTACTCGTCCACATAGCAGACAAAGATCTATCACAGGATTTTTGCCTCTCGGGTGTACCTTGACGTTCCCTTATGCACTGTATTGTATTGTATTGGATCAGACTGCGTCTCCCATGGGGATGATGATGTCAGGGATGGATGTATATGACTATGGTGACATAGTATGATGATATCGTTGATTGTGTCGACACACTTTTCTCTAGCATGGGTTAGGATGCTCACTTCGTAGCTCCACCTTTTTGCTCATTGTATCAGGTTTTCTTTCAGTGTCATAGACCCATGAGACTTTAGCAGACTTTAATAAACGCTCGTTCTTTCTTTCTCTCTTACTTTCTAACGGAAAGAAATGCCCACTGGAGCATGAAATATACACCCAATGAGGGGCTTCCTTAACAACCCACTCCTACAGACACAGGATGATAACCCACAGCAAAATTGCAATCTACCATCCAGGAAAAAAGGTTGTTGACAGGATGCCATTCACAAAAGATGACGGACCCGTCAATTTCTGTCACTACACTAACACTAATCATTTCTTGTCAAAGACCAGCAAGGTGTACACTGATTCTCCTTACAGTCATTTGGAGCTTTTAGTGGGAGATCTTCTTTAACTCAAGGATGCTACCGAGCCCCAATTAGATGTTCGAAAAACCTAAACAGAGGGTATGCGCACAGCGGAAGATAGATAGAATAGAATAGCCTAGGAACTCACAAAGTGGTCTTGGGGGTGGGGTGGAAGACACTGATCTACTCCAAACATACCGCCACTGTGCGCCTCCTGTCACAATGATATGCCAAGTTTTGTAAATAGTTTTTCCACTTAATGCATGCTTGTGGGTAGGCACTTAGGTGTGCACATAGCCAAATAGTGCTGGTCCTGGGTATTGTGAGCACCTTTTATCAGGAGACTCTATGTTCTGATGTTAAAAATCTGTTTGAGCTTATGAATGAATTTTGCAAGGCAACAAATGGGAAGTGATGAAATGCAATGTGGATGCCAGGCACTCCATAGCATAGTATCCAGTGTTACGGTGATGGTGGGTTGAGTATTCATTTGGGCATATGTGGTTGTAGTCTCGTTGTAATGTCATATGGGCATTGATGTATGAATGAGGGTGAAGTATGTAATTTCATGTGTGGCATGCATGCATTAAATGCCTAGTTTAAGTGTATGTGCAAACGGTGTGTCAAAAGTTGGGATTTTGGGCATTAAATTCCTTGGTCTAAGATTGGGGAAAGGGAATTGGAGAGTGCTTAGTGGCAAATTGCAAGGGGTGAGGTGGCTTGAAACTTTGGAAGCAAAGGAATGTACATACGAGGTGGCTACGTGATGGAGATTTCCAGGCTTCTGGAAAGCAAGTTGGCAATGGCACGTAAAGTTGCAATTCCTGGAGAATTCGAGATAAGGGATGATTGGCAGAGATGGACATAGAAACGTCGCCAGACAGAGATAAAAGAATGGTTCTTGTGGAGATGCAATCGGCACAAGAAGAAAAGGAGCGATAGTAAGGGAACTGGATGCTGCAGAGATCGTGAGACACTCATGCGCGAAGCTGGTCAGCCTGAGGGCTGAAGAGGAAGTTTTTCCTTGACGTCGCAAGTACGTTGGACCAGGAGATGATTGCGTGGGTTTTTGACGTAGAGATAAGAGAGAAGGGGGATGTCCTAAGGGAACTGGAAGCCTCCTTGTAGGTACGGAACGAAAAGAAAGAGAGAGAGTGCATGTACAAGACGAGTCGATAGAGAAGTCATGTCAATCTTAGATAAAGTACAAAATGCACAAGTACAAAGTACTTGTACATAGACCTAGGACTAAGTGTCCTAGGTGTCACATAGGACTTAGTGTACTATGTGGCCTAAAAGGCACTAGCACTATAAGTGCCCACACTTATGCCTACAAGGCACATACCATGGCCTATAGGGCATCACTAGAACCACCAAGAGATGGCCTACAAACCCCCCTCCATGGGATGGGCTGAAGTACTCTCGAAACGTCTCAGAATACCTGGTAGTTTCTGGTCATGGTGGCACATGTTCATCCAAAGGGATATAGCCACCTATGAATGTACAAGGAATGTCAGATCCTGTAACAAAGGGAACCAAGTGTAAAGCCTGTCGGAAGACTTCGAACTTGGGACGAGGAAGTGCCTTTGTAAACATATCTGCGACGTTGTCCTCTGTGGGAAGATAGGAAAACTCTATGTCTCCTGTTGACAACCGCTCCCGAACATAATGATAGTGAACTTCAATATGCTTGGTACGCGCATGAAACACTGGGTTACGCGCAATGGCCAAAGCACTCTGGCTGTCAGTGTAGACAATAGTGGAGGATGTCTGGCAAATACCAAGATTTGTAAGTAACTGTCGAAGCCAAACACACTCTACTGTAGCGGTGAAAGCTGCCCTGTACTCAGCCTCACAGCTAGACGTGGCAACTGTCGGTTGCTTCTTGCTGAGCCAAGAAATACATGAATTGCCAAGCAAAAAACAATTGCCAATATGTGGCACTCTGGTGTCCGAACATCCTGCCTAGTCACTATCCATGTAAGCATGCATGGTAAGTGAACCCTGATCACCATAGAAGAGGGCTAAATCCTGAGTGCCTCTGAGGTATCTGAAGACTCTTTTCACTGCCTGCCAATGCTGTGAACTGCGCATGTGCATGAATCTGCTGAGCTGAGATACTGCATACTGCAAGTCAGGTCTGGTGTGACATAAATAAATAAGGCATCCAACAGCCTGCTGATAAAGAGTGATATCACATGGTGGGCTCCCATCATGAGCTGAGAATTTGAAGCCAGGGTCCACCGGAGTAGAGATTGGCTTGCAATCCTCAAACTGAAAACGATCAAGGAGCTGTCCAATGTATTTGGACTGAGACATCATGATACCCCCCTCAACATGAGCAAACTGAATGCCCAAATAATAATGGAGCTGTCCCATGTCTGACATGTCAAAAATCTGGTGCAAATCAGCCTTAAAAGCTGCAATTTGCTGAGTATCTGGGCCCGTGATAAGCATATCATCCACATATAAAATCAGCACTAAAAAATCAGATCCACTCCCACGGAAATAAAGAGTGGGTTCTGTGGGACTATTATGAAAACCAAGGGATAGTAAGTGTGCATGAATTTTGGCATACCATGCCCTGGGTGCCTGCTTCAAACCATAAAGGGCTTTTCTAAGCCGGCATACCTTATTTTCAGAATTAACAACCTCAAAGCCAAGAGGTTGTGTGACATAGACTTCTTCCTGCAGATCCCCATGAAGAAAAGCGGTCTTGATGTCAAGTTGATGCACTTGCCAATGATGATGGGCTGCAATGGCAATGACACATCGAATGGTAGTAATCCTGGATGTGGGAGCAAATGTCTCCTCAAAGTCAATGCCTTGTTGTTGGGCATACCCTTTTGCAACAAGACGGGCTTTGTATCGATCTATGCTGCCATCAGATTTCCTTTTTAATTTGTAGACCCACCGCGTTCCAATGGCATGCTTGCCAGGTGGGAGATCTACAAATTCCCATGTGTCATTTTTGGCAATAGATTGTAACTCAGCTTTCATTGCATTTATCCACTCTTTGCTGTCAAAAGCATCTTTATGGCACAAAGGCTCTTCATTGCAAGCTGTAGCAAGGAGTGCAAACTCAAGAAAGTGACCATGCTGTCTATTCCCTGATCTTGTGCGGGCAGCAAAAAGCTGATCTTGTTTGCTGTCCCTCAATGTGTCAAGAAGCCATCTGGGAACTTGCCTTTGTTGCCTATTGACAGCTCTTTCTTCAATGACTGCATCATGAGTAGTGGGATCATTTTGTGCCGGAAGAGAAACCTGCAAATCAGCATGAGGTTGGGGCTGATTATTGCTTAGTGGAGGGCCTGCAGGAGGCTCATGTTGCTGCTCAAAATCCTCCTCTGATGATGGCAGAGGTAACCAAGATTCCAAGGCATCAAACATGTCAATATCTGGCTTTGCTTTGCAGTCCACAAGAGGAGAAGCTGAATGTTCAGCAAAGATCACATCTCTACTGACAATAATCTTCCCAGTATTTGGTCGATATAGCCGATACCCTCTGCTCTCCTGGCTGTAACCAATGAATATGCATTTGATTGCCTTGTCGTCAAGCTTATGTCTCAGCTGAGATGGTACATGAACATATGCAAGAGACCCAAAAACTTTCATGTGTGAAAGTGAAGGCTTCCTGCCTTTCCATGCTTCATAAGGTGTAATAGTCTTTAATGCCCGTGTAGGTGATCTATTCAGCACATAGTTGGCACACATTACTGCATCAAGCCAAAATTTACTTGGCCTTAAGCATGCATCTGGCCATCTCCATTGTGGACCTGTTTTTCCTTTCAGAAACAGGATTCTGCTGAGGAGTGTAAGGAGTAGTGCATGAGTGAATAATTCCCCATGAGGATAAAAATGCATCAAACTCCTTTGACATATACTCAGCCCCCCTATCTGTGTTGAGGGTGACAAGCTTGCATCCTAATTCATTCTCAACCATATTCAGCCATCTCTGAAAGCATAAGAAAACTTCAGATTTGGCCTTTAAAGGATATACCCAGCAATACCTTGTGAAATCATCAATGAGAGTCATGAAATACTTGTATCCTCCGATTGCATTTGTCCTCATTGGGCCACAGACATCACTGTGTACTAGCTGCAATTTCCTTTGTGAGAGTTTTGGACAATTCTTTTGAAAAGGAAATTGATGCATCTTACCCAAAAGACAGCCCTCACACACATGTTTAGAAACTGTGTGAGTCTGAGGTACATCATTTGCCATCTGCTGTGAATGTAGCTTTGCAAGAGCTCTATAATTGAGATGTCCCATTCTCTCATGCCAAAGATGAGTTTCAGCAAGCTGTGAATCTGAAATAGCCAATGCTTCAGTAGAAAGTGCAGCTGAATGATGATCAAGGTGATAAAGTCCTTTTTGCAAAGTGCCAGTGATAACTATGGCATTGTCATCACGAAGATCATATACTAGGCATCTGTAGCCATCAAAAATTACTCTGAAACCTGAAGTAGCAATTGCTGAAATTGAAATCAAGTTGACTTCAATGCCAAGCACAAAAAGAACATTTGTCAGAGTGACAGGATGGCTGGAAATGGATGTGAGCTGCAAATCTCCAACTCCTTTTACAGCATATGAAGCATTATTGGCACATGTAACAATCCCCCCTCGAGGTGCATCAGCTAGAGAATGAAACAACTGTCTGCAAAATGTGACATGCTTGGAAGCACCACTATCAAAGTACCAGGACTGAGCATCATTAGCAGTAAATAGTGCATCAGCTTTGGGAGATCAAATGAGCAATGAACAGCCCATGCCCAATCATCACGAAGAGCACGTGCATGTGAAGCATCTGCTGGCTCATGGGATTCAATGGCATGTGAGGCATTAACTGTCAATCCTGCTTTCTTTTTCTCCGAAGCAATGCGCTTCCTGCATTCTGAAATGTCATGTCCAAGCTTGCGACAATAGTTGCATCTTTTCTTCTTTCCCTTATCTGCTGTATTTTTAGATGCATGGGAGGAATTTCAGCTGCTATGCGTAGAGGAATTGCAGCTGCTATGTGCAGATTTTGGCTTGCCCATAGGCTTGGAAGCCTTGCCTCTTCCTGTCTACTGTGAAGCAAATGCATGATCAAGAATAATGGCTTGTCTGTTAGCTCTACTTTGCTCTTCCTGCAAAAGCAAAGTAACTAGTTGGTCAAAAGAATAGTGGTCTAGATTACCCATGGCCACTAATCGAAGGGTTGTAGCAAACCCTTGATATGTATCTGGCAGTCCATTCAATGTGGTTCTGACAAGCTGTGAATTTGGCACCACCTCATCAATGTTGGCAAGCTGTGCCATGAGGTCTTTGACCTTTGTCAAATATGCATCCATTGACTCACCTTCATTCATATTCACTTCATGTAATTGCCTTCTCAAATATGCAACACGAGCTTCATTGCGTATCTGATAGAGAGAAGCCAATTTATCCCAAGCATCCTTTGCTGTCCTGCAAGACCGGATGTGTGGAATAATGATTCTCTTGCATGATAAAGCAATGCATGAATGTGCATTTGCATCTCTTGCATCCCATCTTGACTGTTCTTGAGTTGGAAGAGCAGCAGCAGGAGTGCTAGAGGAAGAGGCATCAGGAGGAGTACCACCTGCAGAAGGACCAGCGGTAGAAACAACCACTGTAGCATTGGCTGGCCTCAGATCAGCCCCAGAAACAATATTCCACAAATGCTTTGCAACAAGAATATGTTTCATGAGATAAGACCACATCGGATAGTTGGTGCCATCCAACTTATCATCTTCACGAAGAACTCCAAATAAATCTTAATTGTTCCCAGCCATAGCAACTGTGATAACCTGTAAAAGACCTGAAAACCCAAAAAGCCTCAAGGCTATCACTGCAAAAAGCTGGCTGTCCCAAAAATGACAGCAAATTTCTGACCCAAATCAAAGAGCAAATGCAGATTTGACCCAAATGTGACTGTGACAAGCAATGTTCACTGCAAAAACAGCAAATTTGGCAAAAGCCCCAAATTTATTGAGGGCAAATAGGCCAAAAAGAGAGCAAATTCAGAAAAGCCCCAAATTTTGCTAAAATTTTTGCAAATGTGACCCAATGTATGCAAATCTGACTCAATGTCCTGCAAATGTAACTTAATGTCCTGCAATCTGACCCAATGTACTGCAATCTAAACAAGAAATTACAAAACAAATCCCAAAACTCCAGTATTCTTGCAAGAAATTGCAATCAAAGGAGGTGAAAGGAAATGAAAGCCCCAAATTTGCCAATGTCCTGTGGTGAAACGTACGGAATACCCAGATCAAGTACAAGCTGTACGATCAGCTACTGAAGGTATGTGTGTACGGGAAACTGGTACAAGCTGCTGACGACTGATCTCTAGGTACGGTGCAAGTACCTTGCACGGTGTTCCTACGCAGGTACTGAAGGTACGGCATACGGCGAACTGAAGGTACGGCGTACGACGAATTGGAGGTACGACGATGACGCAGAATACGGAGCACATAGCACTGCAAGTACGGCGCAGTGTATGGTATACGTACGGAAGGTACGGTGCAGAGTACGACTGAAGGTACGACGCAGAGTACGGCGATGCACGATTTCAGTACAGCGATGCAACGCGCAGGTACGGCTACGTGCAGTACCGACAGCGACAACGCAGGTACGGCACAGGTACAGAGAAGTGCACGGACGTGCAGTACAGTACAGCGACGCGCAGGTACGGATGTGCACGGACGTGCAGTACGGCAACTACGTAGAGTACAGAGCAGATAGCGCTGAAGGGCCTCGAACAGGCTGGGAATATGTCGACCAGCAGGGTAGAAAACTCCCAATGAGCAATGGAGGACTCAGGGCTGAGGAGAGCTAGAAGGCTAGAGCAATACCTGCTCTGATACCACTGTAGGTACGGAACGAAAAGAAAGAGAGAGAGTGCAGGTACAAGACGAGTCGATAGAGAAGTCACGTCAATCTTAGATAAAGTACAAAATGCACAAGTACAAAGTACTTGTACATAGACCTAGGACTAAGTGTCCCAGGTGTCACATAAAACTAAGTGTCCTATGTGGCCTAAAAGGCACTAGCACTATAAGTGCCTACACTTATGCCTACAAGGCACATACCATGGCCTATAGGGCATCACTAGAACCACCAAGAGATGGCCTACACTCCTCATGTGGATTGCTGACTTTCTAATTGTTGACGAATTCTGATCGTCACCTCCTGGTAGTCACTGAGAAGAGAGTGTTGATTTGACGCATGGGCTGGTCGGTACTGGTCTGTGAGTGGAAGAAGAAAATGATGATGTGCGTGGCCTGAATTGTGGAGAGAAGGAAAACTGAAATCTGATCTTAGTCGGACCTGAGTAGACACGAAAGGAAGCTTTTTTCATCTTGATGAGGATTGTGGAGTTTTGTAAGCATTACGTGGCTGATTGTTCTCTGAACTGTCAATAGTTCATGGATAAAGTGCCAACCTGAAGTTGCCATTGCCTTTGGTAGTGTGAATCGTGGATTTTCTGTGAGTTTGTGTGTTTGTTTTCAATCAGTTTGTAAGGAGTACCTTGAGTTTTGTGATTTGGATACCTGCTCCGGAACCTAATGCATCTGCTCTTTCTCTTTGAGCTCCACATTGCTGCTGATCCCATTGAAGACCTGGCATTTCAATTTGCTTCTACAGATGTAACTAAGATGGGACCTGCTCCTGCCCTTTGGCACCTGCCCTCAGCTTGTACTACAGACCCTCCTGCTCCATATTGTTATTGCAGGCTTCCATGCTGCTGCGTGGCAGATTCGTACAGTCCTAGGTCTCCTTGACAACCCCATACTGCCAGGTAAGCCCTTTGTTGTGCTGCCCACATGGCAGCCTATGTGCTGCCCAGGTGGCAGCCCCATCTTCTTGGTTTTCTGTCTGACTTTGCTACCCACATGGCAACCTAGGTGCTGCCTATGTGGTAGCCACATAAGCCCTAAGTACACCTCCCCCACTATCTCCTCATATGGGGAGGTGACTTTTCAAACATTAAAAGTCTACCTCCCCATGTTACCAAGATGAAGGAGTGCATTTCCCTACGCATGAACATTAGAGAGCATATTATCAAGATGAAGGAATGGAATTCCCTATGCATGAACCAGATGGACTCTCACGCGCATATGCAGGAGCCATGAAAAAGGACAATGATGACATCAGGAAGTCAATGAATGAACAAGCCTCAAGCAATAAGGCCTTGGAACTAGAGATTCAAGACCTCCGAAATAGAGTTACAGGTGGGACAAATTCTTCTGTCTTGGGAATCCTCAAATCTGAAAAAGCAGCCTTGTAAATGAGCTTGGAAGAATAAAAAACAGTCATGGACAGATCTTGGAAGACTCCGAGAAGATAGGCCAACAAGAAAGATCATGACAAGGATGTTTAATTATGGACAGCCGTAGTGAAAAGACACAAGCCTCAGAAAGTCATCCAGAAGACTCTTGACATAGAGAGCAAGCGACAAAATAAAGCCTTCAATCTTAAAATGGTAGGAATTAGAGACAATGCAAACATACCGTTGCAGACGGCCAAGAAATACGTAAATGAGAAGTTTCAGGTGGACCAAACCCACATTCAGAATGCATGGAGAATGGGAAATGGTGGACCAAACCCACATTCAGAATGCATCGAGAGTGGGAAATGGTGACACACAGAAAAAGCCACTGACTCATCAAGTTTATATATGCCAAGGCAAGACAAGTGTCTCTCATTAAGATGGCAACCTTAAAAAGGGACCCCAATATTGCTTCATCAATGAAGATCTCCCACTTATGCAAACTGAGCAGCAGAATGGAGGCAAGAGAAAAGGGAAAATCAGCGATGTATAGGGATGATAGAGCCATCATTCAGGAACGACGGTGCCCCACCCCATCACAAATAGGTGTACACAGCCTATGGTGCCACTAGTGCTTTGTCCTTTACTTTTTGGAACGGCAACAGGACCTTATTCACCAGGCAACTTTGCTCAATACTTTCTGGGGGAAAGGCCAAGACACACAAGATCCAAGAGAGGGGATTCCCATAGTACATGGGTACAAGGACATGAGCACAGTAATACTCAGACCAGAGATGTGCTGCACTCTTTCATATACTAGGTCACCCAACTTAGGTCTATACTTGTGAGACTGCCATGAGATACGGCCCCAGAGAGTAGGAGATCACAGACTTCTTCACAAGAGAAGATGTGGATGGAAGATGAGACCCTGATTTTCAAGCATGCCACGTCAACAGGACACTGGACAGTGGACACACGCACAAACCAGTCAAGCCCACAGGACACATGGCAGGAGAACTCCTCACGACATATGGAGTTTCTATCCTGTAGTTCCTAGTTACATGAGGGGTGTGATAGACACCTCTGTTCACCCCATTGGGGTGTACTCGAATGATAATTTCAGATTTCATGGTCTCATACACTTTTTTGGCCTTCCACAGAAGTTAATAGATCTCTCTCTCTCTCTCTCTCTCTCTCTCTCTCTCTCTCTCTCTCTTGCCCCCCCCCCCCCCGCCCCCAACCCCAACACACACACAAGCTTGGTCCCTTCTCGATACATTAACCCTATTCATGTCGTATACACACACTGGCATCTATGCAGAAGAAGCCACACAAAAGATATATGTCTTGGGACCTTCTAAATAAACACCAAGACAAACATAAACCAGTAACTTGAACGATATCCGCTTCAGAGAAAGTGTTATTACCTCCAATAATCCAACAATGGCATAGATCAGGGCAACCTTGAATATATGCATTCCAATTGGGAAATTTAAAAACAAGCATACCATGTAACTATTCACAAAATCAACAACTCCATGGATGTTTGTACAGGAAATACCTCCATTAATCCAACATGAACAGCTGCCACCAGTACAGGCTGGAAAGGTAGAACAACTGCTGATGCAACATACAACAGCTTTGACTCGTCCCTCCTCAGAGCTCTGGAAAGAAACTGATGCATACAAACAAATTTAGTCAGTCAGGGCAGTGCCTAATGTGGCATCCTTTCCATAGCAAATGACATGTAGCCCAGCATGCCTGCAGAGACACAGCCAAGAACGATAAAATTTTATTGTTTATAGACTCCTTATCATGTGCCTATCATGTAACTACCACCGATTTTATGGTACTTACGCATCTAATGAGATGAAATGGAAGACTTGCATGTCCAAAAAAAAGGCAAGTAATGAATGCAGTGTCAAAGTGCTTACTCGCTAGGACACTCAGGACCACATGGATAACGGCGGCTAGCAGTAGCTATTGAGACAAGAATACATGAAGAACCTTGGATCAAGTGGAAGAAAAGGATGGGCTGTACCACTGAAAATTTACAAACAGGATTCAACTTTCAAGTAGAAGCAAAAATCTGTTTCGATCGCTTTAAGATAATGAGACACTAAAATTTCACAGCATTGCAATTTGAGATGCACAGACAGTACATTTAAATTGACCGAGTAAAAAGTCATTCTCAAACAGAATCCACCCAAAATGCAGCATAACAAACATATATCTAGATGCCAGGAACTTCCCAAACTCATCCTCTAAAAAGAGGACACATAGTGCAGTTTCAATCTCATGATAGTCACTCATGCATAACAAACATACTTACAAGCATGTCGTTCAAAGTATATCAAACTATAGTAATTCTGAAACGATAATATAAATGCTCATCTTACTATCCTGAAGTACAGAAATAGATTGAGCTCATGAATCTCTACCACTTGGTTGAAAAGAATTTGCTACTTTTACTTGTTTATTTGGAAATGAGAGGTAGGAGTCAGTCAAACTCAGTTAGCACTAACTAGCTTTGTTACATTTGCCTTTCACCATGTTGATGCATAAAGAACCATCCAAAATTAGACATCAGAGTGATAGGGCAATTCAAAACCAACATTGCAAAATCCCTTTCTTCAGTTGAGAGGAAATAATTTGAAACAGAAGTCTGTCTATTATCTGCAGTAGTCAACGAGCATTCATAGATATTTGGCGTTGCATCAAGGCTAGAGACATCAATAGCAGACACAGTGTAATTTGTGATGATTCACAAGGCTACATGCGACATAGGACATGCCAAATTCGAGTCAGGTCTGCTACAGACCCCCCTCAGCCATCATAAGGAGGGGGACAGACAGAGTCCCTCTCCATCTATAAATAGGGCCCATTTTGGACCTTGCCAAGCATTGCAGAAAGCCACAGAAGCTCACTGGAGGAGCATAGATGCAGAATTAGTGCAGGATGGAGTATTACGAGTAGATCTTGAGCTACCACTGAGCTTCCAGGGTTATAACTTGCCTGCATGTGATGGGACCCTGTGGGAGCAACCTGGTGTATGGTTTTTGCCCGTTTTGGTGCCAGATACTTTGGCATATCTTGCTGCTGATTACCGCTGTCTACAATCTCTGAGCTGAGTGTTTGTGAGATTATTGTTATGCGCACTTTTCATTTGAAGTTGGGTCTACTTCAGTGCTCCCCTCTGGTTGAAGATTCTTCAATTGGTTCTCCATTATGCTGCTGCGTGGGAGGTCTAGCAAGGTATCAAGTCTTACTAGGGTACAAGCCTAGATTCTCAAACCTGGTATTAGAGCCATGAAGGGGAGCCAAGGAAGTGAGATCTCAGAGCCAAGGCTCCAGTGGGAGGCAAGATTTGAAGCTCGGAGGTGCATGCTTTGATCATCAAGCCATACCAATCAGAGATTGACTTCGTGAAAGAGGAAGCCACTTTCTCCTCAGTGGAGGTGTGACAAGAGTTTTGATTGTGAGTGGGAATTCTCTTCACAAAAAAATCTCATTGGTGTCCCACATGCCTATCCCAACTTTAACAAGGCATGCCTATTCCGAACTTTGGCAAGGCGGGTATGTTGCATAGGATCCAACTATCCAATCTAGAAGATCAAGATCCACAGCCACCTGATTGCATGTGCCTTGTAAAGATAACTGAAGAAATGGAAAAGAGCCCCACTGATCAAGTGGGTCAACCAGGCAAAGTGATAAAAGCTGCAGATCGAGATGTGATCAGAGAGGATATTCAGGGCCCCTGAGAACTCAATGATCGTAGAGACGATGGTCGATACATCCAGTTAGCAACGTTTCCATCTAAGGCCTGGAATATTTAGCCTGGCCTATACAAGAATGCTAATATGGATCGGATTGGAACACTCCAAAACCAGTCGTTCAGCTGAAGATGGAAGGTGACGGAGAACGTGGACATCTGGTCAAAGTGAAGGTCTAAAGGATTAACTAGCCGCTGTTGGTCAGAACGAGGACATTAATCGGTTGGCCACACCCTCATACTCTATAAATTGCCTAGGAGCTCATAGCCCCTGTTGGTCAGAAGGCAGACAATAATCAGATGGCCAGCCTCATACTTAATATTGCCTAGGAGCTACAATGGGTTGGTGACGACCCTTACAATTGGAGAGGGATCAAGGCAGTGGAATTTTGAGGAGCTCCATCCCTGTTGATCCAAGAGGAAGCAAACAGAGACTGTATGAGGATGTTGGCAAGAATAAGACAGTTAAAGCTACCACCAAAGGTAAGGGCATGCAGGAGAAAGGCAAGCCCAAGAAGAAAGATAATACTGCTTCCAAAGATGGTGACTCTTTTAACAGGGAGAGCAAGAAAAAGGAAAAAATGTGCTACTACTGTAACATGCCTCGACATCCAGTAAAGGATTGCTGGAAGAAAAGGTTGATCAAAAGAAAAGAAGAGGACCAGTCCAAGGAAGATGAGTTTAGTAAGCAGACCGCTAGTGTGTCAAGCGCACAAGGAAGATGATTCTAGTAAGCAGATAGCTAATGTGGTTCAGGAGTTGCTCCTAATAATATCCCTGAGATCAAACATGCAGATCATGAAGCGACAATGCTTGGTCAGAAGATCCAGGATCGTTTGTGAAGGTGAAAGATAGCAGAGGTTGGCTCAGAGCATGCTGACGATGCGGCTGTGTTCACCACGGGTATGAGGATGGAAACCACTACTCTTAAGGTAGAATATTAGTTAGTTAATGGAACTAAATGAAGTATTTTCTCCAAGACTCATAGGTATGCTAACGAAGTACTTCTGGGATGTCCTTGGCTTGTTTCGACAGCAAGCAACGTCAAAGCGAAGAACAAGGGTACATAATCTCCATGCCTTTATATGTTGAATACAGTGGCATGTTTGGTGCTCATTGTTTGCTTGGATAGAGGGTGAGAACCTTTCTAGCAAACGCAGGAAGAGTCTTCTTGGCAAAGGCACTTCGGCCGGTTGGTGAACCTTGTTGGTTGTATAGCTCTACAGAGCTGATGCTGACACGTGAAGTTGACATTGAGCATTTCTCAAAGAGGACCGATGGCATGCTGCTGGATATGTTTGGTAACCTAGTTGAACACTATGTGTCAGAGACAAAAATCAAGTGATTGGAAGTGCTATTTGGTACCTCGGTGGGCTCAAGCTTCAAACCTGAACAAAACTCATTCAGGGCTTGTTCCAGGAGATATCTAGGAGCAGTACTGGGATGTCTAGAATTGTGCTGGTTTGCAGAATGGATTGAAACAAACCCATGATACTTGGTGCGTTGCAAGGTCCGACTTGTTTCCAGCTTGAGAGGGGGACCACTCAGTGTACCTATGGTGTATGCCTGGGTTGTTGATATGCTTAGGTTGGAGACAGATTTTGACAGTGCCATTGAAGAGTAGCATTATCATGGTACATGTGTACTGGCATGGTTCTTGGTGTTCAAGGATGATGTGGAGCTGGACATGGAGGGGCAATGTATACAAGCATCTGGATCAGATTTTGACAAATTTCTCAATCTATTTCTGAGAGCTTCTAAATGGAAGCAATTGGAATGGTCATTGGGTCATTGTGGGCCGAAGGTGTGACATTGAGAGGGGGTGTTGTAGGGGGGTTCTGTCCCACCTACAAGTCTTGTGGGCCCAAAGTGTGACATTGAGAGGGGGTGTTGGAGTAGGGGGCTCATTGTCCCACCTACAAGGCTCAAATGAAGCACAGGGACATATGTTGGGGAAACCTGAGATGGTGGTTGTGCCCCATGATGGCTTCAATATGCTCAGGTTTTAGGCTGACACATGGGCAGGATCTACAACTGACATGGCTGTGTATAGGACAGCATGGACACATACAGCAGATGAGGGAGTATTATTACATTTATGTCCTTGTCTAGGAATTAAGGGTCTCATCCGTTTCCATAATCTGACACGTGGGCAGAGAAAGGCTGCCACATGGGCAGCAAATCAGCAAACAAAGAAAGCATTAGGAGCTGTCATATCCGGAGATGTCGTGGCTGAAGCTGAAGATGAGATCAGGCCCCGGTAGGCGGAGCTGGAATGGACAGGAGCCCAAGACGGGGGTGGATTCAGTGCTCAGCAAAGGGCCCAACGCAGAAGTGGGTGGGGCATTTATAGTGCCCAGATCTGGTCAGCCAGGCAAAATGGCAGGGTATACGCAGGGCCTGTAGGCAAATAGCAGAGTATAGGCAGGGCCTGTAGGCCAGTAAAATAAGGCCAACCAGGGTCACCAAATTAGCCCCCTAGGTTCAGAATTCGTGGGCCAGGTCAGCCCTACAGGGGCATCCATTTGAGGCCTGAAAAGGGTCAGCGGAGGGGAAGACTTAATTGGGTCTGCTACAGAATCCATTCATTCATCATAAGGAGGGGGACAGACTGAGGTCGCCTCTCCATCTATAAATACGGCCAATATGGACCTTGCCAAGCCCTTGCAAAAAGCCAAAAAAGCTCATTGGATGAGGATGCAGCCAGAGTTAGCGAAGAGAGAGAAATAGGAGCAGATCTTGAGCTCACCACGAAGCTCCCAAGGCAGCAATTTGGCTGCAATTTATGGGACTCTGAGGGAGCAACTTTGTGTATGTTTTTGGCCCATTTCGGCACAGTATATATTGAAATATTCTGCTGTTCACTACCACTGTCTACAATCTCCGATCTGTATAGTCCCACAGCAAGCTTCAAAGAATTTAGATTAAAATGAATTTTGAATTAATACTGAACCTCGGTAGATTTGCTGAGGCTACAACTAAGACAATGTATCCAAGAACTCCTTAAGAAGCCCTACCTAATTTCAAGAATGCGCTGCTAATTTTACCACCTTTTTAAACTACAGATCCTCTTCTTATAACAGCAAATATGATAGTCATGTTTGAATCCACTACTGCTAGTGTACATGGCCAAAGACACTGAACAGACAGCTTTACCAAAGTGGATGTCGCTATCATTGCATAGTCACCCCATCTGAACAACCTCCGGGCATCTCCTTTTGAGGAATGATAAAGACTTGAAACAAGTCCAACACCTATAACAGAATCCGCATAGAGTTTTGTTGCAAACTTTGTCCTGTTTGTAGACAGAAGTCCCACCATGTTAGGATCAACATGCACTGATACCCTTACTTGAGACAGCATTTACAACAAACACTATTACTCAAAATAACTTGACATAGTATGTTCCCTTTATTTTCCATGGAATATGAATTCTCAACACATTCCTTACCTCGGAGCCTGAATTCCAATAAGAACGAAGGGTATTGAAGTCAAGACATTTGCAACTCTCTCTATAATATGTCGATCACCTGCAAATGCATGAGCACATCTGCCCTTAGTTAAAATCTCAACCATTTCAGTAATTCGGAAGCTGCTTAGTTTACAATTGGCAAGTCCTTCTTAGCTTCATTTAATTCAGCTTTTTTTAGATTACACCTACCAAGGCCATTCAAGCATTGAGGGTCAATCAAAAGAAACCTCATTTTATTGAAGGAAACTACCAAGCCTTTAATTGTTCGACTTACAAACAAACATTGAGAATGAAAACGACCTCGATGATTCAGAAGCTGAAATACACTTGCATTGTACATGGAAATTACATTAACAGAGTCCATTACAACCAAGAGCACAGCAAACACAAGAGCCTCATGTGGAGCACCTCTTCCTTGTGACCTGGAGACATAAAATCAGGGTAATCCTGAAAAAGGCAAGCCCAAGAAGAGAGATTCTTCAGACGGGAACTCTTGTGATGAAAAAAACAAGAAGTTAGCTGCTTCTATTGTAATAAGCCTGGACATCTCGCACAAGATTATAGACACAAGAAAATTGATCAAAAGGAGGACCAGTCCAAAAAGGAACAGTCAAGAACCTACAAGTAGATCTAGCTCAATAACTCCCACAAGGATGATGTCGGCCAGGTTATAAGACCGAAGAAAAGACTCCATCATCACAGTCCAAACCCTGTAGTTGTTGCCATCCAACTGACGGTCGGCAAAAAAGTTGGGTATAACGGGGATCTTGACCAGTTTCTCATCTCAAAGGGGTGGAGAACTAGCTCTGATGAAAGGGAGGGGGGGTGGGAAAGAAGAAGAGATAGGAGGCTGGGGAAAGAAGAGAGAAGAAGGCTAGAAGAGAATATGGGAAGGAAGAAGAGGCTACTCCGATGCTTGTTTCACGCCTTGCAATACCTTCTTCAAGGAATGGCCTTCTACCCCGAACTGGCCTCTCCTTCTTCGAGTGCTCCTTTGCATACGACATGTCCACTTCTTTCAACACCTCTGTCAGCCCAAACGATCTCTAGATTGTGGGTGCGGGGAGCAATGGAGTGGAATAGAATGTGAGGGAGTAGACAACAACTGAGGAAAACGAAGGATGATGAGAAAGTACAAATGTGGCCACTACATGGCCCCATAGTCAACTGGTTGACCAACACTACGACAAAATGCCCTAACTAGCCTACAAGGCCATACCAGGGCTAAGTGCTAACAAACCCCCCTCCCTGGTATGGCTGAAGTATCTCGGATACATCTCAAGTATACTTGAAAACTATATCATTGTTGCACATATTTGTCCAAGATGGATATAGCAACCTATGATAGTACAGAGAGATCAACATTGCGTAATAAATGGTGCCAAGTGTAAGGCATGTCAAAAAGCCTCAAGCTTCGGTCATGGTAGAGACTTCATGAAGAGACCTGCTAAGATATTCTCTATGGGAACGTATGACAACTGTATATCTACATGTGACAGGTGCTCTTGAACATAATGATAATGTACCTCAATGTGCTTCGACCGCGCATGAAACATTGGATTATGTGCAACTGCTAAAGCACTCTGGCTATCAATGTAGATGATAGTAGGAAGTGTTGTGGTCGACATGAAGATCTGACAGTAACTTAGGAAGCCAAATACACCCTACTGTAGCTGTGAAAGCTGCCCTATACTCAGCTTCACAACTAGAAGTGGCAACTATAGGCTGCTTCTTGTTGAACCAAGAGATGCATCAAGAGCTAAGCATGAAACAGTTGCCACTGTGTGACATGCGGGTGTCATAACAACTCACCCAATCACTGTGCATGAATGCATGCAAATCCAGTGAAGACTGATTACTATAAAAAAGTCCAAAATGTTGTGTGGCCTTCAAGTAACAGAAGACCCTCTTCACTGCCTACCAATGCTGTGTGCTAGGCTTGTGCATGTACCTGCTTAACTAGGAAACAGCATACTACATCAAGCCAGGTATGACAAAGTAAAATAAGGAAGCCCACAGCCTGCTAGTAAAGAGTGGCATCAAATGGGGCACTCCCATCTTTGGAGGAGAAACGGAAGCCAGGTTTCATTGGAGTAGAAAACGGCTTGCAATTCTTGAATTGGAAGCGCTGCAAGAGCTGTCCAATATATTTGGATTGACTCGTCATTATGCCTCCCTCAACATTAGCAAAGTGGATGCCCAAATAGTAGTGCAATGGCAAAGAGAGAGACCGTGCTGAAGACAGTAACAAAAGACCATATTGAAGATGGTAAACATAGGCCATGCTGGAGATGGCAATACAAGACCGTACTGAAGACGGTACACTGAAGGTGATAGAGCCACGCTGAAGGTGACGTTTTTACTCATATGTGGTCTAACATGAAGAAACACTAAACGTAAAAGCCCCTTCCTGTCATGACATCACAAAGCTGACCCTGCAGTTGTCCCCACAAGGTAGACTTCCCTATATTAGCCATAAATATGACCTTCAAACTGCATATTTTCATTATGATGCACTAGCTTCCGTAATCCTTCTTGAAGCAAACAAAGGATGCAAAATTAGAAGAGTTTTATGAGACATAGTTTAGTAAAACATTATGAGTGTCAACATAACAAGTAGACTACAACCATGCAAAAGCACCCACTACTACATATGAGCTCTTGATGGCCAGACCTTAAGTATTATGCCATCAAAGAGCATTGCATTTTTATATTACAGCAGCATGAATGTATCAAGTTCAACATTATCCTCAAGTAAAGCAAAAGGATGAACAAAAAATCCTTCATAGAGCGATTAAATGGGATTGTTAACATAAGCCTACATTCATAAACAGGTTCGAATGGTTGATAAGCCACACCTAGATTGCGACCATGTCATAAATGTTAGTATAATCAGTAGAGCTGAAATTACCATGACTATGAGGAGCAGACATCCTTAGCCAAACTGGTCTTTGCCCCCACAATTTCCTTATAGGAAACAAATCCCACAGTTGAAAATTTTGCAAACCTCCAAATTCATCAGATCTGAAAGCCAAAAGCATACCAAATCTACATTAGGTCTCTCTCTCTCTCTCTCTCTCTCTCTCTCTCAGGAACCAAATCGTCAAATTAGATCTATTATGCCTAGACACCTCCTGCTCTTAAATTGAATCCTTTAATACACTTTCTTTTAAGCGTAAGTTGTTGGAAAGGTCACCTCCCCATCTGTAAGCCCCCAAATGAGGAGAGCGTGGGGGAGGGAGACCTAGGGCAGAAGATGCCCAGAGAAGAAAGAGAGAGGGGGCTGCCACATGGGCAGCACCTCACAAGACAAGAACGCTGCAAAGGACGGAACCTGTGGAAGGAGCAGAAGGCGGGGACAGCAAGCCCTAGATCTGACCTGGCAGGGTGCGATGACATCAGCAGTGTACGGCACTGCACACATGGCTGGGAAGAGAGCCTGGCAGAGGCACAGATATGGCAGGGAGTGCAGGCCCAGATATGCAGCAGGAAATGTGACTGTCAGTGGGCAGGAGGCAGGCCTTTTATAGGCTGGATACCTGCCTTGAATGGAGGGCCAAAGGACCCTGAAAGTGTGGGCCAAAAGCCCTTGGGGGTGTGAACTTTTAGGGCTGGACCAGCCACAGACTGGTCGGCCAGTCTGTACCAGGCTGGTCGGTTTTTTTGCCAGCCCCCTTGGGGCCTATAAAAGGAGAGGCCCTGGGCCTCATTTCTCATCCAACAGTTCAGCAGAACCAGCAGCAGACAGGAGCAGCCAGAAGGCATGTTCTTGGGCCTCATCTTGGAGGTGAAGGAAAGTAGAAGGTGTGCTGCAGACTGAGCTCTCAAGGGCTGAACCTTGGCTGTCTCTCAGGGCAGCAAGGTGTTGTGATCTGGACGGAAAGTCTACAGAAGCTCCAGGTGGAGCACGCGGGCTCGAGTCTAGAGATAGCCAGCAGATTGGAGAAGGACCTTGTGGTTAGATCAGAGGACCACACCATTGGTGGGACTCTGGATCTATCTCTTTTGTATTGTGTCCATAGTTGAGGACGGAAATATATATTTTGGTGGTTTCTCTATCTGGTTGGTTCATTGTCTATTGATGAGTCTGCACACCTATTGTATGCACATAAGTAAAGAAGTCTGTGATTCCACACCCACACCGCACACTGTGTGAGCTCCTGGGCATTACTATAAGTCTTCTGCTCTGCGTGTACCCTCTGTTGGGTCTTTTCTAACATGGTATCAGAGCCCAAGTAGGAGGTTCACAGGTGTGGGAGCCTGAAGGCAGGGACCTTGCTAAAGGACGACCCTGATTCAAAAGCTCTAGGGAATCGACTTCCACGACTGGAGGATTGTGCCCTTGAGAGAAGGAGGGTGACTCAAGTTCAGTCAGGTGCGTTCAGAATTCTGGTTTACTGAAATTGAGTTTGGTTGACTTTGCTGTGTGGTATAAACAGCAGAGATGTCAACCTCTACAGCCTCTTCAGCCCCTGCTTTCCCTTCCTCCTCCCCCAGTTTTCTCTCTTTCACTATCCCTAATTTTGGAGAGTCTGGGAACCTGGACGGGACTAATTACCCAATTTGGAAAGTGAAGATCCGGAGTCATTTAGTGGCTCGGAAGTTGTGGAAGCTGACCACGGGAGAGGAGTCGAAGCCGGAGGACATGGTGGACAATAAAGGGGAGGTACTCATGGCAATAGACAGAGAGGAGCTTGAAGCTTGGGAAGAAAGAGATGCCCATGCCCTGGCAATAATCATAGGGACTACGGCGGACTCCGTTCTTCCGCATATCCAACTGGCCGAGACGACAGTAGAGGCGTGGGCCACCCTAAAAGATTTGTACGAGACAGACAACACCTCCCGGATTGTGCTTCTTCAGCATCAACTCTACAATCTTGATATGGAAGGAGATATGGTACATAGCCATTTGACGAAGGTCAAGGTGGTGAGGGATCAGCTGGCAGCAATTGGTCAGAAGACAGACTCATGCTATCTGGCCTTGATGGTACTGAGGAGACTGCCTCTGATTCAAGAGCTTTGTTACGGCTGTGACAGCAGGACAGAGGACCAAACCTCTGACATTTGAGGAGTTGTGTCCATTACTGCTACAGGAGGAAGCTCGGGAGAAGCTCTACAACGAGGACAAAGACGACAAGGCGATGCTGGTAAAGGATTCCGCTGGCAAAGGAAAGGGCAAGCCTAACGGTGGCAAGTCCAATAAAGACGACTCTGACGACGAGGGGACTTCGAAGAGAAAGCACAAGAAGAAGTGTTTCTATTGTGATACGCCCGGACATTTTGCAAAGGACTGCAGAAAGAAAAAGGCGGATCAGAAAAACAAACAAGAGTTTGACTCAGATTCAGAGGGAAAGGCCAAAACAAATGTGATAATCGAAAAGTTGTTCTTGGTGACATCACCGAGTGTTACCGAGGTCAGATATGTTGATCCAGAAATCACAGTAAGGATGTCTGACATAGAGATGTGGGCCGACGAGGAGTCAGATGCCTTTGTGAAGGTGAAGGACAGCATGGAGCGCTTGGTACCTTCTAGGTGTGTAGCTGTTGACACTGACACGAGGGTGGATTCCATGGAAGGCCCTGGGGTCTCATGGTCAAATGGATGCTGGAGTTCAGAAGGGGACAATACAGGATTACACAAGCGCTTGGTGGGTGCCTCAATGAGAGTTTGCTTTCAAAGCGAACATTCAGGCAGTACAACAGTTTGGTATGTATTTGGTATTCTACATTTGAGCCTTTATAGCATGCTATGGAGAGACTCTACTCTTCATTTGTCTCAGGTGATAAGAGATTGGAAGGAATTGGCCTTCTTCGAAGGCAGAAGGGGAAGTATTGGTGCTTCTTCAAATCTCGGACGCCAATTGCTAGAAGGTGATGGACAAAGAGTACTGAAGCCAGAAGAGTACCTGCTTGAGAACTCAGCGAGAGTTCATGGTCCAGGTTATCTGGAGATATTCATTCGTTGCACACCTTGCCAAAGGATGGACGGGTTGAAACAGACCCTCAGAGCATGGTGCCTGGAAGACTCCAGGTTGTTCACTCATTATGAGGGGGACGACTGGAAGATCGTGACGGCTGGATTGCTCGAGTTCAGAGGTGGGAACGTGACTAAAGGAGGTGGTACCAGGAGGTGCTACCAAAGATGGACCTGTGTACCAGGATGGTGTGCGGAAGCGGAACCGGACCTGGTGGAGCAGGAGCCATTGGATGAAAAGCCAGGAAAAGATTTCAACACCGAAAGGTTCCAGAGGACTACGACCAGGAAGTTACTGGAGCATCTTCATCGACGTGTTGGCATTGGGCTGAGATGTGTCGGTGAGAGGGGGTGTTGGAAAGGTCACCTCCCCATCTGTAAGCCCCCAAATGAGGAGAGCGTGGGGGAGGGAGACCTAGGGCAGAAGATGCCCAGAGAAGAAAGAGAGAGGGGGCTGCCACATGGGCAGCACCTCACAAGACAAGAACGCTGCAAAGGATGGAACCTGTGGAAGGAGCAGAAGGCGGGGACAGCAAGCCCTAGATCTGACCTGGCAGGGTGCGATGACATCAGCAGTGTACGGCACTGCACACATGGCTGGGAAGAGAGCCTGGCAGAGGCACAGATATGGCAGGGAGTGCAGGCCCAGATATGCAGCAGGAAATGTGACTGTCAGTGGGCAGGAGGCAGGCCTTTTATAGGCTGGATACCTGCCTTGAATGGAGGGCCAAAGGACCCTGAAAGTGTGGGCCAAAAGCCCTTGGGGGTGTGAACTTTTAGGGCTGGACCAGCCACAGACTGGTCGGCCAGTCTGTACCAGGCTGGTCGGTTTTTTTGCCAGCCCCCTTGGGGCCTATAAAAGGAGAGGCCCTGGGCCTCATTTCTCATCCAACAGTTCAGCAGAACCAGCAGCAGACAGGAGCAGCCAGAAGGCATTTTCTTGGGCCTCATCTTGGAGGTGAAGGAAAGTAGAAGGTGTGCTGCAGACTGAGCTCTCAAGGGCTGAACCTTGGCTGTCTCTCAGGGCAGCAAGGTGTTGTGATCTGGACGGAAAGTCTACAGAAGCTCCAGGTGGAGCACGCGGGCTCGAGTCTAGAGATAGCCAGCAGATTGGAGAAGGACCTTGTGGTTAGATCAGAGGACCACACCATTGGTGGGACTCTGGATCTATCTCTTTTGTATTGTGTCCATAGTTGAGGACGGAAATATATATTTTGGTGGTTTCTCTATCTGGTTGGTTCATTGTCTATTGATGAGTCTGCACACCTATTGTATGCACATAAGTAAAGAAGTCTGTGATTCCACACCCACACCGCACACTGTGTGAGCTCCTGGGCATTACTATAAGTCTTCTGCTGCGTGTACCCTCTGTTGGGTCTTTTCTAACATGGTATCAGAGCCCAAGTAGGAGGTTCACAGGTGTGGGAGCCTGAAGGCAGGGACCTTGCTGAAGGACGACCCTGATTCAAAAGCTCTAGGGAGGGCCAAAGGACCCTGAAAGTGTGGGCCCTTTTAGGGCTGGACCAGCCACAGACTGGTCGGCCAGTCTGTACTAGGCTGGTCGGTTTTTTTGCCAGCCCCCCTGGGGCCTATAAAAGGAGAGGCCCTGGGCCTCATTTCTCATCCAACAGTTGAGCAGAACCAGCAGCAGACAGGAGCAGCCAGAAGGCATGTTCTTGGGCCTCATCTTGGAGGTGAAGGAAAGTAGAAGGTGTGCTGCAGACTGAGCTCTCAAGGGCTGAACCTTGGCTGTCTCTGAGGGCAGCAAGGTGTTGTGATCTGGACGGAAAGTCTACAGAAGCTCCAGGTGGAGCACGCGGGCTCGAGTCTAGAGATAGCCAGCAGATTGGAGAAGGACCTTCTTGTGGTTAGATCAGAGGACCACACCATTGGTGGGACTCTGGATCTGTCTCTTTTGTATTGTGTCCATAGTTGAGGACGGAAATATATATTTTGGTGGTTTCTCTATCTGGTTGGTTCATTGTCTATTGATGAGTCTGCACACCTATTGTATGCACATAAGTAAAGAAGTCTGTGATTCCACACCCACACCGCACATTGTGTGAGCTCCTGGGCATTACTATAAGTCTTCCGCTGCGTATACCCTCTGTTGGGTCTTTTCTAACATAAGTTCTACATGGAACACGTTCTTCAGGTCATAGAGGAAGGTTTCATTTATCGTTTAGTCAACACAACACGCATTTCGTGAGACACAGGGCCAGTTCACATTTTGTCACAAAATGGCTTTCTCGAAACGATTGAAGCACTAGACATCATCCAAAAGAAAACTAGAAAATCAAAAAGTCAACAAAAAATCATATTTGTTGTTTTCAACAGATAGAATTGAGAGTCTAATTATGACTTTTCCATTCAAATACACCATTTCCACGTTCAAGTTCAACATTTCAACATGGCACACCCAGTTGAGCTTGGGATAGTGACACTCTGAGGATGTGTTGGAAAAGTCACATCCCCATCTATAAGCCCCCATATAAGGAGAGCATGAGGGGGGGTGTACTTAGGGGTAGGGCTGCCACATGGGCAGCACATTGGCTGCCATGTGGGCAGCATACAAGCGAGAACTAGAATGAACATAGAGCTGCCACATGGGCTACCATGGGGCAGCACAAAGGAGAACATACCTAGCAGGTTGGATGCTCTTTGGAGGGCTGGAACAGTACGGATCTGAGGTGAGGTAGTTGCAGGCCATATGCGACTGTCTACAGCAGGTAAGAGACCAAATCCAGGGCTGAAAAGAGTCCAAACAGAGGGCGGGACAGGTGGGAGCTGTACAGGATCTTTACAGAGGTTCCAGGGCCTGGCAATAGCCATAACAGAGGCGCATTGCAGGCAGCTATGGTGAAGGCCAGATTGCGTACGATTTAGGGCCCATTGCATGCAGCTATAGTGGACAGATTGCGCATGATTTAGGGCAGAAATGGGCCCCGACCAGGGCTGGCATAGCCTGGGCCACTGGCTGCCTGCCACATGGCCAGGTGGATCTGGTAGGGCAGCAAATAAGACTGCCTACCAGTTGGTTTTGGATAGACCTGGGACGGCCAGTAGGGGCTGACAGGGTCAGCTGTTTTCCCCTACTGGGTCGGCCAGTTTGGAGGGCTTTCAGCCATATAAAAGGGAAGCCCTTGGGGCTCATTATTCATCAATTGTAGCAACCTTCAAGGAGCAAAATGGAGCAGCTCAGACAGCAGGAGGTGATAGCACCATAAGAGACAAGGGTCGATCGAGCATAATGACATGTCACAGATTTCTACACATTTTGAGTCAGCCCCAGGCCATAGTGGAGTGGAGGAGGATGAGATATCTGACATGAGGGCAGAAAGAAAAAAAGAAAGAAAGAAAGAAAGAAAGTCTATTAACGTCCACTGGAGCCCAAAGGGTCTATGGGACAGCAAGAAACCCTCTAGTACATCTGCTTTAGGGAGGGCACATGGCAGCTCCCAAGGAGTGCAAAAAGCCACCCCCATTATTTAGAATACCTACATGATAGTCTGGAAGAGTAAATAGCCATACATCAGTTTAAGACTGAGAGTCTTTTGGTTTTGATTTGAACTCTCTGATTAGTGCTACGCCTTCACGGTAAACTGCCCATTTTCCATCCTTTCTGGCCACCCTGACTTTAGCTAATTCCGTTCCCTTGATCTTAAGTTGAGCTTGTGTAAGCTCCTCTACTCTCCATGCTTTGGTGCCCTTCAACTTGTAAGATTGTCGAAGAAGCTTAATCTGCATATCTTTTGACTTCAGTGTAAGGATAGCATGACCTTTATAGTGCAAAATAGAAGCTGGCTTGGAGTCGTCGCCATCTTGCTGCTCATCATCCACCCATTCAATGTTGGGCAAGCTTGCTTTGATCTTTGCCAATATTTCACACTATGTGTCCTCCTCTTTGTACCAATCTTCTGGGAGTCCCCCTATTCTAATCTTCAGCGCATTATCACATCTAGCTTCGAGTTCTTTAATCTCTGCTTGAATATCTGACTTACATGCTTTAGTGTCCACTTCCACAATCACTTTCTTCTTAGCAGTTTGTACTTCAGTGTGAACAAGATCTTTGACTGTAGAGACTAGCTGCGGGGTAGGGGGGGAATCCTTACAAGATTTTACAGCCTCATCAATCATTGCCTACTTACCAGGCCCTTCCACAATGTGAAGTCGAGCCTTTACTTCTGCCAGTTCCAATCGTAGCTCTCTCACTGCCTACTGCAAATAAAAGATCTGATCCTGTTGCCCAAGGATGGGTCGTTTTGAGCCTTCTTGTTGGTAATTCCGTGCATATGGAGAGGGTGTCATGGTTGCAACTATAGAGTACCGAGTCTTGATGGATGTTGAAGGAGTTGACGAAGTTGAGGGGGACTAAGGACTTGGAGGAGAGGGTAGACCAATAGTCCATAGTTGGTTGTCTATTTGAACCCCCTAGCTTAACCTAACCCCCGGGTTGGGTTGGGAGTTTAGCCCAACTCGGGGTTAGGGTTAGTTAGCTGCTTCTAATGGATATGGAGAGTGAGGTACGAATGGAGATGTACGGCTTCTGTTGACGGGCGGTACGATACTGGCTCTTGCTCACGGATTGTACGGACGGGGGGAGGTACGGACGATGGGAGTGTACGATACTGGTTGCCTGCTGTACGGACAGGGGTGCGGACGACGAGGTACGCAGGTACGTACAGGGATGCAGAGTATAGATGTATGTACGGGGTACGGGCGAGGTACGGACGGGAAGAGAGAGAGAGAGAGGCTAACGGGAGAGGAGAGGCTGAGCCGGGGGAGGAGATGATGCAGAGCTAGAGACACAAAGACCACTTGCGATGTAGATGCTAACCACAACTCGCATGACAGAGGTCCAACCTATCTCAGCTCTCCTCAAAAGGGACCGTGAGTCGAGGTGTCACTCTTGATATGGCTCACCGCATATGGAGATCACGGAAACCATGCCCCCTGCCACAAGAGATACGTCGAAAGATTAAGAGACAAGACTCCACCGGAGAGCCGCCATGGCATCTGCTTTTGTATTTTGAGTACTAGCTTTGAGTTTTGAGTAAGGATCACAAGCTCGTCGAGGTGGCTCGGTGGGTACTGGCAATTCAAATGCCATGTAGCCTCATCGACTTCAGATTGCTTCACCCTCATCTCCACCAACTTTGTCAACTTCACACTACTCTACCCTCTCTACCACTCTCGTCGACTTACACAGCTCCACCCTCATCTCCCACCCTTGTCTCCTACTCCATCATCTCACACCCTCATCTCACAACCTTTGTCAACTTCACACTCCTCTACCCTCGTCTCTAACGCCCTCGTCAATTTCACATAGATCCAAAGTCTCCTGCTCCACCCTCCTCCAACTCCACCCTTGTCTCCACCCTCTGGCTATGTCCCATCTTTAGTTGATTCCATTCTTATTCATAGATATCTCCAAAGCAGTGGCAGCTCTCTCCCACGATCGTACAGTGGGATGCTAATGGACCTTAATTGAATGGGCAATCTGTCTGATTCATTCCACTTGAGAACTGCATTTGAGTCCTACAGCGATGATGTTTATTTGTGGATTCTATATGGGCTGCATAGCCAGGTTGACTGGTCCACAAAAATGATCTTGGAGGAGCTTTTGTGACATGGTGGAACCGGAAAGCAATAAAGTCATTTTTAGAGAAGCTGGGTAGCTCACCAACTAAGCAGAGTGTCAAATGAGCTTTTTTGGGTAGCTAACTTAGCAGCTGAGCTTCTTGTGTCTACAAAATACCTTTTTGTATATAAGCTGAGCTTTTTGTAACAGTTTTTGTATATAAGATGAGCTTTCTTTAAAATAGGAATTTTAATTTAAGGTTCTCCAGGGGACATATAAGATGAGCTTTCTTGTATCGACAAAATAAGATTTTGTAAAACCTTTTTTAAGATAAGCTTGCTAATATATATAAGCTTGTTAGCATAAAGACCTCAATGTTTGAGATGTATATGTTCAGTTATTAATGAAACCGCTCTTTAATTATTGCCAGAGTTATCGAAAGTTTGTAGCCTTTGAATACAAGTTTCATTTATACAAACAAGCTATTTTATGGTGACACTTTGTATCTTATCTTGTTCTTGAAATGAGTTATTTTTTACAAAATCTATGACTAAGACACTGGTGTCATGGGGAAAATTGGCAATTGCGCTTCTTGAAGTGGTTTTCTTGCTGGCTGGCCGTGAAATTGTGAAGCACATATTTTGGGATGGATTGAACCGAGTGCTTTATAAGCTCCCTCGGTTGAGTGCTCTTATACGATAGTAGCCATCTCTTTTTCTCCGATCCATCAACATTAACATGTTCAAATCTCCTCCATTTAGAGGAGCAGGCTTGTCTTTCCTCATTTCATTTGGATAGACATCTTAGCATAGCACTCAACAAGGACCCTAGCAAGCCCTTTGCCTCAGCCCACACACAGTGGCTTGTATGAGTTCCTCTTTGATTGTACTTTGTCTCATAGGACCGTGAGGCCTCCTAATGACGTAAATACATCTCTCTTTGCTAAGTTAGCTACCCAAAAATGCTCACTTGACACTCTCCTCAGTTGGTGAGCTACCCAACTTCTCTAAAAATGTCTTTATCGCTTTCCGGTTCCACCATGTCACAAAAGTGATGGTGATTGGGACTCGGAATTTCACTTTTGAGGGGGAGCCTCTAGACAGTGTCACTACATACAAATATTTGGGGCTGCAATTTGCAGACACTTACAAGTGGAATGCATGTGTGGAAAGAAGAATCCTAGGAGGTTTGAAAGCTTTATATAGGTTCCAAAACAAGTGCAGAAAGGCACACTTGTGGAACTGGGAAATGTGAAAGTTTTTGTATACCATGCTCGTACAAACAGTGGTCCTTTACGGGTGTCCAGCCTGGGCACCTGGGCTCTCCAGGGCCTACTGGAACCGAATAGAGACTTTGCATAAACGATTTCTCATAGGGGAGTTAGGGGTGAAAGCACAAACACCGTACCCCATCTTGTTGGCTGAGACAGGTATGATACCTCTCGAAGGAGAGGCATTGTGCCAATTCAGATCTCCACCATTCTCACAGGTCATCCCATGCATCCAAGAGGTGGACAGCATCCAGATGGCTGTGTGCTCACTGTGGGCTGTGTGCTCACTGTGGGCAAGTGACTACTGGAGCCACTAGGGATACAGCTTGTCATACAAAGCGATTTGCTGAGGCTAATAGGACTATTTTCAAAAGCAGCAGCTCACGGTATGCTCCTAAGACGAATATAAAAGCATTATTGATCAAATTCACCGTGACTGATGTCCAGTTACTTTCAAGGATAAGTAGGCAATGCAATAACCGGTCTGCAACTCTCCATTCACTGTATTTCAAGGCACTCTTAGCGCCCCTCCCAAGCGTCAGCAGCGCCTTCAAATAGCCTCTAGCTTCACGTATGTCTTAAAATTTCCTAGAAGGACAAAAAAGTATATACGTAGAATGGGCACCAAATTTCTATGATAAGAGAGTAGAAGTACGCATGGGTTCTAGTATTTAGAGCCTAACAGCAATGAGCGATTTTGGTTGAGGTCTGTCAACCCTATGATACGCCATCGAAATTGTAGGGTTTACAAAGCAACGGATTCTACTAATAGCAATTGCTAATCCAACCGCTAGATAAGATTTGAATGCTTCTTAAATATTTAGGTCCCTCCGTAGCGTCTTTGGACAATGTGAGGAAGATAGACGAAAGTTTTGATTCGCAACCAGGACTACATGTGCCTTGGCAATTAAGATGCCCAGTGTGCTTCTTGGTTGTACTTTAAGTGAATTTAAGTACCTCAAATGCATATCCGTCTGACAGCATCTGTTGCCATCTTTTAGTAAAGGGATATCGAGGGAGTATATGAGACAAGAGCAGTAGATTCGTGGCTAAGGAAAGCACAAAGATCGCCAGCTCCTAGGGAAGACGATATTGTCTTTTGGAAGTTCGATCATTTATGTAAGAGCGGCACGCCAGAATGCAACGATCCTATTTCGAATGCAACTGAGATGTGATGACTGGAGAGCTTCTAAGGAAGCGCCACACTAAATTCGTTTGGTTCCCGTGATTCGCGAGTCATAGATCAAATTGGAGCCATTAAAAACCGCAAAGATCTCAAAGATCTCTGTGGTTGACGGGATAGAAGTATGGTCATTCAACTCACTTAATTTGCAGCTTCTGCCGTTCGAGCGGTCGATGCAAATGCGAATCGTCCAAGGGAGTTCTTGCATCGTCCCTGCTGCTACTATGAACGAGGCAGATGCCGCGCAATCCATCGAGAGCGTGAGTACGCCGTGATCTCCAGGGTCTGTGTTTGAGCTCAGTCATGCTGGAGGATATCAAATAACGGAGAGCGGAAAGGCAGAAACCATGATGGATGCAGGAGGTGACGAAGAGAGGTTGGTTGATTGGTTTTGAGACGTAGTAAGTCCTCTCCACCAATGCCCCCAGTCCTTACGGAAATATCTCTCTCCTCTGCACCGAGCGATTCCGGTCGGGAGAAGTCGGATGCCGGAAACATATCTCCGTCAACAGCACGGGTTGAACCTGCACCGTCAGATCAGATCTGATTCATAATAGTAATATCTGGCTGACAAGGTAACACCAAAACTACCAGGACCAGCCGGTCGCCACCTAGTCACTGCGCGCGCACACGTTTCCTACGTGTCCAATTGCTCCACCTTTTTTGCCAATCACTAATGGACACGTGTCCATTGGCGCCACCTCCCCCCTCTGTGTTGACAGCCCGGAAATCGGCATCAGTCGTCGTCGATTTTCGGTCGAAAATCGGGGCAACCGGCTTTCGGCCTTTAGCCGGTCGTGAGTGTGCTTGGTTTCCTCTCGAGAATCGGCTCCCTACTCCGTCACTTTCAACCGGAGGCGATTGTCGGCTGTTGACAGCATTGCGGAGACAGCACGCCATGTGGCAACACATAATTGGAGGATTCGCGATATATTCCAAGTGGATACATGTGTGGGAGGGGCGACGGCAGAACATGCAACTCGGAGGATCATGTGAGCCGTTAGATCTAAAAAAGATCTAATGGCTTTAAAAAGGCATCATTCATGCGCCTAGATCTTTCTTAGATCTAACGGGTTCAATCAAGTGCAGTAGGCACGATTCAATGTAATGTATTAATGACAAGTCAACTTTACCAAATGCTAGTAATTTAGACAGTCAAACTATGAGGCATGTTTTCTGAGTATGAAAGTCCCCAATCTGGATTAAAGTTCCATCAACCCCCACCATTAATGGAATATATCAAGGTATCAATTGGAAGCTTAACATTCCAATGCAACACCACCTGTGTGGATGACCATCTCAAATTTGAAGTCTGTGCATGATTGTCTCAAAAGTGCCCCCACCTAAAGTGCATGTGCCCCTCCACTCAAGGCACCCACTAACCACCATTGCCATCAAACCCTTCTCCTTTACATAAGACAAACAAGGTGAATTACATTTAGAAGGCTTGCCCTGCATGGAGGTCAATGATTATGTAAATAAGACAGTGGTCAAACCAGTAAATGAAGTTTGTTCCAACGTTTTGTTGTTCATTTGTTGTATTTGTCCATATATGGTCAATAGTGTAGCCAGCAATAGTTGTTGGTTGATGAATCAATTGTATGAATTTTTTATGGGTCATGGATGTGATAAGTTGTGTTGAAATAGTTCTTGAATGATCATAGTGAATGTTGAAGTCTCCTATGATTGTAGTTGGAATTCCATGTTCTATTTTTTGGAGTAGTTTTTCCACAAGTATTGAATGTGGTGATGAAGGCCCTTTGTACACGTCAATGATTGCGATGCTCGAAAGATGTGTGGTCTTGAATATTGTTAGGAAGCACTCGCAATTGTTTTCGATGATGTATTCTTTAAACTCTAAGATCAAATTTCTTTTGAAACATGTTGCAATTCCAACTCCGTTATGTTTTGGTAAGCATGTAAATCCTAGCAATGAGAGAGAGTTATTATTTTTGCAATGCAACTCTTGGAGGCATAAGATTGTAGTATTTAGTAGGCTTCTGTCATGGAGTATGGCTTCATAGTGTGATGTTAATGCTCTTGTGTTAAGTGATTGCAATGTCATTTTTTTGTTTATTTTGTGAGAGAAGTTTGTATGTTGAGTCTTCCATTTTCGATGATCTTTTAGTCACTGAATTTCTTGTAGAACATTGACATCGACTTTTATGTGGTTCGGTTGGATTGGGTTGATGAGGAAAAGATTTTATAGATTGTGTACGTGTGAAAGAGTTGTGTATGTAAGCCCATGTGACTTAATGAATGATGGGTCAAAAGCGAGGCAATCCATAGACAACCCTTGGGAACGATGGATTGTCCTAGTTGTTGCAACTAGTTGTATGGGGAATTGATTTCTCAAGACTGTGTTCAAGTAATTTTTCCCAATTTGGAACTCCCTTGTTATTGGTTGTATTGGTGTCCAATTTGGTCGAATATGGCTTTCGTAGAGGTTGGAGTTGTTGTAATGCGTTCTTTTTCCTGTGTTTTGATTGGTAAACAATATCCAAACCACACGTTGTTGAGCGCTCGTACACGTATGCTTGAAAATTTCGCCTGCCCTGTTGACCAAGCCATCTTGGATGTCGAAGTTCCCATAGCGTATTTCTACTATCATTCCCGGCTTTAGATGTAGGGCCTGATGCAATCCTGCTGTATTCTTTGGACTTATTGGAATTGTTATTGTTTTGCTACATGTCTTGTGTCTTTTGTCATTTGCTTTGAAGATGTGTGGATCTTGTTGAAGCAATTTTAAAACCTTTTCATTGTGAGCATCTTTTGTAGCATTTATGTGAAATAAGTGTGGGCATATTGTTTTTCTTTTGGATGATGATGATATTGTTCGTTAAGGTAAGAGATGTCATGAAGAGTGTGCTCCCCGGTTCTTATTCTATTGAGTATGTCTATGAATGCACCGTCTTGTTGATGCATTGGTGTTGTCAATTTGTAGACAATAACGTTTTCTTGCCAGAATGACAACATTGCCCGAAAGGCTCTAGATGATTGTTTGATCTCACAGAGGCGCATGTCTACTGCAACCATTGTGGTGTGGGCCAATGAGTGATACCTCATCAAACACAACAACCTCAAGGTCTTTGTATAACTACGATAACTCTTGCAGTTTTTTCGATGAAAGGCTAGTGTAATGGGATGCCATGAGAGGCAAATGAAGGGCTGAATGTAGTTGTTCCTCCAATGTTGAATGTTGCTTTCCCAGTGTACGCAAGTAGAAGTATTTTTGGTAGTTCTAAGTTTGCACTTTGATTGTGTGAATAATGCCTCAAAAGTGCTTGGACTATTAGTAGCAAAACAAAAGTTTTTCTTGTTCCTACATTTCCAGTCAAAAAGAGATTATGTGGCTTTGTGGGATGGCATCTTTTCAATATGATGTCTTCGAGAATCAAATGTTGCTCATCATTTAGCTTCCTCTACGAGAAGTAGTACTCATTGTTAGGTATCATCTTGTATGATAGCAAAGAATTTTATTGATTTGTTGTTGACTTTGTTAGAGTTTGCATATCAATTCCAATGTCATATGTGTCGATATTCTTTAATGCAGAAGAAGTAGTGGAGAAAGAGTTTCCAGCTATTATCTGATCGTGTGGGGAACGTTGGAACAAGTTTATTAAATTTGATTCTATTTTGCTCCACAATGTGTTTGTTGTCATTGTACATGACATGCCATGTACAACTATTTTGATCAAGGTGTAGCTCAACATCATGATATGGCAGGAAGAGAATACATAATTCTCTATAGTAGTTTTCTGGATCATTTATCTCACTATAGTTATTGTAGCGGATGATCTTGTTCTTCTTCCTTTTTTGTGTTTTTGAAGGTGAAATTGTGTATTCACTTATGAACTTTACCAAGCGAATGCTATGGAGGTTGTTTCTATGCTTTAAGTTACTTTGCCACCATGGGTTTGTGTTGATGTATTGAAATTGTCTTGTTGATGATGTTAGTGGCAACGACAGGGCTAGGTACACTACTTGTTGAGAGCTTATGTGCTGGGTGTTCAAGATTGCATTGCCGACCCTTCGAATGCATTCGTTAGCTAGGGCATTATTGCGAGTGCTTTGTGCCAAAGCGGTTCTAACTGCTTTTGTTGTCTCCTTGTCTGTTTTAATTATGTAGGATGTATAGTATGTAGCGGCTCCGTGTGGATTCAAGATGAATTGCACATCTGTATTTGCTTCCCATAATTGGACATAGTTGGGTTAAAATTGTTTGTATAAATATCTTTTGGAAGCCTCTTCAAAAACAATTTTGGTTGACAAATAGATGATCGTATAGCAAGGATGTATTTGTCTTCAGTTATTTTCAATGCATTTAGAAAGGACATGTAGACGAGTGACATTGTTTTCTCCTCCAATAAGATTGACGTGATGTTTTTCTTTCGAAATCATCTTGCAATGGCTGTAAGATTCTTGTTGTTTTCATAGGTAGATGTGGAAATCGAAATTTGCACTTCTTCTCATTCTTGAAGCAGGTCTTAGATTGCTTGTGTGTTTGTATGTCTCTTTTTTCTAGTGGGAATTTCTTGATGTCAGTGGAGATGTACGTATCCACAAAGACTTTTATGTCATGGTTGGGAGAAATTCTAAAGACAGGTGCGTCTTCAATCCATAGGAGACCGTGATCATGTTGGCTTCCTCGATTTTGGTTACAAAGAAAAAGTCTTTCATTTTTTCTAGTATGGTGTTGTCCTTTTTAAGTAATGCTTTGAATGCTTGGAACTTATTAACGGAATACTGTGCTGTTGTTACAGGATTTGATCGAATCAAATCACATGTTTCTGTAATCGGGTTCAAATTGCTAGGCCCCTATGAAGGGCTTAGCTTTTTTAGGCATTTGAGTAGTGGCTCCCAAAGTTTTTATGCTGCTGATAGTGTGATGAAGAAACATGGGGGACCTAGTTGCCTCAACATTGCGAATATATTTTTCTTGAGGTAGTACTTGTAGTCAATGGATGTTCTCTAATGGGTGAAGTCTAGAAATCCTATGTTTGATTGTAGAAGTTTTTCAATGTTTGTGTCCAAGAGTGCATCTTTTACTTGTAGGCTTTCCCCCTTTGTTTGTGCTTTCCGCATGCGCACCCAAGAAGATGAAAGAACTTAGCGCACTAAAATTTTCATTGTTTTGGAAAAAAGATTGTCTATTGATAGTGCAAATCGGCGATCAACATTTGTTAGTTTCCAACAAGCTATGTCTTGGTAGGATGTGTACTCAGGGATGTTGTAGTTTCATTGATGGCTAAATAATAGTTTGGGGTATGCCAGTTCTTTGCAAAATTTGTCTTTGAAAATACTTAAAGGAGAAAAACCTTCCAAAGGAGCAACAACAATAATTTGATCTTCAATGTCCACCACTTGTTGGCTTACATATATTCCATGTACGAAAGTGTCAGTTGCAATATCTTCTTCTTGTGTTTCATTGAATTTATTAGCATCCTCTTGGAAAGTTTTTGCTTCTTGAATTTTCTTTATGTGGTTCTCCCAAAGAGGATTGACTTTCACATTATATTCTTGGTATAGGGGTAAGAAGCAACTCTGTTAATGCAAGCATAATCAATGTTGGCCGAACAACACCACTCATGTAACTATGTTTATATGATAGTTTTTGTTTGATTGCTATAGCCACTGTATCGTTTTGTCCCATGAACCTAGACACCCGTTGTGCTCTATCAACATCCGCGAAAACATTTATAGCACTTCCACGTAGTCCATATTGACCTTCGTAAGAGAGTTCTCTAATTTGTGCAAAAGGTATTCGTATGGAAACTAACCAAGCTTCTACCTCGTTTAAGTTGTTTGTGTTTGGTTTCTTTTCAACCATTTGGAGTTTTTTAAAACTCATCAAAGGCACTTTTCCTCCTTTAATATATTTCCAATAGAGAGTGCACAAGAAATTATGTTCTGATGAAGTTGAAGCTAGATTTATTCCATTGCTTTGTAAGAATATTGCCATATGTTCTTTGGCTTTCTTTGGCTTCAACGAGAATTTCAATGAACTGCAACAAACACATGGAAGATATGGAGTATCCAAGGTTTTTTAATGTATTGTTGTTGATGTACGTTTTCGTGTCTTTGCCTTTTTCATGTAGGAAAGCTTCTGGCAATTGTTGTTGCATCTTTTGGAGATGTTGGTGTCTCAAGCATTTGAATGGGTGCAAGAACACGTCTCCTTACTTTGTAAATTTTGTTTAAAATTGCTTGCATTGTTTTCCAACAAAATGTTGCAAAGTGAGAAAGCAATGCCTTTCGCAAGCAAGGTTGGGTTTTGCAAGACTACTTGCTCCAATTGATTTTCGTGTTCTTTGCTCCATAATGTGTACACACGTTTTCGAGGCAAACAAAGCAATGAAGTGATTGTAGAAACACTATTTGATTGATCCAATAGCAAAGTGTTTCTACTCATTTGTTTAGTTGAGCCCATTGTAGCTTTTTGTTGAAGGTTAATTCCATCATAACACAATAAAGGAAATGATGTTCCAAAGATAGAATGAAATCATTGGAGAATGTCAAAAACTAGAGCAATGGACATTGAAGAATTTTGAATTAGGTTGTGAACATTGTCTATTATAAGTAATGATTTACTAGCCATTGTTTGGAAGATGGTTGGTACAACTTCTACAATCGGAAACAATGTTCTCAAAAAAGTTGTTAACAATTGTTCATAACTTAGACTTGGAAAGAATTGTGAAAGATATATGATAACATTTGTGTTGACATGATATTTTGCATTGAAACCTTGGTTCCTTGCTAATTGTTTTTTCTTAAGAGGCAATTGTATATCCATAATTTGATGAAGGATTTATCTTTCTAAAATCAAATGTTTTAAAAGTACATTGAAATGGAATCAATTAAGTCAAACGAAGAGGTACAAACCAAATATATTATCAAAGTTTAGGCATATGTCATGTATTTGGCTCGAATGCAATGACAACACCGGAACTATTAACAGTGAAGCCACTGCCAGGCTTGCATGTCTTAAGCTTGTTTCATGCCATCATCAGGTCCTCTTTGTACATCTGTAGGAAAGGTACTCCCAAGGCTAGCACAGTGTATACATATGGGCCCTTAATATGAACTAGAACCTCTTCTCCGTTGCATTGCACTATATCTCCTGTCAAGCTAGGAACTTGCAAGAGTAGCAAATGGGTGAAAGGGGATATCTACTCACACGCAACCCTCCGCAAGTCTCACAAATATGCTCCATAAGATCCGCATTGACATTGGTGAAGTATAGAATGCCCAATATCTACAGTTTCAAATAAAAATTTGTGTGATTGCTCGTTGTGCAAACAAACAACAAAATTTAGTAGTAGAATAGGCACCTTTGTCCCATAGCCTAGTCGAGAAACTTGGCTAGAGAAAGCTTCTTTCAAATTGTCCTAGATTGGGCCATTAGGCACCTCCGCCAAAATGGTGAAGTCAAACACACATATTGTATTCTTTGCCTTCAGAAAGAAACATTTTTCAAGATGTACATAACCACACCCTCAGCGTGAAATTATTGGACAACTTAGGTCAACGTAGATTTCCTTTCGTTGACAAATGATAGCTACACAACAAAAGTATTGGGGCATAAGTCAAATTTGCAACAATTGATTATCAATTCAATACAAGCAAGCAAGGAGAGTCTAAACTTACAATGGATCTGTCCTCGTCTCGTGGTCCATCTGAAACAATGATTTGGTCTGCCATTCCTTCTTCGTTTGCAATTTTGATGATCACAATTGTGACCGTCCCCATCACACTTGCTATATTAAGCTTGCCGAAGTTAATCATCTCAGCAGCCCACGACACATATGTGCAAAAAGTGGAAAATACTAAGAAACAAAATAGGAAAGAAGAAGGATGAGACACTATATAGGATCTATGAGGACCCATCCCCCTATATATAAATATCATGGATTGAAATTTTCTTACCAAGGAACTAGAGGCCAAGTTGAATTCTTCCTTTTGGCTAACATTTGAACGTGCTGAAATCAAGGAGGGATTGCCCACACACAAAGTAGTACAAATAAGAAGAGTTCCCAACAACACCTCGCCAAGACAACTGGTGTCTTGGCTTGATTTTGATTAATGCAAGAGTTTGAGTTGCTTGCTTACTTTTGCAAGTGTAAATGAGTGGAAAACATAGCTTGTATTTTGAACAAGTATTGTTGTGTTGTGTTTATAATCAATTTATATTGTTGGGTAGCCCGAAAAGAGATACAGAAAAGAGGGAGTGTTTAGAAGATGCGTTGCTAAATAGAGATGGAAATTTGACCACCGATAAGAAGATAGTGAATCTAAGATTGTTAACGGATAGCATGTTTGACCATTCCCTTATTAAATAAAACAATATATTTATTATTCAAATAAAAATTTGTAAATGTAGCTCATAACAAGCTTAAGTTAATGTTTCACAGAACTTTACCATACAAGCAGTTGATTGGTGCCTTTGCAAAGTTCGATTTGTTTTGGCATGTAGATGGACAATGATAAATTATTTTGTACATAATATTTGAAGACACAAGAGGAAGAAATAGTTTTTGTAATCTTATGGTACCATGTTGTGTGAAGTTGAAATGACATCAAGTCAAACTTTTATCTTGCACAAGAATATTCAGTTTACCATGTGATGTTGGGTTAGAACAAACTTGGGTAGCATGGTTATCACACAAAAACGTACAGCAAGAAATCAAGGGAAACAAAAAAGGTCATTGAAAAATTCACATGAATTACTTATTTTTATAAGTTACCATGACAAGGTAGATATGGGAGAACATAGTTTGAGCATTGCTAGGCAAAGCAAGGTTTACTTACAATAGTGTTAACTCAATATTTCAGCAAGTTCAAGCTTATCACCTAGGATCAACAAGAGCAAAGGAAGGATCTGCTTGACACAACAAATATTGCAACCGTTGAAGCACAACAATAGTCCCAACAGAGTTAGGTTTGTTGCAGTTCAACAATCTCCTAGTTCTACCCATAGATGCTATGTCAAAGTATGTGCCATATCGATTTGCTTTCAAAGGGAAAGTTTTAGCAAAATATGGCACCTTCAAAGCTAAGGATGTACCTTACCTCATCTTTATGCGAGTTGACTTGACAAACACATAGTGTTGTGAAACAATCATTGTCCATGTTCCACACACGCATGTGTTGCAACTGAAGGATGTGTTACAAGTTGAAAGCTTCTCCAGAATAGAAGGCCTAACCATTTCAAGAAGGGTTGTGTGAGAGGGTGGCACTTCTTTCATATCATTTTGCGAGTTGATGCAACAACAACAATTATCAAGGGTGAGCCATTTGATAGTGTCATATCATTTGTCCCTAAGAAACCAATAATAATATATGCACCATGGGCAACAAACCAAGTAGAAACAACAACAACTTCATTTATATCGTTGATGGATACCATAGCATTTGTTATTGTGAAATGAGACCTCAATGGGCCACCATCAGATCAGATCATTGTTGCAAACATGCCAAATGCTGAAGATCGTGCCACAATAAGTACATCAGGAACTAGCAAATTATTTGCAGCACCTTTTTTTCTAAGCACACCTTCTCATCATTCAGTTGACATTTGTGGCAAAGAGGAGAAACACACTTGCACGGCTAGTGCAAGAGTTTGTATATGAAGGTATTGTCATGTATGTTGTGAAAAAAATATCTTTCATGCAAGCTCGGCATGGCTTGGGAGTTTTTGATCTGCGACAGTCCCAAAGGGCAACCTTTGACGAGCAACACTAGATAAAACTTCTGCAAGCCAAGTATCTCAACTAGGCTACGGGAAGAAGGTTCAAGTGCTCAATTAAATTTGATTCATAGAAGGAAGTGGCCATGATTACAACATGTTTTACTTTTGACCAGGTCAGTAGAGTACTACACTTCATCAGCCTAAATAGTCCGCTCGTTGAATCCATGCAGTAGCTGTGGAGGGCCACGAGCGGTAGAGATGCAAATTGTCCATTCTATTACAGTTGCGAGTGTGTGCAGAACATCTTGCGTGTACCATCTTTGAAAGGTTGTGTTGTTAACTTTGCAACACGGTTTGCAAGTGGCTATACAAATCCATGGTAACCATGTTGATGATGTGCTTAAACTTCATTATCCTTTCATAGCAACTTTATGGAATACACATGGATCCAGTTCGACAACCAACTCTTCAATACAAACATGTGTAAGCACACACGCGAATCAAAAATAGATTGTCGAAACAAGAACAAAAGCAATGAATTTCCTTGACACTCTAAAATCTGAACTCAACGTGTGACCGAAAATTGATTCTACGATTGGAGTGTATAAATGGGAATCAACATAAGCAACACATCCCATCCGCGACTATAATCACCAAGATTAAATTCTGTAAATGAAAATCAACACAAGCAACATAACCTATTGTGGTTGCAAATCACGGAACATGCACGGTTTTATGTTACCGTAGACAATACCAAGCATCCACAACCAAAGCAAAACAATTCAAGAGCTAAAAACGTCCAAAGCTCTTACAAGCCGACAAATATTGTCCGACCATGATCAGAGAGACTAGACAGAAACCAAAAACTACTCATATGATTGACACAGCCTTAATCATTTCATCGAAGCCCTGATGAAGATCTTATAGGTAGCAATAGAAATTCCCCAAAAGTAGAGAAGCTGGAAACTAGGCAAGGCAAAAAACCTACAACTGCTTGTAGGCTTAGCACAGAGGTAATCATTTGATTGATGCCTAGATGATGATGTTATGGCTAGGAGCAGAGATACCCTGAAAGAAGAGAAGCTAGAAACCAGACAGGTCACCTTTATTCTTGTTCTCATATAGTCCACCTGCATTGTCGAAAACCTTTGTTTTCCCCTTAGTACCAGCCACTATTGCTCCCTCGTTGTTTGAACTTTCAACAACATCTACACAATGACCGGTCAGAAACACAGAACAATGAACCAACAGTACAATTAATCGTTTAGACTGAATAGATGCTAGAATCATCGCAATATCTAAGGTAGCTTCTTCAACACACCCTGGGTGACGCTCGACCATACCCATCATGTCTGCAAACGATCCAAAAATCAAACCACAAAGAAAGCCAGAAACAAGAAAATTGAAATTCGAGGTGACGAATATCGAAAGCAGGACGGAAGAAGGAATCAAAATTTGGAAGTTGAAAACCTGGTACCCTTTTCAAACTGTCCACTACTAGTGTCCATTGAATCCCCAGATACTTGCTCTTCATCACTGCCACCCATGACTGTAAACACACTGATTGAACTACAAGACTCCGAACACACAAACAGACTGTGCTGCCTCACGAACTTCGCAATGTCTTGTAACAAAAGCAAAGGTTAGCATGTCTGATGATGTGAACCACCGAGCACCAAAATAGTTAATGCAATGTATGCCCATACCGCACAATTTAGGAATGAGTTTATGTCGCCCATGCCGATACGAATCACTGAATTCAGGGAAGATCTCCCAACCAAGCAAAGAGGAAGCGTGGAAGACGAAGTCAGTCCATGCAAACACATGCAGGAGTAGGTAGCGACCCAATAGCATGCACACATGTATGGGTAGAGGTGAAGCGCGAGGCACACGAGACCAAAACACGTGGTGCACAGCCACTGTGTCCACTCGCAGACCAAACAGCTCCTAGCGCACGGACGTGGCGACCACGTACTAGGCCATCAAAAACAAAATAAAGGAAAATAGGAAAACATTTATTTTTCACTTTTGGATGAGAGCGTCACTATGATTTGCACCTATGGCAAGCCAACAAAGGTGGCAAAACCACAATGGCCCATTAACAACTTAATTAGTGCTAACGGTTAATGCCCTTTAACAACGTAATTAATGCTAATAATTAAAATCTAATTAGTACTAACCCACTTGCTAAGGCAACCAGCTTGACCAAACACAAAGGAAAACAAACTTGGCCTAGATTATTCAAAATTACCATGATTCCATAGACTCCTAATAAAAGAGACACCAAGGGTTTGTACACACGTGACCCATTGTGTATAGCTGGAGGCACACCACTCAAGGGCACATGCTTTTGAAAGAGGGTGCATCTATGCATCTACATGAATGCAAATTGGCACCACGGTTTGGCGAGGTGCCATTTTGCAAATGTGTGCGCCCCTCACATGCAATCGACGGGACCGGTCCAAGGAGACATTTCGACCGGCACAGGATAGTTTATGGAGTGGATGCCAATGGAGGGTGTGCAAAGGGTGTACAACACAGCAGTCGGGGTCATAGCTAGGACCCTAAGAAATAAACCGTGTGAACTTATATGATTGCCATGACGAGGGAGCCTCCAATGAGCAGCTTGTGCGCAACAGATTGCGCACTTATTAGCTTGAGTGGATAGACAGCTTGGGCATATGTGTGCCAGAGATACCAATCCATCAAGAAAGTTGCCTACCTGATGCTATCAGAATTACGGGCACAAGGCTATCAAAAGTTTACTGGAAGTTGTAGGAGTTATGGGCACATGTAATCCGATATGTAAGCTTCATCGTAATGCAGGTAAGTGTTCTTAAGGTGGCTCCTTTCCATTGGTTATCCTTTCATTGCCTCCCCTTCCCTGCTTGTGTGCTCGGATTGCAAGAGTTAGGTTCAGTTTTCCCTTCCGTTTTCCATCCGGTAGAAATTTCAGTGCCACATCAGCAGCAGCGGGCTGCCGGAAAGGCATATTAGGGAGCTCATGTGCCCAAGGTAAGACTCCTAAAGAGTGTGTGACCTAAACCGCGATACATGCTGGGTAAAGGTGACGAGGGTTAAAGTCAAACCGAGGTGTGGTCAGAAAACCCTAAGATCGTCGTCTACACATGTTGTTGTTGTTTCATTTGTGTTTCTCTTTTAGGTGGTTGAGCTCTGTGCTGCTGCTGCGTTGCGAGGGAGCATTTGCCTGCTGTTCGAGCGCGAGGTACCCTCAGGAACAGAGATGGCCAAGTCCGTAGCCAGAGCTTCCCGTAACAAGGACTTGACTCGAGGCGTCGGTCGCTGCTCGCGATCTCGCATGTACCACAAACGAGGCATCTGGGCCATCAAGGCTAAGAACGGTGGCACCCTCCCTCATCACGATCCCAACGTCCACCCCCAGGCCCCTCCCTCCAAGCCTCCCAAGTTTTATCCCGCTGATGACGTCCCCACGCCTCTCTGCAACAAGCGCAAACACAAAATCACAAAACTCAGGTTTGTAACCCAATAATATGTCCTCTTCCTTTAAATTCTGTGATATGTAGGGTTGAACATTCCCTCTTCTTGTTCTGGCAGGTCCAGCGTCACCCCTGGAACTGTACTTATCCTTTTAGCTGGTCATTTCAAGGGAAAGCGCGTCGTTTTCCTCAAACAGCTAGAGTCTGGCTTGCTTTTGGTCACAGGTATCGAGTTATTGACCCTGTGGTTTCTTTTTTCCTTTGAGTAAATGCTTTTTTCAGCTTTCCTTTACAACACGATATTCTACCTCGCAGGTCCTTTTAGGTTCAATGGAGTACCCTTGCGGAGAGTTAATCAGTCATATGTTATTGCAACATCCACCAAATTTGACATTAGCTCTGTAGATGTGAGCAAGTTCTCGGACAGCTATTTCAAGAAAGAGGTTGCTAAAAAGAAGAAAGGAGAGAGTGAATTTTTCGAAGCAGATGAGGTGAGATTCTGTTCTCCCATCTTCGTTTGCAAACTGGATGTCCATGAGGTGTACGTGCCGATTTCAAGCATGATGTTATTGATGGCAGGAGGGAAAAACTTTGCCGGAGGCTAAGAAAGAAGACCAGAAGGCTATTGATGGGCAGGTCGTTCCGATCATTGAAGCCATTCCAGACATGAAAGCCTATTTGAGTGCAAGATTTAGCTTGAAATCAGGAGTAAAGCCTCATGAGTTGGTGTTTTAAAGTTTATCTTTTGGATGAGCGATCCTTGCTTAGCTCAAGACTCTTTAAAGCTTTGCCTACTTCAATGTAGTGATGCAATTTTTGGCCTCAAATTCTGTTATTGTCTTCCTTTGTACTCTCGACTTAACGGTGTGTGCCAACGGCTAAATTGTCGAAGGGGGTTCTAAACCTTTTTGTTTGAAACTTAATCATACTTTGTGGGCGGCTCTCTTTATGGCAGTTACTTTTGTAAGATCATCAATTGGAATGAAGAGTTTGGTAAGCTGTAATTGCTCGCAGTTTTTGCGGTCGTATGTGTTGCAATTATTGTGGTGGCTTTTTTTTAAAATAAATAAATATCTCACCAGGAAGGTTGTCCACCAGGGCACTCGTATATGCCAGATTACACGATCTGGTTCATTAACAGCAAATCCTGAATTGATGATTTTTTGACGTTTCCAATGTGGCTGCAGCTGGCTGAGCTTATTTCACATTACAGAATGGCTCTTCGTGTTGTTCTTCCAATATTTGAAGTTCCTGTAGTTATTCTAATATTTCTTGTACGTTTACTTATTTGTTTATCCACTTAGATCATCTGGTATGGATGCAGCCGTCATAAGTTTTCTAGTGAGATATCCTTTTTTAAAGCTCTTTACTCGGGGTCTCGTTTGGAGCCAGTTTAAGGTAAAGCGTTTAATGTCCTATTCTAGGGCTTTCTACTTGGAGCCTGCAGTTGAAGATAAAGCGTTTGATTCAACAGATGTGGTAGCGAATTTATGACTTGTTTGCCACCAGTGATGTTTTACTTCTTAATGTCCTGCAAGAGAGTCGAGTGCAGAGTGTGACAATTTACCTTCCAAAGTCTTTTACCGGGTTGTCTTTCAAGCCTGGCAGCATCTTGTGCCATTTCTTCAAGTAGTGATTTGCCTTGAAATATTTAGGATGCTTTTTGAATCCATTGCTCTTACTTTGATGAGGAAAATTGTAACTGTTTTAATGTGCTGGACACATTGTTGCTGTTGACCATCATGTCTTGGAAGTGTTCTCGTGTTAGGAGCATCGTCAATTCTCTGTATGCTCTCTGCTGGACTTTTCTTGATCTCTGTAGGCTCTCAGCCTGCAGCCAGCTATTGAATTTATGTTCGTACCTAAAGTGAATCCCTAGAATATATTCATTCTACCAGATTTGTTTTGGAACGTCTAGGAATGACTGAAATTAGATAGCAATCTATATTTGTTCTTGAATTGAAAATGTGGCTGGAATTTGCTTACTTGCATTTTAACGTAAATGTATAGTATTCGCATAAAGCAAAGACTAAAATTAAAGCCTGTGTTGTGTGAATGTTCAAATCAAATTGATATTTACTGCTTGGTGTTTCGTGTGTACTTCTTGGTGGCATTCGTCATGGGTTCTCCTCCCTAGGTTTTGTATTGTTACAGCTTTGTTGATTTATGGCTTCTTAGTTGAGCATAGTCACTGCTTGACAGCTTGTATCTTCTTTCTTATGACTGTCTTTTTCAATTTTGTTGTGTTCTTGTTGTTTTGGTGGCTGAGCTCACCATAGTGCATTGGACCATATATAGTCATTGAGAGGTATTTGTTTGAGCAGATTGTTGGCCTGCCTAGCTTAGTTGGGGACAGGAATAGTTTATTTTCCATAACTGTCCTAGTTATGCATGAGGCTTCTATTTGACAGAATATACGCAACACTGAATACTAATTTTGCTAACTGAAAGGTTGATAAAGCCTGAACTCAGCAGCGTGAAAGAAAAGCAACAGACACAAATGAAAATCACTTCCTATGTGGTATTAACAACACACTCACTGCCTTAAACGACTCTAGATATAGATTTAAATGGATTCTCGACCTCATCTAATATCACCTGCAATACCGTAACCTCAAAAGCCTCCCTCAAACTCACATATGGTAGAACTGTAGCTTTCATTATTCCATAGCTTTGATCACTTGTAATCCAAGTTCATGACTGGTGCTCAAAGCTTGATTTTATAAACATGAAGGCACAAGTATGTGACTTGCATCTACTTTTCCTGTGCCATGTGTCTGTAGTCTCTGGGGTTGGCAATCATCTCCTTTTTCTGTACCATGTGTACTTAGCCTCTCTTTTGATTAAGCCATCTCTCGAGACCCCCTTAAGAGACCCAAAGATCGTAAACGTTTAGGTAGCTAGTCTGTGATTCGTAAACGGGGGAATTCACCCAAAACTGAACCGAGTGATGCTACAGAACAGATCTTATGGTGTGGTGCATTCTGCAATGTAAAGCTAGCAGCCAATCAAGATTCTGGATGGAATTTGTTGAAACTTTGCAATTTGAATAAAGCATCGATATCTGTGCACCTAGATTACCAGACAGTATCTTAACTCTCACAAGTCCATCATGTCTACGTGCATTGTGCCCCAGCCAAACTCTCACAAGTCCATCATGTCTACGTGCATTGTGCCCCAGCCAACAGGAATCTCCTCTTTTCTCCAACTTCTGGGGCTGATTTTTGACCTCAAGCTGTTTTCTCGATCCCAAAGGAGGTTCGCCTCCCAAATGTAAGCCCCAAAAACAGGTCATTTTGCACTATAGCCCCCTCGACAAAAATTAGCTTGGGGTAGTTGCTTTTTCCTTGACAGCCCCGTTCTATTTGCTGAGGGCCTGCTATACAGGAAATCCACAAGGGGATGATCTCAGCAAGGAAAGGTTAGGCTAGTGCTACTCTTCATGTTTCTCCTTGTGGAAAAGCCCCAAATTCGGGCTCGTTTGTAGACTAGTAGCATTGCGAGGCTCTCATAGACATTCAAATATAGAGGGGCTTGAACGACAATCCATCTCTGACTCCCTCTCTCCTCTTCTCTCTACTGAGCGTGTTGCAGCTATGGACATGGGCCAACCTAGTGCAATGCCCCTACCTTGTGGTAGTGGGAACGTGAAAGTACAGGGAAAGTCTTTATCCCATGGGTTGGGATTCCTTGTTGATAGAAGAGAATCAACAAGGCACTCTCAATTCCAAGGGTCGGGATGAGTTTCATGTATGATTGGACTGCGGTTTGACCTAGAATGGTTTTCATTTTATTTGAAGGGTTCCCGTCTCATGGTTGAGACAAGTTAACAATGTCTAGAGTTTATAGAAATATACTTAAGGTTACAAAGTGCTAACTAGAAAGTAATAATGTCTAAAGGTTAAAGAAATGTACTTAAGGTTATGAACTTGGTTCCAGCTTGTTGTTCTAGACAAGTTAAGAGTGTCTAAAGTTAGAAAAAATATAAGGTTAGCCCCACTAGCGCTTGGATTGTTGCATGGTACTTAACATATGTATATCCGCACACGCGTGCACACACACACGGATATATGTATATACGCACATACTTATATATATATGTATATATTTATATTTATTTTATAGTTATATTTATATTTCAACAATTTTTTGGTGAGAATTATATTTATATTTACACACGCGCGGGCGTGCACGCACACACATGTATATATATAAATACATATATTTGTATATATACATGTGTGTGTGTGCACGCGTGTGCACATATTTGTATGTGTGTGTGTAAATATATGTATATAGAAATGTAGCATTCAAATTAAAAATGTGGCTATAAAGAACAATAGCATCACTTCCTTTTCTGTATGATGTGCTAAGCATTGAAAATTTTGAACCTGTAGCTACTAATTATAAACTATCAAAAAGGGCTCTCCATATCATGAACCTGTATTCACAATCTCTCTCTCTCTCTCTCTCTCTCTCTCTCTCTCTCTCTCTCTCTCTCTCTCTCTCTCTCTCTCTCTCTCTGTGTGCGATTAAGCGGGTATGATGCAAATGCAAGATCTTCATCTCAAACTTGTTTTGACATGAAGTTCTTAATTTGGAGTCTGGCATTATTTTGTGTGAATATTTGTTCTTTTCTTTGGATATAGTACGAGTCAACTCAAGAGAAGTTTAGATCTAGGTTCACCCCTAGCAAAAGCATTTGCATTGTGTAACATGGATCATTGGTTGATTTTCCAACAATGATCTGGAGAAGGAATGTCATCAACGTAGACTGCCTCTCCTGGATAAAAATCAATCACATCGTCAACTATTGATGATGTTTTACAATATTGACATATTCATGCTAAATAGTTGATTGTTGCTTTAAACTTTCGAAAACTCATCAATGTATATTCAATGATGCTAGCGAAGGCAAAGCTAAAAGTTGATTAAAATTGATCAAGTTATTACAAAGTATGTTAAAAATGACATACAATTATGAGGCTTTATAATCATGTCACAACTTTCCTAATTAGAAGGTTGGTCATTTTCCCGCTTGGAGCTGAGAGGTGCGCTCTGGTGTATGCTTGCTCCGCCTGCTGCTAGTCGTGTCTCGCGCTTGGAGCTGAGAGGTGCGCTCTGGTGTATGGTTCCTCTGCCTGCTCCTAGTCGTGTCTCGCGCTCGGGTGAAGCGCCCAAGATGGGTTGAGCCTAACACGGAGAGTGTCGTAGAGGTAGACATGTCTGGTGACTAGGTCTCTAGTACGGTTTCGCCTTCTGAGGGGTCTCCTGGAAATGAAGGACATAAGGACGAAGCTTCTCCAAGGAGTCAAGGTGGTTCAAAGCAGGTCGAGGAGTCCCAGTAATATGCGTGAGTGTTAGCCAAAAGGATTGGTAGCGGATTCTCAGATTTGGATGATGAGACAGTTTCGAAACTCCACGCTGAAGCCGAAAGGAGAGTCAGGGAAGTGGCGAGAAAACCCTGGTTCGACAGCGGGAAGAGGCACGCTGTTCCTTCCAGGATCGAGCTAGGAGACATTAAGCCCGAGCTCACTAGGTTGGATAAAGGTGGCATTTACTTGTTTTTCACGGGTAGGGTTCCCTTGTTGTTGCCCGAGTTGGAGGAGCTCCTCTCCTTCGAATGTGACATTCCTTCCTTGGGGTTCACTGCAAGATTTGTTGGGAAAGGGTTTTTCCTGGTTTGTTTGGCTTCGGAATAGCTCAGAAATGAGCTGGTGGGCAGATCCTTCGTCTTCTATGGTTCCATGGTGCTGGTCATTCCTTGGAGCCCCCAGTTCAGCATTGATGAGTTCCTCTATAGGGAATGCCCAGTTTCGGTCGATTTCCCCAACTTGCCAGCCATGCTTGGAGAATGGGTGGAGTGTCTTGCAATGTCTCCGGGTCGTGTCCTTCTTATCCCCCCCATTAAGGTCTCTATCTAACCTTTAAAAAAAATGGATTCTGTTACGTCAGCCATAACATAATTACGCAAGTGTGAGGCGTGGTTATGGTGAGACGGGAGACCAAGAGGGCTTAACAATGCAACAATGGACACGCGCATTAATGCCTAGGCAAAATAGACCTAACATTATAGAAGGATGCCAAGAGGGGTCATAAGAGTAAGGTCCTTTGAACGAACACTTGGCATAAAAGGGGTCCACATGGCATGCATTGGAGAAGGCTCCACAAGGAAAGGAAAAGAAGAAGAAGGAACTCAGGACAAGGGAATTCACGCACAAGGAAAGGAAAAGAAGAAGAAGGAACTCAGGACAAGGGAATTCACGGGTGATGAACAAGGGAGCACTCTATGAAGTCGCGGATGGGTGGAGAACAACAGAAGCCCTCGGAGGTGTAATATTGGTATCAGGTCCATGGATGATTGATGATTATTGAGCCGTTGAAATGAGGTTCTAGGTTCAGGACTGATCGATTTGCCACATTTTGAAAGCGTCACGATCCATAGCGTGGTCTCTTCAGTATAATGCACTCAGAGTGAAGGAATTAAAGATTCAAGCTTGAAGAAACATTGATATCTACACTCAAAGTGGAGCCAAAGCAACGATGCTAATCTACCGATTTTGGGAGAGCTGCGTGTCATAATTTTTTCCATGTAGGAGCGGCGGCGATTATAAGAGCAGAGGAAGAGACATTTCTCTCCCATTCCCTGAATTAGAACGACAGAATCTGAGGTCGGTTGGGGATTCTACGTGCTCAGAGGCCTGTTTCGTCTCTCCGTATGCAGCATTACTAGTGGGTGCCATAGGACTGATATGGAATTGCTTTCACTTCGGCATAGATCGTCTGCAGCAAGCTCTTCATCGACATGAAGAGCTTATCCAGACGGAATTGCTTCTGCTCGGCCATAGTTTGACTGTTGCAAGCTCTTCTTCCAATTACAGAGAGTCTTCTTCTTCGTTATGTTTTTTTTGGCGACCCAGACTTGGATCTACGCTCTTAAGCCTCCTCCTTCGCTACGTGTTTTTGCCTCTGGTTGTTCAACAATATTTGGAAGCCTGGCATCTAACCACACTTGCAAGAGAGAGAGCGCGGCAAGATATACATGCATAAGATGCCATAATCACGATTTGACGACCTCCACAGACAGACAAAGCTTAAGGATTTTTAAAAGCCACGTAACCAAAGGGTTCTTAAACCTTAGAGAAAAGCCACCTTATCAATACCTTTTCTACCCCTCCTCTTCCTAAGGTTTCAAAAATCTTTTTACCCCCTTGTTCTTTCCAATCTTCTTAACCTCGCCATTTCAAAGAAGAAGATCGGCGATCGGTTTGAGGAGTTTCAAATGTTAAGTATAATAAAGAACAAAATCGAACGTGAAGATTGCTTGCAAAGTAAATAAAGCGAGACAATTTCGAAGACGAATACAAGGCCATCGAGCAAATTCCAAGGAAGTGGCAATCATCTCTCGATAAAGCTTTTTTCTTTACAAAAATCTAGAAAACTCGCAAATGCCATCTCTCGAAAGAGATGAAATGTTTAGGGAGAGTGAGGAAAGGGCTAGAAAAGGAAAAGCTATAGCTGGAGAGGAAATACATAGAGAAAGTACAAAATGAAAGTCAAGAGGATAACGTGGAAATGAAGGAAACTCGAACACAAAATATGGAATATAGTTAGGAACTATTAGTGATACATTGAAAATTGTAGCTGAAGCCATAACCAAGCTAGTCGATTCTCAACCGGTAACTCCTATGGAAAAATCACCGACTTCTCCTAATCAAGTTGAGAGGTCCACCTCTTGACTTAGAGAAACCTCTAACATTCTTAAGGACTTGAAGTCTAACATTCTTAAGGACTTGAAGTCGTAAATTTTCAATGGGGAAGAAAAGGAGCGCAATAAAGATGCGATTAATACGTTCTTGCAAAAGTGGCAAGACTTCCATCAACTCAGGAATATCCCTCTTGAAAATCAAGTTGTGGAAGCAAGTCTTTCCTTGGAAACAAGGCCTACAAATGGTGGATGAGCCTCAGAGAAAATGATAGAATTCCTTCGTATTGGGATGAGTTTGAAGAAGCCTTCTTAAAAGAGTTTTAATCGAAAAATAAATTAGAAAGAGCGTGGGAGGCTTGGGACAATTGCACTATGGAAAAAAACACTCTAGTCGAGTATATAACAAATTATAGGGAGGCAGTCGTTAAGCTAAAAGGAATTGATGAATTCTAGAAGATAAGGGGTTTTGTGAGAGGTCCTAAAGACATAAGGTTGAGGTGAAAAGAAATTCTCCCAAAACCTTTGAGGAAGCAATTAAATATGCCCGAATATAGGGTGATACGATGGGGAAATCCAAAGTTGGAACTTCAGAGCAAATAGGTTTTGTTCCTAAGTTCCCAATTTGAAAAGGAAGGGGCACTTTAAGAAGGAGGTTCCTCAGGCACCACCTAAGAAACCTTAAACACAAAATTATCCTCTCTTGAAGAAAGAGGATTATGAAAGGGCGAGGCAGGAAAATCTTTGCTTCAAATGTTTGGGCAAAGACCATGGTGCTTGGAACTGCCCTACAAATAAATAAGTGGGAGCTAAAAACAAGTACATGTAGTGCAGGTGTTGTCGCTTAATTACTAAAAAGTACACTTAAGTAGAGGTTTATCACGAGGATAGCACCCACATGTGCTACCTATCATCGGCAATGTGGCAACCCACCTTTGGTCCTCATGATTTAATGAGGATGCATGTAAAAATAAAGGGGCAAAGGGTGAGGGTGATGGTCCATGATAGTGCATCACATAATTTCTTGAACTACTCGTTAGTTAAGAAATTAAAGTTGCCTGAGAGTCCAAGTGCCCATAAATATATGGTCTCTTTGGCAAAGGGCAGTGATAAGAAGGTTTGGGACACCATGATACATGGTGTAGAAGTGGATATTCAAGGCTATCAGGATGCCTTGGATTTCCAAGTCATGCATCTCAATCGAACAAATGTTGTGCTTGGTTGAGAGTGGTTGTATAGTCTTGGGCATAGGTTACAGTAAAGTTATCTTAATAACTCCATTATGTTTGAAAAAGATGGTAGAGTCTTCCAAGTTCAAGGAGAACATGATGTGCCCAACTCTCCTCTTATTTGTGCGATGGAATTGGAATGACTTCTACACTAAGAAGAATGTGAAGTATATCTCTGTGAACTTACTTTTACTAGTGATTTTATGTCTTCTGCATTGGAAAAAAGTAATATTGTTTTTGATAATGTTAAAAAGTATAAATATTCTTTCAATGATTTAATGTTTAAATTTAAAGATGTTTTTCTATCTGATTCGCTTGATGGTTTACCCCATGAGAGAGAAGGAGAGCATAAAATAGATTTTATTCTTAGATTTACCCCTGTTTTTAAACCCCCGTACAGGCTTAGTCAAATGGAGGAATGTGAGATTGAAAGACAATTAACTAAATACCTTAGTAAGGGCCAAATTCAACCAAGTAACACCTTGGTCTGCACCAGTTTTACTCTGGTAAAGAAAAGGGATGCTACTATGTGTTTATGCATAGATTACCGAGCATAAATAAAATCCCATAAAAAATAAGTATCCTATGCCTTGCATTGATGAGCCCTTTGATCAATTGCAAGGGAAAAAATATTTTACTAAAATTGATTTAAGATCAGGATATCACCAAGTACGAATTAGGGAAGAGGATGTCTCTAAGACATCATTTCGTACTAGGTATGGGCATTATCAGTCTAAAGTAATGCCATTTGGATTAACAAATGCTTCAGCAAATTTCATGACACTTATGAATACTGTCTTAAGGCCATATTTAGGGAAATTCGATGTAGTATTTTTAGATGATATCCTTATTTATAGTAAAACTAGAAAAAAGCATTTGGAACATTTGCGAAAAGTGTTCCAGCTACTTAGAGATAATTCACTCTTTGCTAAAATGATCTAAATGTGAATTCTTTGCAAAAGAAGTGAAATATGTGGGACATATAATATCCCAAGAAGGGGTTCGTATGGACCCTGAAAAAGTAAGGGCCATATTGGAATGGCCACATCCTACAAACCTAGAAGAGTCACATATATTCTTATGTTTTTTTGGATTCTATATAAGAGATTCAACCAAGATTCCCATGATGGACCAGCTTAAGGGGAAGGGAAGCACCTTCATATGGGATGCACTTCAAAAGAGAAGTTTTAAAAAATTAAAAGTGGCTATAGCAGCATCTCCTGTCTTAAAGGTAGTGGATCCCAATGAACCGTTCGTGGTTGAGATAGATGCCAGTGATTTTGTTGTTGGTGGGGGCGGTACTTTCACAAAGAGGTAAATTAGTGGCTTTTGAAAGCAGGAAGTAAGACCGTGCCTAAGAGATTATAAACAAGGTTTCGGCATTTGATGTTAGGGGGACCTGAAGGTTGTGGAATTTGGATGGGTAGTTCATTGAACTTTTGATAACATTCCTCCCGAGATTAGTATGTACATTGTTACATTGATTAAGTTATTACAAAGTATGTTAAAAATACCATTCAAAGGACATACAATTATGATGTTAAAAATACTATTCAAAGGACATACAATTATGATGCTTTAGAATCATGACAAAAATTTCTCACCTTAGCTTGAAATGTTAGGCTCTTTTGGTGGTTAAAACCTTTTGGGATTTGAAAGATGAGAAATAGTTAAGAAAGATAGGGAAAACTTTGCATAGAGTTTTGATTAAAAAATTAATCTAAATGCAAACCAAGGGACAACCACAAAAACTTAAAGAACTACTTAGACTTTGGGTTACTTAGGAATTCACTTAATAGACGTATTTGAAGTGGGGTCTAATTTGGTTATTGTAATAAGGTTGTGCTTTGATTTGGTTAATCTAAGTAGACCAGTTGGTTAACGTAACTAGATCGATTGGTTTCAATTATTATAACAAGGCCGTGCTTTGACTTGGTGAATCTAACTAAACTAATTAGTTTTAGTTATAACTAATTAGTTATAACAAGGCCGTGCTTTGATTTGGTGAATCTAACTAAACTAATTAGTTATAATAAATGGGAAAAAGGTAGCTAAGGGTTAATCTAACTCAACCAAACCTTAACTTTCATAGAAGGCCACTAGGTGAATAGCTCTCATAGCCTTAAAAGATCCTGTCAACAATTTAGGAGATGTATTGGACGTCAACTCTACCCAAGATCTGTAAGAAAATAGTACGCAGCGGAAGATAACAACAAAACGCAAGTACACGATGGAAAGCTGGAGAGAATACAAAAAATTCTGATATACCAAACTGCTGATACAACTGATGGTTGGCTGTCCACCCGTGCGCTCTACAGACAGAGCTTCGATGGTGATCTAGACAGATGCTGGACGGAGGACTATGAGCGTGAAGAACTGGTGATCTGATGATAGGGGGTGGCCACTTATATAGTGTAAGTGGTTGACGGTTGGCCCTGTAATAGGCAGTCGGCCTAATAGACAGTCGGCCTGGAAGACCACCGACCCTTCAGAAAACATGCCGTCGGGTAGATGAAGGATCGCGCATAGGTCATACCGTCGGGCCTGGGGCTACCGGCAACCCTCGGACCCTGCCGCTGGGGGCTTTGCCCCCAGACCCCCACCGGGGGCCTGCGCCCCCCGGACCCCCTGCTATCGGGGGGGCTATCGCCCCCCCGAACCCCCCCTTTGTGCAAACGGGTATCTACTCTTGGCTCCTAAGCCGTCTCATAACCATCTGGTCTACTCTAAGACCCCTTCCAGTGTCTAAACTGGGGATCCCTCCCAATATCTGATACCCATCATGGCTTCTCCTCATATGGGGGCCTTACAACATTGGGTACACAGAATATTGGTGGGTTACATGAGAGGTGGACATTTGAGCTAACTCTAACAAGATCTACTTAAACCCATCCAGAATTGTGTCAAGTACTAAGGTGCAATCGGCGTTGCTTGTAGAAATATGATGCAGTAGAGAGATTGTTTGACAACAACGATAGCACAATAACCAAAGAATAGACACAATAGAGTAGAATCAAAATTTTGTATCAAATACAACTGATGGTGCTGCCCACCCACGCACTCTCTAGTAGAGCTTCGATGGCGATTTAGACAGACTCTGGATGGAGAAGGATCGGAGGTAGGGGTATTGGCATTCGATGATGAGTCTTGAGAAGTGGCCTCCTTATATGACCCTTCATAGTTCCACCACATTGGTGGGCTAGCAGTGGCGCATGCATATTGACTTAGCACAATGTGTGACTAAGTGTGAGGATGGTGGCACATGTTTGCTTGAATTTTGCCACTGACCAAAGACCATTGACCACTGACTATCGATCACGCTTGGGATGGTAAATTCACACGTGAATGATCGCGTGCATGCAATGGAGGGCCCTAGCCCCACCATTGGGGGCGTTGCCCCCACACTCCCATTGGGGGCATTGTCCTCGAACCCCCGCTGGGGCCGTTGCCCCTAGACCCCTAGGATCGGGGGCGTTGCCCCTGAACCCCCAAGGAGTATGTTGATCCTTCTACCATCTCCTGACCATCAAATGGTCACCATGAGACCTCATCTAGTGTTAAAACTAGGATCCGACCAATGTTAGTACTCACACCATGGCTTCTCCTCATAATGGGGGCCTTACAAAAAGGGGACTATGGAACATTGGTGGTTACATATGAAAGGTGGGCATTGCACATATACCAACATTGCGGTGGGGAGTGGTGGTTTGTAACTGCCCTAAGATAGATACGCACGCATCTGCGGCAGCGAATAAGCAAAAAAAGGGCATCCCAACTAAGGCATTTGCGGAGGGGCATCGGTTATTTGTAAATGGCAATCTCACCCTCTTGAGTCCCAAGTAGCAAAAAGTTGCAACTAAGGGCCCAACATCTTTGAAAAGAATTCTTGATGTGTTTGAGCCCCACCAATGCATTAACATGCATTTAACATGAGGACAAAATGTCTTAAATTTCTAGAATTTGAAAACTTGAGCTCATAGCATAGGTACTACTTGCCTTTGATATGCACCATCTAGGGGTGTCCTTTGATTCTTTTGCATGAGAATTTTGCATTGTATAGCTTTAGGACCTATATATGGTTTCGGCCGCTCTCCCAGAAGTGAGACCTCATTCAGATTTGAAGGTATTAGTCGTAGCCACTAGGAAGCTCTCTCAATTAAATTGACTCACATACTTTATTATGTAGGGGTTTCTAAATGAGCACCATTGTTTCGCTAGACTTTGAAGGATTTTTTTCTTGAAAAGCTTTTGGAAAAAAGCAAGTTCGGCAGTCTACCTTGCCACGCATAGAGAGGTTGATTCTCCTCTTGTATTTTTATGTGTCGATGCCCATAGCGAGCTAAGCCTTGACTACTACTTGTCTCGACAAACAGACTCAACATAAGGTCGCCTTGAAGGGTTTTTCCAAGAGTATTGTAGAACACTTCCACATTGTAGACTAACTGACACTCCAAGTTGATATACAATGCCGCCTTATGTATCCTAACATACTCCACTTAATGCATACTTCCAATAAAAAAGGGCTTGTTGCATTAGGGGCTTAAAAATGGGGATTAAGCTCTAGACCATTGTGGAGGCTCAAGCATTAAAAAAATGGAGGTTTTCTTCCTTCTCCTCATTGATGGAAAAAAATGGTCCCCACTCCAAGCTATCCAAAGTACTCGAAGTTATCCAAGTAAAGAGGCATTTCTATCTTGGGAACATCTTGTGGACTCATGGATGATTCGATCAAACTTGATCCAATGGTGGGAGATTAAAGCTGCTTTGAAAGATATTTGAAGGCCCACAAGGGCAGATTGCTTGTGGAGGGCCATTAGATCTACTTCAGAACTAATGGCCTCAAAGGCTCCCCAAAAGAAGGGCGGCTAGCCATCACTGTCAGATCTAGGAGATCAAATGGATGAGAAAAGGTGCATGCGATGGAGCAAGTCATTCTCGTGGGATGGTATTCTAATCAGATGGCTACATAATGGGGTTAACTACACGAACTACCCGCTTGCACTCCCATTTAATGCTTCTCCCACTTGGTCTACCCTTTGCTCTAGGCCATTAGATCTAGCTTATATCTAATGGCTGCCATTGGCTGTAGGTGGCTAGTTCCTACAGCCCCACCACATGGCACACTGTCTTGCTCCTCATGTGCAAGACCTCTTATAAGTCAAAAAAACACATTTAAACATTTGACCATGACCTTTTCACTTGGTGACCATCACATTTTCACCTCCTTTTCACATGTAATCAAGAGCTTAATCCTTTTCCTTAATCCTCCCCTTATGAGGCCCTTTTTGACCCCAACATTCCCCTAATGTATTATAGGCCCTCTGTACAACTGAGAACTCAATCAATGCTTTTGTTGGTGCCTTGCAGGGTTGGGTATATGTTGTATTCCACTATGTACGTTGCTCCAAGGCTTTTAGTAAAAAAAGGGCTACCATGGTGGGCTGTGTGCTATCTATTGATTCATGATACGAGTTTACATTTAGAAAGGATTGAATTGCCCCGATGCCAGAGTGTCTCCCTACGTAGTATATTGCATCTTTTGCTCAAGCTCACATGTGCTGTCATGAGGAACACATAATTCACTTGAATATCAAACCTGAAAATGTACCTGTTGGCATGATGGTATGGCGAAATGTTCCTTGGTTTTGGATGTGATAGAGATTAGTGAGAATTATAGTGCATTATCAACAAGGTTTTGGCATTTGATATAAGGGGGCTGTGAAGATTGCCGACTTTGGATGGGCAGTTCATGGAACTTTTTGATGACCTTCAGGGGGACCTAAATATTGCCGACTTTGGATGGGCAATTCTTGGAACTTTTGATAACCTTCCTCTCAATATTGGTATGTGCATTCAAGTTATTACAAAGCATGCTAAAAATACTATTCAAAGGACATACAGTTATGAATCTTTATAATCATGATAAAAATTTCTTAACTTAGGAGAGATTAAAAGACTTAAAGATGTCATGGAAAATCTCCATGAACAACTCACCCAAGAGCAAAAAAAACAATGATCATACTTCCAAGTAATCTAAAGTATTTGATATTGCAACAACAAGGTCACAATAGACAATCACAAGATGAATTTTATGATAAGAAATTGAAAGAGACTTGGTCCCTCCAACAACATCTTGCTACATTGATTAGGAGATAAAAATAAATAAAAAGACCCGCTCTAGGTTACAAGAATAGGATCAAGCCTATGCAACCAATGGAGAGGTTGGTAAATGGTGATGGGGCAAGGAAGCGTAGGGTGCAAGCTACATGGTATGTTTGATTGGACTATTTTGTAGTTATGAAGTGCTACTTGCAAATAATGTAGTTATTTAGTTTCTTAATGTTGTCATGGTTTTTGTAGAAATTTTATGAAGGAAATTATTGGAAGAGATTCATCCCACAAACTTTGTGCCATAAAGAGTGTAATGAAGAAGAAAGAATTCATTTCTATCCCTGTCAGTGTGTGCATTGTGACATACAATATTACAAAAGGTAGCAGGTTGATTTAAAGAATCTTGTAGATCCCTCAGAAGTGTTCCATGCATGAGTGATGCTATCGACATCAGTCAGCAAGGGTACTTAGTTGCGTATAATGTCTTTGTTAATGCACTTCAAGATCAAGGTGTAAAGAATACTTTATTTCCAAGACCAGTACATGTTAGAAATGCCAAGAAAAAAGCAAATTCTAATGTATACACATTTCAGAAAGGATGATGCTAGAAGGAACAATCAAGACAAAAGGCCAATTGAGCAAAAATAAAGGTGGACAAACTACCAAAGCAGCAAAGCAAGGAATAAGCACCTTTGAGTACATGGATTGTAATAATATCTTTGTGGATGTATGTAGGGTCCAAGCTAAAATGGTAGAGTCTTAAAATATAGAATCATGGGGTGAGTGGAATTTTTATGGTTTGATTGAGTCGTCACAATTTAAAAAGATCTTTTCTAATGGTGGAAATCTTATTATTATTTAGATTGTGAAGAAAAGTTCATGCTTGTTATCAAATTAAATGAGTGTGAAGTTGTAAAAATTGGAGAGAGTTAGTATTACTTTGATGAATAAAGCCCATAGCCAAAGATAAGGAAGCTAGAGAAGATTTTGGTGTGCAATTAGAAAGGCACATTTGGTGGCTTGCCGCATTTGAACTTCCTAAAGAGACACACTTGTTCTTGAAAGGGGTCTTTGATCGATCTCCAATTCCAAATGTCACTGATGCCTAGGAAAAAGGGGAGTTTCTTCAAGTTGAAGGGTTTGGATCCTTCAAAGTTGAATGGCACATGGTAGGAGAGCTTAAACATTGAAATGTATGTTTGGAATGGAATTGAGTGCAAATGTGACATATTTGTATCTTTTCTATATTCACTTACAACTACTTCGAGCGAGTAATGACACAAGCACAGGAAAATATAAACAAAAAGGGAAAATAAAAAGGGTCACAAAAGATGTGATGAATGACATCATAGATGACGATGCTAATAAACGGATGTATTGGAGCAATAGAGTAACTTAGTTTTGGCACCGAATAGAGATGAAATTGATATAAAAATTGGGATCCAATTTTAGACATCCCATTATATAGAGTGTATTTTTTTGTGTTGCATGCCAAGATGCAGCTCATCGATAAGTTGCTATACTTGCACATTGTATATGTATGGAAAATGAAACTGGAAGAGAGGGCCCCATCATGTATAGCAAGGGTTGAAGCTCTTCTCTCGAGTATGGGTCTACATGGAGGGAATGTAAAGCTATCCAAAGACATATAACTCTCAAGAAAGCTAGGAAATATTCTAGACAAAGTGTCCATGGGAGGCTCAAAGACACAAAGGTTTTTGTCCAGTCATGGAAAAAATCGATTAATATGCATTGGAATTATTGGAAAGAGTTATGTGATTGTACCACCAATTTGGAAGCTGATCCCCATGTGCAAACCATGAGAGTACATGTTTGGAAAGCATTGGACAACATGGTGAAGTTTTTGAAAAAGACTTCCATAGATGATGAGGATATACAACTATATAAAGTCATCATGAAGAGTTCATTGAAGCCATTGTTGAGGGTTGGGGTGAATCACCTTTGTATTCAGTCTTTGTACTCTTGTATGATCTCCTTTACTAATCGAGCAAATAGAGATATCTTAATCATAGGCTCCACACTCTTTTGATACTTCCTAATCTTGAACAAAGCCTTCATGCTAGGCTTTCTGTGGTGCCTCCAGCTCTAGCTCCACCTCCGTATTCAATCTTTGTACTCTTGCATGATCCACCTCTATATTCAATCACCTCCATATTTAGTCTTTGTACTCTTGCATGATCTCCTTTACTAACCGAGCAAATAGAGATATCTTAGTCAGAGGCTCCACACTCTTTTGATGCTTCCTAATCTCAAACAAAGCCTTCATGCTAGGCTTTCTGTGGTGCCTCCCTTTAGGGGGGCCTCCACCTCCACCTCCACCTCCACCTCCACCTCCACCTCCACCTCCACCTCCACCTCCACCTTTGCTTTTTCCTCTTCCAAAATCTGCTTTCTTCTTTAGGTTTGGCAAGGACTTTACAATGTTTTGTCGATCTCACAAAAAATTTGTAGTATGGTTCCACCATGGTGGTTGTTATCGCTCTAGTTATCATTGTCGTTGCCTTGCTTGTTAGGCCATTTGAATTTTGATTTTCCATGGATTCTTCCTACGCTTTGGCCCATTCCTCTAGGCATTGTCTTTTGTGTGTTGCTCTGTGCGCCTGCTCTTTTGGTGTGCTCTCAAGCTCTCTGATTACCTCAGCCTCTGTCCCTAAGGGTTTGATGGTTCCCATGACTACTACTCGTCCTCCATGTCTTTGTTTGATACTATTACCTCCCCCCCCCCCTCGTTCTCCTCCTCTTATCTCCTCTTTCATTGTTCCTTGACTTTTTTGCTGTATATCTTAGGCATCTGGCTGGGTGCTGGTAGGGCTATCAAACTTGAAGGAATGAGAGTTTTATGGTATTATGGTAATGAAGATGTTACCTTTATATAGGGCTTCATTTATTTTAATAGACATTGCCCCCGCCCCCCTCTCAAAAAAAGTATAAAAATTTCCTTAAAAGATTTTTATAATTATAGCTCAATGTTGAACATTTTATTATTGTACTGCATGAATCTTTTTCCTTGCATAGCAAGACACAATTATACTATGATAGAACCACTCAAACATTTCACAAAAAGCATTATTTCCATCAATCCCACCTCTAAGCCTTATATTTTTGAAATAAGCACCTCGAGCTCTGTAATATGACTTCTCCATCCCTTGGGCACTCCAAACATTCAATGAACCATGTTGTTCTAGGAACCATGGACTATGAGCATAAAGAATGTGCTATACCCATAAGAAAGGTACATGAGGTAAACATCTAAGAAATAAATTTGATTCCAATTAGAACTTCAAAAATGTGACAACCAAACAAACCATGCAATCTGGTGATTTGGAGTTCGCACAAAAATGTTTCATCGGCCTCATTCTTTCCCTAAGATTTTTGCTAATAAAAAATATTAAAATTTATGGCTAAAATTAAATAGAATTCAAATTTTGAAGTTGTGTGAAGCCATTTCTTAGAAAGCACTTTGAAAAAAAAAGCCAAAACAGGCTATGTGTGCATGGGTGCGCAAATCTGCTAGACAACAAATTGATTTGCACGCCCACATGCACATGGGCTGTTCTTGCATTTTTTTTCCTTTTTTTTTTTTTTTGAAATGGCTTCAAAGCACCATGGACACATTGCCTGGCCAAGAAATTAGCAATTGCTAAATTTTCCAGCAAAAATTGGCCAATGGTTCATTAAGCCCAAAATTGTGAAATTTGACAAAATTACTTTAGAAAAGTAGTGAAAGGTACCACCGAGGGTGTATATTGGCATAAATTTCTCATTTGCCACATATTTTGCATAAAAAAATTTGGTATTTACCAACAAAATGGCTAATTTTGTGAAATTTTCTTTGAGGAAGTGTTTAATGCCAACAGGGAGATTACAATTGTGCAAAAATTTTGCATCTAGCCCAAATTTTTCCAATTTCTTCTATCCCCTCATATGGTCAATTGTATTTGTATTTTTAAGTATTTCAAGGTATGGGGGCATGTTTGCACCTCCAGAAGCAAAACCCTTAAAAAAAAACAACAAAGAAATGCCAAATCATGCCCATGTATGCGATGGTGTGGAAAAAAGCCAGATGGCATTGCCATTTGGCCACTTTGCATGCCGGTGTGCACATGGCCATGGTATGGCATCTTTTTGTTAAAAAAAAAAAGGTTTTTTTTCTAGAGGCATGTAGATATCAACTGCACACATTGCATGCATTTGCCCCAACAAATGTTTCCTGAATTTTGGCAAAATGTTTGGGCCATAATACTCTGGGAGGGTTTTCTTTAAGAGGCATGTAGATAGCATCTTTGCAAATTGTATGCATTTTACCTTAAAAAATATTGTCACAATTGACCAAGTGGGCTTTATTTGAGGCAATCCTTTACATTTCATGCAAAGTCCATGATAAATGAATGGACACTATCATGCGAAGTCCTAAGCAATCCTTTGTAGTTCTTAACAAATTATTGAGATTTCATGCAAAGTCCTTTGTGGCAAATTATTGACACTATTTTTGAAAACCTTTAATTTAATATTCCACATTAAAATTTTTTATAATAATGCAAAAATAAAAAATAGCATCCCACAAGGCAATTTGGGCCTATCAGTCATCCAATAAGGACTGTAATGCATCCAAATGGCCTTTAAATCATCCACTGCAACCCAATGCATACCACGAATGAGCGCACACTGCTCAAAGCAACAAGAGTGATCTGCATAAGGTATGCTCAAGAAATCATAGTCCCACGATAATGACCGCTACTGAAAATAGAACCTGAGATGCCTCAAAACATGGGCACCATTGCATAATCGAAATCAGCAAGAAAATTTGCAAATATCTCTCTTCTGCTAGAACTCCAAAATCCCAACCGATGAGTGAGAAATGGGAGTCAACACTTATCCACTGCCATGTGGCATAAATCTAAGGTTTCAAAACCTTAGAATGAAAAATGCATAACAGAGAACGAAATCGAATACACAGAGATCTATAACTCTGAAAATCCTCCACCGAATTACACAAGAACTGACAGGTAAGGGTTTTTGGGTGTCCGGAATGCAATGGGATAGACGGTTTTGGAAACCGTGGTCTCAATCACTGGGTCCAACACACGGACTAAATAACGTTTTTGGAAACGGAGCTGTTTGTAAACTCCACCGGAGTGTGAATGATGAGCAACATAGAAGTTTTAGGACCTCTTGAGTCCACCGGAACTGATAGATCTGCAAATGGTTGCTCCAAACTTGAGTTCCAACACCCGGGCAAAAAACGTAGAAACTCACATAGTGAGTCAGAAATCCAATGAAATGATCCCAGATTCAAGAATGAAGGTGTTTCCAAGCTCCTGAAGTAAAGTGGACACCAAAAGCAAGCAATAGTTGCCTCTACAAGTCAATACGGAGTCTCTGTCATCGAATAGAACAAGGAAAGCTCAAAAAACGACTTTTTCTTTGAAAACTCTTAACAGGCTCTCAAAACCACTTCGCAAAACCAAAGTGACTTTTCCAAAGGTTCCTCCAAGGTCTTTGCACACTCGGATGCAAGTAAAGTCACCCACAAAGCTTCCCATAGAGCTTCTCCTTCCTCCCATAGAGCTGCTGAGCTTCAAGCATTCACACACACTCAACTAGATCACCCGGGCTCTGATACCAGTTGAGAGTGCTCTCAACGGAAGCAAGACCGGAAGAAGGAGAGAGAGAAACAGAGAGCCACAAAAGTTTAAGTGGGTGCAAAACCACCCTAATCTTCTTTTTCATTCATTTATATATGTGTTTGAGTATTGTACATAACCGGGGTAAAGGCACAGTGACCTTTAACCCCCATAAGAGATATACATAGTCCCTTCCTAGGGACGTGTCCTTTTGGAGGGCCCACAAGTCCCCCATTCTAGGGTTGGGAGGGGGTAAGTGTTACCCCTTTCGAAAGGGGTAAGAGCTATGCGATAGGTCAGGAGGGGATGAGGTGGTACACAGTTCCTTTTTGTAACGTGTGTGGCATAACTTATGCGGCATGTTCGGGAAGGGAAGGGATCTGATATGGTTGTCTGTCATGTCTTTGGGAAGGGGAGTATCCCTCTCTTCTTTTCTTGGGCATGCTGTCATCGCACGTCCTTGTGTGCTCTTCCCACCCTCCTTCTTTCCCCTGTTGGCTTGTCATGCGGTGCTTATCCCCTCCCCTGAGGGTAGCCCTTAATCCCTCTCCTCTTCTCCTAGGCATAGCGCATGTTGCGTGGTGCTTACCCCTTCCCCTAAGGGGTTAGCCCTTATATGCTCCCCTCTGCTCCCCAGGGGGTAACCTTTACCCCTTCCCCTCTTTCCCTAGGTATGGCCACACGTCTTTAAGTGAATTTTATTTTTATATATAAATAAAATAAAAATAAATTTCATTAATTTTTTAATATAACAAAATAATTTTGTTATATAAATAAAAGTAAAAATGTTTTTTATAAATATAAAAATAAAATTAAGACTGCTTTTTTAATTAATTGTATTTCTTTGTACTTAATCTTTTTAATTAAAAAATCTTGTTTTTTAAATTTAATTTTAATAATTTCACGTGAAAGCTTAGCACGTGGGGTAGTCCTTGGTCCTTGTGTTCACAAAACATGGGAGCTAGATGGGACCACTTCAAGTGTTAATGTCTTTTAATTATCTCAATGAGGGAGATCTTAGGGATATTATTGCTATGAATTTTAAATTTACTTAATTCCAAGTGAAGCCTCATCACATGGAGTAGTCCTTGGTCCATGTGTTCACAAGACATGGTAGCTAGATGGGACCACTTCTAGTGTTACCTTCTGTGAACTCTCTCGAAGAGGGAGATCTAGATGATAGATGTAGGGAGATTGGATGCCAATTGGTGCAACCCTAAGAGACACTTATGACCACCTAAAGACATTGGGCACCCTACTTGCACATTAAAGTTAGAAGATATAAACTATGTAAGGAGTTGCGTCCTCCACATATGGCTATGAACAAAAGGGGGGATCCGATCGAAGAAATAAAAAAGCATAGAAAATTTGAAAAAAAGCCTATACCTTCAAGATATAGAAGATTTTTCTCTTAATTTGTGATTTATCTGCAAGACAGTGATGTTCTGAACATGTAAAACATGCAAGCTAACATGGTTATCTATTGTCAACTTCCAAAGTTTCTCAATAATTGGTGTTTTTCTACCAGAAGACTTTATTGAGTATGCAAGTCATTAGTTTCCATGGTAAAATACCAACAAAGGATTCACCATTTTGCAACAACCCATTCAACATGCTAAAAAATAAACATAATTAAAAATTTTCTAGTTTCAATTAGAACACCAATTGCCTAAGTATGAGAACTTTTTGTTGATGGGTGTATGGACTAAGTTGGAGTTGTTTGAACAAACTAGTGTACATGGATTGGACAATAATGTTACTTTGAAGACATTGTGCTTGACCGTATATGGCTTGCAACTTGTTGAGCATGTTCATCCCATAAAGCCTCAGGGAACTAGTGCAATGGCAAATATGGCATTGAAAAGGACACATTGTTCCATGGCCTCTAAATAAAAGAAGCACAATAATTCTAAAATACAAGTGGAACCAATAGAGGGGTTTGTGCTAACAAGTGGCACCAATAGAGGGGCTTGTTCATTGAAGAACTTTGTTTTTTCTACATTGCACATTGGAAGCTAAATAATACCAACATATGCTTTTCTTCAAAACAATATAGATAGTGACTCACAAAATACAATCCTCCACATTGGTGCATCTATAAAAGGGCCTTGCTGTTCTACAATCATGGCCAAATGAGTGAACAAAATGAGTACATCCTTAGCAAAAACTAGGAGATCCACTTATTTTTCTTGCTAATAACAAAGAAACATTTGACATGTAGCAAAAATATCAAGAATACCTATAGACCATAGGTGGTTTGCTTCACATCTTGGCACTAAAGTATAGAATGTTCATTGAATTATGTTAACGAAATCTCAACATTCCTATGATCTTGTCAACTTTGTAGAGGGTATGTTTCATTGCCATATCACTATGAATGGAAGGACAATCTTGAGGGTTGGTGGATCTCAATCCAAATAGTTGATTGTCTATGTTCGTATGAGAATGCCCACCTACACAACAAGGAAAATTGCAAACATTAGACTCCAATTTTGCAATAACCCTAGGGATTTGAAGTTGGAGAGACTCATTTAACATTGTACCAATGTAATAGTTTCTAGCAATTTCAAGCATAATTACAAAGCACAATGACTTGCATTGATGCCATTAGCCTTCAATCCCAAAGACATTTATTCAAATGGCTTAGTGTACAGGGTTTAGGATCCTATGAACCTTTACTTGATCAACTCAATAAATTCCTTACAAAATAAGAGTAGACCCAGCTTTTTGGCAAGAAATAGAGAGGGCTTCAAAACAACAACCGTTACACATGCATAGCAAAGGCCATTTACAACAGGCCCCCAAATTGTTTGGGATCTAATCCCTAAACACAATCACCTTCCAAGTGCATATTGGCAACAACAAGAGGTTTATGTCTATTGACATTGCACATGATTCCAAGAGACTCGCATTGCTAACATGTGCCCCAAATTCTAAAACATCAAATTTCATCTTCATAAGTTGGCAATATATCAAGCTGAGGAATAGAGATGATTTTAATTACGTTCACAACAACCCTCCCATGCTACATATACATTATAGTACTTTATAGGGAACCAAAGTCACCAACTATAACACTACCAACATGTTCAACAACATCCAAGCACGTATTTATATTAGGTTGCTTCAGCATTAATACCCTTTCTAACGATGCAAAATTCACACAACTAAACAACATGATGCACTCACTTATATAACAAGAGATGCAACATAGAACATGTTTGGACAAATATTGGACAAAAAATTATGCAAGTTGCACGAGCACATGCTACTAGATAGATCAATATGTTGGTCGATTGGTTGAAGGCCCTACATGAAAATCTCTTTAGAGCTAATATGCCAAGTACGTGAGTGGGCAAGTAGTGATGGCAAAATAGGGTTGGGGTGTGACTCAAGTCACCTAAAGACTAATCTTTGTGATGCCTCCATGCTTCACCATGCTGCTCCCTGCTCCTACTTGGGTCTTGCACTTCCTATGCACTAATGCTCATTTTTTTCCCATTACATATTTGGTGATATGAGAAGAGGGTCTCAAAAATGAGGAGAAGAGCAAATTGCTCTTTGGCCAGGGTCTCCCATAATAGAAGAGGGGGATTCCCCTAGTGGCAATAGAGGGCTAAATAAATTCATAGTAGTGCAATATACCCTCACCCAAAACAACAAGCAAGGAATGGAACGATTACAGGTATCAAACCAATGCTCCATGGCCTCCTTTCTCATGCCAGGGATGATGTTGTGTGAAGAATCATGCCAATCCCTTTCACATGTAGATGCACGAGTTGGGGTGCTATTTGAGGGTAGAAATCGGCACATTTTGCATACTAGGAAGGAGAGATCAAGTATGCAGCCATAGCTTAAGTGGATGTAAAAAGCAAAGGATAAGAAACATTTACCCATCTCTATCTATCTAAGGTCCCTAACCTGTCATGATACTCTTCTTTAATGCTAGTGCCCTCCCCAATCTCAAGTCACTCTCTCTTTAATCCCCAATACCCAAATAGACAGTCAAGAGGAGGATGGTTTTTGGAGGCAATACCCAAATAGATAGTCAAGAGGAGGATGGGACCTCTCGGGAATTTCAATGAGTATCCGCCAAGAACAAATCAGTCCAAACATCAGCATGAAATTGGAGCCACAGCCTGCTTGGTGTAGACCAAAGCTACTTAATGAAAAGTACTTGCTGCTTAAGAAAAATACCTCCTTGAATATATGTAGGCTCCATCTTCCTTTCGCACGCATCCCACATTTGATGCAGTGCCTCGTCGGCAATTTAAGATGGCTCACCCAAATAACATGGATATCATTACATGTTTGTTAGAACTTTTCCCTCACGCAACTTACAATGGAATACTTGATGTGTTGTTTATATCGATTAAAAATTGCACAAGAATTGAAGTATCACCTTGGTTTTTATTAGGTAGACTTTTGGCCTAGCATACAAGGGAAAACCATCACAAAGGAGCACATTTCAACATGTGTAAATACAAGTTCATCTTCAAGGTCTTTAATCCATGATACCCTCACCCATCTATCAGACCCCTTTAAAGTGAAATCTAAATTTTTTGGAAAGTTGAAGAAAATCTCAAAGGCCAACATATGTTTTTTAGCAAAAACATAACCTGATATCACTAAGTGAAGATGCAACCAGACCTTGATTATGTTGTATGTGTATTAATCAATTGCAAAGAGAAAAGATGCCAACATTTTGCAAAGCAAACATGATCTTATCATTACCAATATGTTCTGTTGCAACACCAAACCAAATTAAGAGCAAGCTCATCTCAATTAGGATTCCATTTGTATAGATAAGAGAGCTATCTTATGAGGGTCAATTTGGCATGAGAGGTAGCATGGTAGATGTCTTTGCAGACACTGATAGAGCCCAACATGTGCTTCCACGATTCATTGATGACTCTGCAACAATCATGGTCACCCTAAAGAGAAAGGTAGAATATACTCATAGTTACATGAGTGGTGCAGTGCGGCCAATGATGACAATGTGCACTCTAAAAGAACTATTGGACTCACCATTATACAAAGAAAACAATGTTCAACTAAACCTAATGTGGCTAGAACACATACTGCATTTGCAACACAAGTTAGTACAAGAGCGGAAAGACAATTCAACATTTATCGATAGTGAAGGTGAAGAAGATGTAGACACAGACACACTAGTCCATGGAATCTACACTAGCCAACGAGTTGTCGACTATGAAGACAAAACAATTGTCACTGTCCCCTCTGAAGGATTTTCACCACTCAGTATCTTCAAAGATAAATATTGTGAGAAACTAGCATTTCCTTCTTCTTTTTTTGACTATTTAAGAAAGTACACTATCTCTAAATGCACTTCATACCAAAGTATAGCACAATGGGAGCTTACTAATAATGACCTGAGGTTTGCTTTGTCAATTGAAAATCTTTTTTTTAAGATGACGAAAATCATGGTTCGATAAATACTTTCATCAACATGGGTACGAATGTGAAAAGCTCAATTAAAAGGACATAGGGTTTGTGCAAAAGATGTTGCAACTGGCACAAAGATTGAGAATTTATTGCAATCAAATATTGGATACAAAGATTTTGTGTGCTTAAGAACATCGATGGACTACAAGAACAAACTTAAGAAAAACGTGTTCAGGATGTTACGACAAATTGGTGCACCTACATTTTTCATAACTCTATCTGTAGTTGAAAGACTGTGGACAACTTTAGTGGACTACTTGCAACACTTGAGACATGCACATAGCCCCACTGAGCAACACCAACAAGCTGCGCACATCAGAGACCTGATTAGGAGTGATCCAATCACAACATCACAGTACTATGTTCACAAATTCCAAGCACTAAAGACACTCTTGCTTAAAGATGAAGAAATACTTGGGCACGTAATCGACTACTTCTTCGTCACTGAGTTCCAAAGTAGAGGAAGCCAACATGACCACGGTTTGTTATGGATTAATAATGCACCCTCGCTTCAGACTTCAACACCTGAAGAATTAACCAACTTTATTGACACATACATAACAACTGATAGTAGCTTGCTTAGCATGGAAAATGTCGACATACAAAAGCATAACCACCATAAAACATGTTAAGAAAAAAAAGAAGATGTCGCTTTGATTTCCTAACCTCCAATGCATAAGACAGAGATGCTACAACCACTAGAAGATGATGAACAAAACGAAACGAACAAAGTAAATGCAAAGCATGTGCTTCACATATTGCAAGAAACCACTACTTCAACAACAAACTTTGACTGTTTCTTGCAATGTACAACATTAATAGATGAACAATATATACTTGCTCTATGATCAATAATATCACAACCAAGCATCTACTTAAAAACACATCCAAAAGACATATACACAAACAACTTCAATCCAAAACTGTCTAAGCTTTGGGGTGCTAATACAGGCATACAATTTATATTAAACCCCCATGGTGCTGCAACTTACTGTACTTTGAATATGGAAAAAGCAGATAAAGCAACAATAGAAGCTGTTAATGAGGCATTAAACCAATGCATTGCGGGAAGAGCATCAATTGATGAAAGAGTACGAAAGATGGGGAATGCAATTTTAAACACACAACACATAAGCTCGCAACAAGCAGTCTACCTAGCACTGTCACTACCATTGACTAGCAGTACTAACTAGCAGTACTAGAGAGTTCGAATATATTAATACCAGTGATTCAGATGATCGCCCGCACTTATTAAAACACAAAGCACAATTAAAAGAAATGAATCCAAAAAGCAATGACATTTTCTTTAATGATTGTATAACTAAATACCTTAATCGCACAATGCAACTTCAAACTATATGCTTAGCAGATTATACAGCCTCGTTTAGAAAAGTTGGTGAGAACACAAAATAAATAAAACAAAGCAAATCATACGATTTAATAACTATAACAAAAACAAGGACCCTGAGAACCATTATAGGGAGTTATGCTTGCTTTACCTACCCTTCATGGAAACAGAACACCATTTAGACAATCTAAACAACACTTGGCATGAATTCTATCTTACTAATAAATAAACAATTGACACAAACTATAAAAAATTTAACAAAACAATACCACCAATGGAAAACATCAAAACAAGCAACAGCCCAACTTCCAGCTCTGGCAACTCAACTAGTACAACAAACATAAGAAACAATTTTGACTTAGGATTTGAGATGAACAAAACATAAAAAAGAAGTGCCTCCACAAACACACACAACAAAAACATATGAGAGAATATCAAACAAAGAATACCATGCAATGTTTAGAAAGCTAAACAACAAGCAACACATAATCATAGAGGACATCATGCTCAAGAAAAGATTAAACAAATTAGAGACATTTGTTCTCTTTCTTTTCGGTAACGCCGCGGGAACATACAAAACATTTACATTGCTTATCCTTGTCCAAGCACTTCTTCAATACTATGCACACAAGCAATGCATAATCATAGAGGACATAATGCTCAAGAAAAGATTAAACAAATTAGAGACATTTGTTCTCTTTCTTTCTAGTAATGCGGGAATAGGCAAAACATTTATGTTGCTTATTCTTGTCCAAGCACTTCTTCGATACTATACACACAAGAACACAACAAATGGAGAAATACCTAGAGAACACTATGAACTATTAAAACCAATGAGACAAGAGAACCACGAATTCTTGGAAATACTAAACAAAATAAGAGTAGGAATGCATATAGACAATGACATACAAACCCTAAACACATTGTATGGCAGGAAACCATAGCATAAACAATCAGTTCCACACCTCTTTTACACAAATGCGTTAAAAGACAAACACAATGAACAAATCTTTCAAATTCTTAATGGTGAAGAACACATTTTACGAGCAATAGACAAAAGACATAAAACATGTAGCAAAGAAATAAAAATACCAAGTGACCCTAAGTCCACTGCAGGCTTACATACACAACTATCACTTAAAGTTGGCATGATCATAGAGATTTGCTTTGGAAACTTTGACGTAATGGATGGAATCGTTAATGGGGCTAACGGAATATTTCAACACTCAAACACTAAAAAAAACATTGCAATAGCTTGGATCAAATTTGAAAACAAAAAAACGGGCCAAAACACATGCTATAAAAGCAAAGAACTATATGATGAAAATATACTCAATGATTTGACACCAATTCTTCACATACAAAGAAAATTTCAAATAGGTAAAAACTACCTAAACAGTATAACAAGAACACAATACAACCAGCATATGCAAGAACAATACACCAATCACAAGGCCTGTCAATGAATTCCCTAGCATTTCACATAAAATCACATGGACTAGTATACACAGCACTGTCGCGAATATGAAACCCAGAACATTTATACTTAATTACCAACCTCCAACCAAAACATATAAAAGTGACAAAAACGTGCTAGACAAAATTGAAAGGTTGAAAAGTACTCGACAATGGAAATTCAACCAAAAAATTTTCAAAGAATTACAACCACAATATTTCAATATTCAATCATTAAACACATCACATTTTAATTCACATAAGGATGCCATTAAAACAGATGAGAGCATTATGCAAGCAACAATTCTTTGCACTCAAGAAACACACATGATATCAAATGACAACCTTAACCTTAAGAATTTCAAACATATTCACACAAAAAAAGGTGTTGGAATTTGCACTCATTACGACAAAGGCATAAAGATTCTACAACACCACTACATACATGACCAAGGCACAGAAGCTCTACTAACCACTTTCCAAGCATCAACACTAGCAGAAATAGCGATAATAAACATTTACAAACACCCATCCTCAAAAATTAAAGCACCACTAAAAACAATAGAAAAACAACTAAGCAAAGTCAAACCTAACATACACACATATATTAGGCGACTTCAACATTGACTTCAATAAAAAAATAGCAGATCAAAAAACTCTAAAGAATTCATGCACTTATATCAAATGACATAGCACATAAACATCCCAACTACAATATATGGCTTGACTTTAGATCATATTTGGACAAACGGCAAATCAAAAGATAACTTATATAGAACAAACTTTGCATATTGGACTGACCATGCCATTATTTACAAATTCACTTCTAAGGCACTATAAAAAAGGGCAGGCTCAATGAATATAATTCACCTTGTTTCAACTACATGGATGTAGAGATTGTCTTTAAATTTCTTTTCGATAGACCCTTAATTGATAGAGGAGAATCCAATGCTTTTGTGCATACATGCACTCTTGTTAAAACAAAGCGGAGAGTTCACAGGTGATTTTGTTGATTGAGATAGTCAATAGACTTCACAACACAAACATGAACACCAGGTATGTAGCTTCTCTTCTCGTTGTTAACCTAAGTAAGTTGTCTCTTGGAAATTTACTACTTACCATGGATGAAGAGGAGGAGAAGCTCCTTTTATCTCTCTTTAATGTCGATTATATCCGACGTGCAAATTTAGTGAGCTAAAGATTTCTTGAATAGGAGACATAATGGTTCCGATGAAGAAGAATGAGAAGAAGATGATTTTGTGCTAGTGGAAAACGTTTCTATCAAAAAACTTCCAATATCATGCAAAAGAAGTGTGGGGTCGTCTTTTATTACAAAAATGGAAAGATTTTTGCAATCGAGCTCACAAGAACTGTACATTCCAGAGTCACACTCGAAATCCTTGATTCTTTGAAGGAGTGTGGTCAATACTCCAAAAAGGAGGAAGGAAGATCTTCTAACAAGTCAAGTCATAAGGCAGCCAGATGGCATCCTCATCCCCAAACAAAGGTCTGCGACTATGATTTACCTGACAATCATAGTAGAAGTGGCAGATTCCCAATCCTTAGAGAGCCTTTACACGTTTTGTTTTCTATGTCTAAATAGTTGTTTGTGTGGATTTTTTAAAATTTTGATTGAGCAACTTTTGTGCTTCTCTAATCGTCTTTTTTAAAGCTCTTGTTGTATGTATTAATGTTATTCTTGTTTCCACGTTTGCAAGGATTACTTGGAACCTACTATGACCATTTAGGGTGTTTTGGAACAAAAGACAATGGGATGCATAAAGAGGTGCAAAAGAAGAAGGATTAGAAGGAGAAGACCTCAAAGAAGAAGTGTGGTAAGTTGGGATGCGTAGAGGCCCTAAGGGGAAGGATTCCAAAGGTAAGGGGAAGACTTTCACCACAACATGCATTGCAGTTGAGGATTTGTTTATCCATTTGGCAGAGATTGATGAGTCAGCATGGGTTGACACATCGAGGTCTAAGACATGGATGATGGATAGCAGAGCTTTGAGTCATATGACATTCCATCGACACTAGTTACATGGACTTCAGGGTTGATCTAGTTTAGTCACCATTGGTGACACTATTGTGTTACCAGTACGAGGCATTGGCACATTATTCGTCCATTCTGATAGTGACCATGCATTGTTGGAGTTATTGTCTGTTGGTCAATAATTCCTTTCTTCTTTATTTCTTTAGTTCTTTCTCTTTTTTGTTTCTTTGACATATTTTAGTAAGCATTGGGTTTGCCCAAGAGACTCCATGGGTCTTTAGAAACCTAGTATAGTTGCTTATGCTTGGGCACTAATGACGACATAAGTGTTGCTTTGCTTGCTAAGTATGTCTTCCTTTTGTTTTTCATAAAAGTTTTTGTTTACCTCTTTTTTCTTCTCTTTCATTTTCCCTTTTATTTTTTGTGTAGATTTTTTGTCTTTAGAACAACAAAAGTCTAAATTTGTATGATTGGACTTATGCTAGTCTTACAAAGGTATATTATTGTCTATTGGTCATTTGGGATTTCACTTCTCTTAGTATCTTCTCTTGCTAGGCATGGAGCGAAGGTGCTATTTGGTGTAGATTCAACAGGTAGGGATATAGGACCATTGTATATATTGGCTTACAATTTTGGTAGCCAGGTCTACTACTGCTAATGTGGATCTATTGTGGTATGCCCACTATGGTCACCTATTTCATCACACCTAGAGATAGGCCAGGCTCTCATAGTTCATGCAAATAATCACGAGCTTCTCACATGTGTAAGTGACAGCTATGCCTATAGATTTCATCTTAAAATTTCTCAAAGCTCATATAAACAAGACTTCAAATGGGCACTGCATAAAGCAAACGCTTTTGGATGCAAATAGAAAGCAAACAATTCTTTAGGGCGAGTTGGGCTATTAAAAGGCTATTTTTGTAGGACGATCTTCTCAATGGCAATTTGAAACACACAACTTAATGTAATTTTAAAAAGTTACACGTAAAAATTCCAAGTGGAGGTGGGCACTACATCTAGTATAGTGATAAAGCAAGTGCTTTTGGATGCAAAGAGAAAGCATTAAAGGGAGCTCGGCTATTAAAAGGCAATTTTTGTAGGGCGATCCTCATAAATGGCAATTTGAAACACACAACTTAAGTGTAAGATTAAAACATTGAAAGAGCGAGAGAGAGAGAGAGAGAGAGAGAGAGAGAGAGAGAGAGAGAGAGAGAGAGAGAGAGAGATTTATTAACATCCTTGGGAGGCCTCATGGGCCTATCGGACAAAGCACACACCAAAAAGGTAAACACCAAACATTAATGGAGAGAGAGAGAGAGAGAGAGAGAGAGAGAGAGAGAGAGAGAGAGAGAGAGAGAGACTTTAGATAAGATGTGAGAGAATGAAAGTACATCTAACTCTAAGGTACTCATGTACCACCTGAGGGCGATAACATGGGGGAAAAACTTTTCCCAACATGCACCTCAATGTGCTTTGTGCGAGCATGAAACACTGGATTCCTCATAATTGCTATAGTGCTTTGACTGTTGTCATTGTAGATAGGTGTGGAGGAGTGCAATCCCACACATAGATATGCCAATAAGAATTTGAGCCAAATACACTTGATTGTAGTTGTAAACGTTGCCTTGTAGTCAGCTTCGCAATAGGAAGTCACCACAGTTGGCTATTTCTTGCTAAGCCATAAGATACATGAACCACCAAGAATGAAACAATTGCTCCTTATGGACACCCATGTGTAGGGATTTCTAATTTTTGAGCAAAACCATCTGAGCATTTGAGCAAATTGGATTAGAATGTAGTCTTTTTGTGCCAAAGTTTATGAAAACAATCCAAGTGTATGGACCCCCTTTGTAAAGAAAGGGGTCATATCGCTTAAGGAAAGAAATGGATATCCTCATTTCTGACTAAACAAGTTTCTAACTCTTGAAGTTCATGAAATGAAACCATGATTATGAAACCGTTTTGTAAATGAAGGGTCCATATTGCTCAATAAAAGAAGTGGTTATCCTTGTAAACTAATAAACCACAACAACCAATAACCAAAAAACAAATCTTCAAATAAGTTTTCAACCTATGCAAATGAAAATGAAGACATGATTTATTACATAGAAGACATGTTCAAACTTTTGTGATGTAAAATCATCCTTCAAAATGTCCTACCACAATTATCAATTGGAGAATAATTAGCACACTATCCTTGTGGTTCAAATTACTTATGGAAAAAAGGACTTCTTATATCCAATCCAAGGTACAAAAGGAAATGTAACAAATATAGCCAAATTTTAAGTCAATATTTTACACTCATAGTTTGGTATTTTGCTACTAGTTGTGTTGAGTTCATGTTATTTCAAATAAGTTTCCTACAAAGTGTCCTATCACAATTATCAACAAGTGGAGAAACAAACCAAAAATTTACACAAGGGGAAATGCAAAAGACTCCAAAAACATTGTTCTTGTGGTTCAAAATCTTCATGGAAAAAAGGATTATTATAGATATCTTTTCATTTTGTATTCAACATCATGAAGGTTCAGTCTTCAAAAAAATACTATTTTTGTGGTTCAAAATCCTCATGGAAAAAGGATTATTATAATAGCCCTTCCATTTTCTATTGACCATCATGAAAGTACAGTCTCTAAAAACTAAACCTCAAGGCATGCAGGACAATGCCTGGAATATCTCTTTTTTACTCAGGGTGGCTTGGTGAACAAACATATTATTTCTACTATCCAATCCAAGGTATGAAAGGAAGATGTTATTTCTACTATCCAATCCAAGGTATGAAAGGAAGATGTAATAAATATGTTTGCATGGAATATAGGCATCCAATTAGCATGATCGTCCAATGAAGTCTTCACAATTGCAAGAAGGAAATGGAGAAATGTCAACCTTGCGTTCAATACCTTTTTGCATTGATCCTTTTGTAGAAACAATGAACTCAACATGCTCCATGGCCTTCACGACTGTTGCGTCCTTAACAATGCATTTCATGACCAATGACCTCTGAATTCTATCTTCCATTTATTTGGAGATTTTGTTTCGCCATCTGATTGCTTTGCCATCTCGACGCCAAGGTCGATCTTCAAGCAATACTATTGTTTCATCATGGGCTTGAATTGGTGAAGCACAACTTGCATCCACCATCGGAGTTGACACTCCTAATATGACAAACCTCGAGCTTGTCAACCTGGTAATCTCTACACTTGTCAAGGAGGTTTCTGATTGAACCTTCCACCTTCTTGGTGATGGTCCTGGAATACCTGTAATGCTAGTTGATGGCTTCCACGTGTGGGTTACATCATTTCCACAAAACCAAATCATTTGGGAGCGCACTCCAATTGGTGTTTGAATCCTCTGAAAGAATGATGGTGCAACAACTCCACGTCGATTTTCACGATCCTTTATATTGACAAGCTTGTTACATTTTCCTCCTTGTCTGGCAACGGACTTGACTTCTTACAAGAACTCTTCGTAATGCCCAATTTGCATCATGCACTTCATATTCTTGTACACTCTTGGAATCATCATCCTCAAAACTCTCTGTTGCAAATTTAGTACTAGATTTTGGAGAGATGGAGTATCTTTTCTTATTTGCATAACTGTACTCAGGGCATTGACTATCATCCTCACATATATTTGAAGGCATTGACTTTGGCCTTTTCCTTCGCACAGTCTTGTCATCTCCATCATTAAAACATACTTCAGATGCAACACCCATTTCCTTTGCAACATCACTTGTTAGATCAACAACTGTTTTGGCACTAATGTCAATCCGAGATTTTGAAGATCTTTTTTTTAAGGTCTCAACTCGGTCCACTTCCAGTGAACTGGCCCTTTAAAAAAGATGTGTATACAGAGCTTTGTAAAATTGCATTTGAGAGGTCACTAATAGAGGCATTGTAGAGACCAACATATTTGACATGGTTCAATCGAGCCCTCCAACTACCATGAATAGACTCTGCTAGATTTATTCGAGGTATCAAGTACTTCTCGTTATCTAACATTCTCTGCAAACCAAGCATTGTAGAGATATTGTAATGGCAAAATTACATTATTAACATGATTAAAAAAAATTCAAGAGAAATACAAAACCAACCTCTATAATGTAGTGGCCCCAATGGTAAATCCTAGCATGCCACCATGCAAACCAAGTTTCAAGCCATGGCAAGTCTGAATCATTTGCATGGCCTGCATTCCACCATGCCCTTAGGCTTCTCATTTCAACTTCTGCAGCTTGCTTTGTAGAGGCATCCTTCCAGTGTCTACATCGGATTTTAAATTCCTCTTGGTTGCCAACTTTTATACATGCCTTTGCATGGGAATGAAGACTTTGCTCCCAATGGAAAAGGCAAGAATGCACTTTCCCTTCCATTATATTGTCATGGCCACCATTGAAAGTGGCACATACAGCTCTCCAGTTGGCTTGGGCCTCATCTGCCATGAACCCTTTGAATTTTGCATTGTCAAACCCTTCTGAAACCATTACTTTGTTGAGAGTATCCCAAAATAGAATTTGTGCATCAGTATCTTCCACCATGAAGTCACAAGTTGCAATTGTTTGCAACTCTTGGATAAAAGGATTATACACATGGCAAGCCATGGTAGTCCAATCTTTCATTCGCTTCACAAAGTCAAACAACACCCAACAATGACCCAGTTCTCCTCCAGGTCTTATTTTATTTACCAAAGCAACCCCTGAACCAGAACCTTGGGTAGACATTTTAAATACATGACACCTGTTGAATGAACTATGTTGCAATTGCAGGAAACTATATACTTTGGAAATAATTATATCTACAATGTCTTTTCAAGTATAAAATTCCATCTAGCCCATCTGACACAGGTCGAGAGTCATGTCGACCCTCCTCAATCCATCTTGATAATCTATACATAGACATAAAGTTGGTCAATATTCATTGTAATAACATAATTCAATAAACCAATGCAATAACAAATATTATGGTAATTACCTTCTTTTATCGAGCAAAGGTTCACATTGTTTTAGCAAATCTTGTAGCTCAACATCCGACATCTTAATCCCATCTTGCACTTTCTTAGATAATAAAGTTTCCATAATAATGTCTTGGACAATTATATTTTGTATCCCTTTAGGGTATACAGCACCACCAACCCTCACCATTTCAGAAACTTTGGTTTTAATGGCATCCTTTGTTCTCCTAGTCAAACCATCTCCAACGGGATGATTATAATGGCCATGGTGTATGACTGCACGAGTAAGATTCACACCATCTCTACATTCTGGTATGCAGAGTAACATTTCACAGTAACATCTCTCCAAGAAAATTGGTGGACAACCACAATGTATAGATGATAAGGAGCCATATGATTCAATTGACACATTTGCTGGGACCACTCAAATCAATCTCCCATCCCATTGTGTCTCATTCTCTATCCCAATTCTTGTTTTATAACCACAAGTTGCATTTATACAACGGAGGTGACCTCCACATTCCTTTCTGTAAACCACACCAGGAAATACTATATTTGTTGTAATAGGATCACTCCAAACATGACCATCAAATTTTGACTCCATACCTTTTGTGCGATGTTTCATTGAAGTAGTTGGTAACTCAAAGAAAACATCACCATCATAAGTAAAATGCAAGACTTAAAATTCTGTATGTACTCTCCAAACATGATAGAAAAAGAAGGGAAGCAAGTGCTCTCTGAGTGGGAGAGAAAGAACTGCCCGTGGTGGCTTGATATGAAAAAAGGATGTTGCATTGAGGAGGAGGTAGAGCTATACACATAGCATAAAAAGGGAGAGATGGGTTCATCAAGCTCAAATTCAGTCCACGAGGATGATGCAGTCATTGAGGTTCAAAAAACACTTGAGAAGATGACTAAAAAGGACAAAGATTCAAGTATGGAACTAAAGAAGGGTGGTAGGCCACCAACAAATCCTGGTACTAATAATGGTAAGTTCTCTTGATCTTTTTTCAAGCTGTTATTTGTTTGTGTAACATATGTTGTTATCACTTTGTGTCTTTACATATGTGGTGTGGGTACAGATGTGCAGGTACTACAGTCTACACCCATTTTGAAAGGATGTAAATGGAAAGATAGGTCTGTCCGCTTTTTGTACATTACATTGAACTCTCTAACTTTGAATCAGAGTGGCACATGTGATGCTTCACATTGCAAGGCTTGGTGCTATGATTATGTTAAGTTTGGGAAGCAATTGTCCATCTCAAACTTTACATAAGCCTATATAGACATGAAGGAATACTTTGTGGGTCTTGGAGGTGAAAGAAAACCAAGAAATGGTAAGAGTGTTTCTTGGGTTGCAGATTTTATCATTATTGATCTGCCTACACAACTAGAAGCTCTTGGAGTAGAGGATTCCACATGTACGCTTCTCCTTGCTAGTAGCAGCCACAGTTGTTTCAGATTCTGGCTCGATCCTAGTTATGTGTGCTCCTCATGTTCTTCATTTGGTTGAGCGTTATGCTAGAATCATTAGATTAGAGTTTGCATGTCAAATGTACATGCAATGCTTGGATGCATATTGTACAATCAAAGTTGGTGGTATTGATCATAAGGTGAGACAATTGTCATACAATGACCTGTTGAAAGAATTTATGCTCTTGTATAATGAAATGGCTTGTACTAAGTATACGTTTAATTCTTTTCTTGTCTTTAGGTGGATGTTGTGGTTTTATGCCTTCTTCATCGGGCTAGTATGTCTTGTGTTTGTAATCCTGGAGATGCTTCCGTGGTTGGTACTAAATTGGGCATTGCTTTTGGAAGTAGTTTCTTTCATCATTATTTACCAACAAGTGAGCATACTATAAAACATGGAGAGGTGCATTGGAGAAGGCTCCATGCATGATGTTGTACTTCTTGGAGTTCTTGCGTCCAATTTCTGGACATGTGGTGGACTTAGGTGCTAGGATTGGTTCTATGCAAAAAGCATGCGTGCATTTTGGGAGAGCATGCTTATCTATTGAAAATGATCCTGACATTTGCAATTCTATATTGCAACCATTTTTGGATGGACAGAAAGGAAAGGGAAATGTGTTAAGCAACTATGGGACTCTAAATGATTCCGAAGATGTGGAAATGGTTGTTAATCTTCTAGACGACTAGTAAGTATGTTACTCTCATGTTTTATCTTTTTAAACCTATTTGTTGGAGACTATTATTATCAATGAGGCATTGATATTGATTTATCTATTTTAGCTTTTTGCCTTCTTATGCAGGTGCTATGGTTGAGATGATGTGTAATGGCATTGCATTCAATGCCCCCATCAAAGAGAGAAGGCATCATCGCAATATCTATGTGGATGACATCAGTAAAGAACATTGAGTCTAGTGATTTGACATGAGTTTTTCCCTTCAAGCAATTCATTTTGCTCGTGATGCCCTAGTATTGAACATGCATTAACTTTTGTGGTGTCTTGCACCTATTTCATTTGCTAGAGATGTAGTAATCATATTAAAGAACTATTAGTACATCATGTGAGTACCCACCATGAATATTAATCTCAATATCGCATATTCAATTTTGAGCGTGTTGGTTTCATAAAACTTTTTCTATTTGCTAGAGATGTGACAATCATGTCATAAGGTTTGCATGTCAAAACTATGAGTTATGTACAAATGATCATCATGGTGAATTGAATCTTGAAGTATCTCCTTTATGCAACTAATAAATGTTTCAACATAGATGCACGCAAATTTGCACCCTAAATTCTTCACCATGTGACTTGCAATCATTTCATCAATAAATCACTATCTATCATGATAGTATGAATGATGGATGATATAGGTGGAGGGTGTTGAAATGAAGTAGACATGAAAAGTAGTTTTATGAATAAAGGGGTCTTATAAGCCCTAAATACTATTGGAAAGAAATGTAATTAAATGTATATATCATCTTTGTGGGGTAGTTTTATGACTAAAGGGTGTGTGATGTTAGCGGCATCTTTGTGGGGTAGAAATGTATATAGTATCTTCTTAGGGTAGTTTTATGACTAAATGGTGTGTGATGTTATGATAAAATTGTCTAAGAAATCACAATATAGGCCATGCTAAGAAAAATGTGCTCAGACCAAGATGCTCAAAGAAAAGACGTACCCCCTGTGTGTCATAACAACCAACCCAATCACTGTCCATAAATGTGTGCAAGCTCACATGAGCCTTTCCCAAAGAAAAGAGCCAATGTCTGTGTGCCTTTGAGGTACTTGAAGACATGTTTGGCTATCTGCCAATGCAATGTGCTAGGGCTGTGCATGAACCTGCTCAAGTGTGAAACTCCGAACTGTATGTTTTGCCTCGTGTCACATAAATACAATAAGCATCCAACATCCTGTTGATAGAGAGAGGCATCAAACGGCTTGCCTACATCTTCCAATGAAAACCTGAACCAGTTTTAACGGGGGAAGAAATGGGCTTGCAATCCTCAAGCTGAAATCTGCAGAGAAGTTGTCCAATGTACTTGGACTAATTGGACTAATACATCATAATATATTACCCCCCTCCACTGCCAAGATCAGTGACTTCCAACCGACGCTGCAAATGAGCTGTGATTTTATGCTCGTTCGGGCCAGTCACGACGTAGAGGATAAGGATGAGCAAGTCCTTACCGTCTCTACGGACATAAGTCAGGCTATTGTGAAACCCAAGAGCAATCAAGCCTTCTCGTACCATGCTCAGGGGTGCTTGCTTCAATATATACAATGCCTTATGCCAACGGCAAACTTTGCCCCCTTTACCCTTTTTGTACAAAACCTGGAGGTGTGTAACATACACCTCTTCATGTAAATCCCTGTTCAGAAAAGCAATCGATACACATGCCAATCATGATACACTACCAATGCAATGACACAGTGTATAGAAGTCATATGGGAAGTGGGCGCAAAGGCTCATCATAGTTAATCCCATGGTGCTGGGCATACAAGCCTTACCAATTCTACCATCTGATTTGACTTATAAACCCACTTTGTGCCGGCAAGCACATAACTCCCATGTGCCATTCTTGTCAATGGAATCAAGTTCTGACTGCATGACTGCCATCCAATGCTCACCACTGGGCATCCTCAAAAGAAACAGGCTCCTCATTGCATGCTACACATTATCCTGAAAATTGTAAGTGCCTGAAAATTGTCCTGTGCATTGCGAGTGTCTGTCCTTGTTCTACCAGGGAGCGGAGCGGACTGTTTGTCTCACGATGTGTCCAAAAGCCATCTTGGGACTGTTTTAGCCTTGCTGATAGCAGCCTTCTCTTTGGCCACTGCATCATCAACATTTGCCTGATTAATGTGCTGAAACTCACACTGATTTTCAGCTAGCAAATGCTGCTGATTTTTAGCATTCTCGGGACTTGCTTTTGAGATTCACACTTAAGAATATAAACCCCCCAGTTCTATTTTCTGTCTTGTGTAATGTGAGCCATTTATGGAACCATGGTTAGGAGTCAGGTCTGACCTCTCTCATTCTCATCTTTCACGCGCGCGTGTGAGTTGCTCAATCTGCATCATTGTTCTCTCTAGCATGCATTAGTACTTACAGTATGCAAATGACAAATGGTATGATGTAGTCTTTTGCACGCATGCCCACAGTTGCCAGCCCTCAACCCCGGTCTGCAACCCTAACAAGGGCTAGATTGGTTCCACCCAAGGCCCGCCAACCTTTGCCTGGCTGTGCAACCCTTTGCCCTTGCCTGCCACAGCTCCACCCAAGCTCACATCCCTCACACAGCAGAAGTGTAGCTCGCCAATGCACCAGGCTGCCAGTCACAATAGCAATACCACCCACAGATTAGCCCCCCAATCCCAAGAGTGCCTCCTAGCTTTGACATTGCCGCCAAGTTTGCCTGGTCCTACAAGAACTCCTCCCCATCCCCACTCCCCTACAAGCTGCCCACCACTTGCATATTTTGGGCATCCCACCCACTTTCCACTCACATTAGTCCCCCTCTCTGGTGATCCTATTTCCTACTCTGGCCTCCTCTCCAATGCCCTATTTACACGGGACGTGACCACAATGCTTCAGTACCTCACGACACGTGTGTGAGAACACAATAACCAAAGAACCTGACGAGAGATCAGAGTAATAATGTGGAGCATGGTGTAGCTGAATGAATGAGTATGAATATAGGTGAGTGATCCAAAACAAGAGGTCCAAGTGAGACTCTGATATATATGCCCAAAAGCGACCCTGAATGGGTAGATAGGAGCGGTAGCTCGATGTAGGTAGCAAAGCCTTACATTGATGATAGTGGCGGTAGTCCGGATATGTGGTAGTCGGGGGCTGCAACGCAAGCACTATGCAGCAGCCACACAATGCAAGCACCGTGTGGCTGTAGATGGCACTAGCAAACCCGAGGTAGAAGCAGCCTCCAAATGCTGGTAGACATGTGCCGGATATGGCTGTAGATAGGCCTGCAAGTCAGGGCCCAAATGTAGCAGTATATGTTTGTGGATCTGACGCACAAATGCAGACAAGATAGGCTGCAAATGAGGGGCAAACACAGCAAACCGCAGGGATGCAGATCTGTCCAGAATGGCAGTGGGTATAGGACTGCAGCTCAAGGGCTCCGCGGGCAGGTGTGGGCTTGAATTCTGGACGGGGTTACTGCTGACAAGTAGGAGGGTGCAAGTATAGGAGGAGGTTACTAGGGACTCCTTTAAGGCCCGGATGGCCAGGCTGACTAGGGGGCTGCATTTAGGGGCCCTAGGGCCCTTTTGAGGGGGTCAATATGTGTTAGAATTATTGGTATATTCTAGGCACTAGCCAATGCAGTGTAATAAGTAGGTTAGGGGCACTTTCTCTCATTGAGGGTTTTTCCCCCAACCACAGTTAGATCCCTAACTACGGTTAGTGGATAGGATAAGGTTTTGTCACTTAGACAAAACCTCTCACTCTTGTACTTTCTCTTACACTCATCTATTCAAATGTTTTGCACCTTCTTGCTCTTTTGCATCTTGCTTGCCCATTTCCTTCATTTGGTATCAAAGCTTGCTTCGTGCCTCCAACCCAAGCTCCTCCTGGCCGGACAACTCGTGCTCCTCCTCCAGTTGCATTCTCGTTGGAGTGTGTCATCCGTACATTCGATGTCCGTACAATCTGTACTATTATACAAAAATCAAGCGTATTTTGGTCATAGAGTCCGTCGCTCCCGTACAGCTCGTCTGTGCAGCTCTCGTACATCCCGTCTGTACCAGCTCCTGTATAGTTCTGCCATACTGATGCAGTTGCTCACCGCACTACTGTAGGGTTTCGTTCGTACTACGTCGCATTAATGTACGTAGCCAGCACCGCACCCTATCCGTACATCGCCTGTACGATTCTGTGCAACTGTCTGTATATCATACGGATCTGAGCGCTACAGTATTTCGTACACATGCGTGTCAGCTATCCGTACAGCTGTACATTCCAAATTGTACAAACTGCTTGCTTTCTCCACCTTCACAGGTTCCGTGTACACAAGTTTCAGATTGTGCAAGGTTTCTTGAGCAAGTATACTTTGTAGACAACCGTTGTTTGGCTTGCATTCTAGGAGCACATTTGGGGCATCTTATTTGTTGCAGGCATTGTAATCAGGCTATAGAACCTACTTCAGAAATTTGGGGCTTTTTGGTTTTGCTTGCAATCTTGCAGACAAAATTTGGAGCTTTTGCAAATAATTGTAAAATTTGGGGCTTTTTGTTAATTTGCCCCCTTTCAGATGTAATTTCTTGCAGGAATTTGGGGCTTTTGCATTTTGGATGCAATTTGGTATGGAAAGATCATTTGGGAGCTTTGCAAATAGTTTCGGACTCAGTTTGAGTCACATTGTAGACATTTGCCACTTTTTGCAGATATACTTTGCAAATTTTTGGGCATTTGCTGAGCATTTTAGTGCATTTCAAGCCTTTGATAGGTTGTGACAGCAATTGTCATTGTGGGCAGAAGTTTTGGCAGACTTTGGTGGTGCATTTACATCCTAGGAAGGGATTTTACTTGTCTAATTTGATGCATTTTTTAGCTTTCTGACAAAAATGGCTCAGAACAACCCCAATAAGGTGTTTGGAGTCCTCACACAAGAGGATAAGTTGAATGGCACCAACTACTCCTTGTGGAGTTTTATGGTTCGCAACATCTTGGTTGGTAGACATCTCTGGGATTATGTCAATGGGTAGGAGTAGAGGTCAAAATGCAGGACAAGTGATTGGAGTAGCAGCTACTACTCCAGTAGCTCCCACAGTAGAACAGAAAAGATTGGATTCTAGGGATGCACAAGCTCTTTCAGTTATTTCTCTTTCTATCAAGAGGTTTATTATTTCTCACATTCGGTCATGCAAGACCTTGAAGGTAGCTTGGGAGAATTTTGGGAGCATGTTTGCAACAAGAAATGATGCAAGAGTTTCCTTCCTGAAGAGAGAGCTATCTCATACGCATATGGATGAGGAGATTCCATGAATGCTCACCTCACAAAACTATAGGATTTAAGGGAACATTTGCTGAATATAGATGAGATTATTCTGGATTCAGAGATGATTACCACCACTCTGAATTCTCTTCATGAGTCTTATCTCGGTTTTCACACCTCGCTAAATTTGTCATTGAGGGGGGGCAGCAATCCTCTCTCTTTTCACGAGTTGGTAGGACTCTTGTTGTAGGAAGAGAAGACAAGCAAGAACATGGGAACATGGGCTAGCGAGCGTGCCATGCTTTCTAAGTTCAAGCCCAAAGAGAGAGCAGCAAAAGCAACATGGAAATCAGCCCACACATTAGCATAAAGCTGATTCAAGACATCCCTCTTATAAGGCTAAAGGTGATGCAAATAAGCCTAAGAGGAAGGGCATTTGTCACTACTACAAGAAGCCAGGTCATTACATTGGTGAATGCAAGAAGCGAATAGCTAAGGAAAAGAAAAGGGATTCAGGTATGGCTGTCTCAGATGCATCAACTCCTAATGCACATGATGGAGGGGATGTTACAACCAACTTTGTGGAAGAGCACTATGCCTTTTGTCTTGCATTTCAAACTCTCAAGTGGCTGGTTCAGATACTACAACCATCTTGAGGATGACCCGTATGCTTTCTTGACTTGTAGCTATGACCCTTCAAAGGATGCATGCTCTTTCAGTGTCAATGAGACAGTAAACACTTGGTATTTTGATAGTGGTACTTCTAAGCACATCACTTCTAGGAAGAGTCTTTTTCCATCTCTACATGCACCACCTGCTAAAAAGGTGACATGCAAACAATGCTTCTTATTCAATGTGTGGAGTGGGTGACATCATACTCACATCCACAGATGGTACAAATTTCAGAATTACAGATGTTCTTTATGTGCCAAGTATAAAGAAGAATTTGCTTTGAGTATCCTCTTTCAATCGAGGAGGAAGTCATATTTGATAATGCTAAGTGCGCAGTCCGAGACAAAGAGAATGACTATGCTTTGATGTTGTTTGGCACTTTGTATTGGGGTCTTTTCCAGCTTGACATTTATAAGAAAAGATCTGATCTTGCACTTTCAGTGAGCACTCCCACTGTTGTGATGCAGAATGAGAAGTTATGGCATGCCAGATATGGACACATGAACTATGGCAGCTTGATGACACTTCAAAAGCATGCTATGGTTGATGCATTGCCTCCTTTGGAGTCACCTCCTCCTCATGCATGTGAGGGATGCAAGATGCATAGATTTCCTTTTAAGAAGGATGGTGCAGTAAGAGCTACTTGTAAATTACAGCTCATATATAGTGATGTCTATGGTCCCATGAGGACACCTACTTTTGGTGGTTCTCTATTATGTTACATTCATAGATGACCACACCAATTATACTTGGCTCTATGGTCTGAAGAAAAAATCAGATGTGTTTATGCATTTCAAACACTTTGTGGCAATGGTTGAAAATGAGACAGGACTCAAGGTGCAGACACTTCGCACTGACAGAGGGGGGGAGTATATGTCTCATGAATTTGAGGCATTTTTGAACGAGAAAGGCATCACACATCAGCCTACAGTGAGGCTTACACCTCAGCAAAATGGCAAAGATGAGTGCAAAAATCGCACTCTCATGGAGATGAATAGATGCATGCTTACTAGTAAGAAGTCTCACAAATTTTGGCTCGAAGGCCTCGTGTGCAATTATGTTGTGAATCGGGCTCCCACGAAGGCTTTGAGGACAATCACTCCCTATGAGGCTTGTCATGGGAGAAAGCCTTCTATGGATCACTTCAGAGTTTTTGGTTGTGTTGCATATGCCCATGTGCCTGTGGAGTTTCGATATAAGTTGTTAGACAAGGCACTTAAGTTTCTCTTTGTTGGGTATAGTGCACAAAGCAAAGGCTATCGTCTCTACAATCCTACCTCTAGCAAGATTTTTGTGAGTAGAGATGTTATTTTTTCAAAAAATTCAGCACATAACACATGCTGAATTTACTATTCCAGCTTCTTCAGATGATGTTTTTGAGGGGATGCTTCCTATAGCTTTTGTTTCCCTAGCTAAGGCTTATGCTAAAAATCAGAATTTACTACAACCTCCTCCTGATCCACATGCCCCGATTCAGCCACATGCTGATTTTGTTCCTCCATAGGGTGTGGATGAAGTTGAGAGATATATGCAGTCAAAACAGTTCCAAATTGGTTGCTACAGACTCTCAGGGAGAGTAGGCTTGAGGCACCTTTTCTTGGCAGGACACAGTAAGGCACACAGAGGGGGCTCTTTCTATTGAGACAGCTTGGGCAGATACTCTTCTTGATGAAGAAGAACCAGACTCTTTTGAAGAAGCCAAGGATAATGTGCATTGGATGCATGCCATGCACAATGAATTGCAGTCCATTGCGAAAAAACAAACTTGGGATTTTGTGGATTTGCCACTAGGGAAACATGTCATTGGTACCAAATGGGTTTTCAAAGTGAAAAGGAAACCAGATGGGTCCATTATAGGTACAAGGCACGGCTTGTTGCCAAAGGCTACGCTTAGAAAAAGGGCATAGATTATGAGGAGATGTTTGCTCCTACATCTCGGATGACCATCATAAGGTCAGTTATTGCTATGGTTGTATGTTCATCAGTTACATATAAAAACAGCTTTCCTTAGTAGGGACTTGCAGGAAGAGGTTTATGTCAAACAACCTCCTAGATTTGAGCTTTTTGGCAATGCACTTTAAGTTTGCAAGCTGAATAAAGCTTTATATGGACTGAAACAAGCCCCATGTGCATGGTATGCCAAGATTGATGCCTTCCTGGGGTTACACAATAGTCCCATGGAAAGCATCCTCTACATCAAGAAGGATGGGAGGGATATTTTGGTCATCATTCTTTATGTAGATGACATGTTGCTCACAAGGTCAAATGAGGAAAAAATTGCAAATTTCAAAGTTGAGTTGAAAGCTGAATTTGACATGATAGATTTGGGCATGTTAAATTTCTACTTGGGGATCCAGTTTATACAAGACAAGCGTGGCATCATTATGTCTCAATCAGCTCTTGGATAGGTTTAACATGCAAGATTGTAAGCCTATAGCCACTCCCATGGAGCTGGGGCTGAAGCTTACTATGTATGATGCAGGTGAATCAGTGCATGACACACTTTATAGCCAGACTATTGGATGCCTCATTTATTTGGATAGCCAGACTATTGGATGCCTCATTTATTTGGCCCGATATTCGGTATGCACTATCTCAGGTGAGCAGGTATATGCACAGCCCAAAGACAACACATTGGCAGGCTGTAAAACGCATCTTCCATTATTTGTAAGGCACAAAGTCTTATGGCTTGATGTTTCCCAAAAGGAGCGACTTGTAGATGCATGCTTACAGTGACTCAAATTGGGCTGGAGATTATGACACCAGGAAGTCCACTAGTGGTAATTGTTTCTTTTTTTGCAAAGCTTGCATTTCTTGGCTGAGCAAGAAACAATCTATAGTGGCTACTTCCTCATGTGAAGCTGAGTACAGGGCAGCTTTCACAATGACAGTTGAATGTGTTTGGCTACGATGTTTGTTTACTGATCTTGATCTCTTATTGGAGGGTCCTCCAATTGTCACTGATAGTCATAGTGCTACAGCGTTGGCAAAGAATCCTGTGTTTCATGCTCGCACGAAGCACATTGAGGTTCATTATCGTTATGTCAAAGAGAAGTTGCATGCAGGGGAGATCAGTATGATCTATGTGCCGACACATGACAACGTTATAGACATCTTCACCAAAGCACTTCCACGTGACAAGTTTGAGGCATTTCGCAATGCCCTGAACTTATCTCCTTCTGGTGAATGATCACTACCTTGTACATCACATTGGCACTACAGGGGGATGTTAGAATTATTGGTATATTCTAGGCAGTAGCCAATGCAATGTAATAAGTAGGTTAGGGGCACTTTTCCCTCATTGAGGTTTTTTTCCCTAACCAAAGTTAGATTCCTAACTACGATTAGTGGATAGGATAAGGTTTTGTCACTTAGACAAAACCTCTCACTCTTGTACTTTCCCTTACACATCTATTCAGACGTTTTGCACCTTCTTGCTCCCTTGCATCTTGCTTGCCCATTTCCTTCAATATGGGCCCTATCTATGCCCACTTTGTGGCTGGTTGCCCTACTTCTTCACACCCCAAAAGTGGGCTTGGAGAGGCGATTAAAAGGATAACGGTACTGTGGGTGAAGAGGAATTGTAATGAGGTAATAGGTGTTAGGAATTATGATAGTTGTCACGGGTGGTCATTTATTCACTCTTTATCATAGTAGTGACTCTTTATCATAGTAGTGTGAGGTTGCACTAGATCATAATTGTAGAGGTATAGGGTAGATGCTTACACATGCAGGCATGAGCACCCAAAGGGTTTTCACTCAAACACATAAAACATAATGATGTGCATGTAGCCCTTCTACGGGCTATCTTGATCCTACTTTTACCTTGGTATGTGCCTTATAGGCTTAGTTATAACCAGTTAGGATACTAGTGCCAGTTAGCACATGTGCTAACTTAGGACACTTGTGATCACTAGGACACCCTATCCTACGGTCTACTACTTAGCATTTGTACTTTCATTCTATTTCACTAATGCGAGTACAGTTTTCCTTTTTACCCTCACTACTCACTTCATCCTATCTCTCACAGTTCCCAACAGTGGTATCAAAGCATAGATCTCGACTTCCCTGTCCGCCTCGTGGTGTGCAAATAGACAGCCCATTGCCATTGCTTGTTGTTGCTTCAACTCGTGAGGATAGCTGCCATTTTCAGCTTCAACAACTTTGACCCGCATTGACGCATCGTTCATGCTGGAGTATTCATCCCTGACCTAAGTGTCACTTCTCCGTCGACTCTTCTATCCAGAGCTATGCCTTTCCTTGTTGGAGGTTCTCTTTAGTAGATTTTGCCATACAATCACAACAAGGGAAGCTTCATGTGCAGCCAAGACCAAAGAAAGGGAAGCTCCATGTACAACAACTAGGCTACTTGATAAGGTCCCATCCATCTCATTTTTAGCTAACCTAGGTGCTTGATATACCTACTGTCATACAACAACACCAAATGTCCTTCTTCAAAGGTCTTCATGTTATCCTTGCAAGTGTCTATCATATCACTCTTTCCTTCACCGTTGCATAACCTCTCTTGTCTATAAAACCATAATTCTACTCTCATCCAACCTATTGATCAAAATCATCTTTCTACCTAAGCTTTCATTTAGGATGATAAGGGATAGATTTCTAGTTCTTAATGCAATATGTGTTAGTAAGAATTTGCATATCTCATTTAAAAATGAGGAACATGGTTTCACACTAATTTGAGAGGTTAACCAAATATCACAATGATGTTCTCATATACAAAGATGGCTACATTCTTTGCATTGTCTTTCTAAAATGTTTGAGCCTCTACCCATTTACTGGCATAGTCCACAACCACTAGTATATATTGGTTGTGGGACCCTTTAGCCCATGGACTAATTGGGTTGAAAAATTCAATGCCATAGTTCTTGAATAGTTTGAGTGGAATGATGGGGATGAAATCCATGCTATCACAAGGCATGGGCAAACCCATACACTAACATACATCACATTCCCACACATAAGTTTTATGGTCTCAAAACATGTTTCCCTCCTATTAAAGTAGGTTTTAAGATAATTATATCCTTCAAGGCCTAATTATTAACACACAATGCAAAGGGATTATCCTACAAATGTGTCCTTGGCTTGGGAAATGCATCAAACACAAAAAAGTGGCCTTGGCTGAGGAGGTGAATATCGCTAGTACCCAACTCTTTGCCATAGAGTGTTTGGTTTCCATAGAGGAGTGTCTGGCTTCCATAGAGGACAAACTGGTAGAGTAGTGCCTGAAGTGTGTCTTGAGCTTGTTCTTTGTAGTGGATGAGAGAACATGGGGACATGTTGATTGTTGGTTGATAGTCTATTGGGTGGACTTGGGATTTGTCATGTTGAGTAATGAACTCACATTAGTGCACCTCGTTTAAGGTTAGAAAAGATTAGGATTTGGGTGATAAATGGCAGACTAGCATTGCATAAGGAGATGAATGTGTTGATGAATTAAAATGTTATTTTCTTATTAAAAGGCCATCTAGTTTCTATTGATTTCATGAGAGGTGACTAACTCTCTCTATCCCTCTCTAATCGATTCATAGATGTGCACCTTTACTTCTTTATTGTGAAAATCATATGAGTGCCATGTCTGTGAGTCTATGTTCCCTCTATCATGTTCTTGGTTACACAAATGTCTATACATCATTTCATGATCTCTACACTTCTATCATGATGAGCTCTATCTCAACATCTTGATAGTCCTTTGTATTATTATACAATATTTTGTGGAGGCATTGTGCTCATAGAGTTTATTTGTCTCAAATGCCAAATGGCTAGTAGCATTTTTGGCACACCAAGATTTGATGCCATGTGGTTTCCACGTCGGCTCATAGACTTTGGCATTGTCAAAGTGAGATGTTATTAGGCTAAGAAATGAATGGTGAAAAGGCTCCTACCATTCTTTCTCCTTGTGACTATGTGCATTAGTGGGATTGCTATTTTCAATGGGAAAATGGTGATGGGACTTGGACACATTACAAGGCCTATCTTTCATTTTGTGTCTTTAGATATAAAGAGCTAGCATTTCTCATGATGAGGAGAGAGACCTAGAATGTATATTTCTTCCCACCTAGAAAGGTCGATACATGGACGCATTGGACCAGATTTGGATGTGACGGAATGTTTATGGTCATCACAAAGTCTCAACAAGATAGCCATGAAATCTCCTTTAGGGACGTGAATCCAAAAAGATGTGGTGGGTAACACTGGCAATCCCATCTTTTTGGACACTACCACAAGGCACGATGGATGCCGCCTATGCACATTTCTTATTTGTGACTTGGTATCCTTTGATCTTTGTTCAAGGAAAGTTGATCCTGTAAGATGCTTCATAGGTAGGGATCAGAATATGTGTGAGTGATATATGAGGAGATGCAAGCACACGAGTGGTTTAAAAGAAATTCAAGATGGTGAGTTTCCCATGAGTAGCACCACAATGGGATCATACCTTCTAGTGTCATTTTGGGTTTTACTTGGGGTTTGTTGAGATTAGTTTGGGCTGGGTCACAAGAACGAGAATTTGGTGCTAAGTAGGTCAGTGGACAACTCTCCCATATCAATGTCATTAAGTCTCTTATCTCCTTCCTTGGAAGGCTCCACTATGGAAGACCTTGCCATATGTGACACCTCATATGGGGCCTTTGATTTATCCTTTTGGGCCTTGTCTTCATGTTGTCACTTAGGAGGATAGCTACTTTGCTGCAGAGCTCAAAGGAGGTGGCATGCAACTTAGCATCCATCAAACCTATGAAGAAGTGTGGTAATAACCTCGCATTGCTCATCCTCTTATGAGGCTTGCAAATGGGAGTTGAGGTGTTTTATGCTATGTAGTCTCTGAGAGACTCATGCTCTTTCTCCTTCACCTCATATAGTTGTTTAATAGGGATCCATTTGGGTCCACTGTAAGCAAACCCTACGATGAAGGGTTTGCACAGTGCTTCCCAATCAATCTTCTCTTTAGGGTTTGGAGCCCTATACCATTTCTCTACCTTGCCATCTAGGGTAAGGCCAAAGGCATTGACCATTTCCAAGTCATGTGGAGCATCAAACGTTTCACATATTTGTCCTTGGGCGAGTATCCCACATGGCATTAGCAAAATGACTCCTTGCATAGGCTTGTACGGTGGGGCCTAGTAAGGTACACTGCCCATGGTTTGTGGCCAAGCTACAAAGGTCGAGGGCACTTGGAAGGTTGGGGCTATAAGGAGGTCCCTCTTGGTAGGTCTATAATTGCCTCTCTTTGTTTGGCGAGGGGGGGGGGAGGAGAGAGAGAGAGAGAGAGAGATTTTTATGGTCATCGTCATCATCCACCTAATAATATGTAATCCTAGGTTGCGTCAGGTGTAGTATATCATCCTAAAGGCAAAGTGCTATATGACTAGATAACAATCAAACAAGTGAAGTGCACTTGGGTTCCTTTCAAGAATTATCCTTGACCTATTAACTTTTCCAAGAATCTTAATTCAATGGGCATTTTTTTTTCCTTCGAGCCACACCAAAACTCTATGGAATACTAAAGACATTTTTTTAATGCTAATCATATTTTATATGGATTTTATAGTGTGAAATCCAAGTGGACCTTGAGTTTTCAAGCTTCCCATTGAAAGAATTATGGGGATTTTTTAACCCAAGGACATTTTTCTAGGATCCCACCTTGGTTAATTTATATTCATAATATAAATCCCATTTGACATTCCCAATCATATCATTTTAAGAATCAAGTTCTTGGGAGCATTCACCAAATATAGTATCCTCATGAAGCTTCAGTATTCAACTTGTGTTAATTCATTAAGGCACACTAGGATTTTCTATAGTAGCCATCACTAAAACAACTGCATGATTTGGGTCTTGGATACCACATTAAAGATTCCATGGGTGTTTCATACCATCTTCTATGGGGAAAATGCTGCATGCTTGGACCACCCTTTTGTTATGTTGCTTACTTGTTTGTTTTATACCACCCTCTGATTTTCTATAGTAGCCATGTTGCATGCTCAAGTGTTTCATACTACTCTTTAAATCATCAATTCTTGATAGGATTTCTATATTTCTAAAGACATTCACTACATTCATAAACTCATTTCCAAGGTAGTAAAGTCTAGATTGACCTAAAAGAAACACATTTCTTTGAAAGAAACACACATAAATATCTAATATAGAAATTCAAAAATAAAAATGATTCTAAAATATAGGGATCTTTACATGTTACTCATATTCATTTAAGTTGCACTTTCTACAAAACTCAATAAGATTGGGTTTTCCCATCCACGATCAAGATTCATGTTTTTCTTCTTATACCCAACTATTGTAATTCCTATTTTAATATCCTAAAGGAAAACGTCATTTTCTTTCTTCTAATGCCCTACTAGATTGTAATTCTAATTGTAATATCATAAAGACTATTTTTCAAAAGAACACATCATTTTCTTTCTTCTAATACCATGATATTGTAATTCCTAGTGTAATAGCATAGACGTTAGAGTTGATGGGTGAGGGATAGGGATCACATGAGGGATTAAGGTAGAATCCTAAGAATAGACGGATAATAGATGCCACAAATAGACGCATATATTATCTTCTTAAAGAGGTATTGTATAGACCTTTCCAAACATAGACACAGACACCACCTCACACTCAATAATACCAAATATCACTCCTTAATCAACTCCCTAAATCTCACTTCAATTTTGGTCTCTTGGTTTCCAATATCTTGGGGGTTTTTGGAACTTGATAATTAGTAGTAGCCCTTGAACCTAGACACTATGAATCACAGAAACTAGATAACCCACACAGAAAAGCAATACAGCCATTTTGAGCTAATTGACAAGTCAAAGCACATTCATTCAACTACACACACTTAGCTTAAAATGCACATTCATCTTCGAAAAAATTGGCCATCTCTGTGGCCTTAGAATCTTAGTGTTGTTGACAAAACTTGTTGAGAGTCTCTTCTTAGTGAAACAATCCTTTTCAAAGTGTCATAGCTTCACACAAAATTGACATTTTAGATTCCCTTTAACTTTGATGATGATCCTTTAGAAGTCCTCTTGGTGAAATAAAATTAACTATGATGATATCCTTGATCTTGGATTGATCTTATTTTCTTCCTCCACATGAGTGATCCAATAATATCCACTAGCTTTGTTGTAGGAAGATTAGTAAGTGTTGTGAGAATGTGACAATAGTCTTATTATGGGGAAAAATATTCAATAAAATTGCTATATACACATCTTCACCCATAGTTACCTTGACTCCTACTAGTTGAGTAGTCAAACTCTTCATCTTATTGGGATGTGTAGCAAGAGGTTTACCCTTCGTCATGTTCAATTCAAAGAATTGTATGAGGAGGCTAATCTTATAAATTTTGGTTAACAATTTTCTCCAATTCTTCCTTAGCCTCAAAAGACATGTCTTTTACATCAATATGATGGATGAATTCATCACTTAGTCCTAGAGCAATAATTGCAAGTGCCTTTTCATCTTTCATATTGGTTCTGAATCTCTTGTGATTCATTTCAAAACTTTTCCATTTACAATATTCTATATGTTACGTGAATAGAAAATACCACAATACACATAAACTCAAAATTTGAAATACATTAAAAGACATGAAAGAGAAGAACGAAAATCCACGAAAATAAAGAAGACAGAGGACAAAGCATTGGGTACAATCTCCCTCCCTCGAGGTGTGTGGCTTGTGATCCCACACCTAAGTATTTATAATATATTCATTGGATCTTGGGAGCCCAAAATACAAGATACGTATGCTTTACTTGGCCATTGCATATCCTTTCTTTTAGCCATAATTTTCTCTCCTTCATTGCTTTTCCATGCTTCTCTCTTATTCGTCCTTTTTATCAACCTTCAAGCTCACTCTTCCAAAAATAATATGGGAGGGATTTAGCCCTTTACCCATGCTACAAAATGAAATTGTCCCAAAGCCATTAATACATATGATCAACACTTATTTCATTAATTTTGGACTTGTCAATGTACAAATTCATTTTAATAGATACTTTTGGACTAGTTTATGGATAAAATTTAAGGAAAAACTCACGCTTTAAAACACAGATAAAAACATAAAAACAAGGAATTTTTAAGAGTGTTTTGAAGGAAATAAAGTCAAAATTATAAAAATGTGATAAGCTACAACAAAAGATAAGAAACAGTAACAAAATAAACTAAAATTATGAAAATTAACATAACTTCTTACATAGACTAGTGCACGGTCCCGATTCATTTTCATACTTAAGTTTCTATTGAAAAAATCTACTTTATGAAAATATCCTTCCAAAACCAAAAGATGACACTACCCTTTTGAAATAAAGAGTTTATTTACTTACACTATCATATTGTACTAATAATGCAAAAACTAAGAAATGTAATTCTTACATTACTCTATATTGTAGAAATCCTAGTATAATTTTTCATTTTAAAGAATCTTCATTTAAAAGTTTAAGTTTTTTATTACTTTAATAAATAAAAATAATTTAAATCCATGGATAAACTATATATATATATATATATGCATGTGCATACATATGTACGCACATACGTACATACGCAAATACATACATACATATATATAAGGTCCATGCATTAGATTAATTTACCATGAGAGTCCTTTAAAATCTCCAAGACTTAATAATGGTGTTAATAAACACCTTTCAGAGTTTCGAAACTCTAAAATCTCTGAGTTAATAATGGTGCCAATAAACACCATTCAGAGTTTCAAAAAGCAAAAATGGTATAATCTCAAAGAACTTTATAATGGTGCCAATAAATACCTTACAATAGTTACAAAGATTTTTTAAGCAAACACCTTCAAATGACGTATCTTGATGGAGGGGGAAAGAGACAGAAATTTGTTTTTTTAATTAAAATAAAAAAAAATTATTTTATTTTGTTTTGTTTTATTTTGTTTTATTTTGTTTTGTTTTATTTTTGTTGCCACCTCCACACTGTTGATCTCTTGGACAAGGGAAGGAGGAAGGAGAGGAGAAGGGAAGAGAGAGAGAGAGAAGGGAGGAGAATGGGAAGAGAGAGGGAGAGAAGGGAGGAGAAAGGGAAGGAAGAGGGAGAGGGGGAACGGGAGCGCAACGCGAGGGAGAGGAAGAGGGAGAGGGAGGAATGGAGGGGACCATGATGGGAATGAGAGATGAAGGAAGAGGGAGAGAGGAAGCGAGAGTAGAGGAGGGAGTAATAATTTTTTAAAAATAAATTTAATTAGATAGGTGGGTGACGAGGAGGAAGGGAAGAGAATGGAGAGGGAAAGAGAGGAAAGAAGAGGGGAAAGGAATGAAGGCAAGGAAAGATCAACGGAAGGAGAGGGAGAGAGAGAGAGAGAGAGAGAGAGAGAGAGAGAGAGAGAGAGAGAGAGAGAGAGAGAGAGAGAGGTAGAGTGGCGGCGACGAGCCACAACAAAAAAAAAATAAAAAAAATATTATATATATATATATATATATAATTTTGTTGTCGCTTATCGCCGTCACGCTGTCATGGCAGTGTGACTCTCTCTCTTGATGTGTGTGTGGTGTGTGTGTCATCGCCGCACAATATAGAAGAAAGGGAGGGAGAGAGGAGGTGAGAGAGAGAGAGAGAGAGAGAGAGAGAGAGAGAGAGAGAGAGAGAGAGAGAGAGAGGGAGGGAGCGAGGGAGGGAGAGACAGGGGGAGAAGGACGGAGGGAGAGAAGGGAGGAGAAAGGAGAGGGAGAGGGAGAGGGAGAGGGGGAAGGGAAGGGGAAGGGGTGCACAACACGAGAGAGAGGGAGAGGGAGAGGGAGAGCAATGCAACGGAAGGGAGAGGGAGAGGGAGAGGGAGAGGGAGAGGGAGAGAGGAAGGAAGGGGAACACAATGAGAGGGAGGGTGTGATTGAAAAGGGAGAGGGAGAGGTGAGAGTCAATATACTTCCCTCAAGGAATTCAAACTTCCCGTTCTAAAATTCAAACTTCCCTCTCTCATTCCCCCTTTTTCCCCATTCCCCATTGCCCATTGCCCAATCCCCCCCTCTTTCCCTCCCCCCCCCACCACCCTTTCCCCTCCCCCCCCCCCTTCCCTCCCTTCCTCTCCCCCCCCCCCCCCCTTCCCCCCTTCCCCATTCCTCCCTCTCTCCCCTTTTTCCCCCTCTTTCCCCTCCCCTCGCCCCCCCTTCCCCCCCCCCTCTCTCCCCTTTTCCCTCCCCTCCCCTTGTCCTTCCCCTCCCCCTTTCCTCCTCCCCCTCCCCCCCCCCTCTTTCCTCTCCTCCATTCCATTAATTTCCTTTCTTCCCTACCCTTTCCAAGATAAATTTTTAAGGGCGAATATTTTCCCAAAGACGAATTTAGGAGCTTCTCCAAACTAATGTGCTAATCTTTCAATCTTGAAATTTGATAAATTCACCCAAAATTTAACATTACTTTATTGTAGGAGGTCCAAATTTAGCCCTCCAAGTACTCAAATCAATCAGCATAAGCCATCTAAAGTCATCTATAGGGTTAGAATTTTCAAATTCCAACTTATAAAAAACCTGTGAATGAAGTTTAATTATACTTAAACCAAATTCATAGGATAATATTTGTAGCATGGCTAATATTTGTGACTCTACCCCATGCCCTAAATCCTAAACCCTAGTCCCTATAGCCTAAACCCAAATTCCTATATCGTAAACACTATTTTCTATAACTTAAACCCTAAAACCTATACCTTAAATCCTAAACCCCATTCCCTTTCTCCCATTCCCCTCCCCCCATTCCCCATTTCCCTATTCCCCCTTTTCCTCCATTCCCCCCTTTCCCCTATTTCCCCTTTTGCTCCCCCCATTCCCCTATTCCCTCCCCCTTCCCCCTTTCCACCCTTTCCCCTCCCCCCCCTTCCCCTCCCACCTTGCTCGTTTTACCCCCTCCCCCCCCTTTCGAAACCCTTCTAGTTTAGCTAATATTTCAAACTTGAAATTTGATAAATTAGCCCCAAAATTAACATAACTTCCTCATATGAGACCCATATTTAGCCCTCCAAGTACTCCAATCGATCGGCATAAGCCATCTAGAGTCATCTATACGGTTAGAACTTTTAAATTCTAGCTTACAAAAAACATGTGTAAAGTATCATGCCCGTCAAGTATGAGCACATTCAAATGACACACCTCAAATTCTCATAACACTTGGTGAAAAACAGCGTTTGTGGCAAGTTTGACCATCCAAAGCATATACGATGGGTACGATAATTTACATGTGCCTCAACATAGGTTGGATTCACATGTGTAAAGTATCATGTCCATCAGGTATGAGTGCATTCTTATTACACATCTTAGATAGTTTCTTTTGGCGGTTGTGCATATTACTTAGTGAAAAATGGGCTTTATGGCAACATTGACCATCCAAAGCATATCCGATAGGAATAATAATTTTTACATGCAAAATATGCAGGATTGATGTCTACACACAGTATCATGTCCATCGGGTTTGTGTGCGCTTGAATAACACACCTCAGATTGTGTTTTTTGGTGGCAGTTGTGCATGAAACTTAGTGAAAAATAGAGTTTGTAGCAAGTTTGACCATCCAAAGCATATCCAATGGGCATGATACAGGGCACATGACTCAAAAAAGGTGAGATTGACACAAGTGCAAGGTATCATGTCCATCCGATATGTGCGCACTTGAATAACACACCTCAAATACTATTTTTTGATGGTTGTGCATAATACTTGATGAAAATTTGGATTTGTGCCAGCTTTGACCATCTGATGGGCATGATACTTTGCACGCACCTCAACATATGTTGGATTGACATGTGTGCAAAGTATCGTGCCTATCGGGTATGAGTGCATTTGAATACACACCTCAAATACTATTCTTTGGCAATTGTGCATAACATTTGATGAAAAATGGGGTTTGTGGCATGTTTGACCATCCAAAGCATATCCGATGGACACTATATTTTTCATATGACTCTAATTATATTAAATTAATATAGGTGCAAAGCATTATGCCCATCAGATATGAGAGCATTTGAATAATACACCTCAAATGCTATTTTTTGGCGGTTGTGCATCACACTTAGTGAAAAATAGAGTTTGTGGCATGTTTGCGCATCCAAAGCAAATCTGATGGGCACGATATTTTGAATGCAACTCAACATATATTGTATTTATGTGTGCATGAAGTATCATTCCCATCGAGTATGAGTGCTTCAAATGACACACCTCAAATACATTTTATGGCGGTTGTGGATAACACTTGGTGAAAAACGAGGTTTCTAACAACTTCGATCATCCAAACCATATCTGATGGGCATGATACTTTGCACACAGATCAACATAGGTTGGATTGAAAACGTGCAAAGTATCATACCAATTAGGCATGTGCACATTTGAATAACACATCCAGAGCGTGTTTTTGGGTGGTTGTGTACGACATTTAGTGGAAAATACGATTTGTGGCGAGTTTGACCATCCAAAACATATCCGATGATGATACTTGGCACAAGACTCAACAAAGGTTAAATTGACATGATTGAAAGGTATCGTGCCCATCAGGAATGTACACAATTAAATGACACACCTCAAATACTATTTTTTGGCAGTTGTGCATAATAATACTTGATGAAAAAGTGGGTTTGTGCCGACTTTGACTATCCAAAGCATATCGGATGGACACAATACTTTGCACGCATCTCAACATAGGTTGTATTGACATGTGTGCAAAGTCTTGTGCCCATCAAGTATGAGGGCATTTGAATAACACACCTCAGATACTATTCTTTGGCAATTATGCATAACACTTAGTGATAAATGGAGTTTTTGGCATATTTTACGATCCAAAGCATATCTGATGGATATGATAATTTTCATGCATCTCTAATTAGGTTATATTAACACGTGTGCAAATCATCATGCCCATAATACACCTTAGATACTATTTTTTGGTGCTTGTGCATAACACTTGCTGAAAAATGGAGTTTGTGACACGTTTGACCATCAAAAGCATATCTGATGGGGACAATATTTTGCACGCACCTCAATATATATTATATTGATGTGTATGCAAAGTATAGCGCCCATTGGATATGAGGGCATTCGAATGACACACCTCAAAATACTATTTTTTCATTGTTGTGCATAGTACTTGGTTAAAAAACGGGATACGTGGCAACTTTGACCATCCAAAGCATATCTAATGCGCACAATACTTTGCATACAGATCAACATAGGTTGTATTAATGAACTTGCAAAGTATCCTGCCCATCGGATATGTGTGCAATTGAATAACACACCTCAAGGCGTGTGTTTTTTCCGGTTGTGCATAACACTTAGTGAAAAATGAGGTTTGTGGCAAGTTTGACCATCTAAATTGTATCTGATGGACATGATACGTTGCACAATCCTCAACATCTATTAGATTGACTTGTATCAATATTATCGTACTGATTGGATATGTGTGTGTTCGAATAACACACCTCAAATACTATTTTTTGACGGTTCTGCATAATACTTGATGGAAAAAGGGATTTGTGGCGACTTTGACTATCTAGAGCATATATGATGGGCATGATAATTTTCACACAACTCAAAATAGGTTGTATTGATGAACTTTCAAAGTATCGTGGCCATCAGATATGTGCGCATTCGAATAACACACCTCAAAGTGTGTTTTTTGGTGGTTGTGCATGACAATTAGTGAAAAATGGAGTTTGTGGCGAGTTTGATTATCCAAAACATATTCGATGGGCACGATACTTTGCAAAGACCTAAAAATAGGTTAGATTGACATGAATGCAAAGTATTATGTCCATCCAGTATGTCCGCGTTCAAATAACACACCTTAAACTCTATTTTTTTGCGATTGTGGATAACACTTGATGAAAAAGTCGATTTGTGATGACTTTGACCATCCAAAGCATATCCAATGGGCATAATACTTTGCACACAACTCAAAATAGATTGTATTGATGCATGTGAAAAGTATTGTACCCATAGGATATGAGAGCATTTGAATAATACACCTCAAATACTATTCTTTGGTAGTTGTGCATAACACTTGGTAAAAAATGGGGTTTGTGATGCGTTTAACCATCCAATGCATATCCGATGGCAATATATTGTGCACGCACCTCAAAGTAGGTTTTATTTTTACTTGTGCAAAGCATCGTACCCTTTGGATATGAGCGCATTCAAATAATATACCTCAGGTACTATTTCTTAGCGGTTGTGCATAACACTTCATGAAAAAAGGTGTTTGTGGCGTGTTTGACCATCTAAAGAATATTTGATGGACATGATATTTTGCACACTCCTCAAAAAGGTGTTTGTGGCATGTTTGACCATCTAAAGAATATTTGATGGACATGATATTTTGCACACTCCTCAACACAATTTGTATTGATGTGTGTGCAAAGTATCATGACCATTTGGTATGAGCGCATTCGAATGACACACCTTAGATAACACACCTCAAATAATATTTTTTGACGGTTGTGCATAACACTTGATGGAAAATGGGGTTTGTGGCGACTTTGAACATCCAAAGCATATACAATTGGTATGATCATTTGTATGTGCATTAACATAGGTTGGATTCATGTGTATAGAAAGTATCATGCCCATCGGTTATGTGCACGTTCGAATGACACACCTCAAATACTATTTTTGACGATTGTGCATAACACTTGGTGAAATTTGAAATTTGTGGTGACTTTAACCATCAAAAGCATATCCGATGCATATGATACTTTGCACGTGCGTTAACATAGATTTGATTGACACATCTGCAAAGGATCGTGCCCATCGGTTATGTGCATGGTCAAATAACACACCTCAAATACTATTTTTTGGCTTAAGGTTTAGGATATAGGGTATAGGGTTTAGGATTTAAGGTATAGGTTTTAGGGTTTAACTTATAGGAAATAGATTTTACGGTATAGGAATTTGGGTTTAGGCTATAGGGAACAGGATTTAGGATTTAGGATATGGGATAGAGTTACAAATATTAGCCATGCTACAAATATTAGCCTGTGAATTTAGTTTAAATATAATTAAACTTCATTCACAGGCTTTTCGTAAGCTGGAATTTGGAATTTCTAACCCTATAGATGACTTTAGATGGTTTATGCCGATCGATTTGAGTACTTGGAGGGCTAAATTTGGACCTCATATGATAAAGTTATGTTAATTTTTGGGTGAATTTATCAAGTATAATTAAACTTCATTCACAGGTTCTTAATAAGTTGGAATTTGAAAATTCTAACGCTATAGATGACTTTAGATGGCTTATGCCGATCGATTTGAGTACTTGGAGGGCTAAGTACGATAAAGTTATATTGATTTTTGGGCAAATTTATCAAATTTCAAGATTGAAAGATTAGCCACACTAGTTTGGAGAAGCTCCTAAATTCATCCCCAGGGGATTCACAGGGGGAAACTTATGATATCACGTGAGTGTACAATAGGGGGTTTTTTTGAAATGAGGCATAAGCTTATACATTAGGGGTGGGGGCCCTTTTTTTTCCCCCAATATTGAATTTAAGCTAGGGGGACCATGTCATATTTAAGAAGGGGGGACATAATATAGGTTACCTTGGGTAACTAGTCCAAACAAGTTTGATTTTGTGTATGGTTTTAAATAGTCACAGGGAAAGTAACCTAAATTTGCTTATTGTGTAATCTAAATGCTTGAGAGAGAATGTGGATTTAAGGAAAGGGAGGGACATAATGGAATTTTGGTGGTATCTTATAAGCTTAAATAGGGGTGTTTTATCATCCTACGTGGATCTTAAATAGGGGGTTTTCTTGAAGTTCATGCACGCAGGTGACGTCCCCCTTTAATGAAGAGTGAATCCCCCGGGAATTCATCTTTGGGAAAATATTCGCCCTTTAAAATTTATCTTGGGGAGGGTAGGGAAGAAAGGAAATTAATGGAATGGAGGAGAGGAAAGAGGGGGGGGGGGGGGGGGGGGGAAGGGGGAGGAGGAAAGGGGGAGGGGGAGGAAAAGGGGAGGGGAGTGTAAAAGGGGAGAGAGGGGGGGGGGGAGGGGGGGAAGGGGCGAGGAAAGGGGGGGGAGGGGAGGGGAGGGGAGGGGAAAGGGGGCAGGGGAAGGGAAGAGGGGGAGGAATTGGGAAGGGGGGAAGAGGGGGAGGGGGAGAAGGGAGGGGGGGGGGGAGAGGAAGGGGGGGGGGGAAGGTGGGGGGGGGAAGGGGAAGGGGAAGGGGGGAAGGGAGGGGAGGGGGGGAGGGGAAAGGGGGGGGGGGGAAGGGGGAGGAAGGAGGGGTGGGGGGGGAGGGGAAGGGGGGATTGGACAATGGGGAAAAGGGGGGAATGGGAGAGGGAAGTTTGAATTTTAGAGTGGGAAGTTTGAATTCCTTGAGGGAAGTATATTGACTCTCACCTCTCCATCTCCCTTTTCAATCACACACTCTCTCTCATCGTGTTCCCCTTCCTTTCTCTCTCCCTCTCCCTCTCCCTTGCGTTGTGTTGCACTCCCTCTCCATCTCTCTTGTGTTGTGCACCCCTTCCCCTTCCCCTTCCCCTTCCCCCTCTCCCTCTCCCTCTCCCTCTCCCTCTCCCTCTCTTTTCTCCTCCCTCCATCTTTCTCCCCCTGTCTCTCCCTCCCTCTCTCCCTCTCTCTCTCTCTCTCTCTCTCTCTCCTCTTTCTCGTCTCCTGTTCTCACAATCGTCATGATTCCCTATGATGCATGCATTGGTAAACGTCGCCATATAGCGACGATTAATAGAAGCTTTAAAAAAACATTAGTGGGGCTAAACAGGGCCACAGTAGGCCCTGTTTTGCCCCACTAATGTTTTTTTTAAAGTAATTCAAAAGAATGTTGTTTGTTACAATATTTTCTTTGTGAAAAGGGTGATACAAAATCGCTCAAACGAGCCGAGCGACAAAAGCATATACATGTCAAAGATATACAACATTGTTTGTTACAAAATTACCCTTTCGAAAGAGAGGAGAAAAGAAGAAAAGAGGGGAAAAAAGAGAAAAAGAGAGAAAGCATATGCTTATGAAAAGAAGAGAAAAGAAAATGAAAGAGAGGAAATAAGAGAGGGAAAAAGAAGAGAAAGAAGAGAAAGGAAGAGGAAAAAAGAGAAGGAAAAAAGAGAGGGGAAAAGCATATGAGCATATGCTCATGAATAAGCATAAGCATATGAGCATAAGCATAGGCAAATGCATATGCTTATGAAAAGAATAGAAGAGAGGATGAAAGAGAGGAAATAAGAGAGGGGAAAAGAAGAGAAGGAAGAGAAAGGAAGATGAGAAAAGAGAAGGAAAAAAGAGAGGGGAAAAGCATATGAGCATATGAGCATATGCTCATGCATAAGCATAAGCATATGAGCATAAGCATAGGCAAATGCATATGCTTATGAAAAGAGGAGAAAAGAGGATGAAAGAGAGGAAATAAGAGAAGGGAAAAGAAGAGAAGGAAGAGGAAAGAAGAGGGGGAAAAAGAATGAAAAAAGAGAGGGGGAAAGAAAAGGGGAAAAGAGCATAAGCATAAGAGAAGGAAAAAGAAGAGGGGAAAATAAGAAAAGAGAGGAGAAAAGAAGAAAAGTGGGGAAAAAAGAGAAAAAGAGAGAAAGAATATGCTTATGCTTATGCTTATGCATGAGCATATGAGAATATGCTCATGCATAAGCATAAGCTTATAAGAGAGATACATAGACAAATGAATATGCTTATGAAAAGAAGAGAAAAGAGGATGAAAGAGAGGAAATAAGAGAGGGGAAAAGCAGAGAAAGAAGAGAAAGAAAGAGGGGAAACGAAGAAAAGAGAGGAAAAAAGAGAAAGAATATGCTTATGCTTATGCATGAGCATATGAGCATATGCTCATGCATAGGCATAGGCAAATGCATATGCTTATGAAAAGAGGAGAAAAGATGATGAAAGAGAGGAAATAAGAGAGGGGAAAAGAAGAGAAAGAAGAGGAAAAAAGAGAAGGGAAAGCATATGAGCATATGCTCATGCATAAGCATAGGCAAATACATATGCTTATATAAAGAAGAGAAAAGAGGGGAAAAGAAGAAAAGAGAGGAAGAAGAGGAAATAAGAGGGAGGAAAAGAGGGGGGGGAAAGGAAGGAAAAGAGGAAAAGAGGGAAATAAGAGGGAATAAGAGAAGAGAGGGGAAGAAAGGGTTCCTACGCCCATCACTGTAGCTAGCACTTGAAGCGCTAGCTACAGACCAATGCAAATAACGGAAACAAAAAAAAGAAAAAAGAGGAAGTACTTTCTTACCTAGAAAAGTCCCGCTCAGTGTTTCGTGGACTGGCCCTACAAAAGAGAGGAAACATACCATTTTTCAGATAACTAGTTAGAGGAAGGAGGAGTTTGGAGAAGCAACTTTCCGAAGAGATTGGATTGAGGGGACAAGCATAAGCCTACAAACAAGGAGAAAGCACGAAAGGAAGGGAAAGAGGAGGAAGAGAAATACCAAAAAGAGAAGAGCAAATCTCGTTTTTTGTCCTTAATCTCTGAAAATCAAGCATGAAAATTAGCACATAGGCTTAGCAATACAAGAAGAAACATGCTTCAACTCTCACAAAATGGAATCTCACAAAAAATGAACCTACATTGCTTAAAGAGACACACCTTCTTAAAAAACTTCCTTTCACACAAGTAGAGAGGGAGAAGGGTGGAGAGGGAGTACAAGTGTCAATGGGAGAGGGGCTTGGTAGGGGTGAGGAGTATGGGGAATAGAGGAGGAAAGCGAGGTCACCGATTAAAGGAGGAATGGGTGGGAGGAGAGATTTTTGCTTTTCTCACAATAGAGTTGTGAAAGACGGCATCGCATGGCATTTCGGGTTTTAGTCTCCCAGCATCGCTATATAGCAATACTTATACCCTAAAAGTGTCGCTATATAGTGACACTCATACCCTAAAAGTGTCACTATATAGCGACACTCATACCCTAAAAGTGTTTCTATATAGCGACACTCATATCCTAAAAGTGTCGCTATATAGTGACACTTAACCCTAAAAGTCGCTATATAGTGACTTTTAACCGTAAGTGTCGCTATCTACTTATACCCTAAAAGCATCACTATATAGCGACAAAATAGGGCAAAGCGTCTCTATATAGCGACAATTCAGGGCACTTGATCTAAGAAGAGAGGGAAGGAGCTCATGGGTGGCTATTTTTTGGATCTTAATGGATTTCCTTGCATTTTGTGTTGTGACTTTGGAGGTGTGCAGATGGAAGGGACGAGTGAAAGCTTGTCAGATGATGCACCAATGATTGGGAGTACAGAGTGGCTTATGGAGCACTCATTGCAAACGAGAAGTACGACATCAATGCCGTATTGTCATGCGCCACTTGAGGATGTATGGGGAGGAGACAAAACCAGTACCCACCGTTGGTGGTACACATGGTGATGGACCATCGAAAAGTCAATGCTATTTGAGTTCGTGATTAATATTGCATGCGTACACGACACGAAATCTTGAGACAAGATCTTATATTTACACGAAACCTTGAGACAAGATGAGGAGGGTGGTGTGCGTATACCTTCACACTTTGAGAAGGAGTATAGTCTTCTGGATGTGCTAGATGCTCCTCGCAGTTGGATTATTGTGGGACCATATACAAAATCTATGAAATTGATTTCAAATGATTTAGTATTCTCATTCTTGATGTAAAATGGTTTAGAACTATTCATGACGGTCCTTGTTCTTCCCGAGCATTATGAGCAGGTGTATACTTATGATTTAATTAATTGAATCTTTCATTTTTAAATATCAATTAGTACATGTACTTAAGCATAGTTTCATATAATTGATGGCATTTGGCACCCATCTTCAATATAGGTGGTTTTTCATCCGGATCATTCTGATCCAAGATGGTGGTATGTGATCCAAGTTGCACTACCAAGTAAGCAAATTTTTGAAGATAGAGATGTGGATATGGAGAAATACAAATAGGCCAAAGGGCACACTATCAGGTTTGATGATGTGTATTATTAAATGCAATTACCTTTGGCATGCTTATGATCCATATAGCAAGCAAGTGCATGGAAAAAGAAACAATTCAAAATTGTAAATAGTGTTGGATTTATTAAAAAATCTTTTCACATGCACAAATTGCACTTTTCCAACTTCTTCTATTTTAGGATGAATCTAGATACCAATACCAACAACTATCAATGTTTTAAGACTACCATGTAGTAGTCCCACTAGTTTGGATTCCAAATTTTAAATCCGTTTTGGTTTTCAACAAATCAAAAAAAAGTTATGGAGTGTTCCCTTAAATGGGTATGCATCACTTTAGCACAACATTGGAGGGCCGTTAACCCATGCCAATGTTCTCATTTAGGTGTGTCCTTGGGTTAAGGAGAAGAAGCTCACGTAGTGTACTTTTGAATGATTACTTGGTTGCATGTATGTATAGAATAAAATTTTAATGATTTTGAATAAATTGCCATATCCTTTAGTCTTTAGGATGCATACATGCAACATAGCACTTATAACGCTATAAGAATCTCATTGCAAATCCTTATTCTATAATTTTTTGGTCTCATGTTCAAGTTTGGAATGTGTACTACAACTTGAAGACAAAGTTTGCCAAATTCCATTGAGCAATGTTATGGGTCATGCAAGGTAGCTATATACAGAAAAGTCCCTCAACCTCACCAAAAATGGCTACACCCAAGCAAACAATGACCCATTTGGATGGACCCCAAACCTTCATAAATGGTTCGAAATCATGCACCCTTAGAGATTGCAGCAAGGAAAGTGACTAGTATTGAGAAATGAGAAAAAGAAAGATTGATTTTCATGCAATTCTTGAAAGTCAATCTTCTTTCATCCTTTCTCAAAGAATCTCATCTAGTAGCTCCTTCTAAGCTCCAAACACCCTGCATCATTCATGACTCGCTCAGAACATTGATTGCCTTGTCTTCCGAAATGAAATGATTTTAGATTGTGCGAGAATCTCATATGAGAGAGGAAGTGGCGAGATTTGAAGGAGAAGCGCCCAAAATAGAGAAAGGAGAAGGTAGGTTGAATCTCATATAAAAATCTTGAAAGTTTTGAAAGAATGAGAGTGAAATGGGAGGGAAATGCAAGTAGAGAAGAGAAGTGATGAGATTTTGGCGTGAGAGTCCATCCCATGAGAGGGAGAATAGAGAAAGAAGCTTCCTGCCCAACAGGAAATTTGAAAAGAGGGCTGGAGCAAAGGAAAATTCGCAGCAAGCAGGAGAAGAGGAGGCGAAAGAGGTGGCAAGGAGCGCAGCAGAGGAGGTTGAAAAGCTGGGACTCATCTGGAGAGCCGATCTCTTACCGACCTCAACCTGCCTCGTGCCTTCAAGGAAGTCGCTAATCTCAACCCCGATGCCGTGGTTGTGGAGATTGAGACGCTGTAGCCAAGTTTATTCTTATCGAAAACGGCTTCAGCTACAATGTGCCGTCAAGAAGTAGCGTGAATCAGCTTTATGTCCAGAATTGGACCCCATCGTTCTCAAAGACAAAGCCTCCTTCAGTGAATTTGCAAATAGCTTGAGTGTGAGAAAGACGGCCATTACCACCCACATTTTGCAGCAGATACATGTCACGAAGCATGATCATAATGACAATTCGAGGAACTCAAGGCTACATGGCTCCCGAGTGCTCGCACACTTTAAGGTTGGAATTTGAAATCAAGAAGAGGGAGGAATGAAACAATGTGATGGTTGAAACCGATTTTGTCATCCTCAATCCAACGCCTCACATTCATCAAATTAAATCCAAGGGCCCACATTTCTCCAATCGTCCTCCCCAAAGCTCTCCTTAAGAGATAAGGATTAATGCTCCCACACGTGTTAAAAGGATAGTAGAGAGAGAGAGAGAGAGAGACATTACGGAAAGCATGTGTTTGTAGTAGTTCTCTGAAACATTTTGAAACAATAACAATGTTAAGGAAGTTTTCTTAATTTAGGAGAAATTGCGGCTTCATCCTCCTAGTCTCTCAAGGGAGGCATAGGCTCCAAATTCGCGGCCTGGCAAAATGCTCCAAATGAGACGATTTTCTTTTTTTGCCTGAAAGGACAAATACGCAAACTTGATGGAATATCAACAGGTATAGAAAGGAATTAGGACTCATTGAGTCGACCATGCCCATTGATTTACAGTCATATACAGACGAAACAGGTTCTGAATGTGAATGTAAAGTTACAACTTGGCCGTAGTGCAGACAAGAATGTAATGTCGCGCACCACGTCTAAAGCATGCATTTGGATTATCGTCACTGAAAAGAGTTGGACTTAGACCAGATTCTTCTGCCTCCTCGTAGGTGTACTCATCTGTATAAGATTCTACTGGATGATTATATCCATGCTTCTCATAGTTATGAGTTTTCGAGAATGCGCGCGAAGTGGTTGCATACATGTGATAATCCGTGTGGTACGACGGATTCCAGAACTCCGCTCCCTTCCCCGTGTTTCTTACTAAGCGTAACACTTTTATTCGGTCGACAAACCCAGTTACTGTCACCTTCATTTGCTCTAAATCAACGTCGACTGTTTCAACACCTGCGCAAATCGGCAGTGTAGTCAATCTCCGACTCTACACTGCGAATTTCGTCCGGCACACAACGATTCTCACTAACGGAGTAGCAAACGTTGATGGAACACCGTATCCTATGCGAAAGCCGTCTGAAATGGACTCACGTTGTCGGGTGCAAAGCTTAACAAGGAGTCTCTATACCTTGTAGTTTAGAGAGTGCTTTGCGAATGGTCCGTTCACAACCTTTACAGTCCATACGCACAAGAAGCTCCACAATCTGTATGCATTTACTTCACTTTCAGAACAGCAATTTTGACACCATACGATACGCTAACCCATCGGAGCCGAGAAGCAGGAAGGACAGCATCTAATTCAGAGGGTAGTTGAACATACCTCCATTTCTCCCAGCAATGGCCGCGAGTAAGAGTTGCAAGTGATTCGTTGAAGTGCACGTAATAACGATCGATCGATGAGCAGTCACGGAGAATCTGTGAGCAAGGTTGCGATGGATGAGAAGTGGAAGCTTGTAGGTTGCAAGAAGAGAGTGTTCCCAAGAATTAATTATAGGCTCAAAAGGACAATCAGGGAGCTTCCATGCTGTTTCACGATTTTCGTAGTGTCGGGGAATTCAACCAAAGAACGCACGACAGAGGGATGCGGAAAACCCCGGGCTAGAGGTCGGTGCGACAGAGGAACGTGGCATGCATTGGGGTTGTCCAAATTGGACGTATGGTCTTCTGAGCACTTACTACCGAGGCACATGCTTCCATGTTGGATCTTTGAATTTTGGAGCCAACCTTTCCCTTTCTCCTCGGGCTAAGCAAAAGCATGCTCAACCTTACTTATACTCGGTAGCTGCACCAAGGATGTTGTTAGGCCTCACTTAAGGGCCCGTGCCAACAAGGCCACAAGTGCACCGTTGGTGCAACTCTCTAGCCCAAATTGGTATTTTCGCATGAGCCAAATAATGGAGTCTTTAGTCACTCGGATGGAGCTCTCTGGGCCATCTGACGACCTGCAGGAGCTCTTTATGGCTATAGAGTGCTCCAGAGTTTGTAGGTGGCCATTTTTCATTGGCTGTCAACTCTGGATTGCTAGAGGAGCATTGAAGGGCAATGGTCAAAGCCAAATGGCAATTGTCGATTGGTTGTATTACAAATGGCACAAAAATGCTCAAATCTACACCCTCCAAAATAGAGGTGCCAATTCAAGCACCAAAACAACATTGGGTTAAAGTGTTGGACAAAACTTCGAGCAAAGAGTGGCGCGTTTCCGACCTTGGGTGCGCTGCAGACTTTCTCTGCAAGGATGCGTGATGATCAGGGTGCTCACAGAAACCCAACTTATCCAAAGGTGAGGACAGCTTTCTTGGACAGGTTTATGTGTGTTAGAGATCCTGATGGCATTTGGAGAGAGCTATGTTTATTGCAGCAACAGCCGACTCAGTTAGTGGATGAGTATGTCGGTAAGTTCACTGTGTTGTGGAATAAATGGCAGGTGGCCTTATTACCTAAAGTTCCTCCCAAAGTCATAAAAAAGGATAGGTTTGTTGCTGGTCTGAAGCCGAAGATTAAGATAAAGATTGAATGTAAAGAGCTGGTCACTTATGAGGATGCTCTCATTCCTCTTAACACATAAATAAAAGTCAAGGGAACAATTATTGATAGCATTCAAGGTCTAAGGCCAACAATGTTAGCCTTAAAATTATTTCTTTATTTCTTGGAACTTAGGCAATCTAGAGAAATCTACAGAAAACATTTTACAAAGCCTCCCAAAATTAGAATGCACTAAAAAGCCTTAAATTTTTGCTTTATTCCCAACTTAGGCAACTAGAGAAATGTAGAAGAAACATTTTACAAAGCCTCCCAAAAACAAAATGCACTAAATTTTCGTCATGTGAAAGATAAATTTATCATAATGTAATCCTATTTCTTGACCTATTGCAATGATGCTTAAGGCCTTCTGCAATTGGCATAGATGGAAAATAAGATGGCATGTAATACCCCACCTTTTTTTCCCATCTTTTTCCCACAAAACCAATGAGCTCTTGAGGCAATGGTTTTGTTGGAAAAAAAATGCGTGGGGTGAGTAGTGTGAGTGAGGGGACTGTGGTGGATTCTGGTGCCCTTCGACCGCTCCCAAGGGACTTTGTTGCCCTTCGACCACTCTATTGCTACCCTAAGAAAAGGGATGTTGGATCACCAGTCAGTGTATAGAAGAGATTCCAAGGTGGGGGTCGTTAGGTCTAGGGTAGGACAACCAAGTCAAAAAGTGGAGCATGGGTGAATTGCTAGCACAAAAACTCCACTGTGGAGAAGAGGTGACCACATGTACTAGGATCAAAGCTACTAGACACCCATAGTAGATAATACCATAAACAAGGGCTACTTTTGTGGACAAACCAACAGCATTCTTCCTCGAGTAGTGCTTCACATCACCTTCGAGTCGTGACCCTTCAAGGGAATCCATGCACATGGTACTATGATACATTGCCTCAGTAACATTTGAGGGGAGCTATGCCTGGCACCTCGTGGCCATTGGCATCTCACCAAACCTCGAGTGCTACATGGATCAAAGGATTGTTCTCCTTCATAAGCACCATAGTGAACATAAGGAAAGACAACACTATCATGTGTTACATGAGGGGTATTTGAGCAGAGCTAGGTCGAGCATCTTGTGGCATCTCACCTGTCCCGAGTGCTAGCTCGCTCAATGAAGCATTCCCTTTGGGAAATACTATGATGAATGTCGAAGCCAGAATGAAAGAATGCAAGAGGGGCTTGAAAGCTTCTTGGCTCAGTGGAAGAAGGGTGAAAGAAGTCTCCCCCGGTTCAATGGGTGCACTATCATAGTAAATAAAATGAAGACATCGAAACCAAAACAAACGAAGGGCATGTAAGCTACTACGTTCAAAAACATCTCCTACCAGCAAGGTAGGCCAGATGTAGCATCCACGATTGAAGTATTCAAGCGGTCTACCATCAATGGCAATTAGCAATGCATGAAAGGTTTCACACTTCGGAGGCTGCATTCATTGAATACAACCTCTCCATGTTCTCCCTATGCGTGGTGAGCACTCAGATCATGAGCTAGTGTTCCTAGTGAGGTGGTGCAAGTAGTATACTATGAGAAGGTGACTAGTGAGAGGGGGTGAGATGATAAAGGACTTGGGTTTCCTCCATCAACCTTCACGACTATGTGTTCTCCTTAATCTTCATGAGGGTATCTGAGAAGAGTTAGGTCGAGCACCTCATGGCATCTCACCAGCAGTCCCAAGTGCACCCTCCCTAAGAATTTTCTCAAGTTGTGTTGCCTTTGCTCTACCTGGCTCGATGGAGCATTCCCTTTGGGAAATACTATAATGAATGTCTAAGCCAGAATGAAAGAACGCAAGAAGGGCTAATTAAAAGCTTCCTGGCTTAGTCGAATGGGTATCTATTGAATGCATGGCATAGTAAAGGAAATGAAGACATCAAAACCGGAACAAACGAAGGGCATGTAAGCTACTATGTTCAAAAACATCTCCTGCAACTAAGGTAGGCCACATGTAGCATGCACTATTTGAAGTATTCAAGTGGGCTACCATTGATATCAATTAGTAATGCACGAAAGGTTTCACACTTCAGAGACTACATTCATTGAATACAACCTCTCCATGTCCTCCTTGTGCCTGGTGAGCACTCAGACGATGAGGCGGTGGAGGTAGTATATTGATTAGAAAGCGACTATGTGAGAGGGGGTGAGATGCTAAAGGACTTGGGTTTCCTCCATCGACCTTCAAAACTATGTGTTCTCCTTAATGTTCATGAGGGTCAATTTTCCCAATACATCGGTCCATTCTTCTCCCTCTCAGTTTGTGTGAAGGCTCCACTTTCCTTGTGTTAAGCAACTCTATTCCAATTTGGCCATTGGGCAGGTTACACCTTGAATAGCAACATTGAATACCTTGTAGCTCAGTTATTCATTTAGCAGCCAAGCAAGGGCAGGAAGGTTCTATCGTAACTTGCCCATTCTTCACTCAAGTGGTCCACATACTTTTGAGGGGATCGAGACCAATGGAAAATAATTGGTTCTAATTTGTAAGTTTGGAGCTAATCCCAAAACCATTTCAATTTTCATTGAATGGGTTCCCTAGTGGTCATAAACTTTTTTCGTAGCTAGCTTGGGGTGTAAATAATAAAAATCCCAAGGCTATACAAATTCTTATTATTCTCCAATCCTTATGGTAGGAGTCAAGGGTGTAAAGGTGGGAATATCCTTGGGGATGTCATTTCATGGTTCTAAATCTTATTTGTTATCATCATGTCATGCCCATATCATAGTTTATATACGTTTATAGGTGGGGCCCAGATATCTCCAAATAGAAGTTCCACTTCATTCCAAGCTTTTGGAGTACCTTGATCTGTAATGAGTGATATTCGTATCACTTTGTGATACTCCTTTGTCTTTTGATTCCTATCAGATGTAATGAATATAGCACATAGTGCTATATCATTCCATATTCAATGGATCCTATGTTAGGAGTTAAGGTTGTGACAACATGCATATTTCTAGGGGTCACTACATTTGGGATGTAATCTTCAGTTCTAGGTCATGGCTTGTATTAAATCAATTTAGCTACATTGGGTAAATTCCAGGTATGAATTCCTCATTGGCTCCTCATTGGATATAATAGCTTGTTCTAGACCACATCGACAGTTATAAGACAGTAATTTGTTGGATTTATGCGGGTTTTTTTTTTCAAAAAAGAAACTTCTATTAAGTAAAAAAGAAACCCGCTAGAGCAAGCTCTGTGCAAAAATACACCATGCTAAGCATGTAATCAAAAACACCTCAGAGGAATGAGGTAGAAAGAAACCAAGGCTGAGGCTAAAAATTCCATCTCAACCCTATAGAAGTCTCAGCAAAGAAGGGAGAGTCTCTCCAATCTCTGAGAAAAGTAACTCTCCTAGAAGAGGCTACTCGAGATGATCCCTGCATGGTCCCTGCTCAGTCTGATGGGGATGTCTAGACCCTGCAAGAAGAGATTCTTGATTTATGGGAGCAAGGAAAGTTGAAAGGTCAAAAGATGTTGAAGGCTCCTTCTAGCTCTTGTGGGAAAGCCAATGCAGATGAAGGCATAAAGCCTCTTCCTGAAGACATGAAGATAACTCCTTGGAGATCTTTGCAAGGAATTCGTGATACATCTCTAATAGTCATTAGGGAAAATATGGACTCAAAAAGGGCCTCATAAGGAGAGGATTAGGAAATAGCTTAGTTTCCTAATTGCTAGGGGAAAACATCAGGGTAAAGGGAAGGTTTCACTATGCTTAGACTCATTAATACATGGGGATCTAATTTTAAAGATTTTTTTAAAGTTCAAATGCACATCCCCACCACATAGAGATCTAAGGAAATATCTAATGGTGCACAGCATCGCCCATATCGACCATAGGATTTCAACCCTATCCAATGGCCATGTGATCATGTGATAGTGTGTCGATAGCTACTATCAATCTGACTGGCGCAACGGTCAATGAACAAGGGGAACGAGTGTTTTGACATTTGGATCATGTGAGATCTAACATATCTCAGTGCTAGGTAATGAGGACCCTTAGATCTCCTTGAATCTAATGGACTTAATCAAAGGGCAGAGCGAGTAGGCGGCCTGCCAAAGATTTAATGAGAGATTGTGCGACTGTGCAAGCCCATCCAATGACGCTCGAAATGCCATGTGTAGCCCATCCAATGGTGTGGGGTGCTTGTCATCCAATCACGATCACGATCTAACAATTTGCATGATGCATAGCTTCTCCTCTGTATGATCAAGATATAGATTGCACGATGTAGCTTCTCAATCACGAAATGCCATTAGATCTACTTTAGATCTAACATCTCTTTTACTCTCTTTCATCACCTTTAATGCTTGTGAGACCTATATCTCTAACCATTGGATCTTATATGATCCAATGACCTATGCTAAGCCACGAGGCCTCCTAAGGGTTAGAAACCCCTTTACCTTAATAGTTCAAGTAACTTGGGGTGGGGGCCATTTCTTTCCACCAATGAGAAGGAAGAAGAAACCCTCCATTCTTTTAATGCTTGATCCTTCTCATTGGCCTAGAGCTTAATCCAAATTCTTAAGCCCCTAATGCAAGAGGCCCTTTTTGAGTCCAAAATTTCCCTAATGAAGAGTTCTAGCACATGTGAAGGCTGGAAACATCTCCTTAGAGGAGATGGGAGTAGAATTTGAAAGGTATATTTTCTTACTTTGCTCATTCACTCAAATGTTATAATAATCATTTTCACTCAAGAACTTGCTTTTAGCTTCTTAATAAATGTAGTTTTGTCTTTGCAGGCAAAAATATTATTTGCACATGCAAATAATTATGATAGAAAAGTTGAACTGTAGTGATTGGGATGAAGTTTGGAACTACCATTCTGACTCAAGTAACCCAAAGGAGCTTGAGAGATTTTTATTTCTATTTGAAAAATGTGTAAGTAGATTCCAGACTCCTACCTCCACGTTTGTAAGGTTCTTCTTCTAGTTTTTATCTTAAGGTCACATGAACACTCTTTCAATTCTAGAATCCACTTCTAGTCTCATCAACATGGACTTTGCATTCTACGTTCTACCTTAAGGTTATGTGTGAGATTCTAAGATCAATATTTTCATTTTTAAGGGTTAACAATCTCAATTCTTGTCAAATGTTAAGATTTAGATTTTAAAACGTGAACTCTTTGATACCATTTTAAGTTTCAAGTATCTTGGGTCATACTTAATTTCTATGAAATGCTTAATCGAGACCCTCGTGTTAAGTTGAGGGAAATTCCTCAACCCTTTGAATAGTTTTTGTCTCGTTATCGAACAAAGAGGAAAAGAAGAGAGCAAGAACAAACAATTCAAAATGTTCCTGGTTTTACACAAATATATTTCAGATGATGTGGATGAGCCTCCTTTTCTTTGGACAGTTCATGAAGGAGCAGAGGAGATGGACACATTTGTGACAACTTATGCTTTGGCAATCGTTGATGCTTCATATGGTTTCAAAGCTCCAAACTCAGTCAATGATGATGTGAAGTATGGAGTAAGTGCTTATAAAAGAGTCAATCAAACTTTTCAAAAAGTGACAACTTGTGAATCATGGGCACTCATATTTTTTCATGCTCATGATCAAATTACGGCTTCTCAAAAAGCCTTCACATATCTTAACACAAGAAGATAGCCGAGCAAACAACAACTCATGTTTCGTTGTCATTTTTTATGACTCGTTGTTAATGAAAGAGGGGAAAAGAGCATAAGCATAAGAGAAGGAAAAAGAAGAGGGGAAATTTTAGAAAAGATAGGAAAAAAGTGAAAAAGAGAGAAAGCATATGCTTATGCTTATGCATGATCATATGAGCATATGCTCATGCATAAGCATAGGCAAATGCATATGCATATGCTTATGAAAAGAAGAGAAAAGAGGATGAAAGAGAGGAAAAAAGAGAAAAAGAGAGAAAGCATATGCTCATATGCTTATAAGAGAAAAGAGAATGAAAGAGAGGAAATAAGAGAGGGGAAAACAAGAGAAAGAAGAGAAAGAAAGAGGGGAAAAGAGAAGGAAAAAAGAGAGGGGAAAAGAAGAAAAGAGAGGAAAAAAGAGAAAGCATATGCTTATGCTTATGCATGAGCATATGAGCATATACTCATGCATAAGCATAAGCATAGGCAAACACATACGCTTATGAAAAGAGAGAAAAGAGGAAGAGGATGAAAGAGAGGAAGAGAGAAGAAAAAAGAGAGGGGGAAAGAAGAAAAGAGAGGAGAAAAGAGAGAAGAGAGGATGAAAGAGTGGAAGGAAAAGAGAGGAGAAAAGAGAAGGAAAGTGAAGAGAGAAAGCATAAGCATATAAGCATATAAGCATAAGCATACGCAAAATATAGGAAAAGAAAGGGGAGGAAGAAGAGGAAATAAAAGAGGGAGAGAAAGAGGAGGGAAAGAGGGAGGAAAAGAGGAAAAGAGGGGAAGAAGAGGGAATAAGAGAAGAGAGGGGAAGAGAGGGTTCCTACGCCCATCACTACAGCTAGCGCCTTATGCAGGCCAATGCAAATAACGGAAATAAAAAAAGGAAAAAATCTCGGAAGTACTTTCTTAACTAGAAAATTCTCGCTTGGTGTTTCGTGGATTGGCCCTACAAAAGAGAGGAAACATACCATTTTTCAGATAACTAGTTAGAGGAAGGAGTTTGGAGAAGCAACTTTCCAAAGGGATTGGATTGAGGGAACAAGCATAAGCCTACAAATAAAGGAGAAAGCACGAAAGAAAGGGAAAGAGGAGGAAGAGAAATACCAAAAAGAGAAGAGGTGAGTCTTCTTTCTTTCACCAAATCTCGTTTTTTCTCCTTAACCTCTGAAAATCAATCATGAAAATTAGCACATAGGCTTAGCAATGCAAGGAGAAACATGCTTCCATGCTCACAAAACAAAATCTCACAAAAAATGAACCTACATTGCTTAAAGAGGCACCCCTTCTTGAAAAACTTCCTTTCACATGAGCAGAGAGGGAGAAGGGTGGAGAGGGAGCACAAGTGTTGGGAGAGGGGCTGGGTAGGGGTGAGGAGTGTGGGGAAGAGAGAGGAGGAAAGCGAGGTCACCAAATATAAGGTGGGAGAAGAGATTTTTGCTTTTTCTGCAATAGAGTTGTGAAAGATGGCATCGTGCACGGTTTTGGGCTTTAGCCTCAGGCGTCGCTATATAGCGACACTGGTCAGTCACTATATAGCGACACTTAAGATGCTAAAATCATTGCTATATAGCGATGAAATAGGGCAAAGCATTGTTATATTATGATGGTTCAAGACACTTATTCTAAGGAGAGAGGAAAGGATCTCATGGGTGGCTATTTTTTGGATGTCAATGGATTTCCTTGCAGCTCATGTCATGATTTTGGAGGTGTGCAGATGGAAGGGACAAGTGAAAGCTCGTCAGATGATGCACCAATGCCTGGGAGTGCAAAGTGGCTTATGGAGAGGTTGTATTTTCATTGCACTCATTGCAAGCGAGAAGTATGACATCAATGCCATATTGTCATGCACCACTTGCGAATGTATGGGGAGGAGCCCGAACCAGTACCCACCATTGGTGGTGCACGTGGTGATGGATTATCAGTAAGTCAATGCTATTCAAGTTCATGATTAATATTACATGCGTACACGACACGAAACCTTGAGATAAGGTCTTATATTTACATAAAACCTTGAGATAGGATGAGGGGGGTGGCAAGGGTGCATGTATACCTTCACACGTTGAGCAGGACTATAGTCTCCCAGATGTGCCAGATGATGACGAGGGTATGGTGGACATGATGAATTCTAATTTTAGGGGCACTACATCACATGTATAGGTGATGTCCAAGTCTAAGGTCAATATGCGAGAGTTGCAATCAACATAGTTGTACAAGGGTGCTAGGATGTCTAAACTATGGGCTTGTCTCTCAATCTTGAATCTGCAAGCAAAGTATGGGTGGTCAGATACAAGTGTCTCGGCCTAAATGAGGTTAGCTCCTGCATTAATTTGTCTCATTATTTGGATATTGTTTGTTTTGAGAATCATCGTGTATGTTTGAGAATCATCATTATTCGAAGCCTATGTATGTTTGAATTGTGATAGGTTGCTCCAAAAGATGTTGTCTACACCAAATACCATGCCTGCATCAAGAGATGAAGCGAAGAAGATGCTAACAATGGTGGGTATGTATTATGATACCATCCATGCTTGCCGTAATAATTGTATTCTCTTTCATCATGAGCATGGAGATTTGGCTAGTTGTCCAGAGTGTGGGGAACAATGATATAGAGATGACTTGTAGGGTGAGCAGATTTCGGTAAAGGTCTTAAGACACTTTCCCATCATTGCTAGAATACAGCACATGTTCCGATGCAAATCCATAGCTCAGTTGATGTGACTTGGCATGCATCTCATCAGTCCACTGATGACACATTGAGGATTCCCACAAATTGTGCAGCTTGGAAGCACATAGACAATCAGTGGTCGAACTTTGCGTGAGGGAGCTATGCAATTTACATCTTGGGCTCGCCATGGATGGCGTGAACCCTTTTGGGTTACGCTCGACATCTTAGTCGACATATCCCATAGTCTTGGTGAATTACAATATCCCACCATGGCTAACAAATATATAAGGGACACCTCATGCTTGCATTGCTTGTGCTAGGGAAGTACAAGGCCAAAAATATGGACGTGTAGATGGCACCTTTGATAGAGGAGTTATAGATCTTATGGAGAGGAGTGCGGGGGGTCTTTGATATTTCCAAAGCTCCTAGACATACCAATGACATTTTTGTAAGGGGAATCTTAATGTGGACCATGCATGACTACCCAGGATATGGAGAGTATGCAGGTACGTGGTTGTGTCTTTACATGTATAATATAGGATTATGCTTTTATGACTCTCTTCACATGCATGTCTTATACTAACACATTCATGCACACGTGCAGGACTTATTACAAGTGGGTACCATGCTTGTCTTGTTTGTGGATCGGGTTTGAAACCACTTGCATGATACTCCAAACATATGAGGAAAAATGTTTATGAAGGTCATGCTCGATACCTTCCACTAGACCATCTTGCGCATGGAGGTCAGCTTGATACACTATGACCATATTTGAAGGCAAGTGACTGCATTCAGGCTTAGAGGGTGAATGGAGAGGAGCCTCCTTGTGGTTTGAAGAGGCTATCCATCTTTCATGAGCTTCCTTATTGGGGTCAGTTACAAATCAATCATCTCTTGGATCCCATGCATATCTTCAAGAATGTGGGGGCTACTATTTGGGCACACTTGGTTGGTTCCAAAGACTTGAGAGGAGTATGAGAAGACTTGTGCACTATGAATAGGATGTCTCGTTTGTGGCCCCAAGTGCGTGCTCGTAAAGTTGTCCTCCCGAAAGCAACATGGATCCTCTCTAAGAGAGAGGAGGCATCAGTCAAGGCAGACTTGCCTCTTTTCGAACACTGACAGCATACACGCATTGCTTGGAAGGAGAATTTTCAAAGGACAATAAGCTTAGTGGGCTCAAGTCCCATGACTGGCACAAGGTCTTACAAGTATTCTAAGCTGTAGGATTAGTGTACCGATAATCATGATGCGTTAGTGTTGTTATGATTATGTTAAATTATTGACATGACTTCTTTGTTGCTTGGATAGCTCATCCTCCCAATTACAGTGAAAGGGTGCTTACAAGAAGATGTTAGAAATGCTATATTCAAGATCAATGGTATTGTGAGGTATGCTTACTATCAAATCGCATTGATTGCATTTTCTTCAATTTAAGTTGAATAATATGTAGGCTGATTATGAATATATCTTACATGAGCATGTGAAATAGGTGGATATCTCAAAAAGAGATCTTCATATCAAGCATCGAGAAGGCTAGGGTGGACTCCATCGAAGCCATATACTTGCTTGAGAAGCACTTTCCCTCGAGCATTATGACAACTCAAGTGCACTTACTTGTGCACATAGTTGATGAGATGGCCATTGTTGGTACCGTTCATAGTCGGTGGATGTTTTTTCTCGAGCGGTTTATGAAAAATTTGAAGGGATTTGTAAGGAAAAGATCAAGACTAGAAGCAATCATGGCAGAATGTAAATATATAAATATAAGTGTATATTTATATATAAATAAATAAAACTATATATATATATAAATCTCTCTCTCTCTCTCTCTCTCTCTTTCTCTCTCTCTCTCTCACACACACACACAGAGCAAACTCTCTCTCTCTCTCCTCTTCTCTCTCTCTCTCTCTCTCCCCCCCCCCTCTATCTACTCCCTCGGATGGCTTGTGCAAGAGTCATTAGTATATATCACGGAGTTTCTTGCATCCATGGATCCTGATATGCCGTACGCTTGGCATAACAAGGATGATGATCACATCATTGGTGAGGCTCCCTAAGGAAAAGGGATTGAAAGAAAGATGAGCGAAGAGCGAATGGAGAACTTCAATAAGTTTTGTATCCTGAATAGCAAGGAGATGCAGAAGTGGATTGAGAGATATGAAGCGGCTGAAGCAAAAAGAATAAATGCAAGGAGGAGATTTAGAGTAATGTACATGCGATTGCAGCCATATCCATGGGATCTCTCCCTTCTCCCCACTCACATGTCACTTGATTGGCTACAATTGGCTCTACATAAAGCCAAATGCAATGGAGAGACAATAAACGAGTGTGAGTGAGAGTTATCATCTGGATGTATGATGCATGTAAGTTTTTTACCTTTTGACGTAATTAAGTAATTATTTGTGGCAAAATACACTATAAAATAGATGCACCCTCATTGTTTTAACGATGCTCTTTTGCAGTATAAAAAGTACAATCCATTATGGTCATATGGATGACATTTTTGCGTGGAATGCATCGATTCAAAGAGAGTGACGTATGATTGTGGAGTCATGGCTAACTTCACACAAGATAGCCAAGCAAGTGCTTCAGATACCAATCTTCTCTCCTCATAGCTAGATTATTGTGGGACCATATGCAAAATCTATGAAATTTATTTCAGATGATTTAGTATTTTCATTCTTGATGTAAAATGGTTTAGAACTATTTACAACAGTCCCCATGCAATAGTGAGGAAATATAGTAGTAATTTCTTTGCAAGAGACTCCACCAAACTTTGGACTGATGAAAGTGATACTTTTTTTCTTCTCGAGCATTGTGAGAGCAGGTGCATACTAATGATTTTATTAATCGACGCTTTCATTTTTAAAGATCCATTGGTACATGTACTTAAGCATAATTTCATATATATAATTGATGGCATTTGGCACCCATCTTCAATATAGGTGGTTTTTCATCTGAATCATTCTGATCCAAGATGGAGGTACGTGCTCCAAGTTGCACCACGAAGTAACCAAATTTTTGAAGATAGAGATGTGGATATGGAGATGCCACTACCAATGTCGGATCCAATTGATCCAAATGGATCTAGCAAAGAAGATGAGGATCACAATATGAGCCAAGAGGAAGATGCACATAATGACATCGTACGAGAGGAAGATGGAGATCATGGAGGACGAAGATGATGATCATCAAGAATCACCCAACTTTATTGAAGAATATGATCAAGTCTTAGGTGAACATACGATGCCAGAGTACGATGATGATATAGGAGATCAACTCAGTATAGAGTTGGAGATAGACTTGTTTGGCGTGCTAGACTTGGCTCAAGGCATTGATGTAAATGCTCTTCATTGATCTTTTTCATATCAAACTTGGACACCACCACTAGTATAACCATTTCTTCAATCCTTATTAGTTTTCAACCAATCAAGATAAATTATATGGAGTGTGCCTCGAATAAGTGTGCGTAATTTTAGCACAATATTGGAGGCCTCTTAAAGCATGACAAATGTTCTCAATTAGCTCTATCCTTTGGTTGAGGGGAAGCTCACGTAGTGAACTTTTTAAATATTACATGGTTGCATGTATCTATATAATTAGGATGCATGATTCACATGCTACAACATATATAGCACTTGAAATTATTTAATGATCTCATTGAAAATGTTAATTCCATAACTGATCTTTATGCTCCTTATAAATCAATATTATAGCCATAAATTTATCATTTGTGACATCCATCTATGTTGAAGGGACAGAAAAATTTGCTTTGAGAAACTAGAATGTTGCAACCTTTGTCAATGACCCATGCATAAGATTTGATAACAACTAGGCGAGCTCTCTGACTATATTAAGACTCTTTGGAGGTGAAATTTGACCACTGGATTTTCCCCCCATGCATTTTCCTTAGCCATGTTGATAAACGTGTTTCACCATGGATTTAAACTACTGTATTAGGTTTGAGAATTTCTCCCTTGTGCTACTATCTAGGGATCCTAAATGCTTGATGCTTTAAGCATGGATCTTCTTGTCCCTGTTTATGCACCACTAGTTGCATTTGAATTCAAATGTGCATCTCGTCAACAAATATTTTGGATGGTTTGCAACTCAACTCTAGGATCATCCTCAATTTCTCAAGGTGCTCCATCCATAGGACAATTACCTTTTTTGTATGGGTGTGAATTAGAGTAGTTAAGGTTTTCATGTCTAGCATTCAAGCATTCTTTGAAGGGTGCACATAACCCTTCACTTGGGCCTCAAAAAGCTTGCCCAAGGTTGATGATCATTTAGACCCGCCCTGCCTCTACTTTATACTATGTGCCAAATAACTCAGTTTTGTTAGCTTAACCACCTGCCACTCCAAGACACTAACCCATTCTTGTGAAGCATCCAAGACATTGAACCATGATTGTGGAGTCTTCTTTTGTGCTTTAAGCTCCTTTACCTCCTCCAGGCTCCTATAACAACTGAGCCATCACATCCCTTTCTCTTCAAAATATCAGGTGAGGTATTGAGTGCACTATTACTGTAGCTCCTACCTTTAGATTAGCCAAAAACATAATAATAAGAGGACCAAGGAGCTACTTCTCCAAAAATTTTAGTAATAAATATACTATCCTCTTCATCTCCTTTTACATTTGAATTTTTGAACTAGCCCTTTTCTTACTTGATTTCCATCCTTATATAGTAGACTAAAATTATGCTTTGACAAGAAGGAGAATAGCATCCTACATGAATTACCCATGTAGTGACAGTTAACTTTGTTTGGGTTGGCTCCTCTAATATTCTTTTTTTAAATTCCTCTTACTCTGCCACCACTACAACACCCCCCTCTTTCTCTACCATCTACATGCCCTAAAGTTAACTACACTTGATGTCCCAAGGTGAACTTGTTGTGGGTGTGGTACAGCTGACCAAATGTCTTTTCTTGATGGTGTGTACTCTCTCTAGCCAAGAATAACACCATAAGTAATTGGCCCAGGCAAGAGTGAACACTCAACTTTGTCAACCTAGTGATATCTTTCGTTAAGCATACCAAGAACACTTGAATTGAGGTGATTGCCCTACTCCTTTATACCTTCAACATCCCACACCGTGGCTTGGGTAGAAACATTAATTGATTCAAATTAAGTTAAAAAGGGAGCTCATTTTGAGGCCTTTTAGCCTGAGAAAGAAAATAGCCCTCCACCAATCAAAGGAGGGCCAACGTAACGTTGAAAATTTTAGAAAATCAAAAACAAAAGAAATGCGGTCAAGTTTGCATTGAATGAGGATACTTGAGCTACTTTATTATATCTGATGTACGGTGCATAATTTGGTATTTCTCACATAATCCCTCAAAAGGCTTTTGAAACACAAAAAACGGGCCCTTGGAGGCCCAAAAAAGGGCAAAAAAGCCTGAAAAGCAGCCTGGGTCCAACCTGTCAAATCGCTTTCATTTGTACAGGTTGCTGTCCATGCCTTTTTGGCCTTTTTCAAGCCTTCGGGGGCCTGTTTTTTGCATTTCAAAAGCCTTTTTGGGGGTTTTGGCTAGCTTTGAATGCACCGGTTATGTCAGAAATACCAAATTCTGCACCGTACGTTAGTGGGGTTATGTCATATTTTATTGTTTTAGAGGAAATAAAAATGAAGAAATTGTGAATTTCTCTCAAGGTCCCAAAATCAGCTCCCTATTTTCCTTAATCAGTGTTCTAGAGCCTATTACCTCAAAAAAGAATAGGGAAATATTTTGGGCAACCTTATTCACATCCTCATGATTTTGTAGCATGGATTCTCCTACTACTCTCTCTCTCTCCAAAGAAAGGAATTAAAAGGCATCTAGAGTATGTACCTCGGTCCTTCTAGCTATTGGCAATGCTAAATTTTCACTGGTTAACTCCATTGAGGGTCTATGATAGCATGCATTGACCACCACATTGTTGTCTTGCAATTAATATTGTACAATATCACACAAGAACAAGTGTTTTTTGAGTCTCCTTCGATGGAATGTCCACTATCCCTATGAAGCAATTCTCAACCACCAACAAACTGCAAGCTTGTTGGGAGAGAAAGGGGAGAAAAGGTTGAAATGCACCATGATGACTAGTAAATAAACTACTAGAAGCAAGAAGGAGATAGAAGATAAGATTAGGGAAGATGGGTGGGATTTTAAGAAGCAAGAGCACTAGCTCACAACAACCCATATTCTTATAACAAACTAGGATAGCATCTTGCTTTTCATCTTGTGGCTCTGATCTATATCCCCATGGATATTTGTCATTTTTAATCTACCATTAGAAATATGGGGTGCCAATTAGCTATCATTTTGGTGGTTATGATCATATGCATTTGGGTCTTCCTACACCTTAAGGCTATTAATTGCTGCCACCAATCTACAATTAACTACAAGTTCATTCTATGAAACAAATACTAAGGCATCTAGCCATATTATAGATAGATTTGGTACCCATTGACTAGTTTAGTACCTGTTTAGTGGAGTTTCAATTTCCCTGGGTGCAAGGAGTGGAACCAGAATGGGATCATCTTTTAAAAATTCAAAACTTGACATGCCAATCTACCCACTTCTTACACCACCACTATACCATGACATTGAGACCACTCCATGTAAATTATATTTCTAGCATTGATGGAGTTATTGATTCCACAACAAATATGTTAGGTACAACAAATGTATAAATCTATGGCAATACTTGCATTTTTACAGCTCCATTTTTATGATACTCCAAAAGAAATCATAAACATATTGTGAAAAAATTCATTGTTAAGTAACCCAGCCCCAAAGGAATAGTGAAGACTAATATGAAGTTTGGAGAAATCAACATCCCCCTATGGGTCACAACTAGTAATCATTGTTAAGATGATATACTGCCAAGTACTCTGCATAGTAGAGGGCATCACCAAGAACGAGGCTCCACCTTTCTTATCTCAAACTCTACATTGTTGAATCCTCCAACAATCCAAGGGTCTACATCTAAGAGGCTTGCTATAAGTAGCCTCCTCTGCAAAGAGAGGGAATTGCCACCAACAAATAGGGGCATATATGTTAAAGGCCCAAATTCCATTCATAGGCCACACCCCCTTCTATAAGCTTTCCATGGATCAAACACATCTGGGGCTAGAGACTGGGCTACTAAAATGCAAACCCCTCGGCCTCTATCCACCATTAATGGGGACCACATCTTAGGTCCTCTCCTGAAGAGAAGCTGGAACCATCATCTAATGTCTCTAGCTAAGAACATGTGCTTCTAAATCAAAAGAATTCATGTTTTCTATCCCACCATAGGCCTCTATAAATCCTGACATAGTATCAATTGATATGGCTACTTCCTGTCCAATCATGAAGTCAGTGCACATTCCAACTCACCATGGTCCAATTCATTGGGAGCGGGGGTGTTGAAAAAGGCCTTCCTATGCATGGAAGCCTATGTACCAAATTTAGAATTCTATGATTTTCAAGGAGGCTTGGATGGTGAATCTTCCATGACTATGTGGTGGCAAGAAAAAGGCATGAGTGGCTCTATGCCTTACTTTAGTGCCCATTGCATAAAAATGGAGGTGTCCATGCCTAACTAGCACACTAGTTCCCTAGCCAATGTGTGACTTGCTTGAGTTGCTCCTCTAGTACCAAGCATGGTACAAGCTAGGGGGGGGGGTTTCCAAAGAAGGCATTCCTATGCATGGAAGCCCATGTACCCAAGGTATTGGCCCATGTCTATGTGGTGGCATGCCAAAGGTATGAGTGGATCTATGCTTACATTTAGTGCCCGTATCATTAAAAAGGAGGTGTCCATGCCTAATTGACTAGCACACCAGTTCAACAACCAATGTACTATTTGCTTGAGTTGCCTCTCTAATACTAACCATGTCACTATCTCGCTACTACAAGACCTTGCCTTGAGAGAATGCTGGCTAGAAAGTAGCCGTGTGTCCATGCCTAATTTTCAACTCCTTCCCCTACTAAACCAACCACTCATCCATTATTCCCTCATCATTAGATCAAAGAGTAAAGTGGTCCACTGCTCCTCCCCTTTGTAAGAAAGTTGAAGCCCTAGAAAGGATGGGATGGGATCTCAACTACATAGCAATTGAACCCCTTTCTAGGGTTGCAAGATCAAAATCAACACCTCTAAATCAATTGAGTGATCATTTTGAGCATCAAGATAGTTCTAGAGTCCCATTTGCAAAAGTCCTTGTGAGAGGGGTTGTTCTAGGTGGGGCTTTGGACAAGTCCAAGAGAATAGGGAAGACTCTTGCATTGTCTCAAGGACGGGGTCACTTTGAGCTTGCATGGAGCAAGGCTAAAATTGAGATGATAACTCCACAACTTGGGTTAAGGGCTTGAGTAAAGGTAGGTAGTGAGTGGCTAATGAGATGGGAGGAGAGAGATGATGAGAGGGGTAGGGAATGAAGAGGACTAGATGTCTTCTCAGGAAAGTTTCTACTAGCTCTCATCCACAATAGTAGCCCTTATCTATGTTATGATATACATAATACGCATGTTAGTTTGATCGCAACCTTGCTCCACCCTTTAGGCTAGAGCAAGGTAGGCAGTGAGTGGCTGATGAGGTGGGAGGGAAAGAGATGATGAGAGGGGTGGGGAATGAAGAGGATTGGATGTCTTCTCAGGAAAGTTGCTACTAGCTCGAACTCCACAATAGTAGCCCTTATCTACGTTATGATATACATAATACGCATGTTAGTTTGATCCCAACCTTTAGGATTGAGTTCATGATTTGATCAATGCTACACCCTCAAATCTTTCTACCAACTTTGCTCCCCACAATGGCCACCTCGGTATCTCTTGGGTTCCATGCCCTTGAATACAATAGAGATGTACTCAGCTCAAAAGCACTATGCGAGGAGAACGGGAACTATAATGACATCTACATATAATCTATGTCATGATATCTCACCCTTATCTCCTCCTATCTGGTTAACCTCTATAACTAACCCTCGGCCTTAATCCTCAATGTGCTATCTTCACAAACATTGTTTACAACAATGACCACCTCAATGTCCCCACTATTATCTACTCTTTACACAAGCACTTTACACAAGCAACACTCTATGTATGATGGAAACTGGGCTACCTTTGCTTCTTCAGCTACTTCTCCAAAAAATATGACAATTGTTTGCCTATGTGGTCATGTTTGGATATTCAAGGATAGTCTGTGTGCTTGGTTTTAGCAAGAGATGCATAGTTATTGGCTACATGACGTCCCTATATCCTAACTTTTATGCTTGGTCCCTTCTCCTTATAAGTTTATTTTTTGTGTACTCACCCATAAACTTAGACTTTCCTCACAAACATATGCGAGTCACAACAACGTGACTACCAGATCATAAATGAGCCATGCAAGTGACTCTTGTGATATTTAGCTACGTATCACATGGAAAATGGATGTTTTTATCGAAGGTATGTTTATATATTAATATAAAATCCTAGCAAAATTTTATTAAGCCAGTTTTTTTAGTTTCACAATATTGATAGAATATAGTAGACTTTTGTATATTTTCTATTGAATTTTGAAGGAAAATATGTAAATCCTAACAAAACTTCAAAAATTTTCACATAAAAGTTTCAAATCCTGGCGAATTTTTCAAAGATTTATTTTTATTAGGGCATAGAAACTTTTGACACCGATATAAAAGTTTTGCTTCTTAACAAAACTAACATTAAAAAATCATCCCTCACATGGAGACATCATCTTGCAACCTCCTCCTTTGTATGCAAGCCTTCGAGCCAGCTCACAATAACCTCCCTGTCTAGATGTATGAGATGGAAGCATGGGGACTAATGAGGATTGGACCATTTATGGATAGAATACATCTCTTCTGTGATATGCTATAAAAGGATAGCTTTAGTAGTTGAACTTCAAACATGAACCAATTGTAGGAAGCTTGTTGTGTTTGAAGAGCATCTCGTGGTGCTAAGTCTATAAGGGTTTACAAGAAGAGTCATGGGGTTTGCCCTTATAGTTTGGATAATTCCAAAAGATTATGCAAGAAGGCATACTAAAGCTAGCATACTCCCCTACTAGGATAGCAATTAGAATATTGGAAGCTTTGGTAGCTTTGATTATACAATGTATTTTTATGAAAGAAGAAATAAACTCATGAATTTAAAATAGATGTACAAAAAATATCCCCATCCATTAAACACAATAATATGGATATTGTAATGATAAAAAAGAGTATTGTTCAGGGTTACGAGCTCTACACCAGTTATGAATAGGTCCTTAAATGATGAGGGTTATCTTGCATCATTATATTGCATTTCTAAGAAGTATTTGATGTAAGAAACCCCTTCCTTAAATACTAGAAATTACATGGTCACATTACCATTGAGGACCCAAGTTTAGAAATGGTCTTAAACTCCCTATTGAGTGCCTCCTCTCTTTGTTGGGATGTTGAGATGGACAGGGATGAAAACCATGGTTGGGCATTGAAGCTTGCAGCAATTACAAGTTTAAAATAGGGTTCTATTTTTTGCATTATCTTGATTGACACAAGTGACGCATGCACACACACACACACATGTATATGTATATTAATACAATATTCTTTTGATAGCAAAAAGTACTTATAAACATTTGCTGAGAACTAGAGATATATTTGGCATCCTGAACCTAAATAATGATGTAGCCCCCGATATAATGCTATTTCTTGACTAATTTATAATGGAGAGGTCTTTTTCATTAAAGTTCCCTTTCAGGTATGCTGAGGTTATACTTGCACCATGATAATTCATTTGTCGATTTTCTCCAAAAGGTTTTGAATATTAAACTTCATGTACTTTTTGCTCAATAATTTTATCTTTCAAATTAGTGCATTATGATTTTGGAAGGTTTTGTAAAATGCCTTGTATAAATTTCTCTAGATTGCCAATGTCAAAATGATATTCAATATATTCATCAATTTACACATAATATACAATGTTGTAAATGTTGATAAAATAATCATTATAAATGTCAGCAACCATTGATGGAGGAGAGTACTCCACAATAAATTTGAATTAGATAACTCAAAATGCAAGGGGTTGTTGAACTTTTTATCAAGTTTCCAAAAGAGGGAAACTAGACAAGCAAGAAATATGTCTCTCTAGATAGCTCAGAATCTTGATCTATTAGCAAAACAAGCAAGAAGTTGTACAAGCCCTTTGTAGATGTTGAAAGCCCCTGTAAGCAAGCACGATTAATACCATTATCCCCACAATGTGTGATATAAATACATCTAAACATTGTTAGTGTGGTCATCACTTATTAGTTATTAGCCATGCGGAGGTAGATGGAGAGGTTCTTTTGGAAGAGGCCAGAGGAACAGAGATTGGAGAGGGTGTGACGATAATTGGAAGCAAGGGGGGAGACATGGTAATCAGAGAGGGAAGCAACGAGGAATTTGGGGAGGAAGAGGGAAGTGGAGGGGGGGTGGAAGGTGAGTAAGGAGTCGGTGACATCTTGGCTTGCAAGGCTGAGGAGGGGGAGGTCACTGCCAGGGTGGGAGGGGAGCCAAGAGGAGACATTGTAGACATTGCCATGGATGGAGTTCCAGAGGTCTTTAGGGGAGGAATGGGAGGCGAGCTTGGCTGAGGTTATGGAAGGGAGCTTATTCTTCACCATAGCCACTAAGCTCCGAGCTCTGTGTATCAACAAGATGATGAAGATGATGAACAAGATTATGAAGATGAACAAAAAGAAGATGATAGAGTTTTGAGCCGTCTCTTTCGTATAGTGAGGTTTTCCATCTGCAGCAACACCACTGCCTTCTGAATAGCACCGATTGCTTCCTGGAGAATGCTTGACTTTGGGAATGCTTGACACTACACTTGACACAGCTTGTACAAAGCTTCTAGAGCAATATTTGTTGCCTCTATGGACACCCTCAAGCTCTTCTTAATGATGGTAGGAACGGTCAATGCATGCGACAAAGCGGTAGCACAACCCTCCATAGATGATAGCAGCAGATTGAGAAGGACCAGTGCTCTCTCGCATACCACCCTATTGACCTCAGGACGTAGTTCTACTAGTATAGGAATTGCTTTTGCCTTGGTGCATCTCCTTAATAAAATAATTTGTCTTTGCCCAGGCCAAGACAGCACAATGTGTGCTCATCTAGGCTTCATTAAATTTTCAGAGCATCTCGACTCCATGATCGTTTGAGAAAAAATGCTGGCATGCCTGCCGACCACAAGGACACACTGTCCTCTCCTAACCACTTCTCGGGAAAATTTTCACACACATAACTACAATTGCAGTATTGGAGAAAGTCTGAGAATTCATAGCTAGAAATGTGTACAAACACATCAGCCACAGAGATGGAACTTCCACTTTTCAAGAAAAATTCATCATTGTGTTGCATAAGAGAAATCAAATTATTGGACCTGGATCCCCACCTCCCTTGAATTGTTTTCAACAACTGGTGAAAAGTGAAGCTATTCAAAGAAAAAGCAACCGGTGATGCATGGGCATCCTGCAAAGTCACATTCTGTCACGCCGCTTCGTAAATGATTATCTTCTATGATAGATGGCAGAGATGACAATCACACAGGCTTATGGAATTGAAACATAACATTGATTTTGCTAGCGGAGCATTCACATGACAATCAACCAAGGGGAAGACTTGAGTCTGAGTGTTCATCATTCTGATGCAAATAATTTCATTAAAATTCAATTTGTTGAGCGGTGTGACAGCACAGATTAGAAGAGAAAGTGATGAAATCATAGAAATTAGATGAAAATTCGATGAAGTAACAAGCGAATTGGGAAGCACTAAGGAGATGCACAGTCGAGATGTTGCACGGAAAAAGCAATGGAGATGCGGAGATGGAGGGTGGGAGCTTCATGCTTAGGCCTCAAGATCTTTAATCTTCCTCTCTCTATTGTTTTTTGCAGAGCTAGTTTCAATGAGCCACAAGCTAAAGCCTTATCGATTGTTGTTTATGAAGAACTCACTTTTCAGGTGATCTCTGCTATCTTGTTTGAGGCACCCATTTGCAATGAGAACTTTGGCTTTTGGCATGAGCCATGATCTTGTAGAAAAGATTAAACAAAAGAGAAAGTAGATACGTAGAGAAAAACAAGGCCCTTTCCTCCTCTTGTAAATTTCAAGGGGCATGGGACACTTACATAGTTTGGAGTGTTCCACATGTACATCAAACCATGGAACATAGTGGAGACTCGAGAGCTCTAGATTAGTCCATATCAGAATTGGTGATTTTGATTGAGAGACATATATGTTTATGACCTTGCCTCAGAAATGTCGTTTACATTCCAACACTACATGTAGCAATTTATATATATAATTTTGATAAAAGCTAGACTAATGATTTGTTGTTCAATAATATCGTATTTTAATGCTATTACAATTTCAAACGTGTTTTTTGCATCTTTACAAAAACTGAAGCAGACATACATACTTGGTGTATACATGAATTTGGATGTTCGACTTGGAATACAAACACGCCCATTGAGATTTAGGTAATGTGTCAGTCTCTTATATATTCACAATACTCAATCTTGGCGCTAATATTCTCTATGATTCTAATCTCGACGCACAGGTAAGCGCTCGTTCCCTCGGATTATAACTCTTTGGGGAAGGAAGCACGCTACCTCCCCGCCCACACTATGTGTGGTTATATAAAGTATATTATATATATGTATATATATGTTTTGAATCCACCTTGTTTGTTCACTTTTGCTTTTGCATATTCTAAATTCTTATCTGTTTCTGTGTGGTGGTACTTGCAAGAAGGGAATGCTTAAACACACACGACATCTGCTCAAACCTACTATTGCCTGCTTAGTTTATAGTAAGGTATTTTTTGACTTTCAAAAATTATAGAAATCGTATTCTTCGGTTTTCTTCCATCTCCTTTAGTCACGTGTAACGAATATGAGCCCCTAGATTGATTTTAGCCCTTACAAATATGAGCCCTTAGATTGATATTGATGATTAATATCAATCATGAAGGTTTTATTTAAGTAGCGTAAAAACTCGTGGGTAAAAGCATATCTTTGCTTCTTAAACTCAAAAAAGCAAAAAGCATACAATTCTTATAATCTAAGCTTATTTTTTTCATTTCAATTTAAAACATTGTTAATTTAAATAGACTTATTATAAATTTAAAACATTGTTAATTTAAATAGACTTATTATAAATTCATTCCGCCTTTCCTCTTAGGTGGCCTACCCACCCTAGTTTTCTTAGCTTTCTTAGCTGAAAGGTTGGCTCCAAAATTCGAAGATGCAGCATGGAAGCATGTGCCCGGTTGCACCTCCCAATGCATGCAGCCTCCCGGGCAAGTCCAACCCCAATTCATGCGACGTTGCACCGACCTTTGGCCAAGAGATTTCCGCGTGCGTTCCTTGGTTTGATTCCCCGACACCAGGAAAATGAGAAGCAGCATGGAAGCTGTCCTCTTGAGGCTATAAAGTGTGGGGTAAAGCCTCTTCTTTCAACCTACAAGCCTCAACTTCTCATCCATAGCAACCTTGCTCACACATTCTCGGTGACTGCTCATCAATCGACCGTTACGTGCAATTCCAACGAATCACTTGCAACTGTCTCCGTCGCTGGGAGAAATGGAGGTAACTTCAACTTCCCACTCAATTACATCGATGCTGTCCTTCTAGCTTGTCGGTTCAATCATTCCGTCGAAGTTCCCACTCTTGGTTTTGGCAAGAACAATGTATGTTGTTCTGAAAGTGAAGTAAAGGCATACAGATTGTGGAGCTTCTTGTGCGTATGGACTGTAAAGGGTGTGAACGGACCATTCGCAAAGCACTCTCTAAACTACAAGGTATAGATTAAACTCCTTCGTTGTTACTGCGCTATTAGTGTCGACTCGGAAATTCACCCTGCTCATGCACTGTCGATTTGCGCAGGTGTGGAAACAGTAGACGTTGATTTAGAGCAAATGAAGGTGACAGTAACCGGGTTCGTCGACCGGATGAAAGTGTTACGCTTAGTAAGGAACACGGGGAAGGGAGCGGAGTTCTGGAATCCGTCGTGCCAGACGGATTATCACATGTATGCAACAACTTCGCGTGCATTCTTGAGAACTTACAATTATGAGAAGCATGGATATAATCTTCCAGTGGAATCTTACACAGAGGAGTCTACTGACGAGGAGGCGGAAGAATCTGGTCTAAGTCCAACTCTTTTCAGTGACGAAAATCCAAACGCATGCGTTGTCATGTGATGGACGTGTTGGGCGACAGTACATTCTGGTCTGCACTACGGCCAAGTTGTAACTTTATGTTTGTACAGACATTCAAAAAATGTTTAATAGCCAAATTCCTTTTTACAATTAAAACTTTCGATATTCCATCAAGTTTGTTAGCTCTAGCTACTACAAAGTTTCTAAAGTTTCTATTTTAGAGGCCTAAAGCGGATCAACTAGAGTTATACTCCCCCACTTGGGTTTGTCAAGGCCGCAAATTTGTACATTTCTCCTTGTACATTTCTCCTTGAGAGATCAAGTTCACGAAAATTTCCTTTAGTTGATGAGATGTGGGGTTATACTCCCCCACTTGGGTTTGTCAAGGCCGTAAATTTGTACATGTCTCCTTGAGAGATCAAGCTCAAGAAAATTTCCTTTAGATGACGAGTTTCAGCTTACCTTTATAAGGAGTAGTGTTATTGTTAGGAGTGGTGTTATTGTCACATGGCCCCTAGCTTGTTCAAAATGTTTTCAAAGAATTACTACAAACACATAAGTAATGTTATAAATTGCATTGCCTCTCTCTCTCTCTCTCTCTCTCTCTCTCTCTCTCTCTCTCTCTCTCTCTCTCTCTCTCTCCTCACATTTTGTTTAAAAGAGATAAAGTTTCGAAATAATAGGGGAGCCTTGAGAGGCTCTTGAGGAAGGTTCATACTTAAGTAGCAATAGCATTACACCATAATGAATGTAGCCTCCAAGGAAAACCACAAATTACTAACCTCATCATTGATTGTGACCCGTCATTGACTTCGTGACTTGGGAGCCTATAAATGTATATTGTGCTTAAAGCTCCATTGAACATTCTTGCTTAACGTTGTGATTTCACTAAAGCCCTTTTAGAGATTTTACCTTGGGGATATGGTCCCTTAGAAAAATCCATTAAAACCTTGGTTATTGCAAGGCTCTTAATAGCCTAGCTTGGCTCATATCCTAGTGTACAAACCTCAAGCTCAGACTCATGTAGCTTCCCTCATTAGATGAGAACACTATAGTTATACTAATGTGGCATGCTAGGCCTCTCTTGTGAAATCTCTTCATAAATAAATAGCATAGTCCATAACTCTAAGCTCTATGGGTCACCTATGTTTGAGATGCCTCACCTGTAATACAACATCCACCATTAATGTCTTCAATAGTTCATTCATGTCAATATGTTGTCATGCCTTTCAATGTCCCTACTATAGCATGATGCCTTAGTACTTGTCCAATAGCTGGAACTCTATAATAGCTACCCTTGTGCACTAGTAGGGTCTTAAGCCTTGTGACATTACTATCTCGATCATATTGGTCTCATCCTCACTACCATATCCCCTTCTACACGTACCCTTTCAAAGAAGGCTTGCCACATCACCATGTATATGTGATGGACACGTGGTAGGATAGATCAGGTAGTAAAGTATTGGCCCTCACATTAGGCCAACACACAAGCAAGTATGGGTGGCACTTGTGGGTGGTGATTGGGTGAGCAACAACGGATGGTGAATTTGTTAACTTATGAGTGGCGAGCATAAGCATCAAGAAGCGGTGACCTCGCATTTAAAGCAGAGGTTACCAGAAACTAAGGGCGATAGACCAATGGCAGAGCAGTGGTCCGACTAGCCAAAAACTGTGGCAACTATAGAAGGCCATTCTGCAGTAGAATTAGAAAAGTGTTGTAATAGGAAGTAGGGAGCAGAGAGTGACATTGTGTGTTTCAGGCTGTCCCTCTTACCTGGCTTGCTAGGTTAGAAAGTTTGCTATGCTAAGTGTGCACTGCAAGCCAAGATGGCTTGGTTGTAACATTTCGTTAATATACAAGTGTGGTTTCACTTCCATTTGTCTATGTTGTATGCTCACTCTGGTGCTATACTTTCTAACTGTTAAGAACTCGCTTCCCCATCATTGCAGGATTTTCCTTCAATAGTAAGCCCAACCTCTAAGTTATCTTATTGACATCTTTTTTGTCACCCTAAGCACACATAATTAGCACTTAAGGATTGCAAGAGCGAGCATGTTTACCCGAGCACTGCACAGAGTTGGGGTCTATTCACAAGTGCAAGGTTGGGATCTATTCGTGAGCACTGAGCACCTGCACTGAGTTAACCCATCAGGAATCAGAAAACTAGAGCATCAAACTTCAGGATCCTACTGGGGAATAGTCATTTGAATTTGCAAGCTGGCATGTTTTTAGTTAGGAAAATTAAGAGGATTGGGTTAGTAAGCCTAGAATTGAGTGGTCATTCAAAGGTTCATATTGACCAATGAGACGAGTTGAATTAGTTGCCATATATTGTGAACTATTTAACTACAAATGAGTGGTGTAGTTTGGTGTAGCGTTTGAAGAGCAGAGTGTGAAATACATAAAGTATTCAGACATGTGATCAACTACTCTCTAACTTATCCAATGGTTGATACACACTTGGAGAGATGACAAAGATACCTGGCTAGGCACAAATAGTTCCTAAGCCAAAGGAATTGGCTACATCCTACCATGAGTACTTGTGCCATCTCAAAACTAGAGTTCAATGCCCGAAAGAGACTAGAAGAAGCATCAACTGTCCAATAGGAGCATAGAGCATGAGGAGAGAGACTCAAGCGCACTGGCCACCCTAGGGATGGAGCTTGATTATTATGCAAAGCCAGAAGGGTGAAACATTGGTAATGGGTGAGATGTTCTAGAAGTCTGGAAGATGAAGTTTTACCATGGCAAATGGAGTTTGAGCATTCTTCTACAGAGAGTTTGGACTTTGAAAGGTTGGCCATTTTCTCTCTTGATTATCCAAACGAGCATGAGGATTACACCAATGAAGAAAGAGAAAGACTTCTTTGATACCTAACTCTCATTCTAGAAGAATCTCATCGAGAAGGGCATGATTGAAGGAGACCAGCCACCATACATGGCCAAAGAATCAACAGACGAGATGAACAATGTGTTTCTAATGGAGAAAGATGCCACCAAGTAACTGAAGGGATGAACATGGATCAAGTAAGGAAATTTGGTCAAGTACCCATAACCATGAACAGAAGCCTCATTTGGCCTATTTGTATAAATAAACCTTCACCTTTAAGGCTTGAAAATCTTCATATGGATCAATTGCATGTTTTTGAGAGTGAACTCATACACATGAAAGCGGGTATGACAGGTGGAGATCTAGAGATCCTGCTCTTTGAGTGGACAATCTGTTTACCTCCGGTATGGAGCAAATCGAGTGGAAGTACCCGTGGAATAGACAGAGAAATCCACCAAGACTAGCTCAAAGATTAAGGTGAATTTTCATAATTTTAAGAGTACAAATGACAAAGAACCATATAGTCATCTTCAAAGTTTCTTGTGGGTTTGTCATATAATGGTGCCACAATAGATGAAGAATACATGGGTTATAACTTATTTTCCATGTACTTAATAAAAAAATGCACAGAGGTGGTTCAGCCAATTCCAATTGTGTATTGATCTCATTTGTGTGCTATGTCAAAATCATTCCTATGATGGTCTAAACAAGAAATGAGTGAGGAAGATGTTCAAACAAAGCTAAGCAAGCAGATTAATGTTTGCTTGGGTGTAGCCAATTTTGTGATGTTTAGGGCATTTTTTGCATATGGATATCTTGGCTAACACATAACTCATACAATTCAACAAACTTTGTCTTCAAGTTGTGGTTCACATTCCAATATTGAAAATGAGACCAAAAAAATATGGAATAAAGCTATGGAACGAGACCATTAAAGCATTACAAGTGCTATGTTGCATGTGAAGCATGCATCCTGAAAGTATATGATATAACACTTGATTTAAAAACATCAAAATTCTATTCTACACATACATGCAACCAAGTAATCATTCAAAAGTACACTACATGAGATTCTCCTCAAGCAAATAATACACCTAATTCCAAATCTTAGATGTGGTTTAAGGGGCCTCCAATGTTGTGCTAAATTATGCAAACCCATTCGAGGGCATGCTCCATAACATTTTTATGTTTTGTTGAAAATAAAATCCAATTGGAAAAATGGAAGGAAGGATTTAAAAATGTACAATTTGTGCATGTGCAAAGATCTTTTAATAAATCCAACACTATTTACAACTTGTATCAATTTTTTTTTCATGCAATCCCTTGCTATATGTCCCATAAGCATGTCAAAGGTCATTGTATTTCATAGTATATAGCATCAGACCCAATAGCGTGTCCTTATATAGCATCAAACCTAATAGCGTGTCCTTTGGCCTATTTGTATTTTGAAGCAATTTGGGTCACATTGCAATTGCTTGAGGGAAGCCGTATATCAATTTTGCTGACATGTATCGTCGGATGGAGGAGATCATGGAAGATTTAAAAATTATGCACTTTTAAAAATTTTCACCTCCTGCTCTATAAATCTTCAAACATTAACCTCCTACTACCCTGCAACCTGCCCCGTGCAAAGTCAGCTTGACGTGATCTCATTCTTTTGGTTTGGCATTATCTTTTTAACTCAAGTAAGTCATCTTCTATTCTTTGCTTGCCTCACAAGATAGCTAGTCTTTGTTCTGTGGTAGTTCACTAATTATGTCCATGGCATCAATGGCAAGATGCAGCTCATCATTTCTTGCAAGAGAATTAGACAAAGGCTACGAGATAGGAAAGCTAAAAATCTTGGTCAATGCACAAGAAACAAATTGCGAGGCGAGGAAAGAAATGGCATGGTATCGACTCGGCAATGGAGGACACTTTTGCAATGTTTGTGGAGGGAGAAACAATAAGAAGAAAGAATACTCCTAGCAAACGAGTAGTAGGAAGCAATTATAGATGCACATATTTTCTCATTGTGATCAAAGTGAAGGACACGAGCTGTGGTCTCAATTTTGGTGGGAGCATTTGAGGCAGCAACATCAGGCCATTCAGGTGAATACCATTCTCAAGTCTTCACAAGCTTTAGCATGAACCCTAAAATTTATAGAGTGATAAGAGATGCCCACCCATGAGACAATGCTCTCTAACCTAAAAAGTGGCCTACAGAAAGTGAAAGGGGTGCACAGCTTAGATCACCTAGCTACAAAGAGGGCAACATTAGCTATGTGGCTATCCTCTGAAACAAAGGAGAAATGGCTTGGGCGCACAATGTCAAAGATGTTGTCAATTAGAAGGACCAACATAGCTCCAGTGGTTAGACATAGAGTAGAAGCAATGCAGGATCATCCCGATTTGAGAAGTATGTGGCTTCAACAAAATGCAAGAATGGGAGAGACAACCTAAGTGTGGAAGTTTCTAATCGAGGAACAACATTCTAGCATGAGTATACGAGAGTTTCTCCAAATAAGAATGACATCTACAAAAAGTGGATGGGATGCAAGTAGTGGGACAAGCACATCATACACATTAGGGGAGAATTGGGGTCTCAAAAGGGCCTCATAAGAAGGCCTAACCAACCCAACCTAGGTGGCTTAAGCCCACATTTGAGCCCACCTCTCCCCCCATCAATGAGGGGAGGGGGACACTTTTTGAAATTTGAATTTCAAATTTCAAATCTCCCTCCCTCCCTCTCCCTTCCCCTCCCTCCTCTCTCTCCACCTCCCTCCCTCCTCCTCCCTCTCCCTCTCCCTCTACCTCTCCCTCTCCCTCCCTCCTCTCCCCTCCTCCGTCTTGCTCCTCCTCATCCCTCTCCCCTCCTCCTCCTCCTTCTGGCTCCTCCCCCTCCTTCCTCTCCCCTCCGTCTCTAATCGCCCTACTCCCTCTCCTCTTCTCCTCCCTCCTACAGCATCTCTCCCCTCCTCCTCCCTCCTGTAGCATCTGTGGGGGTTAAAGGTCACTGTGCCTTTACCCCATTTATGTACAATACTCAAACACATATATAAATGAATGAAAAAGAAGATTAGGGTGTTCTGCACCCACCAAAACTTGTGTGGCTCTCTGTTTCTCTCTCTCCCTCTTCCGTTCTTGCTTCCATTCAGAGCACTCTCAACTGGTATCAGAGCTCGGGTGATCTTGTTGAGTGTGCGTGAATGCTTGAAGCTCAGCAGCACTGTGGGAGGAAGGAGAAGCTCTGTGGAAAGCTTTGTGGGTGACTTTACTTGCATCCGAGTGTGTAGAGACTTGGAGAAACCTTTGGAAAAGTCACTTTGGTTTTGCGAAGTGGTTTTGAGAGCCTATTAAGTGTTTTCAAAGGAAAAGTCATTTTTTGAGCTTTTCCCTATTCCGTTCGATGATGACAGAGACTCTGTATTGACTTGTAGAGGCAACTATTGCTTGCTTTTGGTATCCACTTCACTTCAGGAGCTTGGAAACACCTTCATTCTTGAATCTGGGATCATTTCATTGGATTTCTGACTCACTGTGTCAGTTTCTGCATTTTTCTGCTCGGGTGTTGGAACTCAAGTTTGGAGCAACCATTTGTAGATCTATCAGTTTCGGTGGACTCAGGAGGTCCTAAAACTTCTATGTTGCTCATTATTTACACTCCGGTGGAGTTTACAAATAGCTCTATTTCCAAAAACGTTTTTTAGTCCATGTGTTGGACCCAGTGATTGAGACCACGGTTTCCAAAACCATCTATCCCATTGCATTCCGGACGCCCAAAAACCCCTACCTATCAGTTCTTACACGATTCGGTGGAGGATTTTCAGAGTTATAGATCTTTGTGTATTCGATTTCATCTCTCTGTTATGCATTTTTCATTCTAAGGTTTTGAAACCTTAGATTTATGCCACATGGTAGTGGATAAGTGTTGACTCCCATTTCTCACTCATTGGTTGGGATTTTGGAGTTCCGACAGAAGAGAGATATTTGTAGATTTTCTTACCGAGTTCGATTATGCAATGGCACCCATGTTTTGAGGCATCTCAGGTTCTATTTTTAGTAGCGGTCATTACCGTGGGACTATGATTTCTTGAGCATACCTTATGCAGATCACTCTGGTTACAGTTTGAGCAGTGTGCGCTCATTTGTGGTGTGCATTGAGTTGCAGTGGATGATTTATAGGCCATTTAGATGCATTGCGATCCTTATTACATGCATTGATAGGCCCAAATTGCCTTGTGGAAATCTATTTTTATGGACACTTTGCACATGGATGCTATTTTATGCTGATGAGGGACAGCTTTGACACATTGTAGGTGATGCACTGATAGTGCTATGCTCTCTTGGATGAGATATTATTAATGCATATGCCAGTGGATGGTGTTTATGCTTGAGTCATTTGGCACTTATTGGCATTTTGGATTGCCCTTGTAGTTGGCATTTTCTTTTGGGCCAGATTTGCTCATATGGATGCATAGTATATGCACATGAGTCAGATGCTTTGAGACATGAGTTTTGGTGATATTTCACTCTATTGTGGCATAAACATTTGGGTGCACGTGGTATTTGGTGTGATTCTCTCTTGTAGGCACTAGCATTTGGGATTTTTGCTTCATTTGCATCATGGCATCCTCTTCCATGTCTGAAAAGGAGTTTTTTAGCATTAAGAAGTTTGATGGGACAAACTTTTCTTTGTGGAAAGAACAAATAAGGGATGTGCTTATTCAAAAGAAGCAGATTAAACCCTTGGCAGGGATTGAAGCTAAGCCTGCAAATATGTCTGAGGATGATTGGAATGAGTTGGATGCATTAGCAAAATCTACCATTAGTCTTCATCTTGCAGAGTCAGTTTATTTCACAGTAGTAAATGAGCAGACTACGGAAGATTTGTGGAAGAAATTGTGTGCCACTTATGAAAAGGAAATGCCTCTAATAAAGTTTACCTCGTGAAGAGGTTATTTGAGCTGCAAATGAAGGAAGGGGTCTCCATTGCTTCTCACTTGAATGAATTCAATATTATTTTCAGCCAGCTTCAGGCTCAGAAGATGAATTTTGATGCGGAGACTAAGGCAATATTTCTCTTATGTTCATTGCCATCCTCATGGGATACCTTCCGTACAGCTGTCAGTAACTCTGCACCTGGTGAAGTATTGAAATTTGATGATGTTGTGGGTAGCTTGTTGGCCGAGGAGATTAGACGGAAGTCTATGGACGGCAACAAGCAGGATGCAGCCTTAAATGTGCAAAGGGGCAGATCACAGTTCAGGGGGAAGTCCCAAGAAAGAGGGAAGTCTCGTAGCAAATCCAGGGCACAGAACATTGAGTGTTACCACTATGGCAAGAAGGGCCATATGAAAAAGGATTGCTAAAAGCCAAAAAGAGAGCAAAAGGATAAGAAAAAGAATGCAAATTAGGGTGCAAATCAAAAGGAAGAGTCTCCAAGGGAGGACAAAGGAAAAGTGAAGATCGAGGAGATCAATGCAGTCACACATGATAGTGACAATGACGTTCTCTTCATGTCTAGTTTTTCTACAGAGTTGCTTACCACTTCAGATGATGCATATTCCCAGCATTGGATTTTGGATTCTGGTGCTTCATTCCATGTTACTCCCCATAGGGAATGGTTCTCCACTTATGACAGTGGAAAGATAGGTTGTGTGCATCTTGGAAATGACTATGCATGTGACATAGTGGGAGTAGGTGACATAAAGTTTTCTTTTGCAAATGGGTCTGCATTTATTTTGAAACATGTGAGACATGTGCCTAAGTTGACCAAGAGTCTTATTTCATTGGTTCAACTAGATGATGTTGGTTTTCACACCACTTTTGGCTTTCAGAGTTGGAAAATTTAGAAGGGCTCTATGCTTTTGGCCAGGGGTGCCAAGTGTGGGACTTTATATCCCTTACATGTATCAGGGGTATTTGATCATGTTGTTGCAATAACCGAGCATCCAAGCACTTCTTTATGGCATTGCAGGTTAGGGCACATGAGCCAGAATGGAATGAAACTCTTATGCCGTTTGGGTTATGTACCGCATTTGAGTTTCTCTGATTTTGAATTTTGTGAGCACTGTCTCTACGGGAAGCAGACTAAATCAGGCCATAAAAGAAGGGGAAAGAAAGAGTTTAAAAAGTTTGATTTGGTGCATTCAGACGTATGTGGTCCCATGCCTACACGGTCATTAGGCAGGGCTAAATACTATGTGACATTCATTGATGATGCAACTAGGAAAGTGTGGGCTTATGCTATAGCTCAAAAGAGTGATGTGTTCAAGGTATTTCAGAAATGGCTGGCCTTGGTTGAGAATCAGTCAGGTAGAATGCTTAAATGCCTACGAACTGACAATGGTAGAGAGTATCTCTCTCATGACTTTCAGCATTTCTGTGATACACGTGGGATTAAGAGGGAGCTCACATCCCCTCATACTGTAGAGCAAAATCGAGTTGCAGAAAAGATGAACCATACCATTCAAGAAATGCATGCTTTCCAATGCAAGTCTTTCTGGTGGCTTTTGGGCTAAGGCAATGAAGACTGCAGTGCATGTGATCAATAGATCACCTAGTAAGAGTTTAAATGTTGGTATTCCTGAAGAGGCATGGAGTGGCAAGAAGCCCTCTTACTCTCATTTGCGTATATTTGGGTGTGAGGCATATGCACATGTGCCAAAAGAGCTTCAAAAGAAGCTAGATCCTAAGTCTAGGAAATGCATCTTTCTGGGTTATGGTGAAAGTGGAGAGATGGGCTATCATCTCTCGGATCCAAAAGCAAAGAAGATCATACGCAGCCATGATGTAGTCTTCAATGAGAAGAAGATGCATAAGGCACCCATGAGGGATGTGGAAATGAGGAGAATCACTTTCCAAGATGTAAATCCACCTGCATATGTTGATAGACAGCAAGCTGTCCATGCACCAAATGTGCAAGAAATGGTACCACCAAGTACTCCCATAGGTATACAATCAAGGGTAGATGATGGATCATCTATTGGTGGAAATGATGAGCCAAATGTGGCTGATATGCAGGTGGGATAGCAAGCTGAAATGCCCTTGAGAAGATCATCTAGAGTGTCTAGACCGCCTGATAGGTTTGTTCCAGGGGTAGACTATGTGATGCTTACTAATTGCGAGGAGCCTTCTTGCTACAGAGAGGCTATGATGCACGAGGATCAACGCAAGTGGGAGAATGCTATGCAATCAGACATGAGTTCACTTATGAAGAATAAGACTTGGGACTTGGTTTCTTTGCAACAATAAAGAAAGCATTGCCATGTAAATGGGTCTACAAAATGAAGGTCACAGCTGATGATGTGCCTAGGTACAAGGCCCGTTTAGTTGCTAAAGAGTTCAAGCAAGAGAAGGGTGTGGACTTTGATGAGATATTCTCTCCAGTTGTGAAGTGAAGGTGCAAGAATGGAATGGAAAGACATAATGAAAATGCTAGAGCAAAGCAAAGATAGCCAAAGTACTCACATGATGGAAAGCTTGATGTAGATGTTGACTCCTCCGATTTGACACAAGGAAGTACAACACTCTTATGGAGTGCACACACAAACTAAAGTACCTAGTGTATATGGGATAATTCCCAATATGACACGTGGCACTCACACAAATACTAGTTCCTAGTACACACTAGAACACTCAACTTGACTTCATGTTCTAACACCCCCCCATGAAGGAAAGGTGAGTGATAGCATGAGTCCATAAAAAAATGTAGTTCCTTGATATTCCCAACAAATCCCCCCTCAAGGAAATGCCTCATACTGACATAGGCTCATGGTCTCTCATGCCAGGGTCTCTGGTCAAGGATAAATCCACGGCTCTAGTCTCTCATGCAAGTTGGACATCCTTGGGTAGGTACATAATATGGGATATACCAGGATAAACACACAAAACATAATAGATACCTCTAAGAGGTCAAACAGATTAAGACAAGATACCTTTGCATACTCATAGCGGTTGCAACAGGTTTACAAAATCCTTTTTGGAAACATGATCCAGGCAAGGAACCTTAGAAACAAAAATCTTTATCATCTACCATATATGCTTTTTCATCACTTGTGTCCTCCACCATATTTGCTGAATTTTTCTTTGAGAAACAGTTACTTTCAGAGTGGCCATTCTTGCCACAAATCCCACATGGCTTGATGCGAAAGCAATCTTTCTCATCATGATTGTTTTTGCCACAATGTTTACAAGCTTTAAAATTCATCCTTTTGAACTTGGTTGCCAAAGCTAGTTCTCCCTCATCCTTCTGTTTCTCTTTCTTCCTTTCCTCTTCCTACAATGCACTTATGATTCCTTCAAATGAAGGATTAGGACCATATTTTAGTGTGGTTACCAGGTTGTCGTATTCTTTTGGCATGCTTTTGAGAAGCACTGCCATAGAATCATCTTCTGTCACCGGTGAATCAACCGAAGCCAACTAGTTCATGAGACTTCTCATTTTGTTGATGTGAGCATCAAGAGGTGCTCCAGATGTCAGCTCTAACTCAAAGAACTCAATCTTGAGTGATAGCTTAGAATGCTTGCTACTTGCACCAAATAAGTGGTCAAGCACAGCCCAAGCTTCAGCAGGATCTTCAAGATTGGCAATGTGATGCAGATAATTGTCTCCAAGACCCAATGCAATGATTGCAAATGCTTGCTTGAGACGTTGATGTTCCTTTTCCCTCTCTTTTGATGAAGAAGTTCCCTTGACCAGATTCCACAGATTGTACTTCATCAAGTGGAACTTGATCTTCATTTGCCAGGTGTGGAATCCTTGGCCATTGAACTTGTCAATGGCAATGTGAATATTCATGGGAAGATGTAGGAGAATGGGGCACACTTTTTCTCAGAATTCAGCAACAGTTGGTGTGTTGAATTGGAAACAAATGATGGGGCAGAACTGCAGCAACAAATGATGGCGATGAAGAATGAAGTAACCGCTAGACAGTTGCTGAAGGATGGGATAGAACTTGGCGTAGATTTTGAGCAGCATCAGGGACAAATAGGAGCGACATGATGTAGAGGCGGGCAGTAGCAGGGTAGTGGCAGCCTGATGTAGAGGCGGGCAGCAGTAAGAGAATGGCGAGGTAAGAGGTGGCGGGCAGCAGCAAGAGAATGGCGAGGTGGCGGGCAGCAACAAGAGGTGGCGGGCAGCAAACACGAGGGGAGCGGCCAGATTTGGAGGAGAAGATGGCAAATGAAGAGGGAAATCGTATGTTGATGAAGACCACAGGGAAGCTCCAGCTCCACATGAAGGGGTACGGGAAGGGAAGCCTTCCAAGGAGAGAGAGAGAGAAGCTTCTCTTTCTGGCCTCTCTCAACTCAATTCCTTGGAAGGCAAGGAGGAAGGGGAGCTGGCTCTGATACCACATGAAGGTGCAAGAATGGAATGGAAAGACATAATGAAAATGCTAGAGCAAAGCAAAGATAACCAAAGTACTCACATGATGGAAAGCTTGATGTAGATGTTGACTCCTCTGATTTGACACAAGGAAGTACAACACTCTTATAGAGTGCACACACAAACTAAAGTACCTAGTGTATATGGGATAATTCCCAATATGACACGTTGCACTCTCACACAAATACTAGTTCCTAGTACACACTAGAACACTCAACTTGACTTCATGTTCTAACATGAAGATGACCACACTTAGATGCATGCTTGGACTAGTGGCATCAGAGGATATGGAGCTTATGTAGATGGATGTCAAGACAGCTTTCTTGCATGGGGATTTGCATGAGGAAATTGACATGGTGCAGCCGGAAGGCTTTGAAGAAAAGGGCAAATGTAAGCTGAAGAAGAGTCTCTATGGTCTTAAGCAAGCGCCTAGAGAATGGTATCAGAAGTTTGATGCTTTCATTCGGTCCCAAGGTTTTAGAAGGAGTGAAATTGATCACTGCCTCTACACTAAAAGGGCTAAGGATAATAGCCTGATAATCTTGGCACTATATGTGGATGATATGCTATTGGCTAGCAAGAATACTTATGAGCTAGATGCATTAAAGGCCAAGTTGCATGAGGCCTTTGATATGAAGGATTTGGGACTTGTAGGTCATATTCTTGGTATGTGCATCGGAGTAGGAAACTCCTTTGGCGTTCACAAAAAGAGTATGTTACAAAAGTATTGCAGCATTTCAATATGGAGGGGGGGAAGGCACTGAGTACTCCATTGCCTCCATATGTGAAACTGAGTTATACAGATAGTCTCAAATCAGATGAGGAAAGGGCCATGATGGCCAAGGTTCCTTATGCATCAGCAGTTGGGAGTCTTATGTATGCTATGATAGCTACTAGACCAGACATTGCATTTGCAGTGGGAGTTGTTAGCCGGTATATGGCTAATCCAGGAAAGAGGCATTGGGAGGCAGTTAAGTGCATCATGAGGTACATGAAGGGTACCAAGGAGATGTGCATCTACTTTGGTAGAGGAGACATGCGTGTACTTGGGTACACAAATTCAGACTATGCAGGGCATGTGAATAGTAGGAGATCCACTTTTGGTTATGTGTTCATCTTTGCAGATGGTGCAGTGTCGTGGATGTCTCACACACAGAAGTGCATTGCTTTGTCTACCACAGAGGCTGAGTATGTGTTGCAGCCACAGAGGGTTGCAAGGAGGCTATATGGCTTGATCGGCTAGTGGGAGATTTGGGGATTCATACAAGTGTACCAACATTGCATAGTGATTCCATGAGTGCTATTCAGCTAGCACGGAATCCGGTCTTTCATGCAAAGACCAAACACATTGAGGTCAGGTACCATTTCATCAGGGAGGTACTTGAGGACAAGCGCATAGAGCTTGTCAAGGTTCATACAGATGATAACCCTGTAGATATGCTGACGAAGAGTCTACCTAGTCATTAGTTTGAGTATTATCGTGTATTGATGGGCATTGGATAGTATGCTCACTGGTTGTTCTCCCTTAAAGGCACATTGTCCTTTAAGTGGGAGGTTGTGGGGGTTAAAGGTCACTGTGCCTTTACCCCGGTTATGTACAATACTCAAACACATATAAATGAATAAAAAAGAAGATTAGGGTGTTCTACATGCACCAAAACTTGTGTGGCTCTCTGTTTCTCTATCTCCCTCTTCCGTTCTTGCTTCCGTTGAGAGCACTCTCAGCATCTCTCCCCTCCTCTTTTGTTCTACAGCAGTTCCTTCCCTCCCTTCTACAACAGTTGCCCTACTCTCCTCCTCCTCTTCCTCTTGCCCTGACTTTCTTCTCCTCCTCCCTCTTCCTTGCTACTCTCTCCCTCTCACTGCTCCATCTTTGCCAGCTCTCCCCTACATTTTAGCCTGCATCACTGATACCTCTCCTTGAGTACTCATGGCACCATTCAAGGACATATCCAACAAGTACCATGTGAACTTACAACAACTAGAGGCTGAATATGCAAGCACACACCATTTGGGATTTAGTGGAACTCCTCAAAGTGTGCTCCATAGTCTTCGATTGCAAGGGAAGAAGCATCTTGACCTTTGGGTGGATGGAAACTTGTATCCTTGAGACCCTACCACCCAAAATAGTCCTCCTTTTCATACAGTGGATGATGTTTTTTGGTTTGTTGGCAACGGACATGTTGGATTGCTCGGTTATTGCAATTGATCGAACCATTCTAAGACATTGCCTATGCAAGCAAGTGAGGTGCAGAGAGCCCAAGTAGAAGAACTAGCACATTTGGGAAATATTACTATTGTGGCAATGCAGAGTAGAATGCAAGATCTCCAATTGCAAAACAAGGAACTTAGTAAAGCACGTGCACTAGACTTGGAGCGATAGGAATTGGAAGAATCAATCCATAAGCTCACTAAAAGAAAACAAGATTTGGAAAGGTCTATCTATGGCCAAGCTCAACGTGCTATGGAGAAGGAATGAGAGAAGTCGATAGAATGAGTACAAAAGTTGAAGGGAACACCTTTGATAGTGAAGGAGAGGAAAAGAAAATTGCAATCTATGGATGCATTGTAAACCAATAGTGGTGTCTAAAAGAGGAGAGTATGTGCTACAAGGTTAGCTCTCCAAGTTTTTAATGAAATTTCTTACTCAAAATATTTGTGGTGTTGCATTTTTTTCCACTAAGGCTCATTTGAACTCTACTTTAGGAATTTCATGGAGGATGTGATGGGAATAATGGAAATGGATGATAATGATCCTTCATATGTTTTAAGAAGTTTAATAAAGCCAAGTGATGTCATTGAAGTGTTGAAGGACCCTGGACAAAAAGGGCTACGCGAATAAGTTGTTAGAGATGTAATGAAGGACTTCATCAAGAAAAGGAGGTGCTTGGAGCTTGTGATGTTGCCGGTGTAAGTCATGAAGCTTACAACTCTATTTTTAAAATTTTCAAGTCTACTATGGAGGAAAAGTATAAGATATCTACAATGCCATTGCCAACACCATGTCTACAAGGCTTGCACTTAAAGAAACAAACCAATGTGCTAGAGAAAAGCTTGGAGGATACCATTGTGTAAGTGGCACAATGACTTGGAAGAGTAAAAAGAAATTGGCCATCCAAACGTTTTAGATGAATGCTTTCAATAATGTTTATGTGGATGTAGAGAAATTGCAGAGAGCCATGGTCAAATTCTATGGGATTAGAGAAGAAGGTAAGAGAAATTCCCTCTTCACATTCAACTTTACTTCTTCTCATTTCTATATCCTTATTGTATTTCTCTTTCATTATACAGATGGCAAGCTAGTATTTGTTATAAAAATGGATGAAGCTCAGTTGTGGTAAAAGAGCACAAGCTAGAGAGGGTAAGCATTTGTATAATGAATGACACCTTGCATTTTGCTCAAAGGGATGAGGAAGTTGAGCAGGGTTTCACAGTCCAAGGACATATGGTGGCTTGTAGCCTTTGAGACCCCAAAGGAGTGCCACGAGATATTGAAGTGGGTTTTGGAAAGAACCAACCCATTGATTATTCAAACACAAGAGGCAGGGCAAACATTAATAGTGGATGGGCATGGAGCGTTTCAAGTTGAATGGCATCTAGCCAGTGATTTGAAGACCCTCAAGTGCTTGTATGGTTGTGATACAGGTACAGATGCATAATGGACATGCTTGTATTGCACCCACTCTCAAAAGATGCAAAAGGGAATCCTACAATGGGAAAATGGCATCCTTTCTTGCAACCATGTTGCAACCTCTAATTGTCACAAAAAGGATCCTAAGTGGGAACCCATTCTATTAATTCCATTAGAGCGGGTACACGTGTGTACTTTGCATGCTAAACTGCATATACTTGATAAGTTACTCTATCTCCATCTAGTTTATGCTTGGAATTTGAGGCCCACAACAAGTCTATGCACAATGTACTGAAGAACTACTCTCACTAATGGGACTAGGAAAGACACAAAATCTTCTCGCTAAAGTGTCCATGGGTGGATAAAAGGCAAGGAGGTTCTTGTCCAACCACAATGCTAATAAAGAAAAACATACATTGGCTCAAAGCACCCTAGGTTGTGGGAGTACTGAAAAGCTTTGTGTGATTGCACTACGAATCAAGCTTCACATCCACGAATTGCTACTTTGAGAGCAAAACTATGGAGAAATCTTGATGCATTTATAAAGTTGCTTAGACAAGGTCAAATAGATGAGCTTTATTATGAGAGATTCAGGACAACATTGGGAGAATTCATATCATTGATGATAGAAGCATGGGGGGAGTCACATATTACACATTACATGGTAATCCTCCTTAGGTTGAAATTGTGTGCTTTAAACTTGAGTCGGATTATGTTTCTAATACGATGGTTTTCTTTACATCATATTCTTTATGCACATGCACCATGGTTTGTGGAGCAATCGGGCCTTCTGTCCATTTGGAATACTCAAGGAATGGAGAAATCGCACTACAAAGCAAAGGCATCCCACTTCAAGAATACAAGGCATGGAGGTGGTATCGCACGAAGCAATGCACTACACAAAATGTTCAACTCGTTTTATAGATGTCTAGAGGCTAGGACTCTCAAGCGCCGACAAGGTAGAGGTCTCAAGTCTCGTAAAAGCAGTTCAACATGTCAAGAAGACAAGGAGATGTGCTGCTTGGAAGTCCTCAATAAGGAGTCAAGGGGTTGTGCTTTGGTTGCAACGTAGAGTCAGACAGGGGAGGCGTTGGGTCCTAAGAGAACCCCAGATGTAAAATGTTTGATGAATAAATTTAACACTATTTTGAGTCAATTATAGATTCCAAAATTCACAAATTTGTTTGGAAATTTTAGAGTTGCATGTGCATGTGCATGTGTGACATGGCAGGGCAGAGGGGTGGGTGGGTGGGTTGGGAGGGAGGTGGTGAAGATTAAGCATTACAGAACTGGCGACAAGACAGGGGAGAGGGGGTGCACTCAAAAAACACTAATTTAAAAGACGCTACCCGCTCCTCCTCACAACTCCATGGCCTCCGAACACACTGCGAGTCCCAGCAGCCCAATAGGGCAATGATCAGCAAGGATCTGAAGGCGGTTCTCATCAGCAGGAGTCCCAGCAACTCAAGTCCCCACCATCCAACTCTCATAGGGGATCCCAAGGATCTCAACACAATGAGGGATCCCAACACAATGAGGGATCCAAGCACGATTGGGGGTCCTCTCAATCCTTCCACACAACTAACGTGGAAGTAGAGAGGTCTCCCAAGAGGGACAAAATAGTCCAATCAATCATGATCAACTACCCCTCCCTTCTCCATGGGGTCCTGGCATGGAGCATCTAGACCAACAAGGGGAGCAAGAAAGGGAAAGCAAGGAGATGGAGAGATTAAAGGGGCCACAACAAGAGGAAGTATTTGGCAGGCCCACAGATATCATGAACCTTGGCCCGAATCCTCCAACCAAGTAGACCGCACGGAAGAGCAACATCAACCCTTCGTACCTCGAGATTGTCACATATGAGGAGGCTCTAGTATGAGCTAAGCAAGAGCCTCAACCTGCTGACTCATAGCCTCAGCAAAAGGGAAGGGGAACAAGGACAAAACAGACCCCTAGGCACGAGATGCCACCTCGATAGACCCACTAGACATAGGAAGAGGAGTCTAAAGAGGAGATTGCAAGGGAGGAGAGGCAAAAGAAGTTCAAAGCGGACAAGTGACCATGTAGCCATGTCTAGAGGTCAGTGCAGGGTCCCCCAAAGATTAAGAGGGCACAAGAAATCAGGCATGAAGGCACTTCAAGAGATCTGCAAGTTCTAGACCATTGTGGACAATCTCATAGCACAGCATTATAAAGATGATGTACGTTTCATGTCAGGCGCTATGGGAGCAATTCAGGAGGTGACGGAGTATATGGCAATATGTCTTTTTGAAGATGCGAACTTATGCACTATCCATGCCAAAAAAGTAACAGTGATGGACAAGGACCTTAATCTTGCCAAGCGCATCTGCTCTGATCCCTCCCTTAGGCCCTAAATGTTGTTTAGGTTCACTTGGTGCAATCTAAATCATTTTGTAAATCTCTGCCCTTTGAGGCCAATGAATAAAAGATATTTATATGTTCGATTACTACTCCCATGTTATCATACATGTTATGTGATGCTTTCCATTAGTTTATGCAAGTTCAATGTGAATTTGAGTGATCAAATGATGTTTTTTGATGTGGTGCAGAAGGAAAAAGTGTTCATCATTGCACAGGGAGCCCTAAAAGGTCAAAACCCTCTATGGCACATATGGAGCCTATTTGACTTAGTCAAACAGGCTCCATATGTGCCATAGAGGGTTTAGTCAAATAGGCTCCATACATGCCATAGAGGGTTTTGACATTTTTGGGCCCCTCGCGTGATGCTAACAATTTTCCCTTCTACACCAAAGTGAGATTCTTGCTAGATTGCTCAGAAATGACCATTATAGCACAAAACGTTATTTGATAACATGCTTTTGAATAGAATAGTGAATGAAAATATTAATGCCAACAACAATTAAAGTTACAAAATACAATGATAGTATAAATTAAATTATGAAACGTTTTTGGGCCCCTCGCGTGATGCTAACAATTTTCCCTTCTACACCAAAGTGAGATTCTTGCTAGATTGCTCAGAAATGACCATTATAGCACAAAACGTTATTTGATAACATGCTTTTGAATAGAATAGTGAATGAAAATATTAATGCCAACAACAATTAAAGTTACAAAATACAATGATAGTATAAATTAAATTTTGTAAAAGAACACAAAATGGGACACTATATAAAAAGTATATATGTATTCATATAAAATAAAAGTTGTGTACAATAAGGCTTCACAGCCTTTCTCTCTTCTCTAAAACATTGAGAATATCAGGCTTTGAATTCCCAAATAGACTCCTAGCTCGAAACCTAGTCGATAGAGCATCAATGCTATTATCATTGTTGGCCAAGGACATGGATGCTGCCGTCAATGCTATACCTTGAAAATTGGTTCCAAAAGCATTGAGGGTAGTCATGCAGTTCACCAAAATGACCTTGTCAGCATTCCAATTGACGTGAGCATGACCAATCACATGTGACAATGCCTTGCACTTCAGGAGGTCATTAGTGCCTTGTGGTAAAAACTTTTTGTGGATAACCACAAATGCCCTTTTGCTTGGCCAAGGTAATGTGCCAGTGAGTGATCTCGACCAAAGCTACTGCGAACAAGGCGTTGCCGAGATGAGTCAAAGAGGTCGACCTCAAATGCCTCTTGCAACAGTCCAACATTACATTAGAATGCTGATAAAGCAAAGTTATACCAAGAGAGAAGAAAGTCAAAGCTCATAGTTTCTTACCACTATGGAGTCGTCATGCTCAATCCCTTCCTCTTTGTCAATGAGGATGGATCCAGAGGCCTTCTGCTATTTGGAGTGAAATGTGGAGGCTTCTTTTGGAACATCAGGTAGGTCGAAGTAGATCAATTGTCTACATCTTTGTTTTTGGCCATTGTTAAAGCAAGGACCTCTTTTGTTGAATCATCTTCTCCCAAAAACCTAGGTTCTTGCATAGTCATGTCCACCTCGTGTCCACATAGGACACCAAGAGCTTCATCCTCCCGGAGACCAAACATAACCTCGATGTCATGTAGAAAGACGTATTGTTCTCCATCAACAAGAAGGGGAGCAAGAAACCATATCACTGTTGTGGGGTCAACAGAGGTGGTGCCCGAGGTGGATGGAATTTGAGAAGTAAAATGGGGTTCACGAGGTATCTGGAGCACTTCCAAGGCCAACGCAGCTTCCTGCTCCTTAGTTTCTTTATCAATGGGCTATTCATTGGAGATGTTGGGCTCATCTATAAGAGAATCGGAAAGGGTAGGGGCAGGAGCTTGAGGTCAAGGCCTCCTCTTCCATTTGTCCCTCTTGGAGAATTTAAAAAAAGGTCATTTCCCAGGATAGGAACCTATTTCCTATGTTTTTGACAACTCCACATGCTAGGAGGTCATTAGTGTCCACCTCCCTAAAACCTAGGGGTGTGAGCTAGGCTCAAAAGAGATCTAAACGCTTCACGAACCTGGGTTCTTGATTGAACAAGTACTTCAAATAATCAATTGGGACCGATCTTTTTGTAGACTCATCAAGTTGATATGCAAAACTCACAATGTGGTCTTGCATGTACTTTGATGAGGTCTTCAAAATTGTCTTGGGCTCCCAAGTAGGTGCCTAGGACATTTATGCTCTTATCAAAGACTAAAAATAACTCCTCCTCTCTATCAACTAATGGAGTATAGGAGATGAAATCATGGAAGACAAACCTAGCAAAATCCATGGTAGTTTGGTAGCTAGGAGAACTATGGCTATGATAGTGAAACTTTGAAACTAAAGTAACGTTATAATCTATATATACCCAAATGTTCTAAATATAAATAGTAAAATGATAGTACTTTTTTTTTGGGCAAAACTTGAGATTGACATGAAACAAACCATTCAAAACATCAAAATTAATTGCACCACTATGAATTGGACAATGTCAAAATCCACAATTGTTCCAACACACATTGTTTATCATCTTCAATATTACAGGAGGGATAAAAGTGACACTATGCATGCACTTCTCTCCATGCTTTCCTACCTTTTCACCATTTAAGGTAAAGTGAAAGGACTCAGACATGCCATCCTCCATGACCAATAGGTGTTCCCACACATCCCTAAGAATCCATTGTGATGTGACGGTCACATTCTTGACATCTCCTAAATGAGAATCAATACATAAACTTACCCCTATATTATCATCATCATTAGAGTCAAGGGGGAGCCAATTGCCACTTGTTTTCTTCTAGCACCTATATTGGAAAGAAAAATATAACATTTGGCGAGAGATGTGGTACTTAACAACCACATTGTCCTTACATACATGGCATTAAAATAGATCACCCTTTTGTTTACCTAACCTGCTTCCCCAATTCACCTCAAGCAATTTCTCAAGGGCATTCTCATGTAGGCACTTGCATGACCACATGGTTTTTGTTCTATGCATCTGGATATTCTGAAAACAAGAAGCAAAAATCTGCAGAGGCATAAACCAAGACAACCTTACCCATTTAGAGCCAAATGTAAACTTCATGGCCATGCCCACATCCTTTGCAATCTTTTCCTTGTATGATTGCACTGTTGTTATGTCCACCATGCTACAATCCATGTCTTCAAGTTGTGGTGTTGCAATGTATTGAAGATGGCCATAGCCTGATGCCATCCTTGGAGTAATGTACTTTTCATCATACCAATAGATATTTCTCTGTTTCAAAGTAGAGGACTTCTCTCCAGCATGCATTTGCATCCCTAAATCCTCATGAATGGCAGTAAACTTACCTAAGAAGCACTTGACTAGTTCCCACTCCTCAAAGTTTGAAGGACATACATATGCTATGCACAAGTGCTATTTCAAAATATAATTTCAAACTGACTCATTACACTTAGAAATCTTACACAAAATGCAGACTTACAATGTGATGGTGTTGGCAATTGATTGCTTGGCTGAGGAAGGCGCATGTCCTTCCCCATGTAGATGTGTTACACCTTTGCAAGCCATCCTTTCTTCCCAAGCTTAAGCTTCATGATGTGACCCTTCCATTCATGCAAAAGATCACCTCTCTTGCTCTTGGGAAGCTTATGTAAATCCTTGGCAGATCCTCTCATGATGACTATCCAATCATTCAAGTTGTAGGTGCAAGGCACCCATTCACCTAGTGCAATTTTGCTCCTGTGGGACAGAGAGGACATGTATGGTCTCCTCATCATGCTTTTATAGAGGTCACAACAATAAGAGTGGACCTAAAAGTGCAGCTTGGAGGGAGAGAGAAGCTCCGAGAGAGAGAGAGAGCGAGAGAGAGAGAGAGAGAGAGAGAGAGAGAGAGAGAGAGAGAGAGAGAGAGAGAGAGAGAGAGAGAGAGAGAGAGAGAGAGAGAGAGAGAGGGAGGGAGAGGGGGGGAAGGTATAGAGGGTGCAACTAAAGGTGGAGAGAAGCTCTAAGAGGTGTTGTAGCTAGCAATGGAGGGAGAAGAGCAGAGGGGGATGAGTAGCTACTCTAGGAGGTGTTGTAACTAGGAATGGAGGGAGAAAGAGAAGAGGGGGATGAGTAGCCCCTATAGGAGCTACTAGAGCTAGGAATGGAGGGAGAAAGAGAAGAGGGAGATGAGCAACTACTATTGTAGGAGGTGTTGTAGCTAGGAATGGAGAGAGAATGAGCACTGCTATAAGAGGTGTTGGAGAGGGAGAAAGACAATGGACCAGAGCAGGAGGATGCAGAGAAGCTTCCAAATGAGTTACCACATTTGAAAAATGGAAGGAGAATGGAGCTAGACTAGAGAAGAGGAGGGGACAGTGCAACAAGCTGAGAGGGGGGAAATTTTCACCCAGAAGGGCCCACTACCTCTTGAATGACTTGTAGGATTGTTTGGGGGAGGTGCATATGGGAGGAGGGTCAAGCATGGGCTGGGGGGGGGGATGGTTTGAGTGGTCTCCCCAATGTAAGAGAAGTAGCCAATAGGGGCTGTTTGTAGGTCTGCCCACCCACAACCTCAACATGGCATTGCCCCACAAAAAGGAATTGGTACACCTCAAATACCTCACTAATCCCTTGAAATTACAAAACACTAATTGGGGGTCCTTTGGAGACCCCAATTCTCCCCTAATGCATGCTTGATACAACACAGGTTAGGGGTTGCTTAAACCAGCCCAATGGTTGTTCATGAATGAGTTTTGGAATAGTTTAATTGTTTCATTTAATCTCTGAACTGGGCTGGCTTGAAATTAACGTGCTTATCCTAAACTAGCCTGGTGATTGGAACTCATACAATATATCACAGTGCTAGTGTAGGCCAAACACCAATTATATGATTGTCTGAATCTAGCATGGTTGAACAGCAATATATTCCATCGAATCGGTGGTTGTCTGTGAATGAGCTTTGGAATAGTTTAATTGTCTAATTTCTAAACTAGGCTAGCTTGGACTTAAAATGATTGTCCGAAACTAACTCGATGGTTGGAACATCATGCAATATATCACCGTGATGGTTTAAGTCAAACACCAGCTATGTGATTGTCCTAAACCAGTGTGATTCAACATCAATATATTTTTCATAAAACAAAACAACAATATATTGTTATTGTCTGATTGATGACCTGCCTGATGGTCAAGATTGTTGTGTTTCCTAGTAGATAAATATTATCTAAGTTTAATTTTTGAACTAGTTTGGATCATATACCAGTTAATTTCTAAACTGGGATGGCTTGGACCTAATGGGAGTGTCTTAAATCAACCCTGTGGTTGGAACATCATGCAATATATCAAAGAGCTGACTCAGTCAAATAGGATTTATGTGATTGTCCTAAACCAGTGTGGTTGAAACAAAAATATATATCACAAATAGAAATAATTATTGACCAACTTAGTGGTTGGTTGAAATTGTTGTGTTTCCAAGTAGTTAAATTTTTTGGCTGATTCAGGTCATGTACCAATCAATTTCCAAACTGGGCTAGCTTGGACTTAATAATACGATTGTTTTAAATCTTAATTTTTTTACATGCATTAATTTAACAATGTTTGTGGTTTTAAATGTGTTGTGTTGTTTCTATGTAATTTACTAAGTTTAAGTGTGCTACTTTATATTTCTAATGCAAGATCATTTTGTTTGTTATTTTTGTGGTCTATGTATCTGATATTAGTTTTATTTTTTGTCATTTTACCATGTTTTATGTGTTGATGTTATTGACATTCATAATTTTTTTTAGCATGTTCAATACCATCCTTAGATAGTTTGTTTTAAATTTTGATTTGTTTTGCGTGAAATAATTTAACAATGTTTGTGATATTTAAATGTATTATGTATTGTTTCCATGTAATTTACTAAGTTAAGTGTGTTACTTTATATTCTAATGCAAGATCATTTTATCACTTGTTTTTGTGCTATTTGTATGTGATATTAGTTTTTTATGTTGTCATTTTACCATGTTTTATGTGTTGATGTTATAACATTTATCCTTCTATTATGACTCCTTAATGGTATGAATGCAAAACCATTTGGTTGATAGTAGTTGCATTGTAGTATCCTATATAGCTACATTTATTGCATTGAATGAAGCACTTATTACTTATATTTACATTGGTATATGATTGGTCTAAGGGCTATGGTAATATTTGACAAGGACTAGTCCCAATACATACACGTGCTCTACATGAGCCAAAATATTATCATTATGGCTAAGCCTTGGTATGGAAGCAATAACTTGTGATTGAAGTGGCTTTAGTGTTTCTTATTCAGTTTTTTTTTAAAACTCTTTTTTTATTAGTGAATTACTAGCATGGCTATGCTTATGATTATGCTAGCGAACAACGAGCAGTGTGGCTATTGTACATCTAATATACCATGATTCTAATAGCATGAGTGGTGTACAGCAAGGCCCTAGGGTGGCTACTATACGTCCAATATACCACGATTATGGTAGCAAGAGGGATGTGGCTATGATAATGGTAGCAATGTTTTGGTATCACTATTATACATCCCATGCCTACTATACTTTCACACTATCCAAAATCATATACATGTGATATACTCTTGGATCATCCTATCAAGGGGTCACCACCTAAAAACCCTATATATTATTAAAACCCCTTATATATAAATTGTAAGGCTTTAAAATGACCCCATTTTCTACACAAACTTGGAATTTTCCTAGTTACCCAATTTAAAAACCCCTTCAATAAGTATATTTTTGTTTTAAAATGTGAGATTTTGTTATCTGAACCCCTTCTTTTCAACCCATGTGCTATCTTTTTATATGAGCAGTGACAACCCCCCCCCCCCCCCCAAAAGGACCATAAACTTTGATATTGATTCTTAAGAATGATTGCAAGTGCATGGAGTGTATATTTAGGAATTTTATGTATTTTTTGATTGCACACTTCTTACTCTTACCAATAAGCTCATTTGGTGAGATTCACTTACAATACACTATGAGGCTTATTAGTAAGCTAAAAAAGATTAACTTGGTTAAATCAACATCTTGATTATTTAACTAAATGTTATTTCTAAATTTACTCACATGTATGGATTATTTTAAAAAATCTAGTTAGTATTAGACCCTCCTCTTTAGCTATTTAAAAGGGAAGTTCCTCTCTAATTAGCAAACTACATTTTTCAATATCTTTAGAGAGAATGTGGGTAGCTAAGCACTTATCTTGGTACTCTTGTTTTAGTTTGGTTTAGTAATAATGATTTTGGCATTCTCTATGTTGGAACCGTACTAAATTTTGATATTAATTTTGTAATTGATAGATATTGCAATTCACCTCTTGGGTCGATATTTAAGAGAAAATAATTTTAAAATTTGGCATGTGCAGTAATACCTATGTAGGAGATTTTTTGCATGTTTCCAACTTCTACACCCTTCCTACATTGTAATGGTACCTACATGTGGAAGGGAATGTTGATAATAGCATTGTTAAAATGAAGGTGGCTTCTAAAAATTATTGCTATGAAATGAAAATAAGGTGGTTGTGATCTTATTATGACTCTTCAGCTATATGATAGCATATAAATTCATGTATACTTGCCTAGATTTGCCAAGAGAATGTTGATCTCAAAAAGCATTCATGGAAGTCAATATAGCTTAAACAATAGGGTTGCTACATGATAATCTTCTAAAGGTATACTGTATGATAATCTACTAAAGGTATAGCTGCATGATAATCTACTAAAGGTATGTAAGAAAATAATACAACGTCTGTGCTCAACAGATAATAGGATCTCGTACACAAGAGAGAAAACAAGATAGTATGGAGAATCAAAATTTTGATTACTGTAGAACTAATACAATAGATGGTGCTGCCTCCCAATCGTGCGCTCCTGTGAAAGAAGCTTCGATGGCATGCTAGAAATAGTAGAAGACGGAGGCTGGATGCTAAGGAATCAGGGTTGCTATAGCCAGTGATGAAATGGGCTTTATGGGCTTGCTCTTATATAGCCACCAGTCGTAGTCGGTTAGGCTCAATTGGGTGACCGACCCAGTCTGCCCAAAACGGTCGACTGGGGGGTCAGTCCCAAAATAGGCCACCGACCATACGATAGAACCGGTGCATAAAATAGACCAACTAACCTATGGTCGCCGTTCGGCCCAGAGCCATCCAGGATCATCTGAGGCTCCAAACGAGCCCCGCAACTTGAGAGTGGGCTGCCCCGAGAAATGCTCCGTCTACCCTCAGTGCGGTCAGTCAAGGGATGCCTTCCCACACTTGCATGTAGCCTAGTTGGCAGTGTGCCAACTCTATCTGAAGCCGTCCAGCCATCAGGCCACACATGGCCCCCATCTGGTGTCCAAAACCAAGACCTACTGGATAACCGAGCTACTCAAATGCCTTCTCCTCATATGGGGGGCTTACAAGTAGAGTTAGTTGGTTCCTGCGTAGTTACATGAGAGTGGAGCATTGATATCTAACAAGGTATAGCTACATGATAATCTACTAAAGGTATAGATATATATGATATAGCTCTACCTATACTGATCGGCATACTTGATAACCTGCTACTAATAGACAATAAAAATCTAGCTCTACCTATACTATGTTGCACATTGTGGGACAAGTGATCCCGTGTTGTATTGCTACTTTTTTGTTGTATACTATAAAACCATGTACCGCCCATGTATGGAAATGCATTACTTAATCTAATAATTTATTGTCGATAAAAGTATGCAGCAGTGCAAATTAAAATTAATTGTGGATATGGCAAAGAAAGGCTATTATTTTTGGCTTCATGTCTTAAGAAAGTAATTACTTAACAACTAGTGGTCTATATGATTCCTACAAGAAGGTCAGATAATATTACCAAAACTTTTAGTAGCATAGGGTAGATCCTTACTTTCTCATATGTATTATAAAGGAGCAAATATTAGTGTGTTAAGCATGACTTGTTACTAGATCTTAAGTTTTTGTTATTAAGGTTCACTAGCTAACATGATTCTATGCATGAGTTATGCATGCCATCTTATATTTGCATATTGATACCTTTGTTGGCTACATGGCTAAGTGTTGGTTTTTCATTCACATGTGATCATAGTATGCACTCTCTACTTGAGTTAGAAGCTTTGGCTATCACATTTCACTTCCTTACTAGCCATGTCATTTTGTTTATGATTTTTCTTATTGGATATCATGATTCCCTTTCAATGTTTTTCCTTTATGAAGATCATGTTCATACCCATCACATGGTATGAATGTAATGCATTGGATTTTTATATTTCCCTACAAAAAATTCATGACTTTTTTCCCCTCCAAAATATTGAAATTTTTCCAAAAGTATCCCCACCCCCAAACACCTCCCAGGAGTCCCCCCAAACTATCCTCGTTGACTCCGGACCTTCCTCTTAGCCTCTACCTCCTCTCAACCTCTTCCTCCTTCCATCACCTCACTCTCTGTGCTTGCTCCCATTCTTTCTACGATGGTGAAGCACTCTCCTTTCTCTAGATTAAAGCTATCAATTCAATCTTGTATGGGTCACATTTTGAAGGATAATAGTGATGTTTTGATTCCTCAAGAGTTTAGGATAATGTCTTGGGTCACAATGCAACCATCTTCAATAGGTCCATTCAAGGTCTTAAGGAAGGACAGAACAAAGAAAGTGAAGAATTATTGGAAGGTTTGTATTGTTGGGTTTTTGAATACAAAGAAAGGAATCAAAGTGAAGGTTCCACACGTGTTTAAGGCTCGAGACATGAACTTGGACCTTGCAAATAGAACTTGCTTTCCTTCGAATTGCCTCTCTCTTCTACATTGTATTTTTTGCATTATGGCACTTATTTGTCCGTTCTAATGTGTATGCATATGTGTATGTGTATGTGTATGTGTATGTGCATGTGTATGTGTGTTGAGAAAGGATGTTGTGGAGAGAGTAGGGGGAGTGACATGGGGGAAGAGAGAGAGAGAGAGAGAGAGAGAGAGAGAGAGAGAGAGAGAGAGAGAGAGAGAGAGAGAGAGAGAGAGGGAGGGGGGGATTGATTGGCTCATTGCCTCTTTCTTTGCTTGTTATGTAGATATTTTTTGTCCACCAAATTCAAAACCCAGAGCTTGGAGAGTCTCACGGGAATGTTTCAAGATTTATTTTCAAACATTGGCAAGATAATGTTATTGGGATGGAGTCCTCCCTCCTTAACAAAATCTAGTATTTTTTTCTATAATGCATGCTACCAAGTACTTCAAAGAGAAGGTGCATATGGAATCGTCCATCCTATTCCTCTTCTTGACTTTGATAGTCCAAAATGGCCTCTCCATTCTCTATAGATGAATTTAGAATGAAGATGAGATTCGATAAGTGAAGTTTACTTTTGGTTTAAAATTTGTGGGTGTTAGTTGGTTCATGCCCTCTATTGTATTTGTTTACTATTCCAAATCAGTTTTCCTCCACAAAACAAAGACCATGGGGGTAGGCAAAGACTAGGTAGAGTACTTTCTTGATAAACTTATTTACGTAACATGGGATGTTAGGGAAGTTTTTTAGAAGGGAGACCGATTTGGATGTGTAGTCATTAAAGAAAATTTCAAGTAGTGCATAATATTCATTATATGAGATATGCTTATGGATGTTGGAAAAATAATCATGGCACATGGATACTTATGGATTGTGATGTAGTGGGGACACCACAGAGATAGAGATACATATGCCAAATGGTGAAATCCAATGTCTTCAGGTCATAGATAGTTGGAACTTGAAGTAGACTTGAGAATACATTGCTAGCACCTTTGAGCATAGTGACTTTTTCTTCACATTGAATGGTAAGATAGTAAGCAGGTGACTTGAAGCAACATCAATGCTTGGCAAATGGAAGCCTCCTTAGTATCTTCACCATTCATACTAGTATCAAAGAAATTAAAAGTCTTTGAATTGTCATGTTATTTATGAAAGGGTGCAATGAGTCTAAACTTAATAAATTTAGTAGTTTTGAAGTTCACAAGCAACGAGACTATATTATTTTGTTTAATCTTTTAAAATGTTGATTGTTATTAATAAATTTAGTATTTTTTAAGTTGACAAGGAGTTAGTCTTTTTTTTTAACCTTTTGAAATGGTTATTCTTAATAAATTTAGTAGTTTTAAAGTTCACAAGCAATGAGTCTATATTTTTTTTTAAATATGTTAAAACTTTGATTTTTTTTGGAAAAGTACAATGGTGGTTGCATTCTTGTGACAATTATTGTGAGTAATGAAGTTGGAAATGCCAATAGTACATCTCTTCTTGATGGAAATGATGAGACAAATGTGGCTGATATGCAGGTGGGACAACAAGCTGAAATGCCCTTGAGAAGATCTTCTAGAGTGTCTAGACCGCCTGATAAGTTTGTTCCAGGGGTAGACTATGTGATACTTACTGATTGCGGGGAGCCTTCTTGCTACAAAGAGGCTATGATGCACGAGGATCAATGCAAGTGGGAGTATGCTATGCAATTAGAGATGAGTTCACTTATGAAGAATAAGACTTGGGACTTGGTTTCTTTGCCACATGGAAAGAAAGCATTGCCATGTAAATGGGTCTACAAAATGAAGGTCACAGGTGATGATGTGCCTAGGTACAAGGCCCATTTGGTTGCTAAAGGGTTCAAGCAAGAGAAGGGTGTGGACTTTGATGAGATATTCTCTCTGGTTGTGAAGATGACCACACTTAGATGCATGCTTGGACTAGTGGTAGTAGAGGATATGGAGCTTATGCAGATGGATGTCAAGATAGCTTTCTTGCATGGGGATTTGCATGAGGAAATTTACATATTGCAGCCGGAAGGCTTTGAAGAAAAGGGAAAAGAGCATTTAGTTTGCAAGCTGAAGAAGAGTCTCTATGGTCTTAAGCAAGCCTGTAGAGAATGGTATCAGAAGTTTGATGCTTTCATTCGGTCCTAGGGTTTTAGAAGGAGTGAAATTGATCACTGTCTCTACACTAAAAGGGCTAAGGATAGTAGCCTGATAATCCTGGCACTATATGTGGATGATATGCTATTGGCTAGCAAGAATACTTATGAGCTAGATGCATTAAAGGCCAAGTTGCATGAGGCCTTTGATATGAAGGATTTGGGACTTGCAGGTCATATTATTGGTATGCGCATCACGCGTGATCGGAGTAGGAAACTCCTTTGGCTTTCACAAAAAGAGTATGTTACAAAAGTATTGCAGTGTTTCAATATGGAGGGGGGGAAGGCACTGAGTACTCCATTGCCTCCATATGTGAAATTGAGTCATACAGATAGTCCCAAATCAAATGAGGAAAGGGCCATGATGGCCAAGGTACCTTATGCATCAACAGTTGGGAGTCTTATGTATGCTATGATAGCTACTAGACCAGACATTGCATTTGCAGTGGGAGTTGTTAGCCGGTATATGGCTAATCCAGGAAAGAGGCATTGGGAGGTAGTTAAGTGCATCATGAGGTACATGAAGGGTACCAAGGAGATGTGCATCTACTTTGGTAAAGGAGACATGCATGTACTTAGACGTTGCACAGGTAGGGGAGAGGAGAGAGAGTAGCTCTCTCCCCTCCTCCACTCCCCCCCTCTCAGGCTGTTGTGTGGTGGCAACCTCACGATGGGATGGGTGGGTGAGGGGAGGGGGAGGTTAGTTTCCCTCCTCTTCTACTCTCTCTCCCCTACCTTGCTCCCCTCCCCCTCTTGTGCCAACATGCACACGAGGGCCTGGGAGGGGGAGGGGAGCAAGGGAGAGAATTTTCTCTCCCCTCCCCCTTCTAGATCGTCGCGTAGTTGCAGAGGGGGAGAGATAAGTTTCCCTCCCCTCCTACTCTCTCTCCCCTCCCCCACTCCCCCCACCTCCCAGGGCCTCGCACAACTGTGACCATGCAATGGCCTAGGTGGGGGAGGGGAGGGGAGAGATAATTTTATCCTTTCTCTCCCTTCCCCTCGCATCACATGACTACAGTTACACGATGGCCCGAGAGGGGGAGGGGAGGGCAGAGAGCAATCTCTCCCCTCCCGGTCGTTGCGCGGTCGTGTGATAGTCGGGAGGGGGAGGGGAGGGGAGTAGGGGAAAGAGGGGAGGGGGGGAGGGGAGACAGAGCTCTCCCATCCTCTATCCCTCCCACCCTACCACAAATGGAAGGCTAGGAGGGAGAGGGGAAGGGAGGAGAGAGGAGGGAGGACCTATGCATGGGAGGGGGAGGGGGAGGGGGAGGGGAAGGAAGGGGGGGAGGTTAGGGATCACCGTAGGGTGTAGAGGGGATTGGGAAGGACTCAAGTTCTTCTCTATCTCTCTCTTCTTATGTTTTATTAGAATGAGTGAGAATGAGGAAGGAAATCCTTTATATACACATTTAGGTTTAGGGTTTCCATCCCATTTTTCAAAATTTCCCTCTTTTCTAAATCATATTCCTACAAGCTCTTTTTTAATCATTCCAAGTACCACTTCTTAAATTTTCCCTCCTTCTCAACTTAATTCTAAATCAAATCTCCCCCTTTAATGATTCCAAGTACTTATATTAAAACATCCTGCTCTTTTAAACTTTCTCTCCTCAAATCATATTTCTCGAATCTCTTTTTTTAAATCAAATCCTCCCGCTCATTTTTAAATAACTCCAGGTACTCATATTAAATCCTTACATAGTCACCTTCATTTAGTTAAGCTTCGCATTTAATTAGTTAAGCTTTCATGCTTGCATTCAAATACTCATATTAAATCATTCCTCGCTCTTGAATTAGTTAAGCGCTCATGCTCCTATCAAATAATATTAATCACCATCCTTTTTTCCAAGGCATTATAAAGACTAATATAATGTGATTTGAGTTTTTTTCAAAAAAAATCTTTTACTACTAAAATTAATCTCACCCTTATTATAATTAGAATATTTTTACCAAGACTAAGAAAACATAATACTTGGAGAAAAACATGGTTTAATTACATTTTGACCATACAAACCATTAACCATGGCACAATGTGACTTGCAAGTGCATCAACATAAGTGGCATTGACCACCCATCGTATGCACACTAAGTTGGTAAATAAAGTAGTCTAATGATGTGACCTCGACCATGCAAATCATATCCGATGGACACGATACTTTGCATGTGACTCAAGATAAGTGGTATTGATGGGCATGCAAAGTAGTGTGCCCATCAGGTAAGTGTGTTTTCAAATAACACACCTTAAAAGCGAGTTTTTTGTGTATTGTTCATGACACTTGGTAAAAAACGGGGTTTAATGTGACCTCGACCATGCAAACCATATCCGATGGGAATGATACTTTTCACATGCCTCAACATACATAATATAGATGCAAGTGAAAAGTAGCATGCCCAACGGGTATGTGCACGTTCAAATAACACACCTTAGAGCATGTTTTTTATGTATTGTGCATAACACGCAACCTCGACCATGAAAACCATATCTGATGGGCACGATACTCTGTATGCACCTCAAAATAGGTAGTATTGACATGTGTAAAAAGTAGAGTGACCATTGGGTAGGTGCACGTGCGACTAACACACCTCAGAACATGTTTTTTTATGGTTGTGCATAGGACTTGGTGAAAATTAGGGTTTACTGCGACCTCGACCATGCAAACCATATTTGATGGGCATGATACTTGGTACATACCTCAACATAGGTGGTATAGATGCATGTGCAAAGTATAATTTCCATCGAGTATGTGCATGTTTGACTAACACAACTTAGAGCATGTTTTTAACGTATTGTGCATGATACTTGGTGAAAACATGGTTTAATGTGACTAGTAAGGTCTGAGGAGATCTATTACACCTTGACCATGGGTATAAAGCATCAATACCTCATCTAGGTGGATCTGTAACTCCTCTTTCCATTGCTCGATGTCTGGGTCAATGAGCCCCAAGTGTGCAAATGTGTAGTTGTAATGCTTGTGCTGCAATTGTGTTTCCATCCATTTGGTGATCAACAATGCACATAGTTGCAAGAGTTTTTGCCACATTATCATGTCTTCAATGATGGACAACAGCAAGCAAGTTCTCGATGAGCTAGAGCAGATTAGGACAATACTTAGGCAAGGTCAAGGTCATGGGCTAGGAAAGGGCATAGATATTGTCCACGATATCATGCCTTTTAGGTTTGTAGGTTGCTCGCTTCCTTCCCACTTGGTCCTTGATCATGAGGTTGAACTATGAATGGCCCTGTCATCATGAAGTGAAACCTAAATTGAAAGATAATCGAGAGCAATGACATGGGCTCACAACTAGTATCTAGAAGGACAAAAGATGGGGGCTCTACTCGAGCCTTCTGGTAAGGCCACGCCCAGGGTGCAATTTCTTACCCAATCATCTTCTTGTCCTGGTATAGCCCTTAAGATATCTATTGGAATAAACTAGGTTATGGGTAACACTTATGTAGGCTGAGACAGAGGCTCAAAAAATGCAAGAGAGAGTTGGGGCACACCAGCCCGATTGGTGACTGGGTAGGACTAGGCATTCTTTTTGAGTGGTATGACTCGATATCAAGCAGTAACAATGCCTAGGTAGTCGATCGATCATCAAAGAGGTGTACCATCTTGTTGGGTGGAATATGTATATACTCCGAGCAAAAATTTTTGAGCAAGGCAATTCTGAGCAGCCAAATTAAGAGCATCCAATTTGACTAGAACTACCTCCTCTATAGTGCATGAAGCCAAAAAATGGTGACAAGAGGGAGTCAATTTTTCATAAATTGACGGGATAACTAGAGAAAAGTTGAGATTTCTAAGCATGGTAATTCCAAGTAGCCAAATGAAACACATTTAATTTGACTAGTTCTCTTTGAAACTACCTCCTATGTAGTGCATAAAGCCAATAAAAAGTGACAAAAGTGAGCCGAGTTTTTTCATGAATTGATAAGATAACAATACAAAATTAAAGTAGGAAAAAGGGCTCACCCCATAATTTGCCAACAAAACATGGGGGGAGGGCCTCTTCCAGGGGTAGTTTGTCAGTGAACCATGGGGAGTGATGATTACACTTTTTAAATACTCATAACTTTCATAGCTGGTGTGGAAACATAGTCATCTAGCCACTCAAATTAAAGAGAAAGTACCATTTGAGCACATATACGAGCTCAAACTTGTCTATTGACATCATATGAATTTGAAAAGTTTAATTAAGGTGTATAATATCTAAATTTGTGTATTATGGATTTTTTTTTATCATGTGCTTACCTCCAAAGTTTGCCAGTGAACTATGGGGAGGTAGGGCTCTCATGAGAGGGAAGGGAGAGGGCATAATCCCATCCCATTTTCCATCAAGCGTTATGCACAACCATCAAAAAATATTATTTGAGGTGTGTTATTCGTACGCGCACATACCTGATGGGCACGATAATCTTCACTTATATCAATTTAACCTATGTTGAGGCTTGTACAAAGTATCCTGCCCATTGGATATGCTTTGGATGGTTAAACCTTCCACAAACCCCATTTTTCACCAAGTGATATGCACAACCATCAAAAAATATGATTTGAGGTGTGTTATTTAAACATGCACATACTTGATGGGCATGATACTTTAGACGTGTATAAATCTAACCTATTTTGAGCTCTCTGCAAAGTACCATGCCCATCAAATATGATTTGGATGGTCAAAGTCACCAAGTGTTATGCACAACCATTTAAAAAATAGTATCTAAGGTGTGTCATTCGAATGCTCTCATACCCAATGGTCATGATACTTTGAACACACATCAATAGAAATTTTGTTGAGGTGTATGCAAAATGTCATGCCCATCGAATATGCTTTGGATGGTCAAACGTGCCACAAACACCTTTTTTCATGAAGTGTTATGCACAATCGCCAATAAATAGTACCTGAGGTGTATTATTCGAATACGCTCATACCCAAAGGGTATGATGCTCGTTTTTCACCAAGTGTTATGCACAACTGCCAAAGAATAGTATTTGAGGTGTGTTATTCAAATGTGCTCATACTTTGCATGTGCATCAATACGATCTATTTTGAGTTGTGTGCAAATTATAATGCCCATTTGATATGCTTTGGATGGTAAAAGTTGTCAAAGTTATCACAAACCGCCATCTTCATCAAGTGTTATGCACAACCACAAAAAAATAGAGTTTAAGGTGTGTTATTCCAATGCAGACATATTGGATGGACATGATACTTTGCATTCATGTAAATCCAACCTATTTTGAGGTCTTTGCAAAGTATCGTTCCCATCAAATATGCTTTGGATGGTCGAACATGCCACAAACTCCATTCTTCACTAAGTGGCATGCACAACCACCAAAAAACAGGCTTTGAGGTGTGTTATTCGAATGCACAGATACCCGATGGCCACAATACTTTGCAAGTTCAGCAATACAACCTATTTTGAGCTATGTTCAAATTACCATGCCCATCGTATATGCTCTGGATAGTCAAAGTTGCCATAAATCCGAGTTTCCATCAAGTATTATGCACAACCGTCAAAAAATAGTATTTGAGGTGTGTTATTCAAACACACACATATCCAATCGGTATGATACTATTGATACAAGTCAATCTAATAGATGTTGAGTATTTTGCAACATATCGTGCCCATCAGATGGTCAAACTCACCACAAACCTCATTTTTCACTAAGTGTTATGCACAATTGCCCAAAACACACGCTCTGAGGTGTGTTATTCAGATGCGCACATACCCGATGGGCACGATCTTTTTCACATGCATAAATAAAACCTATTTTTATCTATATGTAAAGTATTGTGCACATCAAATATGCTCTGGATGGTCAAAGTTGCCACAAACCCTGTTTTTCACCAAGTGTTATGCACAACAGTGAAAAAATAGTATCTAAGACCTGTGTCATTCAAATGCCCTCATATCTACTGGGCACTATACTTTGCATACACATCAATATAATATATGTTGAGGTGAATGCAAAATATCATTCCCATCGGAGATGATGGTCAAACGTGCCACAAACTCCATTTTTCACCAAGTGTTATGCACAAGCACCAAAAAATAGTATCTGAGGTTCGAATTCTCTCATAACCGATGGGCATGATTATTTAAACATGTGTTAATATAACCTAATTATAGATGAATGAAAAATCTCGTGTCCATTAGATATGCTTTGGATCATAAAATGCGCCACAAACTCCATTTTTCACCAAGTGTTATGCACAACTATCAAAGAATAGCATCTGAGGTGTGTTACTCAAATGCAATCATACTTGATGGGCACAATACTTTACACACATGTCAATAAAACCTATGTTGAGGTGCGTGCAAAGTATTGTGTCCATCGGATATGCTTTGGATAGTCAAAGTCAACACAGACCCACTTTTTTCATCAAGTATTATGCACAACCGCCAAAAAATAGTATTTCTGGTGTGTTATTTAAATGCGCACATACCAGATGGGCATGATACCTTGCACTCATGTTAATTTATTTTTTCTGGAGTCTTGTGCTAAGTATCGTCATCAGATATGCTTTGAATGGTTAAACTCACCACAAATCGCATTTTTTGACTAAGTGACATGCACAATCGCCAAAAACAAGCTCTGGGTGTTTATTCAAACGTGCACACACCTGATGGCCATGATACTTTTCATGTGTGTCAATCCAACCTATGTTGATCTATGTGCAAAGTATTCATGTCCATCAAATATGCTCTAGATGGTTGAAAGTCGCTAGAAACCCTATTTTTCACCAAGTGTTATGCACAACCACCATAAAATGTATCTAAGGTGTGTCATTTGAATACACTCATACCCGATGGGAATGATACTTTGCACACACATCCATAAAATTTTTGTTGAGTTGCATGCAAAATATCATGCCCATCAGATTTTCTTTGGATGGTCAAACGTGCCACAAGCTTCGTTTTTCACCAAGTGTCATGACAACCGCCAAAAAATAGTATCTGAGGTGTATTATTCGAATGCTCTCATACTTGATCAGCACGATGCTTTGCACACGTATTAATATAATCTAATTAGAGACACATGAAAAATATTGTGTCTATTGGATACGATGGTCAAATGTGCCACAAACCCCATTTTTCATCAAGTGTTCTGCAAAGTATCATGCCCATCGAATATGCTTTGGATGGTCAAATTCGGCACAAACCCAAATTTTCATTAAGTATTATGCACAACCACAAAAAAATAGTATTTGAGTTGTGTTATTCAAGTGCGCACATACCAGATGGGCATGATACCTTGTACTCATGTCAATTTCACCTTGTTTAAGTTCTATGCCAAGTATCGTGCCCATCGGATATGCTTTGGATGGTCAAACTCGCTATAAACCCTATTTTTTCACTAAGTGTCATGCACAACCAGTGCAAAAAAAAACAAAGAGGTGTGTTATTTGAGCATGCACATATTAGATGGACATGATATTGTGTGTAGGCATCAATCCTACACATTTTTATGAATGTACAAATTATCATGCCCATCAGATATGCTTTGGATGATCAATGTTGCCTTAAACCCCGTTTTTCACCAAGTGATATGCACAGCTGCAAAAAGAAACTATCTGAGGTGTGTCATAAGAATGCGCTCATATTTGATGGACATGATACTTTACACATGTGAATCCAACCTATGTTGAGGTGTATCTAATGATCGTGCGCATCGTATATGCTTTGGATGGTCAAACTTGCCACAAACTCCATTTTTTACAAGTGTTGTGAGAATCTGAGGTGTGTCATTCGAATGTGCTCATACTTAATGGGCATGATACTTTACAAACATTTTCTATAAGTTGGAATTTGAATTTCTAACCATATAGATGACTCTAGATGGCTTATGCTGATCGATTTGAGTACTTGGAGGGCTAAATTTTGGGTCTCATACAAGGGAAATTATGCTAATTTTTGGGGCGAATTTATCAAGTTTCAAGTTTGAAATATTAGCTAAACTAGAAGGGGAGAAGGGGGGGAGGGAGGGAAAGGAGAAAGGAGGAGGGGAAGGGGGGGGAGGGGAAAGGGTGAAAAGGGGACTACGAGGAGAGGAAGGGGGAAGGGGGAATGGCGGAAAGGGGGGATGGGGAAATGGGGAATGGGGGGGAGAGGGGAAGGGGGAAAGGGGGAAGGGGGGAGGGGAAGGGGGGAATGGGGAAAGGGGGGAAATGGGGGAATGGGGGGAAGGGGGGAGGGGAAAGGGGGGAAGGGGGAGGGGAAAAGGGAGTAAGGGAAAAGGGGCAAGGGGGGAGGGAGAATGGGGGAGGGGAGGGGAAGGGGAAGGGGGGGGGGGAGAGAGAGAGAGAGAGAGAGAGAGAGGTGGGGGGAGAGAAGGAGTGAGAAGTTTACATTCTAGAGCGAGAAGTTTAAAATTCCTTGAGGGAAGTATATTGACTCTCACCTCTCCGTAACTCATTTTCAATCACACCCTCCCTCTCATTGTGTTCCCTTCCCTTCCTCTCTCCTTCTCCCTCTCCCTCTCCCTTGCATTGTGCTCCCTTTCCCCTCTCCCTCTGCCTTATGTTGCACTCCCCTTCCCCTTCGCCTCCCCCTCTCCCTCTCCCTCTCCTTTCTGCTCCCTTCTCTCCCTTTGTCTTTGTACCCCCCATCTCTCTCTCTCTCTCTCTCTCTCTCTCTCTCTCTCTCTCTTTCTCTCTCTCTCTCTCTCTCTCTCTCTTCTCGTTCTCATCTCATCTCTCCCTCCCTTTCTTCCCCACCCTTTCAAGTGTCCTCTTACCTCAAAGTCAGCCAATTGTATAGTGTGCCCAAGAGATTGTGTTGCCGTGGTAGTGCGATGGCGAAGAAAATTTTTTTTCTTCCCCTCCTCCTCATCACCCACCTCTCCCCTTTTATCTAATTAAATTTATTTAAAAAATATATTTCTACCCTCCCTCTACCTCTCCTTTCTCCCTTCCCTTTCCCTCTCCCATCCCACTTTCCCTTTCTCCCCTCCCTTTCCCTCTCCCATCCCCCTTCCTCCTTTTTTGTGTTAAAATTCTTGCTGCCATGGCAGCCACCCCAAGAGACCTCTCCTCCCTTCTCTCTTCCCCTTTCCTCTCCTATTTTCCCTTCCCTCTCCCTCTCTCTTTCCCTTCCCTCCCCCCCCTCTCTCTCTCTCTCTCTTTCTCTCCCTCTCCCCTCCCCTTTTGTCTCCCCTCCTCTCTCTCTCTCTTCCTCTTCCACTCTCTCTCTCTCTCATTCTCTCTCTCTGTTTCTCTCCCTCCCCTCCCCTCCCCTCTCCCTCTCCCTTCCTTTTTTTAATTTTCTTATTGTCGCAACAATGCATCCCTTCCGTCTCCCTCTCCCTCTCCTCTTTCCCTCTCCTCCCCCCCCTCTCTCTCTCTGTGTCTCCCTCCCCGTGGCAATGCAAGAGACTGCATTTAAATTTTATTTTATTTTTTTGTTGCCTCGGCAGTGCAAGAGCTTCCTTACCCCCCCCTTCTCTCTCTCCCTCTTTCCCTCTCCTTTCCCCCTCCATTCTATCTCTCTCCCCCTTCCTCTCCCTTTTACTTCTTTGCCTCTCTTTCCCCCTCCATCAAGATATGTCATTTGAAGGTGTATGCTTAAAAACCCTTTGTAACTATTGCAAGGTGTCTATTGGCACCATTATAAAGTTCTTTGAGATTATATCATTTTTGCTTTTTGAAACTATGAAAGGTGTTTATTGGCACCGTGATTACTTTTGGAGATTTTAGAGTTTTGAAACTCTGAAAGGTGTTTATTAACACCGTTATTAAGTCTTGGAGATTTTAGAGGACTCTCATGGTAAATTAATCTCATGCATGGACCTTATACTTATATATATATATAGAATTACATTTCTTAGTTTTTGCATTATTAGTACAAATAATAAGGTAAGTAAATAAACTCTTTATTTCAAAAGGGTAGTGTCATCTTTCAGTTTTGGAAGGATATTTCCATAAAGTAGATTTTTTCAATAGAATTTAAGTACAAAAATGAATCTGGACCATGCACCAGTCTACGTAAGAAGTTACGTTAATTTTCATAGTTTTAGTTTTATTCTCTAATGTTTCTTATCTTTTGACATAGCTTATCTGTGTTACATTTTTATAATTTGATTTTATTTCTTTCAAAACACTCTAAAAATTTGCTTGTTTTTATGATTTTATCTGTGTTTTGAAGATGAGTGTTTCCTTAAATTTTATGCATAAACTAGTCCAACAGTATCTATAAAAATGAATTTGTACATTGACAAGTCCAAAATTAATGAAATAAGTGTTCTTACCTATTTTTACATATTACAGGAGGAGGTCTATGAATGACTAGTGCATTGGCAAATAGAAGGGCTAGTTCTTGGAGTTATATATTTGTGTACCAAGGAAAATGTATTCTGTTGTGCAACCAAGAAAAATGCAATTGACAATATGGCCCTTGAGGGAACCCCTCTAGGGGCAAGGGCCATATCGACATGCCATTTCTGTCTAGTAGCATCCTGGATATTGTATAATGCATGTCGATATGGCCCTTGCCCCTAGAGGAGACCCCTCAAGGGCCCCCTTCGAGGGCCATATCGTCAATTGCATTTTTTGAAAGTTTAACTATATTTTTCTACATGTATCTCCATGCGACCACAATGATGGGTCGTTGGAGTTACTTTAGCGTTATTTTGGTCATAAACCAAGGAAATTGTATTCCTTCTTTCCTAGCTTTTTAGTCCTCATTGTAGTAAATATAAATGAGGGCAAAAGTACAAATTATCGAGTGAAAATTGAGCAAAATATATTACAATATACATCTACGTCCAATAACAAGTTATATAAAAATTAAGAACTTGTACCGAGTGAAAATTGAAAAGAGGATCTTGCATTTATAAAAACTCGGCAATTGCTGAGAGCCTTAAAGGCCAAAAGATTGCAGCTATCGACCATAACCATTCAAATATAAAAGTTAACAACAGTGCATATTGAGAGGTTGAGATTGAATAAAAAGAGATTACATAAATGTAATTAAAACTTAGGAGGATATGATGGGACCATGATTACAGCCCCCCCAACAAGTTGAGAGTACTCTTCTCCGAAAATACTGAGGCCTTTGCCGACATCTAGTGGGAACCCATACAGCACAACCATAAAGAGGCCCTCTCTGAGCATGTCATCTAAGGTGGTGACATGCAGATGTGTGGGGAAATCGGGACTATGGGAACAAAGGGTTTCCACTAATGCTAGCATTTCTACTCCAGATGAGTACAATGCAATCACCTTATATGAGAAGGCAAATAACATTGCAATCACAGAGCATTGAGGGGCGTTGGTAGTATGCATGGTGAAGATGAGTGGGTGAGCAGAAGATGAGCAGGGGAGCAAATGAGTGACGAGAGTTGGAGGAGGGAGCGTGGAGCAAAGTAGAATAGGGTGAAAAAGAGCTGGAGGAGTGGTGTGGAGCAAAGTAGGAGCAGATGAGAGCAACGTAGTAAAATGGTGACTTTGACCATCCAAAGCATATATAATGGGTACGATAATTTGTATATGCATTAACATAGGTTGGATTCACATGTGTAGAGAATATCATGCCCATTAGTTATGTGTACGTTCGAATGACACACCTCAAATACTATTTTTTGATGGTTGTGCATAACACTTTCCCATCACATTCCCCTGTAAATAGTGATTCAAGCATTAGAGAAGGGGGGAAGGGGGAAGGGAGGAGGGGGGGGGGAAGGGGGAAGGGGGGGGGGAAGGGAGGGGGGAGAAGGAGGGAGGGGGAAGCAGGGGGAGGGAGAAGGGGGGGGCGAGGTAGAAGGGGGAGGGGAGGGGAGAAGGGGAGGTGGGGGGAAGGAAAAAGGAGGGGGGGAAGGGAAAGGAGGAGAGAGAGAGAGAGAGAGAGAGAGAGAGAGAGAGAGAGAGAGAGAGAGAGAGAGAGAGAGAGAGGGAGAGGGGGGGGGCAGGGGGGAGCGGGAGGAGTAGGAAATTTGAATTCCTTGAGGGCATTATATTGACTCTCACCTCTCCTGTAATTCATTTTCAATCACATCCTTCCTTCTACTCTCGCCCCCATCATGGTCCCCTCCCTTCCTCCCTCTCCCTGTCCTCTCCCTCTACCTCTCCCTCATGTTGCGTTCCGTTCCCCCTCTTCCTCTTCCTCTCCTTTCTCCTCCCTTCTCTCCCTCTCTCTTCCCATTCTCCTCCCTTCTCTCCCTCTCTCTTCCCTTCTCCTCTTCTTCCTCCCTTCCTTGCTTCTCCACCCTTTTCTACTCTTCTCCCATGCCTCCCCAGCCTCATTTCGTTGTTGCAGAAGTGCAAGGGGCCACGACAATCTTTTTTTTTTCTGTAGTGGTAGCATGACTCCCTCTCCTCTTATCTAATTAAATTTATTTTTAAAAAATAATTTCTCCTCTCTCCTTTCCTTTTGTTGTCGTGGTAGCACAAGAGACCTCTCCTCCCCTTTCCTCTCACCCTTTCCCTTTCCTCTCCTCTCTCTTCCCCTTCCCCTCCCCCCTTCTCTCTCTCTCTCTCTCTCTCTCTCTCTCTCTCCTCCCCTTCTATCTGTCTCTCCCTCCCTCCCTCCGTCCCTCCCTCTCTCTCTCTCTCTCTCTCTCTCTCTCTCTCTCTCTGCTTTTCCCTTTCTCTTCCCCTTCTCTTCTTTCCTTCCCCACGGCAATGCAAGGGGTTGCGCACAAATATATATATTTGTTTTTTTAATTTATTTTTACTACTGCGATATTGAGAGAGCTACACTACCCTCCCTTCCCTCTCCCTCTCCCCTCCCCTCCCCTTCCCTCTCCTCGCTCTTCCCTCACCTTCATTCCTTCCCCAAGGCTTCCCCCTCTCCTTTCCTCTCTTTCCCTCTCCATTACATGTCTCTCCCCCTTCCCTTCCCTTTTCCTTCTTTCCCTCTCTTTTGTCCTCCATCAAGATGTGTCATTTGAAGATGTGTGCTTCACTCAGTGCAAACACATCTTAAAAAATCTTTATAGCTATTGCAAGGTGTTTATAAAGCTCTTTGAGATTATACCGATGTTGGTTTCTAAATATTTGAAAGGTATTTATTGACACCATTATTAAGTCTTGGTGATTTTAGAGTTCCAAAAATCTAAAATGTGTTTATTAACTCCATTATTAAGTCTTGGAGGTTTTAGAAGACTAAAAGGTAAATTAATCTCATACATGGACCTTAACTATATAAATATAAATATAAAAGCCTTACGGGCATGCCCATACCACGTGGACAATGTAGTGCACTGGTCCCACCATATGTATCGATGGCCTTTCATCGATGAACTAAGGACATGTATGTTCCATGCGTGCATGTGCATCGTCATGTGTGACTCCATATCTACCAAATTTTAGAGTTTTTAAACACTCAAAAGGTGTTTGTTAATACCGTTATGATATCTTGAAGATTTTAGAGGACTCTTATGGTAAATTAATGTCGCCATGCATACATACATACATACATGCATGCATGCATGCCACACATTTAATTTTTTCATACATTTAAATTGCTTTTATCAATTTAAATGTAATTAAACTATTACTGATTAATTTAAATTGTTATTAAGTGAACATTATAAAGAGAGATTCTGAAATTTATTATGTGGAAATGACAGTGCCAAAAAGTAAACTTTTGATTCTCGAACAACATTTTCATAAAGGAAACTTTTCATTTGGGAACGAGTTTTAGAATTAGTCCAAATGTAGACATATGAGTCCAAAATTAATGAAATAAGTGTTTAATGGAGCTACAAATCTAAGAACCAGCATGGTGGTCTCTCCAAGACAAGGGCGATGATACGTCATCAGGCTAGAGACTGCACTGAGGCAATGCTCATTAGAATGGTAGATTTGGTTTCATTATTATGCCAAAAACAAGTATGGTGGTCTCTCCAAGCCAACCTATGATTTGCATGGGCTACCGGCAAAGATGCGACAAAAGGCTACATGATGGCAGGTGGTCAAGCTAGAGATTGTGTTGGGGCAGTGTTCAGAATGAAAGATTGCATCTAATTATTATGCCAAGAACTAGCACGGTGGTCTCTCCAAGCCAACCTTCAATTTTAATGATCTGCATGGGTGCGGTGCCCAATGACAGGTGGCAAAGCTATGGAAAAAGGCTGCGTGATGAGAAGTGGTCATGCGGCTTAGGCCAGAGACTTCACTGTGCGAAGTAGTGCAGAGATGCCGTGTGTCGAGCTATGCGGTGTTCAAAACAAATAGATTGTTTCTCATTAGTACGCCAATGTGCCTTCATGATGTTGAGAAAATTTTCGATGAGAGTGCGGCTCTGCGCAAAATTTAAATATCCACCCAGAAATGCATCGCATTACGGCCCTAAAATGGCCCTAAAAATAGTTTCACGATTGGCTATACCCAAGCAAACCAATGCATCCATCTCTCTCTTTTCCTTGAAACTTGTGTGTATGTGTGTGTGTGTGCATGTGCGTGTGTGTGTGTGTAAAGTTAATAAAACTGACCTATAAGCTCCACTACAAGATGTCCAAGATAAAAAGTCAAATGGTAGACATGATGAATGGTCCTATGTACTAGTGGAGAATGTTCAAGATAAAGAATCAAATTATAGTAGACATGACGAATAGTTCTATGTACTTTATTTTACAGATAATGCACACATTATCCACACATCCCAATCATCATTGACATGCTCATAGATCCCAAGCACATATTAAGTTCCAACCTATTTTAATCTCACAAATAAAGTTAAAATGCCATTACATTGACCTTAGCATTGGAGAAATTTATGCTAAATGCTATGTTTTCCTTAAGGTCTTTTGGGTTAATGAATTATGCAAACCTAAGAAGCAGCTCTTCTCTGTTTTTATTGACAATGTTTAGGTAAGAGCCACTAACATCTTGAAATAGCTTAACCATTTTTGTATGATCATTGGGAATGTATGTTCTAATTCAACTATGGTGGAATCAAGAACAAAACCATTCCTTAACCCTCCTAAATTCTAGACTCTAAACCCTAGATCTTAAACCTTGGACTCTAGATTGTAAATCCTAAAATCTCGATCTTAAACCCTTTAAAACCCTAAACCCTAGGTCGTAGACCCTAAACCCTAAACCTTAGGCCCTAGACCCTAACCCCTAAACCCTAGATCATAAATCCTAAACCCTAGACCCTAAACCTTAAACCCTAGACTAGACCCTACTCCCTAAATCCTAAACCCTAAATTCTATACCCTAGACCCTAAACCCTAGACCCTAGACGCTTAACCTTTACCCCTAGACCCTAAAACCTAGACCTTAAATCTTGGACCCTAAATCCTAAACCCTAGACCCTAAATCTTAAGCCCTAGCCAAACCCTAAAATGCAAGCAATAATCTAAAAAATATCTTGATTTAAGCAATAGGTTGTGTTGCACACATTGAGAAAAAATTCCAAATTTTCTCAACTAAGAGGTTGTGGTGCACACAACCTGATGCTTAAACCATAAGAATTTTGTGATTTAAGCAACACGTTCGGTGCACTCAACCTAGTGCTCAAGAAATAGGCTAGGAGCCCCACTAACCTGTTGCTGAGGGGTGCATCCAACCTATAGCTCAAATCAATATTTTTTAGTGATTTGAGTAATAGGTTGGGGGTGCATCCCAACTAGATTGTATGCACCCTGATTCCCAGTTAGGGGTTTGATTATTATTATTTTAAATAAAAATAAGATTTATTTTGATATATATACATTTAAATAGTCTATGTATATAAATAAAAAGAATATATATAATATTATTTATTATATTAAAATATTACCATACTATATTATAATATTAATATTTTTAATATTATGAATGATGCTATGCATTTTTTATATATAATATAACATTATTTTATATTTGAAAATTTATATATATTATTATGTATATTATTAGATTATTACTATTTTTTAATATTAATATTTATTTTATTATATAATAGTATTTCAATTGTAATAATATAATTTTAATAATTTAATTAGATTATTTTTTTTTGAAGCCCGAACTAAAACAACTTGAAATAGTCTATGTATATAAAATAAAAAGAAGTTATTCTTTCTTAAATATATATAATATTATTTAATATATTAAAATATTGCTATACTACATTATAATAATATTTTTTTAAACATTAAGTTAAATTAGTAAATTTAGAATAATTTTCTCTTTCATGTTAGGAAAAAATATTTTTAAAAAAGAAAAAAAAGTTAAAAACACTTAATTTAGTTAACTTAAGTTGATTGAAGCTTATTGAAGGGGTTAATTACATCCCTCCCAAATTGTTCCACTCCCCCCTCACTCCTTCTATTAAAATAATAAATAAATTTAATAAATTTAAGTTGTTTATTTTTTAAAATTTTAAATCAAAAAAGTAAATTTAAAATAATTTCATCTCTTTTAGAAAAAATATTAAAATAAAGAAAAGAAAAAAAAGTAAAAACTCTTTATTTAGTTAACTTATGTTAATTTAAGCTTATTTTTTTATTATTTAATTTTTTAAATTGAGATAAATTAAAAAACTAAATTTAAAAATAATTTAACCTCCGTTTGCATGTTAGGAAAATTTATTAAAATAAAGAAAAGACTTGAAAAAAAGGCATGGGAATTAACTTATTGTGGAATTTTTTAATTCTTGATGTTACGATGCTACCGGCGATGCTACTTTCGTAGAGTTATTATATATATTATTAGGGTAGTTGTTATGCTTTGTTTAGTAGTATTGAGGAGGGATTTCGGACTCCAAAATACTTAGGTAGTTAGGCACATGTTTAGATAGTTACACACTCGCTTTTTTACATCTCGATGAAATACGCTTTTCTACATCTTGATGAAATAAGTTGTAATGTAACCAATATAAATTTGCAGGAAGTCATGGCAAGGTTTGTGGCTCCCAAGGTCATTAACAAGGAAATCAGTGCAAAGTATGTGGCTCCCAAGGTCGGGATCAATAACAGATACATTGATCATGGCTGGTACTTCATGGAAGGGAAAAATGCACTGAATTTTTTATTGGTCACTGAGCAACATGTTTCAAGTTCAACACATAATACAGAGTGAATAAGGACTGATGGCTGTCACAAGGTTAGATATTCAAGATAATGGTGTGATGAAAGTTTTGTGCACAAGTAAGAATAATGAATTGCTACTCTATACAAGTTAGTGACAAGAAGTACTTCTTGAAGGCTATACCAGACTCACACTTAGTTCAAGAATCTCAAGAAATACTTCCAACCTTGGAATATTTGAGAAAAATATGGGATGCATTACCGAGCATAGTTGTACCTGTAGCAATTGTGCCACCAATATTATCTCATGCTGAGAGAGAACCCCTCACAACATCTCAAGTTACAGCAAGTGTGCCACCAACAACAAGTTGTATCATCTTCGACTGCAACAATAGGAATGCAAAGGAGTCTCGTCCTGAGATTGATTCAATTGCCATCACTATTCTAAGAAAGAAAGCCAAAATAATTCCAACACCATGTGCAGATCGTTCGAGTGCAGCTTATTTACAATAAGCAGGCAAGGAGTTGAATAGTGATGAAGAGGATGCAGATGAAGCGGATGATTCTTTACTAACTGAGTTTTCTGTGGGGGTGAAAAACTTACATCCTCTTGAAGACGAGGGATATATTTGGGTATCATCTCAATACATCGTGATCACACCAATGAGTAATCTTACTTCCTTGTTCACCAATCAGTGAAAGCTTGATGAGGAATTTGCACACAAATTGTATGAAGATACGAGGGCCACTAAATTGCCATTTTTTTGCAATATCACTCTACACTTCATGTCATTTAAGAGACATTAAGAAGATGATCCTCTATTGCCTGATGTCAAATTTTAAAAGCCCGAAGACTTTCACAATGCCTTTGAAAGCTTCAAAACTAGTGACCTTGTTCGTGCAGTTGGTTTGTATGAGAGCAGATATGGAAGTGACATATCAAAGAAGTTAATGCTTGCAAAGAACAGGTTCTTGGAGAGATGCAAGTTCGAGCCCATTGATGGTCAGCACTTTTGTGAGGCTTGCAAGATTGCCCTAGTAGAGGGATGAAATGAAAACTTGCCACAATCTGAGTACATGGAAACGTTTGCATTGGTCATCTGTTACATATGCCTATTTAAAGAAGACTCTGAGTACATTCTTGAATAAGAAAGATTGAATTAGCTACCTGTGCATTCTGTGCAGCATTACCATTTTGTGCATCTACATCAATCATCACATTTACTGGTTTATACCAGCTGCTCATCTCATCAAAAACAACATCTCTACTCACTGTGAACTTACGTGTAGAAGGGTTATAACATCTATACCCTTTCTGCTGCAGAGAATAACCAATAAAGACGCACTTCTCAGCTTTTGGATCCAACTTGGACCTCAACTCATCTGGCACATGGTGTTGAGATATCGAGCTCCACTCGCGATATGCCAGGGTGACCATTGTGTATTTATGTCACCGACTTGTTAGCTGGAGATGCAGTTGGTACACCGCCCATGAATAATAGCTGGATGCAAGCTATCCTTATCTACACTAGTTCGTGGCTCAGTTAGTATGCCACCTTAGTTAGTTGAGTTTGGTTTGAGACCCACATATAGGGTTCTTCTATTTTCTTTGTACCAGAGTTCTTTTGGCTTTCACAACTAAGAAGAGGAAAACTATTTTCAGCCTCCACCTTTGTGTGTATTCCCCCATTATGTATGTGAGAAAGCCGCAAGTGAGACTCCTTCCCTCTCTCCCACTATCTTCACATGGTATCAGAGCCTTGTTCGTGGTAAGGAGCTCAAGAAAGCAAGCCAAGTTCGTGGTGTCCTGGTAAGAGGACCAGTGTTGCTTTCCTATTTCGAGTTTGGGAGCAAATCTCTGCAGGTAGCACAGCCAGAAGTGCAGGAGTGCACTGTTTCAAATTGAGACACCCTTTGCGGTGTGGCGAGAGTGCAGTATCTGATTTGAGGCCGTTTCGGGGCCTATTTTGAAGGCGGAAGTTCTTCATAGGCACTCAGAAAAAAGCCCTGTTTTTTGCTGTGCGACCACTGCGCGGCTAGTCGGTGGAAAGGTGCCGTAGAAATTGCATCGTATGCCTGTGTGCAGAGATATTGGGAGTTGCAGATTCATGCCTGTTGCCTGTTGATGCAAAATCGTCACTAAAAAGTGACTGTGTGGTGAAATACCACTTTCGTCAGTTTTGTAGATATGCCCGTGTGAGGCAAAAGCTATGTTTTTTGCAGTGACAGAATATTTTGCAGTGTTCTGTAATGGCATTTGATTCTCTTTCACAGATTGTCACTGAAAAGCTTGACAAGAACAACTTCCAAGCATGGAAGTTTAGAATGACGAATTTCTTGATGGGAAAAGGCTATTGGGAATTCATTACAGGAAATGAAGAAGAACCTGTTCTTCCTAATGTTCCCAGTCAACAAGAAATGCAGGCATTCAAAGGATATCATGAGAGAGCTAGGAAAGTTATGTACTGGCTGTCTATCAGTATTTTGGACTCCATGATTGTGCATATTCAGGATGCAAATACGCCAAAGGAGGCATGGGATACTTTGGCAAAAATGTATAGCACAAATACGCAAGCCAGGAAAATGCAACTCAAACAGGAGTTGCACAATGTGCAGAGAGAAAATTTGAGCATAAATGACTACCACATGAAAGTGAAGAAAATTGCAGATGCACTTGCTTCCATTGGGTCGCCAGTGGATGATGACGATTTGGTTTCTGTGACCTTGAATGGTCTAGGAAAGGATTATGCACAGTTCCAGACATCCATTGCTATCCGTGAAAACTTTCTTGATTTTGAGGAGTTGATTGCTCTTCTAATTTCTGAAGAGCAGAGAAATGGGGGTGCATCCTCTTCAGTAGGAACTTCAAAAGAAACTGTCTTCTACTCAAATGCTAGCAGAGGTAGAGGCAGAGGTAGAGGAGGCCGATCTGTAGGCTGTGGTAGAAATCAGAATATGCAGCAAACGTAAGAAAACCAGTCATATGCAGGAGGACGTGGTAACTCTAGAGGCAGGGGGAGCCAAAGAGGCCGTGGTGGATGGCAGAGAGGCCAAAATGCAAACAGCAATGTTGAATGCTACTATCGTGGCAAAATGGGTCATATGGCTAAAGACTGCTACAAAAAGCAGAATGACATTATGAATGGAAAATTGCAGCAAGGCAATTATGCATCTTCTAGCAGGCAGGGTGATGACAGAAATGAGCATTTGTTTATGGTGCAGCATATGACAAATTCTGTAACAAGTGCAGAAGAAAGCAATGATGTGTGGTATGTTGAATCGGGTGCATCAAACCACATGACAGGTCACGTTGAATGGATGCAGGATGCAAGGAAAATGGAGAAACCAGGATTTGTGGAGACTGGTGATGATACTGCACATCCTATTATGCAGATTGGCAAAATTCCTTTGTCTATACAGGATGGGAAAAAGATATACTTGTCTGATGTATTTCATGTCCCGAACATCACCAAGAACCTGGTTTCTGTTGGTCAGATGGTTGAGCAGGGCTTGCAGGTTAGATTTAATCCTCATGGATGCTTTGTTGAGGATATGAAAAATAACGGTCGCTTGATAGCAAAAGGAAAGAAGAAGGGCAGGATGTTTACGTTGGATGCGGACATGCCTGAATTGAGTGCAGCAATGTTTGCACATGGGACCGGTGTAGTTGCAGATATTGATATCTGGCACAAACACATTGGTCATGTTAATATACAGCGACTTCAATGCAAGCCCAAAATATTGTTGCAGGATTGCCTAAATTCAAGGTTCCAGAAATGCACAAGATTTGTGAAGCCTGTCAATTTGGGAAACAGGCAAGGAAACCTTTTCCTAGGCATGTTCAAGAGAGTAAAAAGCCATTGGAATTAATCCACTCTGATGTGTGGACTACAAAAGCTGCATCTATTGGAGGCTGTCACTATTTTGTCACATTTATTGATGACTTCAGCAGAAAACTGTGGGTGTATTTTATGAAAAAGAAAAGTGAAGTGTTTGGGCACTTCAAAGCTTTCAAAGCTATGGTTGAAAAAGAAACAGGGCTGCAAATAAAATGCCTAAGGTCAGATGGAGGGGGAGAGTACCTCTCAAATGAGTTTGCAAGGTTCTTGCAGGAGCATGGTATAAAGCAGTAATATTCATGCAGTCATACCCCACAGCCAAATGGAATTGCAGAAAGAAAAAACAGGCATATTGGAGAGGTGTGTCGGGCTATGCTAAATGAAAAAGATCTACCAGATTATTATTGGGCTGAAGCAGTTGCTACAGCAGTCTATATAATGAACAGGACTCCCACTGCAGCAATACATGGCATGATGCCAGAGGAGATGTATACTGGTAGGAAACCAGATATTTCTCATTTGAAGATTTTTGGTTGCATTGCCTATGTCCATGTGCCAGATGAGTTGAGGTCCAAGTTGGATCCAAAAGCTGAGAAGTGCGTCTTTATTGGTTATTCTCTGCAGCAGAAAGGGTATAGATGCTATAACCCTTCTACACGTAAGTTCACAGTGAGCAGAGATGTTGTTTTTGATGAGATGAGCAGCTGGTATAAACCAGTAAATGTGATGATTGATGTAGATGCACAAAATGGTCATGCTGCACAGAATGCACAGCAGCAATCACAAAATATCAGTGGACCTGGAGTGTTTTCTACCAGTGGTTCACATACTTCGCCATGGACAGGCAGATTGAGATCATTGAGGTGCATTATCACTATGTGCGGGAGAAGGTTTTACTAGGTCTTATTGATCTAGTTTATGTCTACACAGAGGATCAGGTAGCTGACATATTCACGAAAGCATTGGGCGCAGAGAAGCTGCACAAGTTCAGAGACTTGCTTGGTGTGCAAGAATTGGGATTGAGCTCGAGGGGGAGTGTTGAGATATCGAGCTCCACTCGCGATATGCCAGGGTGACTGTTGTGCATTTATGTCACCGACTTGTTAGCTGGAGATGCGGTTGGTACACTGCCCACGAATAATAGCTGGATGACAGCTATCCTTATCTACACTAGTTTGTGGCTCAGTTAGTATGCCACCTTAGTTAGTTGAGTTTGGTTTTGAGACCCACATATAGGGTTCTTCTATTTCTTTGTACTAGAGTTCTTTTGGCTTTCACAACTAAGAAGAGGAAAACTGTTTTCAGCCTCCACCTTTGTGTGTATTCCCCCATTGTGATTGTGAGAAAGCCTCAAGTGAGACACCTTTCCTCTCTCCCACTATCTTCACACAATTAGCCTGCAAGACAGTAAATGTGGATCGTGAAAAAACACTTGGCCTTGGTCAAATGCTTGACAAGACGTGGGCTAGAAAGTGGTTGAGTACAATGGATAGTGATGACTTGCTAACCCTCAAAATTTAAGAAATAGAAACTTTGCATGTATAGCAAGTCATTACCAATTCCCTAGTGCAAACCCTCACCTAGCTCCAAATCTAATCCTTCTATCTTCCCCCCAACTCAATATTGACACAACTTTGACAATGTCTCCGTGTACTCCACATCTCAACTTGTCCAATGCTTCTCCCATTGAACTCATAGTGTCCCATGACCAAGTTTCAGTGTGTCACTATCTTTGGTAAGAGTAATGCTCATATTTTTTCAACATATGAGCAAAATATAATTCCATATGTGCAACCATCATTTGAAACATAAAAACCAAAGCTAACATATCTAAAAACTCAAAGTTGACCATCTCAACAAACGATGTGTATATGAATGAATATTTTCAAATAAAAAAGTATAAGCATTGCATCAGCATTTATGCGAATACATGATGCAAAAAATTACAAATATTTGAGGATATCTTAAATAAAACGAAAATGGGAAGGAACAATAGGCAATTCAAATATTGAATTAAATTAGCTTCCATTGCCATATATACGTCAAATGAAAGTAAATATAATCATTTGCAAAAAACTTGTCTTGCCAAATAACATAAGGGCAACCCAAGTACAGGAATCCCATAGAAGCATTTGGGGTTCCAATACAAAAAGTGACATAAAAGTCTCAGGAGTCTCTTAATTGTCACGGGTTGCGACCTGCTCTAGTTTACGGCTCATCCTGGTCATCAAAGCAGTTAGCCTATTTAAACCAACTTTGAACATTGACATCTCAGTGGATAGTAGTTGAACTTGTTCTTTCAGCTTATCAACTTGTAGTCTACACCCATTCCTCGGGGGGGTCACTTGTCATATGTAACCCTATCACATGAGTTCAACAAATGGGTTTTTATTAATTCAATTACTTACTTTATTATATATACATAAGGAAGTAATTTAATACCCAAAGGTTAATATACAGAAGGGCATTTTATATTAAAAATTATCTAGAAGCTTGCAACATGTGACATGGATATTTGCGTAGAAAAGCTGAGAAGTGCGTCTTTATTGGTTATTCTCTGCAGCAGAAAGGGTATAGATGCTATAACCCTTCTACACGTAAGTTCACAGTGAGCAGAGATGTTGTTTTTGATGAGATGAGCAGCTGGTATAAACCAGTAAATGTGATGATTGATGTAGATGCACAAAATGGTCATGCTGCACAGAATGCACAGCAGCAATCACAAAATATCAGTGGACCTGGAGTGTTTTCTACCAGTGGTTCACATACTTCGCCATGGACAGGCAGATTGAGATCAGGAGAATCCCCTCAAAGCAATGCAGAGAGTGGTACGCAGGTATCACGAAAAGGAAAAGAGAAGGTAGATCAGCCCATGTTTGATGTGAATGCAGGTCACTCTTGTGTGGATGGTGAATCTAGTGGCTCAGAGCAGAGCATTGATGATGAGTTGGGTATTCCTTCTGTTGTTACACCTGGAGTAAGGAAGACCAAGGATGTTTTGAGAGCACCTGAAAGTGAGCCTATTTTGCGCAGGTCTACCAGGGTTAGGTATCCTGTGGATAGGCTGAAATATGATGGATTTACAGCCATTCACTATGCCTATATGGTCAAAGTGATACACGAACTAGAACCCACTTCTTTTGAGCAAGCCATGGGAAATGAAAAATGGGAGAAAGCCATGGATGAAGAAATGGATGCCTTGGATGCAAATGCTACATGGGAATTGGTGCCTTTGCCTAAAGGCAAGAATGCAATTGGTTGTAAGTGGGTTTATAAGATCAAGCACAATGCAGATGGTTCTGTGAATAGATACAAGGCAAGATTAGTTGTCAAGGGGTATGCACAGACATATGGCATTGATTATGAAGAAACTTTCAGCCCGGTTGCAAGGATGGCAACCGTAAGAGCAGCCATTGCTGTGGCTGCATCAAAGGGATGGTCTTTACATCAGATGGATGTAAAGAATGCCTTCTTGCATGGTGATTTGCAAGAAGAGGTCTTTATGGAGCAGCCAGCAGGTTATGTTCATGCTACTCATCCTGAGTTTGTTTGCAGGTTGAAGAAAGCCTTGTATGGCTTGAAGCAAGCACCTAGAGCATGGTCTGACAAGATAGGATAGTATCTTGTCACTATTGGCTTTCAGATTTCCAAGGCAGATTTCTCACTCTGTGAGAAAAACAGAGAAAGGGATTATGCTGCTGGTCATTTATGTTGATGATTTGATCATCACAGGTGATAGTGATGAAGATATCCTTCATGTGAAAATGCTATTGAGACAGAAGTTTGAGATGAAGGATTTGGGAGAGCTGCGTTATTTATTAGGCATTGAGGTGATTAGATCACCAAGTGGGATACAGCTCTTGCAGAGGCAGTATGGACTGGACATGCTGTCCAAATATGGGATGACAGGCTGTAAGCCTATTTCAGTTCCTTTGGAGCAGAATGTGAAGCTGAGCGCAGATGCAGGTGAGCTTCTGGAAGACCCTACTATGTACAGACGCATAGTAGGAAGTTTGATTTATATGGCTATTACCAGGCCAGATTTGAGCTATGCTATTGGGTTGGTAAGTCAGTTTATGCAGGCTCCAAGGAAATCGCATTTGGATGCGGCTAGACGCATACTCAGGTATGTGAAGTCCACATTGCAGTATGGACTATTTTATGAGGTTGGGGTTCAGATACAGTTGCATGGATACACTGATGCTGATTGGGCTGGTAGCATTTCAGATAGACGATCTACCAGTGAATATGTGTTCTCTTTTGGGAGTGCTGCAGTCACTTGGAGCAGCAAGAAACAGCCTACAGTTGCCTTGTCGAGCACAGAGGCTGAATACAGGGGTGCAGCAATGGCTGCATGTGAGGTAGCTTGGTTGCATAAGCTACTCTATGATATGCATCAGTCTACAGATGGGCCAGTTGTCATTTATTGTGACAACATGAGCAGCATACACTTAGCAAAGAACCCAGTCTTTCATGCTAGAACAAAGCACATTGAGGTGCATTATCACTATGTGCAGGAGAAGGTTTTACTAGGTCTTATTGATCTAGTTTATGTCAGCACAGAGGATCAGGTAGCTGACATCTTCACGAAAGCATTGGGCGCAGAGAAGCTGCGCAAGTTCAGAGATCTGCTTGGTGTGCAGGAATTGGGATTGAGCTCGAGGGGGAGTGTTGAGATATCGAGCTCCACTCGCGATATGCCAGGGTGACCGTTGTGTATTTATGTCACCGACTTGTTAGCTGGAGATGCGGTTGGTACACCACCCACGAATAATAGCTGGATGACAGCTATCCTTATCTACACTAGTTCGTGGCTCAGTTAGTATGCCACCTTAGTTAGTTGAGTTTGATTTGAGACCCACATATAGGGTTCTTCTATTTTCTTTGTACCAGAGTTCTTTTGGCTTTCACAACTAAGAAGAGGAAAACTGTTTTCAGCCTCCACCTTTGTGTGTATTCCCCCATTGTGTATGTGAAAAAGCCGTAAGTGAGACTCCTTCCCTCTCTCCTACTATCTTCACACATGGACATAGGCAATGCAACCAAAAATCTTCAAATGAGAAATATCTGGTTTCCTACCAGTATACATCTCCTCTGGCGTCATGCCATGTATTGCTACAGTGGGAGTCCTGTTCATTATATAGACTGCTGTAGCAACTGCTTCAGCCCAATAATAATCTGGTAGATCTTTTTCATTTAGCATAGCCCGAGATACCTCTCCAATATGCCTGTTTTTTCTTTCTGCAATTCCATTTTGCTGTGGGGTATGACTGCATGAATATTGCTGCTTTATACCATGCTCCTGCAAGAACCTTGCAAACTCATTTGAGAGGTACTCTCCCCCTCCATCTGACCTTAGGCATTTTATTTGCAGGCCTGTTTCTTTTTCAACCATAGCTTTGAAAGCTTTGAAGTGCCCAAACACTTCACTTTTCTTTTTCATGAAATACACCCACAGTTTTCTGTTGAAGTCATCAATAAATGTGACAAAATAGTGACAGCCTCCAATAGATGCAGCTTTTGTAGTCCACACATCAGAGTGGATTAATTCCAATGGCTTTTTACTCTCTTGAACATGCCTAGGAAAAGGTTTCCTTACCTGTTTCCCAAATTGACAGGCTTCACAAACCTTGTGCATTTCTGCAACCTTGAATTTAGGCAATCCTGCAACAATATTTTGGGCTTGCATTGATTTAAGTCGCTGTATATTAACATGACCAATGCGTTTGTGCCAGATATCAATATCTGCAACTACACCGGTCCCATGTGCAAACATTGCTGCACTCAATTCAGGCATGTCCGCATCCAACGTAAACATCCTGCCCTTCTTCTTTCCTTTTGCTATCAAGCGACCATTATTTTTCATATCCTCAACAAAGCATCCATGAGGATTAAATCTGACCTGCAAGCCCTGCTCAACCATCTGACCAACAGAAACCAGGTTCTTGGTGATGTTCGGGACATGAAATACATCAGATAAGTATTTCTTTTTCCCATCCTGCATAGACAAAGGAATTTTGCCAATCTGCACAATAGGATGTGCAGTATCATCACCAGTCTCCACAAATCCTAGTTTTTCCATTTTTCTTGCATCTTGCATCCATTCTGCATGACCTGTCGTCGTGTGGTTTGACGCACCTGAGTCAACATACCACACATCATTTCGTTCTTCTGCACTTGTCACAGAATTGGTCATATGCTGCACCATAAATAGATGCTCATTTCTGTCATCACCCTGCCTACTAGAAGATGCATAATTGCCTTGCTGCAATTTTCCATTCATAATGTCATTCTGCTTTTTGTAGCAGTCCTTAGCCATATGACCCATTTTGCCACAATAGTAGCATTCAACATTGCTGTTTGCATTTTGGCTTCTCTGCCATCCACCACGACCTCTTTGGCTCCCCCTGCCTCTAGAGTTACCACGTCCTCCTGCATAGGACTGGTTTTCTTGCGTTTGCTACATATACTGATTTCTACCACAGCCTGCAGATCGGCCTCCTCTACCTCTGCCTCTACCTCTGCCAGCATTTGAGTAGAAGATAGTTTCTTTTGAAGTTCCTGCTGAATAAGATGCACCACCATTTCTCTGCTCTTCAGAAATTATAAGAGCAATCAACTCCTCAAAATCGGGAAATTTTTCATTGACGGCAATGGATGTCCGGAACTGTGCATAATCCTTTCCTAGACCATTCAAGGTCATAGAAACCAAATCATCATCATCCACTGGCGACCCAATGGAAGCAAGTGCATCTGCAATTTTCTTCACTTTCATGTGGTAGTCATTTATGCTCAAATTTTCTCTCTGCACATTGTGCAACTCCTGTTTGAGTTGCATTTTCCTGGCGTTTGTATTTGTGTTGTACATTTTTGCCAAAGTATCCCATGCCTCCTTTGGCATACTTGCATCCTGAATATGCACAATCATGGAGTCCGAAATACTGATAGACAGCCAGTACATAACTTTCCTGGCTCTCTCATGCCATCCTTTGAATGCCTGCATTTCCTGTTGACTGGGAACATTAGGAAGAACAGGTTCTTCTTCATTTCCTGTAATGAACTCCCAATAGCCTTTTCCCATCAAGAAATTTGTCATTCTAAACTTCCATGCCTGGAAGTTTTTCTTGTCAAGCTTTTCAGTGACAATCTGTGAAAGAGAATCAGATGCCATTACAGAACACTGCAAAATATTCTGTCACTGTAAAAAACACAGCTTTTGCCTCACACGGGCAGAACTGCAAAACTGACGAAAGTGGTATTTCACCACACAGTCACTTCCTAGTGACGATTTTGCATGAACAGGCAACAAGCATGAATCTGCAACTCCCAATATCTCTGCACAAAGGCATACGATGCAATTTTTGCGGCAACTTTTCACCGACCCGCAGAATAGTGGTCACACAGCAAAAACAGGGCCTTTTTTTGAGTGCCTGCGGAGAACTTCTGTCTCCAAAACGGGCCCCGAAATGACCTCGAATCAAAAAAAAAACATCGCTAAGGGCTTCACCCTCTCCATGGGCATGATACTGTGCTCTCACCACACCGCGAAGGGCATCTCAATCTGAGACAGTGCACTCTTGCACTTCTGGCTGTGCTACCTGCAGAGATTTGCTCCCAAACTCAAAATAGGAAAGCAACATTGGTCCTCTTACCAGGATACCATGAACTTGGCTTGCTTTCTTGAGCTCCTTACCACGAACAAGGCTCTGATACCATGTGAAGATAGTGGGAGAGAGGGAAGGAGTCTCACTTGAGGCTTTCTCACAATCACAATGGGGGAATACACACAAAGGTGGAGGCTGAAAATAGTTTTCCTCTTCTTAGTTGTGAAAGCCAAAAAAACTCTAGTATAAAGAAATAGAAGAACCCTATATGTGGGTCTCAAAACCAAACTCAACTAACTAAGGTGGCATACTAACTGAGCCATGAACTAGTGTAGATAAGGATAGCTATCATCCAGCTATTATTCGTGGGCGGTGTACCAACCGCATCTCTAGCTAACAAGTCGGTGACATAAATGCACAACAGTCACCCTGGCATATTGCGAGTGGAGATCGATATCTCAACAAATTGCTCATCTGATGTTATCCACATTTACTGTCTTGTCAAGCATTTGACCAAGGCTAAGTGTTCTTTCACGATCCACATTTACTATCTTGCCGGATAATTACTTATCTGAAGCTATAAAAAACATTAATTCTGAGAGAGTAGCTTCACTTTTAACCATTTCAGTGACCATTTCATCCAAGTAGCTATGCTTGCTATTTTTCCCAAAAAACACTCACCACTAAGAATCTTCAGGCATATGTGCTTTGTTATTTTATTCGGAACAAACCTTAGTGGTCTCCACCAAATGACAAACATCTGTTTTATTGCTGCTTTCTTTTGAGTTTACGTATGCTCAGGTGCCTCATAGGATAACTACCCTGTTTCATATGATTTGCAAACATCCATGATGTACACGAAGGTTGACTCCTCATGAAACACAATGCAAGTATAGTCCCTATATCTATTAATGAACATCCTCAGATCGTTGGCACTTGGCTGTGTATCATTTACTACACCCTTCAAGAATGGATAAAAGTGACCAATCTTTGCCATGTACTCAAATGTAGGTCTCTTGCCCTTTAGTGTTTGTGGCTTGCCACACTTGATCCATAACTCCCTTGACTTTACTAGGATCTCAGAAAGAGTTGATAGTTTCTTCTTTGTACTATGCCTATATGGTCAAAGTGATACACGAACCAGAACCCACTTCTTTTGAGCAAGCCATGGGAAATGAAAAATGGGAGAAAGCCATGGATGAAGAAATGGATGCCTTGGATGCAAATGCTACATGGGAATTGGTGCCTTTGCCTAAAGGCAAGAATGCAATTGGTTGTAAGTGGGTTTATAAGATCAAGCACAATGCAGATGGTTCTGTGAATAGATACAAGGCAAGATTAGTTGTCAAGGGGTATGCACAGACATATGGCATTGATTATGAAGAAACTTTCAGCCCGGTTGCAAGGATGGCAACCGTAAGAGCAGCCATTGCTGTGGCTGCATCAAAGGGATGGTCTTTACATCAGATGGATGTAAAGAATGCCTTCTTGCATGGTGATTTGCAAGAAGAGGTCTTTATGGAGCAGCCAGCAGGTTATGTTCATGCTACTCATCCTGAGTTTGTTTGCAGGTTGAAGAAAGCCTTGTATGGCTTGAAGCAAGCACCTAGAGCATGGTCTGACAAGATAGGATAGTATCTTGTCACTATTGGCTTTCAGATTTTCAAGGCAGATTTCTCACTCTGTGAGAAAAACAGAGAAAGGGATTATGCTGCTGGTCATTTATGTTGATGATTTGATCATCACAGGTGATAGTGATGAAGATATCCTTCATGTGAAAATGCTATTGAGACAGAAGTTTGAGATGAAGGATTTGGGAGAGCTACGTTATTTATTAGGCATTGAGGTGATTAGATCACCAAGTGGGATACAGCTCTTGCAGAGGCAGTATGGACTGGACATGCTGTCCAAATATGGGATGACAGGCTGTAAGCCTATTTCAGTTCCTTTGGAGCAGAATGTGAAGCTGAGCGCAGATGCAGGTGAGCTTCTGGAAGACCCTACTATGTACAGACGCATAGTAGGAAGTTTGATTTACATGACTATTACCAGGCCAGATTTGAGCTATGCTATTGGGTTGGTAAGTCAGTTTATGCAGGCTCCAAGGAAACCGCATTTGGATGCGGCTAGACGCATACTCAGGTATGTGAAGTCCACATTGCAGTATGGACTATTTTATGAGGCTGGGGTTCAGATACAGTTGCATGGATACACTGATGCTGATTGGGCTGGTAGCATTTCTGATAGACGATCTACCAGTGGATATGTGTTCTCTTTTGGAGTGCTGCAGTCACTTGGAGCAGCAAGAAACAGCCTAGAGTTGCCTTGTCGAGCACAGAGGCTGAGTACAGGAGGGGTGCAGCAATGGCTGCATGTGAGGTAGCTTGGTTGCATAAGCTACTCTATGATATGCATCAGTCTACAGATGGGCCAGTTGTCATTTATTGTGACAACATGAGTAGCATACACTTGGCAAAGAACCCACTCTTTCATGCTAGAACAAAGCACATTGAGGTGCATTATCACTATGTGCGGGAGAAGGTTTTACTAGGTCTTATTGATCTAGTTTATGTCAGCACAGAGGATCAGGTAGCTGACATATTCACGAAAGCATTGGGCACAGAGAAGCTGCGCAAGTTCAGAGACCTGCTTGGTGTGCAAGAATTGGGATTGAGCTCGAGGGGGAGTGTTGAGATATCGAGCTCCACTCGCGATATGCCAGGGTGACTGTTGTGCATTTATGTCACCGACTTGTTAGTTGGAGATGCGGTTGGTACACTGCCCACGAATAATAGCTGGATGACAGCTATCCTTATCTACACTAGTTCGTGGCTCAGTTAGTATGCCACCTTAGTTAGTTGAGTTTGGTTTTGAGACCCACATATAGGGTTCTTCTATTTCTTTGTACTAGAGTTCTTTTGGCTTTCACAACTAAGAAGAGGAAAACTGTTTTCAGCCTCCACCTTTGTGTGTATTCCCCCATTGTGATTGTGAGAAAGCCTCAAGTGAGACACCTTCCCTCTCTCCCACTATCTTCACACAATTAGCCTGCAAGACAGTAAATGTGGATCGTGAAAAAACACTTGGCCTTGGTCAAATGCTTGACAAGACGTGGGCTAGAAAGTGGTTGAGTACAATGGATAGTGATGACTTGCTAACTCTCAAAATTTAAGAAATAGAAACTTTGCATGTATAGCAAGTCATTGCCAATTCCCTAGTGCAAACCCTCACCTAGCTCCAAATCTAATCCTTCTATCTTCCCCCCAACTCAATATTGACACAACTTTGACAACGTCTCCGTGTACTCCACATCTCAACTTGTCCAATGCTTCTCCCATTGAACTCGTAGTGTCCCATGACCAAGTTTCAGTGTGTCACTATCTTTGGTAAGAGTAATGCTCATATTTTTTCAACATATGAGCAAAATATAATTCCATATGTGCAACCATCATTTGAAACATAAAAACCAAAGCTAACATATCTAAAAACTCAAAGTTGACCATCTCAACAAACGATGTGTATATGAATGAATATTTTCAAATAAAAAAGTATAAGCATTGCATCAGCATTTATGCGAATACATGATGCAAAAAATTACAAATATTTGAGGATATCTTAAATAAAACGAAAATGGGAAGGAACAATAGGCAATTCAAATATTGAATTAAATTAGCTTCCATTGCCATATATACGTCAAATGAAAGTAAATATAATCATTTGCAAAAAACTTGTCTTGCCAAATAACATAAGGGCAACCCAAGTACAGGAATCCCATAGAAGCATTTGGGGTTCCAGTACAAAAAGTGACATAAAAGTCTCAGGAGTCTCTTAATTGTCACGGGTTGCGACCTGCTCTAGTTTACGGCTCATCCTGGTCATCAAAGCAGTTAGCCTATTTAAACCAACTTTGAACATTGACATCTCAGTGGATAGTAGTTGAACTTGTTCTTTCAGCTTATCAACTTGTAGTCTACACCCATTCCTCGGGGGGGGTCACTTGTCATATGTAACCCTATCACATGAGTTCAACAAATGGGTTTTTATTAATTCAATTACTTACTTTATTATATATACATAAGGAAGTAATTTAATACCCAAAGGTTAATATACAGAAGGGCATTTTATATTAAAAATTATCTAGAAGCTTGCAACATGTGACATGGATATTTGCGTAGAGTGGCTTATGTCATGGGACATTTTGAAATGCTAGTACTGGCATTTTCCTTTTGAAATGAGTAAGCACTCCTCTTGCATTTTCTTGAATTCTAGAGAATTCTAAAGATCTTTTCTCTCTTTATTGCTCTTTTTGGCCTTTGCATTAGGATGAGATAAGGATACTATGCTTTCTTGAATTCTAGAGAATTATAAAAACCTTTTCTCTCTTTATTGCTCTTTTTGGCCTTTGCATTAGGATGAGATTATGATGCTATAATTTTCTCTCTTTATTGCTCTTTTTTGGCCTTTTCATTAGGATGAGATTAAAATGCTTGAATTTATTTTTTGAAGTTTTTAAATCTTGTCATTCTCTTTTTTTTTCTTTCTATCCACAGAGGGATTGCATTGAATCAATGGTGGAGGAGTATTTTTGAAGTTGATGCCTCTTATACTTGATTTTCTTAAGTTCTACTCAGTCTATTTAGCACTGCCTTTGTAAATATCCTTCTGGCTCTCAAACAATTGATCTATTATTTAAAAAAGGATAGATAGTGGAGAGCCACTCCTATAATTAAATCCATTGGATAAAACCTGTGAGAGTAAAGAAGTAAGGTATTTATTTTTAGATAGCCCTATTCAAAAGGATTCTCCCATTTGGGAAAATATAATATCCATATAGCAACAAGGGATCAAAAGCAAAATGAGAATTCGTCATTGAGTGAGAATCCCATTATGCTTGAGGGGTTTTCATGCACTTGTGCCTAGAGTTGTAGCCTAGAGTTGTAGATTAGCAAGTACCATGAGCATCACTACCAATGACAGTTTGAACTAGAATATGGTAAACATGATGAATTCAAAGTAAATGAAAGAATAAAACTATTTCTAGGTTAGGAGAACATAAGCCCTTGTGTCTGCTACATTGAGAGCTAAAGAAGGCTCTTATGTATGGTATCTTCAAAGATTAAAGAAGAACCTTTCTAGCTTCTTTAGACCGTATCTTTTCTTGAGGTATTATATACGCTATACAATGCTTAGAAATGTCATCTTGTTGTTTGCAGCATATGCTACACAATGCCTAAAAATGCCTAGAAATGGCATCTTGTTGTTTGCAGCATCTAGTGGTGGATTAGTTATTAGAAGGACAATGCTAAAATTTCCCCAAGTTGTCATGGATGTGGTTGTACATAGGTGTTAGCATGGCATTGGAGCATAGGTCCTAAATGCAGTTATATCATAGTCATACATCCGATTAACACAATGTACAGTAATAATGAAACCTAGCATAATTTAACAAGAAGTAGCTAACCTAATGTACACAGGGTTGAGGGGGGCACAAGGAAACCTGTTGAGCCACCTCCCTTTCACCATAGCTAAGAGTCTTGGTGTATAGGAGGGCAACCACATGGCTAGGCAAGTTGAAGCAATGGATGAGCAGAGGTCAGTGTAAGGCAAAGAGAAAATGCTCGCTAGGAGGGCTACTGTTTCCACAAGGCAAGGGGAGGCACAAGGTGTTGCTAGGAGGACTAGGAGAGAGTGGGGCAAAGGAGGCCAAGGGGCATCCACCATGGTTATATGCCTATGAAAGGGAAAAATAATTTTCACAAATATTTAGTGTGCATGGAAACTATGGATTCCACCCATTACAAGCTATGGATCTTATGGGTTGGAATCTATATTTGCTAAATGCCTACATCTCCATCCTCTTCCCTCTATTGTCTCTACACTAATGATAATGCGACTCTTGTGTTCAGAATCTATTTGGCATCATCAGTCACGAAGTTTCATTTCTTTGGCTAGGCCCTAGCATCCATTTCTCTACAAGAGACCTTTGTCTCACCTTGCCCTACTCCTCCCTTTCCTCCTCTTTTGTAGTGTGCCTCGTTCCCGTTGGCATAGAGCAATGAGAGGGAACTTGATCTGCTCTTGGCTAGAGAGGTAGCCACTGTTGTAAGGCTCATTGTTGCCTCAGTTGGAGCCTTGGTGCCTCCCTGATGGGCATCACAGCTCTGTCTATTAACTCAAATCATTAGTCATGCCTTCTAATAGAACACCATTGTAACACATAAAATTAAGCATACTAACCAAAACATCCTAAATGACATGCCAAAATCCCTTATAAAATTCAACCATGAGGCCATCTTGTTTTAGAACGTTCTCACAAGTCCTCTACCACTCACTATCAACCATAGGGGAAGAATTATCGAGGATGCAATCACAAAATCAATCCAACCATGATGTCCAGGTTGTGCAATATTGTGAGAATATTCTTGAAATATGGAATCAAATGATATATGAATAACATGGTTACAAGCTCTCTACAAGCTATGAAGGTGATAGCTCATGCAATCTTATCTAAATCTTGCTAAATCTTGCTGCCAAAATTTAGGAGGGGATTTCAAAAGCGGCGGCCCATTAATGGCCATTAATCGTCTTCCATCTTCCTTGCCATCTCCTTCTTCCCCATCCTCCATGATCCCCTCTTGCTAAATCAACACCCTCTCCACTTCTTCCTCTTCGAACACTGATGTGGATCTATCAAAGGCTTCCCCTTCCCTGGATTCATTGAGCATGCAACGCTTTACATCCCTCGATTCATGCTTCTCCTCAATTCAAGCTTCTCCTTGATTAGAGCACAACAAAAGGGGCCTTTCCACCTCTGCCATAGCCAGCATATCTTGAGCTCTCAGTCCAATCTATAGCAATTGGCCTCTGTGGGGATGAAGGAAGCTGAGCACTGAGTAGGTTCTCGATTTTCAGGTGGGAGATCGCAGTACCTTCCTCTCCGCTTTTTCTATCCGACTATGGATGAAAGAGGGACTTCTAACCAAGAACCTGACCTGACGAAAAGGAGCTATGGTGAATTTTGGTACCAATACTCGGCGAGGGGTTTCATTGTTTCTTATACTCTTCATCGCATCCCCATTCCCTATAGCTATGGATCGCGATGAAGTTCTTTCCTAGGTCATCCTCGAGCTCACGGATTCCACCTTTGATGCTGCTATTTTTTTTCTTGTAGATAGGTGGGTCCTTCTTGGCACCCATAATGTTGATCTCCTCAACATGGGCGTGATGGGCTTCTAGCTTCTCTCTGATTCAGGCATGATGGTGTTGGACATTCCATTTTGAAACCCCCTAGGATGAGCCAGGTGAGGCACTGCTACGCGCAGGTTTTTTGTCGTTGGCCTATTCTAATCCTTCTGATAACTTTGACTTTGATGCTTGTCTCATAAGACCAAAGCATCTGCGCTAGGCATACCATAGACAAAAAAGAGAGCAGGAAAGAACATGAGAGTATAGTTGTAGAAATATTTCTTATCAAATACACTGGGAAGGACTTCCTATGGCCTGCGCTAACTCTTTGCTTCTGCCGATAATCGAAAATTGTATACAAATCTCTACTGCTGCAAAGCTAGTCCTGATGCTTGTACATTGGCATCGTCTTCTCTTCCCTCATCTTCTTCAAGTTTTGGTTGATCAGCACAGATCTAAAAGCGATCCTTCTACTTTATGACTGCTAACTCCTTGTAACTACCTTGTAGCCCCCATCGGCAGCCAAGAAGTGGAAGGGCTTCAAGATGAAAGTTGCAAAAGGCCTGCTACCCTACATATGAAGCAAGGGGATTTCTAGGATATCATCAGGCTAGGAGTGAGTAAATAGTAATCATAGGTTGGGTTTGTATGCAAGAGTGACCAAATTGTGTCAACACCGAGTAGTAGGAGAACCAAGATGAATCACAATTCAGCTAGGAGAGGATTTACTATTTGTTGTGTTTTGCTATTCAGCCTCCTCTTTTGCTGCTGTAGGGTTCATGCAGGCTCCACATTGCTCTAGGCTATTCAAAGCTCATGAGATCATTGTTGAGTTCCATGTGGGGCCTGGCCTTTTGGTGTTCAAATTTTTGCCTCTGACTCGGGACAGAATGGCACTCTTGAGAGTTGCAACCATTGAACCACCCATCCTTGGAAATCTGTAGACTACACTCAACAAAGACAAGGGCAAGCCCTATGCTACCTTCTTCCGTCTCTTTATCCCCCCCCCTCTGCCCTTCTTTCTTCCCTCCCTTAACTCTTTCTCCTTCCCCTTTACCTTACATAAGCTCTCTAATAAGTTTGTTCATAAGGCACTGCGTCTCGAAAAGGCAGTTTTGGGAACGACTCAACTGGAGTTTATAGCTTGCCTTCTACTAAGAGGATTTTTATTAATTGTCCCTTGGATTTGTGCAGGTCACCAAGGAGACTCTCTGCTCCCTTTGTGCCTAGTTAGCAATCCAAAATCAAAACTATAATTGAAATAAAGGTATGATAGCTTTTCTTTCTCTGCTCAATAACCCATCTGTTGGCAAATTTTCAATAAGTTGATAAGCTTTTTTTGGGGGGGGGTTTCTTCTTCACGTATGTTCGATGTGGTGTCGTCTTTTCAAATAGTATGTCAATGTCATAACTTCTTTATTCTTGATATTACATGACTATTAGATATCGACGTAGTGTCGTATTTAGCCTTTCGACATAATACGTCGATCATCTGATTTGTAATGTAATATTTGAGTCAATTACTTGGGCCATGCATTTGCATGGTGCTTATCTTTTTGCATTGGATCGTATTACTCGATTATATGTGCGGTTAAGTAAGTAAGTCTGCATTTTGACATTTGGTTGTAATATTCAACCTTTGATGTCGTTACAAGGACTCCTTCTCATTGTTTTGAAACTAGCTCGACACTTGGTCATAGCATTCGACTGTATGTGTCATCTCTCAACCTTAGAAGAGTAATAGAATTCAACACTTTGTTGTTTATTCGACTTTTGGTGTTGTTTCTTAGATATATAATTTATAAAATAAGTAGGCTTCGACACTAGGTCATTTATTCGGCTTTCAGTGTTGTCATAGCTTATTTCATAAAACAAATGTTTAAACTTCGACACATGGTCATTTATTTGGCTTTCAGTGTCATTGTAGGTTATTAGTGTTGTATGATAGTTTTGGCTTCAACTCTTGGTCATTTATTCAACTTTTGATGTTGTTGTACTTAACATTATTAAATGTAATTGTCCAAGCTTTGACACTTAGTCATTTGATTTTATGTTCGTGTCATTGTAGCTTGCATATGAAATGGTTGTTTGTGTTGTTTAGTTTAGAATACTTGTGATCTAGTATAATTAATAGACTAATGGGAAACCCATGCGTTGTTGCAATTGGTAAAATAATAGCTTAGTTATACTCCTTCAGCTATCACCACCTTGGTTATAAGTAGCATTGAGATTCGGCTTTGCATGTTGGTATTCTTCTACCAAGTTTCCATCCTCAATAAAGACCTGACATTAATTGTGAAGGCCCAAATTGTGAGCAATTTGTAAGGATTCTTATCGCTAGCTCGACACTTGGTCATATCATTCGACTGTATGTGTCGTCTCTCAACCTTAGAAGAGTAATAGGATTCAACACTTTGTCGTTTATTTGACTTTTGGTGTTGTTCCTTAGATATATAATTTATAAAATAAGTAGGCTTCAACACTAGGTCGTTTATTCAGCTTTCAATGTTGTCGTAGCTTATTTCATAGAACAAATGTTTAAACTTCGACACATGGTCATTTATTTGGCTTTTAGTGTCGTTGTAGGTTATCAGTGTTGTATGATAGTTTTGGCTTCAACACTTGGTCATTTATTCGACTTTTGATGTTGTTGTCCTCTTTGGAAATATTTTGTGTAGAATATAGGGGACCATTGCATAAATGCTAGTGTGTAGAGATTGTAAACTTTCCAATAAATATACATCCGAGATTCATGCTCATACATCTAAGGTAACAATGCTAGAGCCAATGATATTTGTGTCTTTGATTCATGCCTATCCATGGGGTCTTTGAAAGCTGCTTATGTATAAGGATTCTAAGTTGAATCTTATCTTTAATCAGTTGTGGGTCATCAACCATTGGATATTATTTGAAATACTCTTCCAATGTTGATTATCTAGTGTCTAACACACACTTCTCCACACACTCAAATGGTAGGCCCATATAAGCATGATGCAAATTTTATAAGAATGGAGTTCATTGTGTTCTTTATTGTAATTAACTTTATGTTCATTGATTATTTAAAATATGAATATATTTTAGATTCTCTCTCAATACTTGGTTTTTTCATGCATGTTTTGCCAGAAATCCTTTGTGAAAAGATGCAAGCAGAGCAAAGGAAAAATTGGCTCAAAGTCATTAGGCGGCATCTTTGTATAGGGATAAGTAAGATGAGCAAGGAGCAAATAACAGACATAACTAGCAATGCAATACGGATAGAGTGTTTCTACAATGAGGTCATAGCCAACACAATGGGAGAGATGCTGCCCAAGAGTGAAATGAATGAAGGTGGAGTACGTCACATGATCAATAGCATCATAGGAAATATGAAGAAATGTGCAGAAGACTTGTGAGATGACTTGCCTCCTAATATTGACATGGAAAAATTAGGTTTTTGGGATTTGAAGTGGAAAGAGGAGAAGGGTAGAAGCAAGAGGGAAAAAGACATAGATTCACATTTCACTATTTTGAAGAGAGTGCGATATGAGCAATCAAAACATTCATGTGATCCAACTTCTGAGGCATGGTTAGCTATTGACGGTAGTCACGGGGATGCTTCTCACAAAGCACATTCATTTAGGAATGGTGATTGTTCAATTGTGTTAGGTATCCTCCATGAGGATATAGAGGAGGGTGAGAATCTTAGTGCTAGCTCATTTGGAGTATGCTTTAAAGTCACTTTTAATGGCATCTCTTTCTTTCCTCGAAGTATTACTTATGCGGCGAAGCGCTACAAAGGGAACATATCTCACACCTTAAAGTCATTTGACAAAGAGTATGGAATGCAAATATTACATCCAGGTATTGTCAGATGCATAGGATTTACTAGAAGCTTACCTTGGATCAACATTTTTCCATAGTTCAATGGAGGGAGTATTGGAGACATGATGATGCAGCTACCCTTTGAGAAAGGGACTTTCACAAAGCAAGTGTTATGCTTGAAAGACAATGGAGTCACTAGGAGAGAACTAGATCCAATACTAAGTGATGTACAGCTTATGAGATTAAAGGCATTTGTGGAAGCTACCCCAGACATCATACACGCATTGGTTGATGCATTAGCAGCTGTACACCAAGAAGGCATTATACATTGTGATCTACACCCTTTCAATGTCATGCTAGATTTTACCAAGAATCATAGTCCACGGGTTGGCATCATTGATTGGGGATTGCTGCTTTGATATGGTGAATCAAGAGAAGCTGTTAATTTTGTGAAGCGTACTTCAGATATGGATGATGTGACTTATAAGATCAAGAAGAGTACAGCAACAAGACAAAATCGACTCCGGCCTTGGCAAGCTCCAGAAATAATCGACCCTGAGAACACCAATGCTTACAATAAAGAATCAGATGTGTTTGCCATGGGACACATGATTAAAGAGGTTATTAATTTTTATAAGGAGTGTAAGGAATACTACCTCAAAGAGGATTACACAAAACAGTCAGCATGGAGTGGCAAGTTGTGGCAGATTTATTTCAATGCAACTAACTATATGTTTGTGGAAAAACAAAATAGAATGACACTGGCCGAGATGAATAATCGACTAGCAAGATTTAACACTCAACCCCATGCCTGCTGCAGTTGAGATGATGCCTCAGTTTTATTAATCTGATTTTATTATAAAGCTAGTCTTGGACAATTATGTTTATAAACTATAATGTTACTCTTTCAATGCATTTTGAATACTAGTATATGCATCTATACTATTTAAATTTAATAAAGTATTATAATACATATTTTTTTTAAATTCTCAAATTTTTATCTTCGTGCTGTAACTTCTTGCATTTCGAATACTAGTATATGTGTTTATAGTATTTGAATTTAATAAAGTGTAAAGTGTCTTAGAATGTATTTTTATTTTTTTTCAAAATTTTATATTTGTATATTAGAATTGTGTATTAATTTGGGAAGAGTTTGTGTTTATTATGGTTAAACTCAAACCCATGAGTCATGCATACAAATTTTTATTATAATGATTAAATTTAAACTCACCAGTCATGCACAAATTGGCAATCTAAATTTTGCAGGTCATGCACACACAGGTGGAGGGGGGGTTATAATTAAGGTTCTCATTTTATTTTGAAGTACATCAGTCTCCTATCATGGCATCTTTTTTCAAGATTCAAGTGATTGACTATGATAATAAGGAGGAATTAGGTGTTGTTAGGGTGACAAGAGACACAAGTCATCCCACATTCTCTCATGTTCATGAACAAATTGAAGGTGATGAGCTTCTATTGGAACCCTTTGAGTTTGTTGAGGATGAATATACAATAACCAAATGGCAAGAGGAACGATGGACAATCAATGATCAACTCTTAATGCACATCAAGAGAAGTCTATTCCGCATAGAGGAAACTCCTTACCCATGTAAAAGACATTGCACTCAACTAGCTGATGACATAAATCTTGATGCCCAAGTGCACATGTCTTCAAAGCTTTCTAGTAGATTACTAAGCCCAACTATTCTTGAATGTTGGCAACGTGAATCTGATAGAGTTAGATCAAAGATAAAGGAAATGGTAGTGTCAAGGGATGATAAGTTTGGGTTGCATTCTGAGGACTTCAATGGGGTGCCCCATGTGCGAATTTGGTGTCATGAGTGTCATGAACTTTATGGTAAAGGATTGATAGAAGGCAAGCATGCAGCATACAATTACTTCTCTAACTTCATGAGATTTCACATATTAGAAAAACACCTATTTCATTAATTTTGGACTTTTTGTGTTGTTTTTGGATGAAGCCCAAAAATCCTTCCCAAATGAAAACTTTACTTTGTGAAAATATCCTTCCCAAATCAAAATTTTACTTTCTGAAAATATCCTTCCCAAATCAAAAGTTCACTTTGTGGCACTATCATATTCACATAAAAATATTATTTTTTCAATCTATACTTTTGCACCAGCATGCAAGAATTTGAAATAATCCTATATTAGAAATTCTAGCTATATAAGTTATTTGTTAATTTAATTATTTTTAATATTTTTCCTTGATGTTTTTCCTTGACGTGATAAATTTATAAATCCATGAAAGGAGACTTAAATATTTCATGAAAATAACATTGTCACTCGCAATATGCACAAAATTTTTAAAACCTTTAATAAATAGAAAAAAGACATGATGCCATAAGACCCAAGTTTTGTATTGAACCAAAGAGATATAATAGCAATCATAGCTATTATTATATGATTACATTGAGAGACGTTGCTCTCAGCTAGAGTCTTTATATCCAAAATGATATAGATTGAACATATGTTTACAATTTAAATTGTTGCTCTTAAAGAGCCTCAATTCGTGCCATCTACATAATTTGACTCCCCATTGTCTTATTGCTCAATGTCACGACAGTCCCTTGCCAGGTGCCATCTGCATAATTTGACTCCCACTTGTCTTGCCAAGCCTTGCCCCTTGGGTGCATTGACTCCCCATTGTCTTATTGCTCAATGTGATAGTCCCTTGCCAGGTGCCATCTGCATTAACTCCCTATTATCTTGCCAAGCCTTGACCCTTGGGTGACATCCAGTGCAAAATACAGGTGCCATCTACATTAACTCCCACAAGTTATCTTGCCAAGCCTTGCCCCTTGGAAGCATTGACTCCCCACTGTCTTATTGCTCAATGTGATAGTCCCTTGCCAGGTGCCATCTGCATTAACTCCCTATTGTCTTGGCAAGCCTTGACCCTTGGGTGACATCCAGTGCATATTTTGACTCATTTGACATAGGAGGTGATGACTCTGATTATAATTGTCTTGGATTGGCTTCTTGCCTAGTACCCAAATAAAATCCTTCAATGGACTTCAATACAAAGCTTTAATCATGGACATTCTTCATTTGCGCTGTCTCCTTCTACTTCCTCCATGGTGAGCATCCTTAAAAATTCATGTATATGTAAAATAGTTTGCTGTGGTATTTTTATTTTTCCTTCTACCTCATATCCCATGCGCTTCTTTGATTTCTTTGCCCTTGAATGCCAAGACACTATGATTGTCTCTGTCGAAACTTGAGAGATCGCTTCATCATTTGGGACCCACTCCTTCATTATACAATTAGTATACAATGTGTTGTTATCCATATTCTCCTTCCTGCCCTTTGGCTTATACCATACCGCTGTAAATGTTGTAGCTCTCCCTTGGTCATCTCTTTGCACATTAACTACTTTTGTAACCCAAAACTTCACATTCTCATATTCATCATCCGATGGCCAAACCACAACAAAACAATCAACCTCTATATCTACTTGTGGCATAAACTCTCTCTTCTTCGGTCCACAATATGGACGTGGGAGTAATGATACAAATTCATTTTCAAAGACTGGAGCTGGGAGCAAATCATTATGAACATTTGGCCAAAACATATTGCATTCAACCTTGACATCCTTTGAGCCTCGCATTCTCTCAAGGTCCTTTATTAAATTTCGTGTCTTGTTAATTACAGTGGTAGTGTGTTCTCTCCAAGTAGGCTTCGAATCAGGATATCTCCGGAGCATTTCCTCTTTGTATGTAATAAATGCTTTTAATCCTTCTATTTCACAGTTAGACCTCTCATTGAATTCTTGTATAGGAGCCCATGTTGGATACCTTTCCTTGTTGGGAATTGAAGTTAAGAGACTGTAAGGTTCTTCAGGTTCCCATTTTGTATCATGAGAATATTGTTGCCATTGCATTACGAGTTTTTCATCTTTAAAAAAAAAACAAAAGTAGTGTGGATTGGTATGACCTGTCAATGCATCACCACCCGTTTGTATGAAAGGTAGAATGAAGCTCTTCCAATCATACATTCTTTCGAGCCTCTCACATACTGTACTTTCCTTATGACCACCAACTTGCCTGCCACATCTTCTTACCAAGTCATCTATTGTCTCCACATCCTTGCATTTAAGCTCCCTTGAGACTGTGCTAAAAACCTGATCGATATCCTCATGTGTATGCCCAACATACAAAAATCCACATTCGACCTCATTGAAGATTCGATGAGCAACTAGCATGGAGCAGAATGCAAACATGAGTACATTCTTATTTTCTCGCCAGCAATTATCAGCTTGTATTCTCAAAGTCGGTGGTAGGCGACATTTTTTAGCATGTACATTGCGAATTGCCTTCATAATAGATGTTACAACTTGATTGCTATCATGTAGATGCAAGGAATCAATCCATATATCTGCAAAGAACTTAATTCCATGCACTAACACTCCACATAGATGTGTCTTTAGAAAGTGCTTTCCTTGTAATTTAGGTGGAGTGGCAACAAAATGAGGCAATGTTGTTGTATTCTGATCCATGCCATCTACAATAAGGCACATGTAGTCATCGGGATGCGAAATAGCTTGCTCCTTCCAAAATGCATATTTTTGTCTGGAATGTCGAATAAGGTCATGATGAGATTTTTGATTTTTTTTGTATAATTCCCTTTGATTTGGACATGTTCCACTGTCAATCACTCACTTTAAATCATCACAAACATTGCACTTTGACATTTTTTGCCTCCTTGGGATTTTAACATATCTAAAATTCTTCTTCCAAAGAGTATACAAAGTATGAGAAGAAGCTACGGCATCCCCTCTTTGCCTTTGCTTTTCTACAATAGAGTCAAATACTTCGAGCTTTGTCAAGCCCATTGGAAGGTGCATTTCAGTGATCGCATCACCGTTAGGGAGTTTGGTAGATATATGGGGTTGAGGTAAAGCATTTTCATGTATGAAGTCTTGCAAAATTGATGCTGCCTTGACAGTTGAGATTCTTGATTTGGACCTTCCTCTATTACCGTGAATGCTAAATTTGTTGCCGCCCTTTGCCTTGCTGACTAAATCCCAATATGTACCATGGGATAATCCAGTAATATTGTGATATGCCTTATTGTAAATCCTTTTTCCATTTACGAGAGGTTTTACCTTTTGTCTTGAACTTAGCCTTTTATTGCCATTCTAAAGAAAGCAAGAGAGACTTGTGAGAAGGTATTCATTTCTTTTGCTTCCTCTTCTTTGCCACACGTGTCCTCTACATTCCCTGATGTCTGCAAGATCAATGAAGTGCATACATCTTCGCTTGCAACATAGATATCCCAATGCATTTAACATGTTCTCCTCCTTCATTACTCTCTTTCTCTTTGGTTGCTTTTGTGGATCTGCCTGGATTTACTTTCTCTTCATGCATATGTATGACCGTTTTCATTCCTCGTGCACGTTGTTATCTGTATTTATGCACTTCTTCTCCTAACATTTGTTTGTAACCAAGCATCCATGATTGGTCGTTGCATCGTTGTCCATATCACAATCAAAGTTAAATATTGAATAATCCTCTGTTGATCTCATCCTCGTTTTTAACATACTCTTAGGACCATTCAATGAATTCAATATTCTACGAGAGTATTGAGAACCTTGAAACTCTTCCACTCCTGAGAGAACATCACTCATTGGGACATCTTGCATGGCTTTCACAAATCCACAAGCTTGATTGACACTAGGTTTGTTAATATGCATGAACTCATCCACACTTGACAAGACATCGCTATTGAAACCTTTGCCCTTCTCACTGTGCAAGAATTCATCCACCCCAGATAAGGCTTCGCTTCTAAAATCATTTTGTTTCTCGGAACCAATGAACTCATCCACTCCAGATAAGATCTCACTTCTATAATTGAGTATATTGAAATCATCCACATTTGAAGTGATAGAGCCTGGCACATGGGCATGCTTTTTAGGTCCTTTGATATTGTAGTATACCTTGTCTTTATCATTGAAAACCACGTGCCTCTTTCTCATGTTTAAAAATTGCATGCTCCATCTCATATTCTTGCCTACCTCATAGTAGGGATCACATAAGGATGTTATGTTATCAACCATACCATCATCAGTGACTTTTAGAATCCTCATCTGTGCAAATGACCATTGCTCCACTTGTTCAAATCCCAATACTTCACCTTCTACTACAGTCTTATTTGCAAATGATCTCATTTCTAAAATGTCCCCTATAGTAAAATCCAAGGTGGTGCACTTTGTATTCTTGATAATGTCTGTTGCATAAGTCTCATCTTTGTCCCATGCTATAAATGATTTGTTGGATGTATTGTAGGGCATAACATCTCCAAGTGTTTCCATATCTCCACATTTATACTTTAGCTCAACATGTGCGCTAAGAATCTTTGATACAGTAACTGCCACCTTATCTTCGCCAAGTCTTCGAAAGTGGCAAATTGAATTGGGATCACTATCATGGATTGTAGCAAATGCAACTACTTCTCTTTGGCTACATAAAATCACATCCATCCTTGGAACAAAATATATAGCCATCTCCTTTGTGAGATTCCTTCGCAAGCAAGCTACAGTAGCAACAATTACATAAATATTAGTCTCTTTTTAATAATCTACTCATTTATTATAATTTTTAATTAGTACTTAATTTATTGGTGGGAGAAGTTATCCAATCAAGTACTCATCAGATGGACATGCCAAGTTATCCTTTGCATGGTCGATCGAACATTAAATACTATTTTTGCTCTAGTGTCATGCACATCCGTAAAAAAACACGAGCCTGCTAGGTATGCTATCCAATCAAGCACTTATGGGATGGGTGTGCCACTTTGCATGTAAGTCAATTCCACCTAGTTGAAGATGTGTGCAAAGTATTGTGCCCATCGGATATGCTTTGCATTGTCGATCAAGCATAAAACATCGTTTTTGCCTTAGTGTCATGCACAACCATGAAAAAACACGGTCCTAAGTGTGTTAATCAAACAAGTACTTATTGGATGGGGGCTCCACTTTTCACACAAGTCCGTTTCAACTAGGTTGAGATGAGTGCAAAGTATTATCACCATCGGATATGCTATGCATGGTCGATTACGCATTATACAACGTTCTTTCTGTAGTGATATGCACATCCGCAAAAAAACATGCCCTTAGGTATGTTATCTGACCAAGTACTTATCGGATGGGTGTGCCTCTTTGAAACCATTTCAATACCACCTAGGTTAAGGTGTAGGAAAAGTATTGTGCCCATCGGATATGCTTTGCATGGTCGATCGAGCATTAAATACCATTTTTACCTTAGTGTCATGCACATCCGTAAAAAAACACGCTGCTAGGTGTGTTATCCGATCAAGTACTTATGCGATGGGAATGCCACTTTGCATGTAAGTCAATTCCACCTAGTTGAAGGTGTGCACAAAGTATTGTGCCCATCGGATATGCTTTGCATTGTCGATCAAGTATAAAACACCGTTTTTGCCTTTGTGTCATGCACAACCATATAAAAACACGGCCGTAGGTATGTTATTCAAATAAGTACTTATCGGATGGGGGCTCCACTTTGCACACATGTCCCTTTTAACTACCTTGAGGTGCATGCAAAGTATTGTCACCGTCGGATGTGCTTTCCATGCTCGATCACGCATTATACACCATTTTTTCCCTAGTGATATGGACATCCGTAAAAAAACACGCCATTAGGTGTGTTATCTGACCAAGTACTTATCGGATGGGTGTGCCTCATTGAGAACATTTCAATACCACCTAGATTGAGGTGTAAAAAAAGTGTTGTGCCCATCAGATATCCTTTGCATGGTCGATCGAGCATTAAATACTATTTTTGCTCTAGTGTCATGCACATCCGAAAAAAAACATGCTGCTAGGTATGTTATCCGATCAAGCACTTATGGGATGGGCGTGCCACTTTGCATGTAAGTCAATTCCGACTAGTTGAAGGTGTGTTCAAAGTATTGTGCCCATCGGATATGCTTTGCATTGTCGATCAAGCATAAAACACCGTTTTTGCCTTAGTGTCATGCACAACCATGAAAAAACACAGTCCTAGGTGTGTTATTCAAACAAGTACTTATTGGATGGGGGCTCCACTTTGCACACAAGTCCCTTTCAACTAGGTTGAGGTGTGTGCAAAGTATTGTCACTATCGGATATGATTTGCATGGTCGATCACGCATTATACACTGTTTTTTCCCTACTGGTATGCACATCCGCAAGCAAACACGCCCTTAGGTGTGTTATCTGACTAAGTACTTATCAGATGGGTGTGCCTCTTTGAGAACATCTCAATACCACCTAGGTTGCAGTGTAGGAAAAGTATTGTGCCCATCGGATATCCTTTGCATGGTCGATCGAGCATTAAATACTATTTTTGCTCTAGTGTCATGCACATCCATAAAAAAAACACGCTGCTAGGTATGTTATCTGATCAAGCACTTATGGGATGGGTGTGTCACTTTGCATGTAAGTCAATTCCACCTATTTGAAGGTGTCTTCAAAGTATTGTGCCCATCGAATATGCTTTGCATTTTGGATCAAGCATAAAACACCGTTTTTGCCTTAGTGTCATGCACAACCATGAAAAAACACGGTCCTAAGTGTGTTAATCAAACAAGTACTTATCGAAAGTTTGCACGCAAGTCTGTTTCAACTAGCTTGAGATGCATGCAAAGTATTGTCACCATCAGATATGCTCTGCATGGTCGATTACGCATTACACAATGTTTTTCCTGTAGTGATATGCACATCCGCAAAAAAACATGCTCGTAGGTATGTTATCTGACCAAGTACTTATCGGATGGGTGTGCCTCTTTGACAACATTTCAATACCACCTAGGTTGAGGTATAGGAAAAATATTGTGCCCATCGGATATGCTTTGCATGATCGATTCAGCATTAACTACCATTTTTGCCTTAGTGTCATGCACATCCGTAAAAAAACACGCTGCTAGGTGTGTTATCCAATCAAGAACTTATGCGATGGGAATACCACTTTGCATGTAAGTCAATTCCACCTAGTTGAAGGTGTGTGCAAAGTATTGTGCCCATCGGATATGCTTTGCATTGTCGATCAAGCATAAAACACCGTTTTTGCCTTAGTGTCATGCACAACCATATAAAAACACGGTCCTAGGTGTGTTATTCAAACTAGTACTTATTGGATGGGGGCTACACTTTGCACGCAAGTCTGTTTCAACTACGTTGAGGAGCATGCAAAGTATTGTCACCATTGGATATGCTTTGCATGGTCGATCACGCAATATACACAATTTTTCCCTAGTGATATGCACATCCACAAAAAAACACGCCCTTATGTGTGTTATCTGACCAAGTACTTATCGGATGGGTGTGCCTCCTTGAGAACATTTCAATACCACCTAGGTTGAGGTGTATGAAAGTTGTGCCCATCAGATATCCTTTGCATGGTCGATCGAGCATTAAATACTATTTTTGCTCTAGTGTCATGCACATCCGTAAAAAAACACACTGCTAGGTATGCTATCCGATCAAGCACTTATGGGATGCGCGTGCCACTTTGCAAGTAAGTCAATTCCACCTAGTTGAAGGTGTGTGCAAAGTATTGTCCCCATTGGATATGCTTTGCATTGTCGATCAAGCATAAAACACCGTTTTTGCCTTAGTGTCATGCACAACCATGAAAAAACACGGTCCTAGGTGTGTTATTCAAACAAGTACTTACTGGATGGGGGCTCTACTTTACACACAAGTCCGTTTCAACTATGTTGAGGTCTGTGCAAAGTATTGTCACCATCACATATGATTTGCATGGTCGATCACGCATTATACACCGTTGTTTCCCTAGTGGTATTCACATCCGTAAAAAAACACGCCCTTAGGTGTGTTATCTGACCAAGTACTTATCGGATGGGTGTGCCTCTTTGAGAAAGTTTCAATACCACCTAGGTTGAGGTGTATGAAAAGTGTTGTGCCCATTGGATATCCTTTGCATGGTCGATCAAGCATTAAACACTATTTTTGCTCTAGTGTCATGCACATCCGTAAAAAAACACGCTGCTAGGTATGTTATGCAATCAAGCACTTATGGGATGGGTGTGCCACTTTGCATGTAAGTCAATTACACCTAGTTGAAGGTGTGTGCAAAGTATTGTGCCCATCAGATATGCTTTGCATTGTCGATCAAGCATAAAACACCGTTTTTGCCTTAGTGTCATGCACAACCATGAAAAAACACGGTCCTAAGTGTGTTAATCAAACAAGTACTTATCGAATGGGAGCTCTAGTTTGCACACAAGTCTCTTTCAACTAGGTTGAGATGTGTGCAAAGTATTGTCACCATCGAATATGCTCTGCATGGTCGATTATGCATTATACAACGTTTTTCCCATACTGATATGCACATCCACAAAAAAACATGCCCTTAGGTATGTTATCTTACAAAGTACTTATCGGATGGGTGTGCCACTTTAAGAACATTTCGATACCACCTAGGTTGCAGTGTAGGAAAAGTATTGTGCCCATCGGATATGCTTTTCATGGTCGATCGAGCATTAAATACCATTTTTGCATTAGTGTCATGCACATCCGTAAAAAAACACGCTGCTAGGTGTGTTATCCAATCAAGTACTTATGCGATGGGAATGCCACTTTGCATGTAAGTCAATTCCAACTAGTTGAAGGTGTGTGCAAAGTATTGTGCCCATCGGATATGCTTTGCATTGTCTATCAAGCATAAAACACCGTTTTTGCCTTTATGTCATGCACAACCATATAAAAACACGGCCGTAGGCGTCTTATTCAAATAAGTACTTATCGGATGGGGGCTCCACTTTGCATGCAAGTCCGTTTCAACTATGTTGAGGTGCGTGCAAAGTATTGTCACCATCGGATATGCTTTGCATGTTCAATCATCATTATACACCATTTTTTCCCTAGTGATATGGACATCCGCAAAAAAACACGCCCTTAGGTGTGTTATCTGACCAAGTACTTATCGGATGGGTGTGTCTCTTTGAGAACATTTCAATACCACCTAGGTTGAGGCTTACGAAAAGTGTTGTGCCCATCGGATATCCTTTGCATGGTCGATCGAGCATTAAATACTATTTTTGCTCTAGTGTCATGCACATTCGTAAAAAAACACACTGCTAGGTATGTTATCTAATCAAGCACTTATGGGATGGGCATGCCACTTTGCATGTAAGTCAATTCCACCTAGTTGAAGGTGTGTGCAAAGTATTGTGCCCATCGTCGGATATGCTTATCTGACCAAGTACTACTTATCGGATGGGTGTGCCTCTTTGACAAATTTCAATACCACCTAGGTTAAGGCGTAGGAAAAGTATTATTCCCATCGGATATCCTTTGCATGGTCGATTGAGCATTAAATACTATTTTTGCTCTAGTGTCATGCACATCCGTAAAAAAAACACGCTGCTAGGTGTGTTATCCGATCAAGTACTTATGCAATGGGAATGCCACTTTGCATGTAAGTCAATTCCACCTGGTTGAAGGTGTGTGTAAAGTATTGTGCCCATCGGATATGCTTTGCATTGTGGATCAAGCATAAAACACTGTTTTTGCTTTAGTGTCATGCACAACCATGAAAAAACACGGTCCTAGGTGTGTTATTCAAACAAGTACTTATCGAATGGAGCCTCCACTTTGTACGCAAGTCCGTTTCAACTACGTTGAGGTGCGTGCAAAGTATTGTCACCATTGGATATGCTTTGCATGGTCGATCATGCCTTATACAGCATGTTTTCTCCAGTGATATGCACATCCGCAAAAAAACATGCCCTTAGGTGTGTTATCTGACCAAGTACTTATCGCATGGGTGTGCCTCTGTTCTACCCATCGGATATCCTTTGCTTGATCGATCAAGCAATAAATACTATTTTTTCCCTAGTGTCATGCACATCCGTAAAAAAACACACTGCTAGGTATGTTATCCGATCAAGCACTTATGGGATGGGAGTGCCACTTTGCATGTAATTCAATTCCACCTAGTTAAAGGTGTGTGCAAAGTATTGTGCCCATCGGATATGCTTTGCATTGTTGATCAAGCATAAAATACCGTTTTTGCCTTAGTTTCATGCACAACCATGAAGAAACACGGTCCTAAGTGTGTTAATCAAACAAGTACTTATCGAATGGGGGCTCCAGTTTGCACGCAAGTCGGTTTCAACTAGGTTAAGATGCATGCAAAGTATTGTCACCATCAGATATGCTCTGCATGGTTGATTACGCATTATACAACATTTTTCCCGTAGTGATATGCACATCCGCAAAAAAACATGCCCTTAGGTATGTTATCTGACCAAGTACTTATTGGATGGGTGTGCCTCTTTGAAAACATTTCAATACCACCTAGGTTAAGGTGTAGGAAAAGTATTGTGCCCATCGGATATGCTTTGCATGGTCGATCGAGCATTAAATACCATTTTTACCTTAGTGTCATGCACATCCGTAAAAAAACACACTGCTAGGTGTGGTATCCGATCAAGTACTTAGGCGATGGGAATGCCACTTTGCATGTAAGTCAATTCCACCTAGTTGAAGGTGTGTGCAAAGTATTGTGCCCATCGGATATGCTTTGCATTGTCGATCAAGCATAAAACACCGTTTTTGCCTTTGTGTCATGCACAACAATATAAAAACACGGCCGTAGGTGTGTTATTCAAATAAGTACTTATCGGACGGGGGCTCCACTTTGCACGCATGTCCCTTTCAACTACCTTGAGATGCGTGCAAAGTATTGTCACCATCGGATATGCTTTCCATGGCCGATCATGCATTCTACACCTCAAGTACTTATCGGATGGGTGTGCCTCATTGAGAACATCTCAATACCGCCTAGATTGAGGTGTACAAAAAGTGTTGTGCCCATCGGATATCCTTTGCATTGTTGATCGAGCATTAAATACTATTTTTTCTCTAGTGTCATGCACATCCGTAAAAATACACGCTGCTAGGTATGTTATCCGATCAAGCACTTATGGGATGGGCGTGCCACTTTGCATGTAAGTCAAATCCACCTAGTTGAAGGTGTGTGCAAAGTATTGTGCCCATCGAATATGCTTTGCATTGTCGATCAAGCATAAAACACCGTTTTTGCCTGAGTGTCATGCACAACCATGAAAAAACACGGTCCTAGGTGTGTTATTTAAACAAGTACTTATCGGATGGGGACTCCACTTTGCACGCAAGTCCGTTTCAACTAGGTTGAGGTGTGTGCAAAGTATTGTCACCATCGGATATGATTTGCATGGTCGATCATGCATTATACACACCGTTTTTTCCCTACTGGTATGCACATCCGCAACAAAACATGCCCTTAGGTGTGTTATCTGACTAAGTACTTATCGGATGGGTGTGCCTCTTTGAGAACATTTCAATACCACCTAGGTTGCTGTGTAAGAAAAGTATTGTGCCCATCGGATAACCTTTGCATGGTCGATCGAGCATTAAATACTATTTTTGCTCTAGTGTCATGCACATCCGTAAAAAAAACACGCTTCTAGGCATGTTATCCAATCAAGCACTTATGGGATGGGTGTGCCACTTTGCATGTAATTCAATTCTACCTGGTTGAAGGTGTGTGCAAAGTATTGTGCCCATCAGATATGCTTTGCATTGTCGATCAAGCATAAAACACCGTTTTTGCCTTAGTGTCATCTCAGGGGGGTCACTATGTATAAACCCGCTATATCACGTGCGTTCGAGGCCTATATTTAAAATCCCTTATCTGTAAATTTTTTCATTAATAAAATGTACCCCTTTTCTATACAAATCTGTAAATTTTTTCCAAAACTATTTTAAATAGTCCCTTATGTATATTTATTTCTGTAAATTTTAGAAATAAAAAATATCCTTCTATTGAACTCACGTGATAGGGTTACATATGATGAGTGACCCCCCCGAGAGTGTCATGCACAACCATGAAAAAACACAGTCCTAAGTGTGTTAATCAAACAAGTACTTGTCGGATGGGGGCTCCAGTTTGCACGCAAGTCTCTTTCAACTAGCTTGAGATGCGTGGAAAGTATTTTCACCATTGGATATGCTCTGCATGGTCGATTACGCATTATACAACGTTTTTCCCGTAGTGATATGCACATCCGCAAAAAAACATGCTCGTAGGTATGTTATCTGACCAAGTACTTATCAGATGGGTGTGCCTCTTTGAGAACATTTCAATACCACCTAGGTGCAGGTATAGGAAAAGTATTATGCCCATCGGATATGCTTTGCATGGTTGATCGAGCATTAAATACCATTTTTGCCTTAGTGTCATGCACATCCGTAAAAAAACACGCTGCTAGGTGTGTTATCCAATCAAGCACTTATGCGATGGGAATGCCACTTTGCATGTAAGTCAATTCCATTTAGTTGAATGTGTGTGCAAAGTATTGTGCCCATCGGATATGCTTTGCATTGTCGATCAAGTATAAAACACCGTTTTTGCCTTAGTGTCATGCACAACCATATAAAAACACAGTCCTAGGTGTGTTATTCAAACTAGTACTTATCGGATGGGGGATACACTTTTCACGCAAGTCCGTTTCAACTACGTTGAGGAGCGTGCAAAGTATTGTCACCATCGAAAATGCTTTGCATGGTCGATCACGTATTATACACCATTTTTTCCCTAGTGATATGCACATCTGCAAAAAACACACCCTTAGGTGTGTTATCTGACCAAGTACTTATCGGATGGGTGTGCCTCTTTGATAACATTTCAATACCACCTAGGTTGAGGCGTATGAAAAGTGTTGTGCCCATCGGATATCCTTTGCATGGTCGATCGAGCATTAAATACTATTTTTGCTCTAGTGTCATGCACATCCGTAAAAAAACACGCTGCTAGGTATGTTATCTGATCAAGCACTTATGGGATGGGTGTACCACTTTGCATGTAAGTCAATTCCACCTATTTGAAGCTGTGTGCAAAGTATTGTCCCCATCAGATATGCTTTTCATTGTCGACCAAGCATAAAACACCGTCTTTGCCTTAGTGTCATGCACAACCATGAAAAAACACGGTCCTAGGTGTGTTATTCAAACAAGTACTTACCAGATGGGGGCTCTACTTTGCACCCAAGTCCGTTTCAACTACGTTGAGGTGTGTGCAAAGTATTGTCACCATCAGATATGATTTGCATGGTCGATCATGCGTTATACACCGTTTTTTCCTTAGTGGTATGCACATCCGTAAAAAAACACGCCCTTAGGTGTGTTATCTGACCAAGTACTTATCGGATGGGTGTGCCTCTTTGAGGACGTTTCAATACCACCTAGGTTGAGGTGTACAAAAAGTGTTGTGCCCATCGGATATCCTTTGCATGGTCGATCGAGCATTAAATACTATTTTTGCTCTAGTGTCATGCACATCCGTAAAAAAACACGCTGCTAGGTATGTTATGCAATCAAGCACTTATGGGATGGGCATGCCACTTTGTATGTAAGTCAATTCCACCTAGTTGAAGGTGTTTGCAAAGTATTGTGCCCATCGGATATGCTTTGCATTGTCGATCAAGCATAAAACACCGTTTTTGCCTTAGTGTCATGCACAACCATGAAAAAACACGGTCCTAAGTGCATTAATCAAACAACTACTTATCGAATGGGGGCTCTAGTTTGCACACAAGTCTGTTTCAACTAGGTTGAGATGCATGCAAAGTAATGTCACCATTGGATATGCTCTGCATGGTCGATTATGCATTATACAACGTTTTTCCCATAGTGATATGCACATCCACAAAAAAAACATGCCCTTAGGTATGTTATCTTACAAAGTACTTATCGGATGGGTGTGCCTGTTTGAGAACATTTGAATACCACCTAGGTTAAGGTGTAGGAAAAGTATTGTGCCCATCGGATATACTTTGCATGGTCGATCAAGCATTAAATACCATGTTTCCCTTAGTGTCATGCACATCCTTAAAAAAACACGCTGCTAGGTGTGTTATCCAATCAAGTACTTATGCGATGGGAATGCCACTTTGCATGTAAGTCAATTCCACCTATTTGAAGGTGTGTGCAAAGTATTGTGCCCATCGGATATGCTTTGCATTGTCGATCAAGCATAAAACCCCGTTTTTGCCTTTGTGTCATGCACAACCATATAAAAACACGGCCGTAGGTGTGTTATTCAAATAAGTACTTATCGGATGGGGGCTCCACTTTGCACGCAAGTCTGTTTCAACTACGTTGAGGTGCATACAAAGTATTGTCACCATCAGATATGCTTTGCATGGTCGATCATGCATTATACACCATTTTTTCCCTAGTGATATGGACATCCGCAAAAAAACACGCCCTTAGGTGTGTTATCTGACCAAGTACTTATCGGATGGGTGTGCCTCTTTGAGAAAATTTCAATACCACCTAGGTTGAGGCTTACGAAAAGTGTTGTGCCCATCGGATATCCTTTGCATGGTCGATCGAGCATTAAATACTATTTTTGCTCTAGTGTCATGCACATCCGTAAAAAAACACACTGCTAGGTATGTTATCCGATCAAGCACTTATGAAATGGGCGTGCCACTTTGCATGTAAGTCAATTCCACCTAGTTAAAGTTGTGTGCAAAGTATTGTGCCCATTGGATATGCTTTGCATTGTTAATCAAGCATAAAACACCGTGGTGGAAATGTGGGATGGGAGTGGTGGCAATGGGGAGGAAGAAGAAATGGATGGATGGGGGGAGGGCTAATGGAAGATTCGGATGAGGGATGGGGGTCCAATGGGAGAGGGGGAGTAATGGGAGCCAATGGGAGAGGGGATAAATGAAAAGCCAATAGGAGAGAGGGGGGAAATGGAAAGCCAATAGGAGAGGAGGAGGAAAACCTAATTTTTCTTATATATAGTCTTCCTTCTTTATTCATTCTCCCCTCATTTGATTCATTGAAGCAAGAAAGCAAGGACGATCAAGAGAGCAAGGTAGGAAGAGCAAGAAAGAGCAAACTTACAAACTTTTTCCAGGTACTTGCAAATTTTTTTGATTAATTCTTTATCTAGATTTTTTTTTTTAAATTTGAAGAGAGAGGAACTAGAGAGAGAAAGGTTGAGGGGAGGAGAAGAAGAGGATGGAGGGGCTGGAGGGAAGGGAGGAGGAAGGGAGGGAGAGGCGGGGGCGGAGTAGGGGGGGAAAGGAGGAGGGAAGGGGGGCGGGGGGGGAAGGGGGGAGGGGGGGGGCTGGTGGAAGGGGAGGAGGGGGGGGGGATTGGCGGGGGGGAAGGGGGGGGCTGGCGGCGGGGAGGGAGGGGAAGGGGGGAGTGGGGAAGGGGGGGGCGAGGGTGAAGGGGGGGGAGGGGGAAGGGGGTGGGAGGGGCTGGCGGCCACGCTCGCCAGCAGCCCGAGGGAAGGGGGGTGGGGAAGAGGGGGGGGGAAGGGCTGAGAGGGGGGGGCTGGGGGGTTGGCGGCCGCGGCTGCCAGCTTGGGGGAAGGGGGGAGGGAGGGGGGAGAGGGGGCAGGGAGGGGGGGCGGGGGTGAAGGGGGGGAGGGGGAAGGGGGTGGGAGGGGCTGGCAGCCACGGCCGCCAGCCCGGGGGAAGGGGGGGGAAGGGGGGGTGGGGAAGAGGTGGAGGGGAGGGCTGAGAGGGGGGGGCTGGTAGGCTGGCGGCCACGGTCGCCAGCCCGAGGGAAGGGGGGGAGAGGGGGTGGGGAAGGGGGGGGTGAGGGAGGGGGAAGGGGGTGGGAGGAAGGGGGTGCGAGAGGGGGGGTGCGAGGGGGTGCGAGAGGGGGGGGAAGGGCTGGCGGCCGCGGTTGCCAGCCCGTGGAGGGGGGGGCGGGGGTGAAGGGGCGGGAGGGGGAAGGGGGTGCAGGGGGGTGGGGGAAGGGGGGGTGGAGGGGGAAGGGGGTCAGACAGGGGCGAGGAGTGGGTCAAGAAAGGGGGGAGGGGGGGGCGGCCGGCCGCTAGCCCGAGGGAAGGGGGGAGGGGGGCGGGAGGGAAGGGGGTGGGACGGCGAGGGCTGGCGGGGGGGGGAAGGGGGGAGGGGGGGGCTGGCAGCCGTGGCCACCAGCCCTGGGGAAGGGGGGGTGGAGCGGAAAGGGGGTGGGATGGGGGCGGGGGGGAAAGTGGGTAGGGGGGGGCTGGCGGCCGCAGCCACCAGCCCTGGGGAAGGGGGGATGGAGGGGGAAGGGGGTGGGACAGGGAGAGCAGAGGGGGAAGGGGGTGGGACGGGGGGGAAAGGGGGGAGGCAGGGGGGAAAGGGGGTAAGGGGGGGCTGGCGGCCGCGGCCACCAGCCCTGGGGAAGGGGGGAAGGAGGGATGGGATGGGGAGAGCAGAGGGGGAAGGGGGTGGGACAGGGGGGGAAAGGGGGGAGGGGGGGCTGGCGGCCATGGCTGCCAGCCCTGGGGAAGGGGGTGGGACGGGGGCGGGGGGGAAAGGGGGTAGGGGGGGCTAGCGGCTGCGGCCTCTAGCCCTAGGGAAGGGGGGATGGAGGGGGAACGGGGTGGGACAGGGAGAGCAGAGGGGGAAGGGGAGGGGGGGAGCGGGAGGGGGAGGCGGAAGGGGAGGGGCAGAGGGGGAAGGGGAGGGGGGGAGCGGGAGGGGAGGGGAGGGGGGGAGGGGTTTTGGCGATGGAGGGAGGGGAGGGGAGGGGAAGGGAGGGGAGGAGGGGAGGGCAGGGGGTCGAGGGAGGGAGGGGTTTTGGTGGCGGAGGGAGGGGAGGGGTTTTGGCAGCGAAGGGAGGGGAAGGGAGGGGAGGGGAGAAGGGGAGGGTGGGGGGTCGAGGGAGGGAGGGAGGGAGGGGAGCGGAAGGAGAGAGAGGAGAGAGAGAGGGAGAGGAGAGGAGGGAGCAGAAGGAGAGAGAGGGGAGAGGAGGATTTGAAACAACCAGCAGGTTATGTTGAACCAGGGAAAGAGAATCAAGTTTGCCATCTCAAGAAATGTCTCTACAGCTTAAAGAAAGCACCTGAAAGTTGGTACAATAGAATTGACCAATATTTTGCTAATCTAGGATACATGAAGTCCAATGCAGATCATACTCTTTACTACAAAGTTAAAGGGGAAGACATTACTCTGGCACTTCTATACGTAGATGATCTGATTGTGACCGAAAGTAATGATAGCTTTATCAGAAAGCTAAAACAAGACTTATCTGCAGAGTTCAACATGAAAGGTCTTGCACTTATGCACTATTGTCTTGGAATTGAGTTCTGGAGAGATTCAGACAACAACTTCATGAGTTAGCTAAAATATGTTCTCCTGAATAAGTTTCATATGGCAGATTGCAAAATTGCATCCACTCCCATGGAACAAAGTTTGAAACTTACAAAAGATTCTCTCATTCCTCATTCTCTCTCTCCCTCTCTCTCTTTCTCTCCCTCCCTCCTCTTCTCTCTCTTAATCTCTTATCTCTCTCCCTCCCTACTCTTCTCTCTCATTTCTCATTCTCTCTCTCCCTTTGGCGACCATGGCCCCGAAGAGCCCCTCTTCTCTCTCTTAATTTCTCTCTTTCCCTCTCTCCTCTCGCCACGTTTCATTCTGATAAACATCTCTCTCTCTCCCTCTCTCTCTCCCTACTCTCTCCCTCCCTCAAGCAGCCATGGCCCCCAGGAGACCCTCTTCTCTCTCTTAATCTCTCTCCCCCTCTCTCCTCTCTCTTTCTTTCCCTCCCTACTCTTCTCTCTCATTTAAGGAGCCCCTCTTCTCTCTGTGAATCTCTCTCTCTCTCTCCCTCTCTCCTCTCTCTCTTTCTCTCCCTCCCTACTCCTCTCATTTCTCATTCTCTCTCTCATTTCTATTCGCTCTCTCCCTTTGGCAGCCATAGCCACTAAGAGCCCCTCTTCTCTCTCTTAATTTCTCTCTTTCCCTCTCTCCTCTCTCCTCTCTCTTTCTCTCCCTCCCTATTCTCTCATTTCTCAAATTTACAAACTCAAATATAAATAAAAAACTAATTAAAATAGAACTCAAAAACTCAAATCAGAAGCTAATTTAAAATGAAGTGTAATGCGTTCTAAAAGACCCCCCTCCTCAAAAACTTTAACAATAAATTAATTGAAAAAGAATTGTAAGTAAAGAAAAAGAATTACAAGACAAATTTTAAGAAATAGAAGTCAAAAACTTTAACAAGAAACTAATTGAAAAAGAATTGTAAGTAAAGAAAAAGAATTACAAGATGAATGAAAAAGAATGCAAGTACCTGGAAAAAGTGAAAAAAGTAAGGCTCCGCTTATCCTTTCTCTTCCGCTCTTGGTTGCTTCAACGAAATGAGGAGAGAGTTAGAATGAATTGGAAAGAAAAGTATATATAAGAAAAACTAGCCCACTCCTCCTACGCATAAATTTGAATTTTCAAAAAAAAGAGGGAAATTTGAATTCATTATAAATTTGAATTCAAATTTGTGTTTAACATTCTTCTCATACTTTCTTCTCGTACATTCCTTTTGAATTCAAATTTGTGTTCAACATTCTTCTTGATACTTTCTTCAACATTCTTCTTGATACTTTCTTCTCGTAAGTCCTTTTCATTCTTCTCGTAAGTCAAATCTTATTTGTCGCTCTTGCTCGTGATAGTAAGGAGGGTGAGATGGGGAAATACGGGATTTTGGGAAATGGGAGGAGTATGGGACGTGGTGGAAATGTGGGATGGGAGTGGTGGCAATGGGGGAGGAAGAAGAAATGGATGGGAGGAGGGCTAATGGAAGATTTGGATGAGGGATGGGGGTTCGATGGGAGAGGGGGAGTAATGGGAGCCAATGGCAGAGGGGATCCTCCATCCTCTCCTTCTCCTCCCCTCCTAGCAGGAACCTTTCTCTCTCTAGTTTCTCTCTCTTCAAAATTTTAAAAAAAAATCTAGATAAAGAATTAATCAAAAAAATTTGCAAGTACCTAGAAAAAGTTTGTAAGTTTGCTCTTTCTTGCTTTCTTGCTCTTCCTTCCTTGCTCTCTTGATCGTCCTTGCTTTCTTGCTTCAATGAATGAAATGAGGGGAGAATGAATAAAGAAGACTATATAAGAAAAATTAGGTTTTCCTCCTCCTCTCCCAGGTCCATACATTATCAAAAAAACAACTATGGAAGTCCTGCAAAAAGTGGGAGTCTCTTGCTTACCATGATGGAGAATTTGCTACCAGCAAGTTGGGAGGTCACCTTGTGCAGGATGGGATATTTATTTGAGGATCTCCTTAGAAAAGGCAATTCCACAAATATTATTGAAAATAAGCATTTCATGGCTTATTTTCAGCTTCAAGCAGATCTAACCACAGGCGTTGAAAAAGAGATAGACCACAAGGACACCAATGACATGGATGATTACCTTGAAGATCATAATGTCCCAGTTGATGATGATGAAAAGATGGACTTACATGACCCGTTCAGAGAGAGGTTGGTGGATGAAGACAAACATGATGATGCCTTCTTTGATAATTATGGCTCGTAGGGTTATGAAAAAAGGCCATTACGACAATACTTAGCAGTATGGACTCTCTATTTCTCAACTAAATATAATTTTTTAAATAAGATTTAAATTTAAAGATAATGAATCTAATCTCTCATATTTGTTTACAGGCAATAGAGGGAGAAGAAATGGATGAAGTCAATACGGAGGCACTCCCTTCTACTTCAAAAATGCAACCACCTCTAAATTTGATTGAAGACTCAAATTTAGCTGCATTGGATAAAATGGAGAGCTCATTTGAAGTTAGGATCGTTTTGAAACGAGAACCTCAGTATTTGAGCTTTGGTAGAGAGGAGGTTTCAATCCTCTCCAATCCTTTAAAAGAGGTTAATAGCAATGTTATCTTGGCCATTCTTAGGTAACGTTTGTTTATTTGTTGCTACTTCAATGAGCTAACATTTGTTTATTTATTCACAGTGTAGTTATATATCAGTTTACAACGTGCAACTGAAGCAATATCAGAGCTTGCATTTAAGGAAGAGGAGACTGAGTCTACAGTGAAAGCACTGCACACTACAACCAATTTCTGACTTATTACTTAAGTGGCATTTAGTCATGATATTTATATATTTATTTCATGCACACAATTTTATGATATGAATGTGTGATGATGTGATTATTAGGAAATATAACATTCTGTGATGAGAATTTTGATATGAATATGTGATGATGTAATATTTGTAATATATTTCATGGCAAAGTATCAATTCCCAATGCTCCACTCACTTAAAGTACAACATTCCCAATGCTCTACAAAATTTTATTCAATTGGACACTCTCCACTCACTTAAAGTAGAGCATTTCCAATGCTTCTCTCACTTTATTCCAACCCTTATCCTTATCATAGCGAACACATCATGCCTTAGTGCACTTGTAATCTTCCATCGTGGTCCTTCCACAAACACTCTCTTATTTCTTACATCCTAGTCCTTTTGATTAACTTGTATTCATCTTTCACTTTACGTCTTCCCTCACTTTCTATCACTCTTCAAGGAGGGGTAGCTCACTGTGCATCCCTCGCTATTGCTCCCTCACTCTCCTTCTCCCACTTTCCCTCTAAGACAATGACTACTTACTACCCGACTTCATTTACTGAACTCAAATTCTGTCTTAGATCTCTTTTGTATGGACCAATGAAGGGAAAATCATTCGAGGAGGATATGTTATGCACATGGCTGCTTGATTTGAACTCAGTAGAAGAGGTGAATATCCTTAGCTTTCTTTTTTGCTAAGTCTTTTAATCACGTACTTCTTATGCGAATGAGTTAAATTTTCCTACAGGGCGGTGGCTAGAAGCTGTATTGTAAAAATGGTGAAGATGAGGAAAGCCAAGAGAGAAAAGAAGAGTTGTTGAATGCTTACAAGTCGATGGAAGATTCAAAACAAGTTGTGAGGAGAGTTTGTGAGGAGATCTGCGATGCCAGCCCTAGTTATGCATGGCTTGCAAGTTTAAAGTCTGCTTGTTTTCATGAAGCCAATGCCATAGTAGGCACTTTCGAGGACATATGCTCTCTCTAATGACTTAATAGTCAAGTGATGGGAATTTAATTCCATAGAAATTTAAAGTAACTGTGAAATTTAATTCCATAGACTTATGTGTTTTCTAAAGTAACTGTAAGAGACAAGAAAGACAAAGATGACATCTTCTAGGCTGAGCTAATGGAAGGTGTTTTTTAACACCATATGGCTTTGAGTTATATGATCTACTTCTTGTACAAATGTGTCATGCTTTTTTTTTAATGTACTCTAGTTTTTTAAATGTACTCTAGTTTTTTTTCTAATTTGATTTTTTAAAATCTTACTTTTTGTCTCTTTTAACAACATGAAGTCCTCTTTTTTTAATGTACTCTAGTTTTAATAACATGTCACGTCATTTTTTCTAATTTACTTTTTTAAAATCTTACTTTTTGACTCAAAGTTTTGTTTTATATGTAAACAAGTTGCTAGAGAGGTAATGAAGGATTTCAAGGGCCTCGTCCAAGCAAAGGAGGTGCTTGATGTGCTAGAGAAAAGCTTGGAGGATATCATTGTGTAAGTGGCACAATGACTTGGAAGAGTAAAAAGAAATCTGGCATCCAAATGTTTGAGATGAATGCTTTCAATAATGTTTATGTGGATGTAGAGAATTTGCAGAGAGCCATGGTCAAATTCTATGGGATGAGAGAAGAAGGTAAGAGAAATTCCCTCTTCACATTTAACTTTATTTCTTCTGATTTCTATATCCTTACTGAATTTCTCTTTCATTGTATAGATAGCAAGCTAGTATTTGTTATAAAAATGGATGAAGCTCAGTTGGTAAAAGAGCACAAGCTAGAGAGGGTGAGCATTTGTATTATGAATGACGCCTCGCGTTTTGCTCAAGGGGATGAGGAAGTTGAGCAGGGTTTCTCAGTCCAATCTGAGGATGACATATGGTGGCTTGAAGTCTTTGAGATCCCAAAGGAGTGCCACGAGACATTGAAGTGGGTTTTGGAGAGAACCGGCATCTCGTCGATTATTCAAAGACAAGAGGTAGGGCAAACATTAATTGTGGATGGGCATGGAACCTTTCAAGTTGAATGGCATCTAGTTGGTGATTTGAAGACCCTCAAGTGCTTGTATGGTTGTGATACAGGTGTAGATGCAAAATGGACATGCTTGTATTGCACCCACTCTCAGAAGATGCAAAAGGAAAGCCTACAGTGGGAAAATGGCATCCTTTCTTGCAACCAAAGTCCAGCCCCTAATCATCACAAAAAGGATCCTAAGTGGGACCCCATTCTACCAATTCCATTGGAGCGAGTACACATGTGTACTTTGCATGCTGAACTGTGTATACTTGATAAGTTACTCTATCTCCATCTAGTTTATGCTTGGAATTTGAGGCCACAGCAAGTATTTGCACAATGCATTGCAAAAGCTAAAGAAATACTCTCACTAATGGGACTTCACAGAGGCAATGTGAAGCTTAAGTAGGACAAAAAACAATCAAGAAAGACACAAAATCTTCCTGCTAAAGTGTCCATGGGTGGAGGAAAGGCAAGGAGGTTCTTGTCCAACCACAATGCTAATAAAGAAAAACATTACACACTACATGGTAATCCTCCTTAGGTTGAAATTTTGTGCTTTAAACTTGAGTCAGTTTATGTTTCTAATACAAGTTTTTCTTTACAACATATTCTTTATGCACATGCACCATGGTTTGTGGAGCAATGGGGCCCTCTGTCCATTTGGAATATTCAAGGAATGGAGAAATCACACTACAGAGCAAAGGCAGCATACTTCAAGAATACCAGGCATGGGGGTGGTATCACACAAAGCAATGCACTACACAAAATGTTCGATTGGTTTTATAGATGTCTAGAGGCCACGACTCTCAAGCGCGATAAGGTAGAGGTCTCAAGTCTTGCAAAAGCGGTTCAACATGTCAAGAAGACAAGGAGATGTGCTACTTGGAAGTCCTCAACAGGGAGTCAAGGGATTGCACTTTGGTTGCAACGTAGAGTCAGATAGGGGAGGCGTTGGGTCCTAAGAGAGCCCCAAATGTAAAATGTTTGATGAATAAAGTTAACACTATTTTGAGTGAATTATAGATTCCAAAATTCACAAATTTGTTTGGAAATTATAGAATTGCATGTGCAACATGGCAGGGTGGAGGGGTGAGTGGGTTGGGAGGGAGGGTGGTGAAGATTAAGTATTACCAAACTAGCGACAAAAGACTGGGGGGGAGGAGATGCACTCAAAAAACCCTAATTTAAAAGAAAAACCCTAAAGTGCTTTAAAAAAGACTATATAAAGCACTCAAAACCCTAAAATCCCTCATTTCTATGGCACAAGTTAAACAAACTACTAGACCCACTGGACGTCGTTTAGATGCTACCCGTTGTCCTCCTCACAATGCCATGGCCTCCGAACACATTGCAAGCCCTAGTGGCCAAGAGGGCAATGATCACCAAGGATCTGAAGGCGATCTGATCAATATCTAAGCAACGCAAGTCCCCACCATCCGACTCTCATGGGGGATCCCAAGGATCTTAGCACCATGAGGAATCCCAGCACGATGAAGGATCCAAGCACGATGAGGGGTCCTCTTAGTCCTTCCACACAACTAATTGTGGAAGTAGAGAGGTTTCTCGAGAGGGGCAAAATAGTCTAGTCAATCCTGATCAACTGCCCCGCCCTCCTCCGTGGGGTCCTGGCATGGAGCATCTAGACCAACAAGGGGAGCAAGAAAGGCAAAGAGATGACATGGAGAGATTACAGGGGCCACAACAAGAGGAAGTATTTGGTAGGCTTACAGATATAATGAACCTTGGCCCCAATCCTCCAACCAAGCAGACTGCACAGAAGAGCATCATCAACCCTCTGTGCCTCGAGATGATCAGATATGAGGAGCCTCTAGTATGAGCTGCGCAAGAGCCTCAGCCTACTGTCTCACAGCCTCATGAAAAGGAAAAGAGACCAAGGACAAAGCAAACCCCTAGGCATGAGAGGCCACCTCGAATGAGCCAGTAGACATAGGAAGAGGAGTCTGAAGAGGTGGTTGCAAGGGAGGAGAGGCGAAAAAAGTTCAAAGCAGATAAGCGACCATGGAGCCATGTCCAAAGGCCAGTGCAGGGTCCCCCAAAGATTAAGAGGCAGAAAAAATCAGAAGTGAAGGCACTTCAGGAGATCTGCAAGTTCCAAACCACTATGGACAATCTCATTCCCCGTGCACCCTTCCAGCATGTTGTACGTGAAATAGCACAGCATTACAAGAGTGATGTGCATTTCACTTCAGGCACTATGGGAGCAATTCAAGAGGCAACGGAGCAGATGATAGTAGGTCTTTTTGAAGATGTGAACTTATGTGCTATCCATGCCAAAAGAGTAACAGTGATGGACAAGGACCTTGCACTCGCTAAGCGCATCCACTCCAATCCCTCCCTTAGGCCCTAGATGTTGTTTAGGTTCATTTGGTGTAACCTGAATCATTTTGTAAATCTCTGCCCTCTGAGGCCAATGAATAAAAGATATTTTTATGTTCTATTACTGTTCCCATGTTATTATACATGTTACGTGATGCTTTCCATCAGTTTATGCAAGTTCAGTGTGAATTCTACTGGTCAAATGATGTTTTTTCGCTGCACAACAGAAGGCAAATGTCCAAGTCAAACAGGCCCCATATGCGCCATAGTGTGTTTTGCCATTTTTGGGCTCCCACGCGATGCCGAACACATTTGCCTTCTGCCACATGGTGAGATTCTTATTGGATCTTAGAAATGACCATTATAGTGCAAATATTTATCTGATTGCATGCTTTTGAACAGAATAGTGAATGAAAATATTAATACCAACAACAATTAAAGTTACAAAATGCAATGACAGTATAAAATAAATTTTGTAAAAGAATACCAAATGGGGCACTGTATAAAAAGTATAGTTGTATTCATATAAAATAAAATTTATATACAATAAGGCTTCAGAGCCTTTCTCTCTTCTCTAAAACACTAAGAACATTGGGCTTTGAATTCCCAAATACATTCCTAGCTCTAAACCTAGTCGATAGAGAGTTATTGCTATTGTCGTTGTTGGCCAGGGACATGGTTGCTGCCATCAATGCCATACCTTGAAAATTGGTTTCAAAGGCATTGAGGTAGCCATGCGGTTCACCAAAATGACCTTGTCAGCATTGCGATTGATGTCAGCATGACCAATCAGGTCATCAATGTCCACCTCCCTAAACCCTAGGGGTGTGATCTGGGCTCGAAAGCAATCTAAACGCTTCACGAACCTGGGTTCTTGATTGAACAAGTACTTCAAATAATCAATTAGGACCGATCTTTTTGTAGACTCATCAAGTTGATATGCAAAACTCACGATGTAGTTTTGCATGTACTTGATGAGGTCTTCAAAATCATCTCGAGCTCCCAAGTAGGTGCCTAGGACATCTATGCTCTTATTAAAGACTAGAAATAACTCCTCCTCTCCATCAATTAATGGAGTATAGGAGATGAAATTGTGGAAGGCAGACCTAGTTTGGTAGCTAGGAGAACTATGGCTATGATAGTGAAACTTTGAAACTAAAGTAAATTTATAACCTATATATACCCAAATGTTCTAAATATAAAAAATAAAAAGAATTATAAAATTTTTGGGAACAACTTGACATTGACATGAAAAAAAACCATTCAAAACATCAAAATTAATTACACCACTATTAATTGGAAAATGTCAAAATCCACAATTGTTCCACCCCACATTTTCTAAACAATCTTCAATATTGTAGGAGGGAAAAAAGTGGCACTATGCATGAGCTTCTCTGCACGCTTTCCTACCTTTTTACCATTTAAGGTAAAGTGAAAGGCTCAAACATGCCATCCTCCATGACCAAAAGGTGTTCCCACACGTCCTTGAGAGTTCACGATGACGTGACAGTCACATACTTAACATCTCCTAAATGAGAACCAATACGTAAACTTACCCCTGTATTATCATCATCGTTAGAGTCAAGGGGGAGCCAATTGTCACCTGTTTTCTTCCAGCGCCTATATTGGAAAGCAAAATATAACATTTGGCGGGAGATGTGGTATTTGACAACCACATTGTCCTTACATACATGGCATTGAAACAAATCACCCTTTTGTTCACCTGACCTGCTTCCCCAATTCACCCCAAGCAATTCCTCAAGGGCATTCTCATGTAGGCACTTGCATGACCACATGGTTTTTGTTCTACGCATCTAGATATTATGAAAACAAGAAGCAAAAATGTGTAAATGCATAAACCAAGACAACCTTACCCATTTAGAGCCAAATGTAAACTTCATGGCCATGCCCAAATCCTTTGCAATCTTTTACTTGTATGATTGCATTGTTCTTGTGTCCACCATGCTGCAATCCATGTCTTCAAGTTGTGGTGTTGCAATGCATTAAAGATGGCCATAGCCTGATGCCGTCCTTGGAGTAATGTACTTGGCATTATACCAATAGATATTTCTCTGTTTCAAAGCAGAGGACTTCTCTCTAGCATGCATTTTGCTTTCTAAATCCTCATGAATGGCAGTAAACTTACCTCAGAAGCACTCGACTAGTTCCCACTCCTCAAAGTCTGAATGAAATACATCTATGCACAAGTGCTATTTCAAAATACAATTTCAAACTGACTCATTACACTGGTTCTATTTCAAAATACAATTTCAAGATAACTCATTACACTTCAAAATCTTACACAAAATGTAGACTTACAATGTGATGGTATTGTTGATGGAGGAAGGCGCATGTCCTTCCCCATGTAGATGTGTTGCACCTTTGCAAGAATCCTTTCTTCCCAAGCTTGAACTTCATGATGCGGCCCTTCCATTCATGCAAAAGGTCACCTCTTTTGCACTTGGGAGGCTTATGTGGACCCTTGGCAGATCCTCTCATGACTATCCAATCATTCAAGATGTAGGTGCAAGGCACCCATTTACCTAGTGCATTTTTGCTCCTGTGGGACACAGAGTACATGTATGGTCTACTCACCATGCTTGTACAAAGGTCACAATACCAATAGTGGACTAGAAAGTGCAGCTTGGAGGGAGAGAGCAGCTCTGATAGAGGGGGAGAGAGGGAGAAGGTATAGAGGGTGCAACTGAAGCTTGAGAGAAGCTCCAAGGGGTGCTGTAGCTAGGAATGGAGGGAGAAAGAGTAGAGGGGGATGAGCAGCTGCTCCAGGAGGTGTTGTAGCTCGAAATGGAGGGAGAAAGAGCAGCAGCCACTACAGGAGGTACTATAGCTAGGAATGGAGGAAGAAAGAGCAAAGGGGGATGAGCAGCTATTGCTGTAGGAGGTGCTGTAGCTAGGAGTGGAGAGAGAATGAGCAGCTGCTATAGGAGGTGCTAGAGAGGGAGAAACACAGTGGACTAGAGCAGGAGGGGGCAGAGAAGATGCCAAATGTGTTCCCACATTTGAAAAATGGAGGGAGAATGGAGCTATACCAAAGAAGAGGAGGGGACAGGCCTGTAACAAGGTGAGAGGGGGGAAAAATTCGCCCAGAAGGGCCCACCGCCTCTTAAATGACTTGTAGGTTTGTTTGAGGGAGGTGCATATGGGAGAAGGGTCAAGCATGGGTTGAGGGGGGGGGATGGTTTGAGTAGCCAATAGGGGCTGTTTGTAGGTCTGCCCACCCTCCACCTCAACATGGCATTGCCCCACAAAAAGGAGCACTCCCATTGGTACACCTCAAATACCTCACTAATCCCTTGAAATTAGGAAATACTAATTGGGGCCCCTTTAGAGACCCCAATTCTCCCCTAATGCTTATTCGACTTCTCTTACCACCCTTGTACATAGCATTACCCCTCCCTTCTTTGCATTTGTTTCACTCAAAGGTATGAAGTGTTAGAACACTTAAAAACAACTCTCACAATCTCTACATGGAAATCGATTACTTTTTAGTTAATGGTGAGAGAATCAAGATGCTACAACCACCTGAGGTTGCAATGAGATTTCCCTAAGACTATGAAGCAGCTTCAACCATGAAATCTGCAATTACATGGAGTGGCTTCAACATGATCATGATGCAACCACACGAGGCTAGGTGAATCTGCACAGCAAAAGGCATGCCTTTGGCCAATTATCACTACATGGAGTGGCTGTGACATAATCAAGTTGCAACCACACAAGGCGTGAGAGTGCTCTCAACGAAAGCAAGAACGGAAGAGGGAGAGAGAGCGAGAGAGAGAGACAGAGAGCCACACAAGTTTTTGGTGGGTGCAGAACCACCCTAATCTTCTTTTTCATTCATTTATATATGTGTTTGAGTATTGTACATAACTGGGGTTAAGGCACAGTGACCTTTAACCCCCACAACCTCCCACTTAAAGGACAATGTGCCTTTAAGGGAGAACAACCAGTGAGCATACTATCCAATGCCCATCAATACACGACAATACTCAAACCGCTGACTAGGTAGACTCTTCGTCAGCATATCTGCAGGGTTATCATCTGTATGAACCTTGACAAGCTCTATGCGCTTGTCCTCAAGTACCTCCCTGATGAAATGATACCTGACCTCAATGTGTTTGGTCTTTGCATGAAAGACCGGATTCCGTGCTAGCTGAATAGCACTCATGGAATCACTATGCAATGTCGGTACACCTGTATGAATCCCCAAATCTCCCACTAGCCGATCAAGCCATATAGCCTCCTTGCAACCCTCTGTGGCTGCAACATACTCAACCTCTGTGGTAGACAAAGCAACGCACTTCTGTGCGCGAGACATCCACGACACTGCACCACCTGCAAAGGTGAACACATAACCGGAAGTGGATCTCCTACTATCCACATGCCCTGCATAGTCTGAATCTGTGTACCCAAGTACATGCATGTCTCCTTTACCAAAGCAAATGCACATCTCCTTGGTACCCTTCATGTACCTCATGATGCACTTAACTGCCTCCCAATGCCTCTTTCCTGGATTAGCCATATACCGGCTAACAACTCCCACTGCAAATGCAATGTCTGGTCTAGTAGCTATCATAGCATACATAAGACTCCCAACTGCTGATGCATAAGGAACCTTGGCCATCATGGCCTTTTCCTCATCTGATTTGGGACTATCTGTATGACTCAGTTTCACATATGGAGGCAATGGAGTACTCACTGCCTTCCCCCCCTCCATATTGAAACGCTGTAATACTTTTGTAACATATTCTTTTTGTGAAAGCCAAAGGAGTTTCCTACTCCGATCACACGTGATGCGCATACCAAGAATATGACCTGCAAGTCCCAAATCCTTCATATCAAAGGCCTCATGCAACTTGGCCTTTAATGCATCTAGCTCATAAGTATTCTTGCTAGCCAATAGCATATCATCCACATATAGTGCCAGGATTATCAGGCTACTATCCTTAGCCCTTTTAGTGTAGAGGCAGTGATCAATTTCACTCCTTCTAAAACCCTGGGACCGAATGAAAGCATCAAACTTCTGATACCATTCTCTAGGTGCTTGCTTAAGACCATAGAGACTCTTTTTCAGCTTGCAAACTAAATGCTCTTTGCCCTTTTCTTCAAAGCCTTCCGGCTGCACCATGTAGATGTCCTCATGCAAATCCCCATGCAAGAAAGCTGTCTTGACATCCATTTGCATAAGCTCCAGATCCTCTGATGCCACTAGTCCAAGCATGCATCTAAGTGTGGTCATCTTCACAACTGGAGAGAATATCTCATCAAAGTCCACACCCTTCTCTTGCTTGAACCCTTTAGCAACCAAACGGGCCTTGTACCTAGGCACATCATCACCTGTGACCTTCATTTTGTAGACCCATTTACATGGCAATGTTGTCTTTCCATGTGGCAAAGAAACCAAGTCCCAAGTCTTATTCTTCATAAGTGAACTCATCTCTGATTGCATATAGCATACTCCCACTTGCGTTGATCCTCACGCATCATAGCCTCTTTGTAGCAAGAAGGCTCCCCGCAATCAGTAAGCATCACATAGTCTACCCCTGGAACAAACCTATCAGGCGGTCTAGACACTCTAGATGATCTTCTCAATGGCATTTCAGCTTGCTGTCCCACTTGCATATCAGCCACATTTGGCTCATCATTTCCACCAATAGATGATCCATCATCTCCCCTTGATTGTATACCTATGGGAGTACTTGGTGGCACCATTTCTTGCACATTTGGTGCATGGACAGCTTGCTGCCTATCAACATATGCAGGTGGATTGACATCCTGGAAAGTGATTCTCCTTATTCCCACATCCCTCATGGGTGCCTTATGCATCTTCTTCTCATTGAAGACCACATCATGGCTGCGTATGATCTTCTTTGCTTGTGGATCCCAGAGACGATAGCCCATCTCTCCACTTTCACCATAACCTAGAAAGATGCATTTCCTAGACTTAGGATCTAGCTTCTTTCGAAGCTCTTTTGGCACATGTGCATATGCCTCACACCCAAATATACGCAAATGAGAGTAAGAGGGCTTCTTGCCACTCCATGCCTCTTCAGGAATACCACCATCCAAACTCTTACTAGGTGATCTATTGATCACATGCACTGCAGTCTTCATTGCCTCAGCCCAAAAACCACTAGAAAGACTTGCATTGGAAAGCATGCATTGCAACCTTTCTTGAATGGTACGGTTCATCTTTTCTACAACTGGATTTTGCTCTGGAGTACGAGGGGATGTGAGCTCCCTCTTAATCCCACGTGTATCACAGAAATGCTGAAAGTCATGAGAGAGATACTCTCCACCATTGTCAGTCCGTAGGCATTTAAGCATTCTACCTGACTGATTCTCAACCAAGGCCAGCCATTTCTGAAATACCTGGAACACATCACTCTTCCGAGCTATAGCATAAGCCCACACTTTCCTAGTTGCATCATCAATGAATGTCACATAGTATTCAGCCCCGCCTAATGACCGTGTAGGCATGGGACCACATATGTCTGAATGCACCAAATCAAGCATTTCAAACTCTTTCTTTCCCCTTCTTTTATGGGCTGATTTAGTCTGCTTCCCATAGAGACAGTGCTCACAAAATTCAAAATCAGAGAAACTCAAATGCGGTACATAACCCAAACGGCATAAGAGTTTCATTCCATTTTGGCTCATGTGCCCCAACCTGCAATGCCACAAAGAAGTGCTTGGCTGCTCGGTTATTGCAACAACATGATCAAATACCCCTGATACATGTAAGGGATATAAAGTCCCACACTTGGCACCCCTAGCCAAAAGCATAGAGCCCTTTTGAATTTTCCACCTTTGAAAGCCAAAAGTGGTGTGAAAACCAGCATCATCTAGCTGACCCACTGAAATAAGACTCTTGGTCAACTTAGGCACATGTCTCACATGTTTCAAAACAAATGCAGACCCATTTGCAAAAGAAAACTTTATGTCACCTGCTCCCACTATGTCACATGCATAGTCATTTCCAAGATGCACACAACCTGTCTTTCCACTATCATAAGTGGAGAACCATTCCCTATGGGGAGTAACATGGAATGAAGCACCAGAATCCAAAATCCAATCCTGGCAATATGCATCATCTGAAGTGGTAAGCAACTCTGCAGATAAAGTAGACATGAAGAGAACGTCATTGTCACTATCATGTGTGACTGCATTGATCTCCTCGATCTTCACTTTTCCTTTGTCCTCCCTTGGACTCTCTTCCTTTTGATTTGCACCCCAATTTGCATTCTTTTTCTTATCCTTTTGCTCTCTTTTCAGCTTGTAGCAATCCTTTTTCATATGGCCCTTCTTACCACAATGGTGACACTCACAATGTTCCGTGCCCTGGATTTGCTACGAGACTTCCCTCTTTCTTGGGACTTCCCCCTGAACTGTGATCTGCCCCTTTGCACATTTAAGGCTGCATCCTGCTTGTTGCCATCCATAGACTTCCGTCTAATCTCCTCGGCCAACAAGCTACCCACAACATCATCAAATTTCAGTACTCCAGCAGGTGCAGAGTTACTGACAGTTGTACGGAAGGTATCCCATGAGGATGGCAATGAACATAAGAGAAATATTGCCTTAGTCTCCGCATCAAAATTCATTTTCTGAGCCTGAAGCTGGCTGAAAATAATATTGAATTCATTCAAGTGAGAAGCAATGGAGACCCCTTCCTTCATCTGCAGCTCAAACAACCTCTTCATGAGGTAAACTTTATTAGAGGCAGTTTCCTTTTCATAAGTGGCACACAGTTTCTTCCACAAATCTTCCATAGTCTGCTCATTTACTACTGTGAAATAAACTGACTCTGCAAGATGAAGTCTAATAGTAGACTTTGCTAATGCATCCAACTCATTCCAATCATCTTCAGACATATTTGCAGGCTTAGCTTCAATCCCTGCCAAGGGTTTAATCTGCTTCTTTTGAATAAGCACATCCCTTATTTGTTCTTTCCACAAAGAAAAGTTTGTCCCATTAAACTTTTTAATGCTGAAAAACTCCTTTTCAGACGTGGAAGAGGATGCCATGATGCAAATGAAACAAAATCCCAAATGCTAGTGCCTGCAAGAGAGAATCACACCAAATACCAGGTGCACCCAAATGTGTATGCCACAATAGACTGAAATATCACCAAAATTCAAAGCTCAAAGCATCAAAAGATGCATCTGACTCATGTGCATATACTATGCATCCATATGAGCAAATCTGGCCCAAAAGAAAATGCCAATAAGTGCCAAATGACTCAAGCATAAACACTGTCCACTGGCATATGCATCAATAATGTCTCATCCAAGAGAGCATAGCACTATCAGTGCATCACCTGCAATGTGTCAAAGCTGTCCCTCAGCATAAAATAGCATCCATGTGCAAAGCGTCCATAAAAATAGCATCCCACAAGGCAATTTGGGCCTATCAGCGCATCCAACAAGGACCGCGATGCATCCAAATGGCCTATAAATCATCCATTGCAACCCAATGCATACCATGAATGAGCGCACACTGCTCAAACTGCAACCAGAGTGATCTGCATAAGGTATGCTCAAGAAATCATAGTCCCACGGTAATGAGCGCTACTGAAAATACAACCTGAGATGCCTCAAAACATGGGCGCCATGGCATAATCGGACTCAGCAAGAAAATCTGCAAATATCTCTCTTCTGCCAGAACTCCAAAATCCCAACCGATGAGTGAGAAACGGGAGTCAATACTTATCCACTACCATGTGGCATAAATCTAACGTTTCAAAACCTTAGTATGAAAAATGCATAACAGAGAGACGAAATCGAATACACAGAGATTTATAACTCTGAAAATCCTCCACCGAATCATGCAAGAACTGATAGGTAGGGGTTTTTGGGCATCCGGAACGCAATGGGACAGACGGTTTTGGAAACCGTGGCCTCAATCACTGGGTCCAACACACGGACTGAAAAACGTTTTTGGAAACAGAGCTATCTGTAAACTCCACCGGAGTGCGAATGATGAGCAACATAGAAGTTTTAGGACCTCCTGAGTCCACCGGAACTGACAGATCTGCAAATGGTTGCTCCAAACTTGAGTTCCAACACCCGAGCAAAAAACGCAGGAACTGACACAGTGAGTCAGAAATCCAATGAAATGATCCCAGATTCAAGAATGAAGGTGTTTCCAAGCTCCTGAAGTAATGTGGACACCAAAAGCAAGCAATAGTTGCCTCCACAAGTCAATACGGAGTCTCTGTCATCGAACGGAACAGGGAAAAGCTCAAAAAACGACTTTTTTCTTTGAAAGCTCTTAACAGGCTCTCAAAACCACTTCGCAAAGCCTAAGTGACTTTTCCAAAGGTTTCTCCAAGGTCTCTGCACACTCGGATGAAAGTAAAGTCACCCACAAAGCTTCTCCTTCCTCCCACAGAGCTGCTGAGCTTCAAGCATTCACGCACGCTCAGCTAGATCACCCGGGCTCTGATACCAGTTGAGAGTGCTCTCAATGGAAGCAAGAACGGAAGAGGGAGAGAGAGCGAGAGAGAGAGACAGAGAGCCACACAAGTTTTTGGTGGGTGCAGAACCACCCTAATCTTCTTTTTCATTCATTTATATATGTGTTTGAGTATTGTACATAACTGGGGTTAAGGCACAGTGACCTTTAACCCCCACAAGGCGAGGTGAATTTATGCAACTAGATGGGGTGGCTTTGGCATGTTTAAGGTGCAAGAACACAAGGCTATGATTGTGAATGTTTGATTTTGAGCCTAGAGATGACTTTTGCTTTATATTTCCTAGTAAACATGTCAACATGTCAAGTTTTATAAATAAGAAAATAGGAAAAACTTATACCGCAGGCTATGCTCATAGCCTATGCCAAAAGGCAAGCTTAGGACTCAATAGAACTAGCTTGCATATGATTAATCTTTGTGACCTCGCATAGGGGTGATGCTCCCATGATGAGACTAATAAGAGACCAGCCATCCACTCATCCTTGAAATGAAGAACAATTCAATGACAACCACCTATCTCCCCATGCTGTATTATTCAAAGATGCTACGGGGGGTAGCGAGCTAAGGGTGTCCACTTTTTGTTCACTCCCCAATCCTTAGGAGGTGGAAAAACAAGCTTTTTAGCACACAAAAATGCAAATCTCACCTACTTCCCTATGGATCTAGTCTTTGAAGTCTTCTGACACAACATCACATTTGCTATTGTGCACACAATCGTATAGTATGATCGAAAATTTGATGCACACACAAAAAATTTCTTTGTGTCACACGGCATGGTTCCAGGGTGGTCACACGTTTGTCACGAACAGAGAGTGTCATATTAAATTCTAAATTTCTCACTCATTTTAGATTATATGTTATTGAAACTTTGTAAGTGGTCTCTTTGCATTATGTAGAGCTTAGCTTGATTTATTGGTAATTTTTTGAATGATTTATCTAATTATAAATAATTATTTATAATAAATAAAGTCATAAAATACATGCATTTTAGTAGCACACCACATTTTTTTAGTATTTTGAATAATTAAGCAAATCCAATTTGGTGGAAGGTTAGTAGGCACATAAGGGTGTGTGGTTGAATCATCAAATCCCAAATCCAACGGTTAGATTTAGGAAGATTGAAGTGTAATTTTTACTTTTACTCCTTAGAGGATCAACAAAGAATATTAAAAATAAATCTAGTAATTCTCAAACATGACCAAACATTTAAAAAATGTCAATATTTTTAGTCCTCTGCATGATGAATAAGAGGAAAAAATTTTGGTTAAAATTTTGAGTAAGGGAAACGTACGAGATGGCCTCCAACAGTGAAATCTCCCTTTTGTGGGGGAAAAAGGGCCACCCAAGCCTAATACCAAGACAAGGTTGGCTTGGTATTAGGCTTGGTGAGGTAGGCTAGGAGCATCACCGACCCTAGTGGCAAGCCTTTGGAGTGTGCATGCTGCCCATGCGGAAGGCTGAGTCATCAAAACCATGCCACGCTGTTAGACCACGTGGTGCCATGTCATCAAGGAGATGTGACATCACTCCTTGCCATGTCACCTTACATTGCCACACGTGCTGCCACATGTGCCACCTCATCATTCCATATCATGAGCCATGTCATCACACCTTGCCACCTTGGCATACCTCCTCAACCTTGCCACATCACCAATCCCTCCACCTCAATTTGCCATGTCAATCTACCACCTCATGAATGCCAACTCATCATGCCACATCACCTTTCAATGTCATGGAAGAGACTATATTACCACATCATGACCATGCATGGTGCCACATCAGCCAGATGTATACACATGATGATGTGCGAGGCATAGAATACCTCGATCGAGGTATATGACCTGCGTGAGGCATACAATACCTCAATCAAGGTATATGACCGAGGATACCGAGGCATACCTCAATCGAGGTTTATACATGCGTAATGCATTGAATACCTCGATCGAGGTATATGGTCTGATCGAGGTATACGATCTGGGCTCTGGGCATAGCATATCTCGATTGAGGTATTTGAAGGTACAAAACTTAGCCAATTAGTTTCAATCTTAGCACCAAAACTTAGCCAATTAGTTTCAATCTTAGCACCTCTCCACCAATAATAATGAAGAGCAATCTAAGAGCAATCTAGTGGATGAGTTGAGGCTCTCTATAAGACACCACGTTTTGGTTCATTTCACCCATTCTTAGCCATTCTTGCCTCCTCATCACTTTTTCACACCTTCCATCCTACTTTCATTGAGAATGGGTTCTCAAAGCCATAGAGCTAGTAGACGTGAAAGATGTAGGAACCCCCCCCAAATCTCATTGACGAGGAGCGCAAGCGGAAGGCTCGTGAGTGCAAGAGAGCCTCTAGAGCTTGAGCTCGCACTGCCACCACTGATCCACCTCCAGTTCTACCTCTACATCCCACCTCCACCCCCACCCCCACCCCCACCCCCACCTCCATTGTCCCCCCATCCTCATCCGCTCCCCTACCTCTAGCCTCCGCCCTTCCCCTAGCCACCTACATTTTGGCCTCCACCTCTACCTCTTCCCCCTCCACCCTCCCCCCTCCCCCTCCCCCTCCCCCCGCTCTGCTTGGCGCCTCCCTTCCCGTGTCCACCCTACCATCTCCCATTGATCCCCTTGCCCCACCTTGCAGCAGTAGTGTTGCTTCACGACGTGACTTGCCAAAGTCCACTATCCATCGTCGTAATAGCAAGATTGTGCAGTCTTTTTTTTGTGACCTCACTCCAGCTTCGCAATCTTCTCTTCTCACTTCCCTGATTGATCACCCTGACTTGGTAGAGTGTAGGAGGCTTGCTGGTCTTGGTGCATGTAGAGATAGGGTTGTATCTAGCGAGGTCCTTAGCAGTGTTCGACGTTCCTATGCTTCTATTAAGCATAGGAACTCCAGTGATGCCTTGGTAGCACATCGTGCTATTGTGGCTGCCATTAGTAGACCTCATATGATAGGCCATGTGCGTACCGCTTCACGTCTTCTTTAGATTGCACCGCGCACATTGCGAGCAGGCATCATTAAGAGGCAGAGTCTAGAGGATAGTGAGACTGATGCTTTTTGGGCTTCGAGTGGTCGTGCACCTCGCAGCGATCGATTGTTGGATGATTCCACTAGGTCCTTCATACAACAGTTTTGGGAGGAGCATTGCAGAGCATCCCCGGTGTTCAAGAAGGTATTGCAGAAGAGGGTGTCACGCGGTGTGTACATTGATCATGGAGCATGTTTTTTGGAGTGTACCCAGACTAAGTTGTACACTCAGTTTGTAGAGGTGCACCCAGAGTTCAAGATTGGGCAGAGGTCATTTGAGCGATGCAGGCCATGGTTTGTACGATGCTCTCAGGAGCGTGACACATGCTGTTGTCACTACCATGTGGATTTTGGATTGATGTATGACGTATTCCGTTCCCTTGATGGTCATAGGGGAGTGGTTCCTACTAGCCCTCGCGACTTCATTCATTCCATATTGTGTACACGAGATGGTGATGCTTTATTCCACTCCCTTGATTGTGTGGAAGGCACATGTACTTTGTGTGGTGACTTTGCTAGAGTGCCACGAGTTGCACTAGATACTTGTGATGTGCAGATGGCTCGTTGGCAGCAGTATGAGTACTGTACCTTGACATTAGATGGTGGTGCACAGTCGAGGAGGTTGCAGCTTGTGGGGAAGGAGACACCACGTGTTGTATTCATTGATAGTTTTCGAGGGAAGCTATACCACTACATACACCACTCGCACACTGCGAAATGGGAGGATCGTCAGTTCCATGCATGTTTGAGGACATTTCCTATGGGGGTGGTTGTCTCAGTGGTGGACTTTGTGGAGAATTACATCTTTGCACCACAGCATGAGATCCAATCGGAGTATTATTTCTCTGAACAGGTGACGTGTGATTGAGTATTGATTTTTTCCCCGCCTCATTATATTGAATTATTTCAATAGTCATATTTTTTTTCAATGCCATATTGCAGGTTGCTATATTTGTGCACATTAGCTATCGTCATGCACAGGCTCATGTGGATGGCATTGATAGCACCATGGACTCATGCGTCATTGTGCGAGAGTATCAGCACTGGATCTGGTCAGACGGCTGCAGTGGTCAGTTCAAGTCCGCTAGACAGTTTTATTGGTTTTGCAGATGGCACCATGAGACAGGCATTCTGATCACATGGAGCTACTTCGAGACAGGGCACGGTAAGGGAGAGCACGATGGTGTAGGTGCTTGCATGAAGCATGCTTTGCATCGATACCAGTTGCGTCACAGTGCCGATCGCTTCAAGGATGCACATGATGTGGTGTGATGGTGCAGCAGCACTTATCCACTAGTGCTATCTCCTCGTTTCAGTCGTGTGACGATAGGTCGTGAGCCAGTATTTTTGGTGTGTGGACATTGGGAGTCCTGATCGGTCTAGGCCTTTTGATTGTCATTCTGTGCCTGGCACTCTTGATTTCCATTCCATCAGGAGCGTAGGTGAGTCTCACCCCGTGATCTTTTCTCGATGGTTTGCATGTTTTTGCTCTGCATGCATTGATGATGATTGGGGAGGGTGCTCCATGATACCATGGGCCGATCCATGGGTACGGCGAGTGCTTTCTCCCTTCTAGCCTTGGGAGGAGGTACATGATGATTAGGATGCGGGATTCAGTTCCTCTAGAGATTATGACCAGCTTACAGATATTTTGTGTATTGGTGATATCTTCGCGGTTATTGCTTCGGAGGGCAATGAGGAGGGTGTGGATTATTACTTGTTGTGATGCTCTATGCTGAAGAGTGTGCTGAATGAGGATACAGTGGATGGGCATGGGATGCACTTCAATGCTCATAGCATGATCGTAGGTGGCCACTATTTTCAGCAGATACAGAGGCATGGTCGCTATATTGAGTTCCAGGAGTACATGGCGGATCAGGAGGCATACATGTATTCTCATCTTGTTGTTGGGATCAAGATTACCTTGAGTCGTGTTCGCGCTTGCAAGGCAACGTCCACTCCACGATGGCGCCTCATAGTGGCGGATCACGAGAGCATACTTGCAACTATTGGCATGAGAGCTAATCCTGAGGAGTAGCACATTACATATTATATTTTTTGGGATCATCAGTTGATCAGATTGATTTTTATTGGGTATCACTAGTTGATTACACTTTTTTGTATTCGATATGTATAGGCTCACTGTGTGACCGTACCATTGTAATTTTCATGGACTCATATTTTGTATTTCACTATGATGGCTGTATACACATTCATACACATCATTGTATTAGATTCTATTTTATACATGATGTCTGATGTCTTCTCAATGGGATTTGTTGTGTTTGTAAAACAAAAAATTTTTTATTAGTAGTAATGTTGTAATTTGTTTTGTGCTTTAGGACATTTTAAAAACGTGACTAAGAAAATTCGCGCACGTACTACGTATGAAAAATGGCACACGTACTAATGAAATATGCACATGGACTTATCTGTTGGGGATGAAACTTCACATGGCTCTTAGGCCACCCTAGACATACATCCATGCAAGATTTGGTCTCCAACTGATTTGGTATGTGCCACGTGGAAGGTATAATGCGTACATTTTTACAATCCCTACTAGCACGACTACGTGTGAAAAATGGTGCACGTACTAATGAAATATGCATGTGGACTTATCTGTTGGAGATTAAACTTTGCACGGCTCTTAGGCTACCATAGACGTACATCCACGCAAGATTTGGTGCCCAACTGATTTGGTATGCGCCACATGGAAGGACAAATGCGTACATTTTTACAATCCCTACTAGCACAACTACGTGTGAAAAATGGTGCACGTACTAATGAAATATGCATGTGGACTTATCTATTGGAGATGAAACTTTGCACGGCTCTTAGGCTACTGTAGACGTACATCCATGCAAGATTTGGTGCCCAACTGATTTGGTATGTGCCACGTGGAAGGATAAATGCATACATTTTACAATCCCTACTAGCACGACTCTGTATGAAAAATGGCGCACATACGAATGAAATACGCACGTGAACTTATCTGTTGGGGATGAAACTTCACACGGCTCTTAGGCCACCCTAGACATACATCCATGCAAGATTTGGTCTCCAACTGATTTGGTATGTGCCATGTGGAAGGTATAATGCGTACATTTTTACAATCCCTACTAGCACGACTACGTGTGAAAAATGACGCACGTACTAACGAAATATGCATGTGGACTTATCTGTTGGAGATTAAACTTTGCACGGCTCTTAGGCTACCGTAGACGTATGCCTCCCTCGCCTCCTCTATATATGCACGTCTCAGCTCCCATAGCCGTGCATTTGCGAATACTCGTGCCTCAAATCCAGCGCGAGTAATCGTCTCTACATGTAGAAGATGCTAGTCTCGGCCCCGCCCAAGCTGCTGCTCCACCCACTGCTGCAATGATGCCTGCACCTCTGCCTCTCGCTCAATACGGCGTGCCTCCTCTGCTCGTGCCTCGTCACCTGGCATGAAATCACCATATGAAAAGCGTCGTGGAACGCACACTGCAACCACCGATGTATCAGCACCCTCCTGCATCAGCAACGCTCTCTGTGCCTCCTCCCTGTAGTACTCTGTCAAGACTACGCGGGCGAATGGATCAATGGCCTGACGATGACCTGGATATAGATCATCCATGCCTAGTCCTCTGTATGTGGCCACATCAATGTCAGCAAAGCATACAGGGCACACTGATCGTGCAACCATGTGGCGGGTCATGCAATGGAGATGTGCGATGTGGCCGCACCCTAGTCCAAACCACCCTACGGTGTCAAACTCCTCGTGGCAAAGGACGCAAGTGGTAGTAGGAAGCCTGGCTATGACTGTTGCGTCTATGGGTGTCCTAGTCGGCACATCTACAGGAGGAGTGGGATATAGGGCCACGCTGGGGTCGATCCTATGGCGAGATGGATCACGACTAATATGCCTCAACTGCAAAATATAGTGCTCTGCATGATGGTATGCTATGCGTGTCCGAATCCTCTGCTCCTCCAAATCTATCTGCAACAGTCGTACACGAGACTCCATATCCTGATGCAATAGATGTGCCTGCAATGCAAACATGTCGCGTACATGGTGAGAATTAACCAAAAAACTTCAGTTGAAAACACGCTACAAAAAAATAAACTAACATAATCAAAATAACTAACCTCGTCCCTAGACTCGGCCAACAATGCCTCCAACTCTGCAATCCGTGCATCTCGAGCCTCCAACTCGTGCTGAGGCGGTGTAGATGTGAGAGATGGTGTAGATGTGGGAGGCTCCATCGATGATCAAGGTGGGGGAGGTGGAATCGAAAGTGATCTCGATAGGGCAGAGACCATGTGTTGCAAGGATGATGCCACTGAATGAACATCCCCCCTAATATGTCCTCCAACAGCTCGCAATGCCAGTGCAGGGATGGTGTGCAACTCTGGTGCCTCGCATCGATGCCGAACACCTGCAGTCTAATGCTCTTGACGCCCCATCCTACCATGTCCCGCTCCTGATCCTGGACGGGTACTAAGGTAGTCTACCCGATGACCAAGCACAAACTCAGCGTATAGCTACATGGCAAATGACCTGGCTATCTGACGGTTGTGAGGCAATCAACTACCATTCACAGCGAGATATCTCGGATAAATGTGTGCTACTATGATGGGGTGCCTACAACGTAAAATATGCAAGGGGAGCCCTGATCGTGGTCGCATCGCCTCAGTGTGACCATCCCAAAACATATCCTCTAAGGCTTGCCTGTGATGTGACTCATGCTCAAACAACTATCGAATGACTCTCCAATCCAAGCCATCACTAGTGATCTCTGCCTCAGCCTGTGCCTGAAAGCTATCCACAACGTCCTCAACTATGTCCAATCGACGACCCAGAGCCTCAATAACTGAATCTAGACTTGCAACCAAGTGAGGGGGTGCCCTAGCATCCTGCAGTGCCCTCATCTCAGCTCTCAGCATCTCTATCTGCATACGAATAGTGGTGCCAGAACCTGTGCACTGGCTAGCGCATGCACAAAAAAAACACATGGAAATTAATATTCTATTTGGGTAATGAGAATAATATTCTATTCAATATGACTTATAATCTATTTACGTAATGAAAACTATTTGTACGTACTCCTTGATGAGGTAGGATGTCATTGGGATCATCCTATGCACCTTACGGTAGATGGGCCAAATGTGTGGCTCAATATTATGTTTATCAAACTCAATATTATTAAAAATTCTTAATTTTGATTAAAATTTTTTCAAACTCTAGTTGTTGCATTTTTAAACTTAGATGTCTCAAATATTTTTTCCTTATATGTTTCCCTTTTTTTACTTTTTATCCAATATGAAACTTTTCCACATGTGGTGTAAGGACCACATTGTCCACTTATGGCCCCTATACTAAGGATAGATAGTGGAGAGGTTTGGTTAATAAGACCTTCTTTGAATGCTTTACTGCCTTGGGTTTGCAATAGATATGGAGGAGATAAAAGGATACCTAATACATTACTTTGAACGAAACACAAGCAAGGCGCATCTAGTATTTCTCGGACTACACATTAAAAAAGAGAGCGGGTTGACACTACAGACCTTTTAAAGCGAGAACTTTGAGAAAATAATTAGGCCTTTTCAATATTATCTATTTTGGTTGGGCAATCCACCTCAACTAGTGGCCATTCCTATAGATCATCACTTGGTTCCCATGCTTGGGGAGAGAGGAGACCTTTGGACAATCATAAATTACATATGTGTTTTCGATGCGCTGGTGCATTTAGAAGATCCAATTAGCCATACGCTTATGCATCTAACCACTCTAGTGTTGGGGTCTTTGCCCATGTGGTGTGGTGTTTTAGGGATAATGCCCATGTGGTGTTTTATACAGCCTACTTACTCTACCTAAATTATTAAACAACTCTTAACCAACTATATAATCTATAATATTCCACATCAAAGATGATTTTTTAAAAGATGGTTTTGAAGACTAAAATTTAAATGTTTTTTTATTTAAATAAAAATAGCAGCAATTTCAAAAATAACATAAAACCTACTTTAATCTCTCTTTTTCTTTTTCTTGTTTTCTTGTTTTCTTGTTTTTAATACATGATTTTCTTATTTTAACAAAATTCTTATTTTCTTGTTCTTGATACATGATTTCTAAAAACAAAATTTAAACGTTATATTAAATTCAAAACTTCAGTAATTTGTAAACTTCAGTTATAATTTTTTTTTTAATAGATCACTAACTTAAACTCTTATTTTCTTTTTTTTAAGATCATTTTTAAAAATAAAATTTAACCTTTTTTTATTTAAATATAAATAACACTAATTAAAAAAATATCTTTAATCTCTTTTTTTTAAAAGATGATTTCAAAAAACAAAATATATAAATTTTCAGGCTTTAAATAAAAAATTATGTAATTCCAAAAATAATTTAAAAAAACTTTAAAATGCATTTCAAATTTAAAAATGTTTTATAATTATTCCTATAAACTAAAATTTAAACGTTTCTTTATTTAAATAAAAATAGCACTAATTTAAAAAATAACTTTAATCTCTTTTTTTTTAAAGATGATTTTAAAAACAAAATATTTACATTTTCACATTTTAAATAAAAAATTACGTAATTCCAAAAATAATTTAAAAAAACTTTAAAATGCATTTCAAATTTAGAAATATTTTATAATTATTCCTATAAACTAAGATTTAAATGTTTTTTTATTTCAATAAAAATATCTCTAATTTAAAAAAATAACTTTAATCTCTTTTTTTCCAAAGATGATTTTTAAAAACCTAATTTTTACATTTTCACATTTTAAATAAAAAATTAAAATGCATTTGAAATTTGAAATATTTTATAATTATTCCTATGAACTAAAATTTAAATGTTTTTTATTTAAATAAAAATAGCTCTAATCTAAAAAATAACTTTAATCTCTTTTTTTTCAAAGATGATTTTAAAAAATAGAATTTTTACATTTTCACATTTTGAATAAAAAATGTCGTAATTCAAAAATTTTAAAAAAACTTTAAAATGCGTTTCAAATTTAAAAATATTTTATAATTATTCCTGTGAACTAAAATTTAAACTTTTTTTTATTTAAATAAAAATAGCTCTAATTTAAAAAATAACTTTAATCTCTTTATTTTCAAAGATGATTTTAAAAAACAATAATTTTTACATTTTCACATTTTAAATTAAAAATGTCGTAATTCAAAAATTTAAAAAAAATTTACAAATGCATTTGAAATTTAGAAATATTTTATAATTATTCCTATGAACGTGTTTTTATTTAATAAAAATAGCTCTAATTTTAAAAAACAAAATTTTTTCATTTTCACATTTTAAATAAAAAATGTCGTAATTCAAAAATTTCAAAAAAACTTTAAAATGCATTTGAAATTTAGAAATTTTTTATAATTATTCCTATAGACTAAATTTTAAATAAATTTTAGCCAAAAAAAAAGCTACATAAAAAAAACCCTACCTCGATTCTCCCGCTCCGTCCATCTCCGTCGCTTCCGTCAGTCGCTCTCCATCACTGGCGCAATTCTGTCGACGTCCCGCAAATCCGAAATCGATCGATGAGGAGGAGCTCGATCGAGGTATGCAGAATGAGGGGGGTCGCTCTCCTTTTATAAGAAAATTTAGGGTTTCCCTACCTCGATCGAGGTATTTCGCACGCAACATACATATCGCTCCATCATACCTCGATCGAGGTATTTTGACATGCCCATACATCTCAGTACATCTACTTCGATCGAGGTATAGACATGCCATGATACCTCGATCGAGGTATTGTGACATGCCCATACATCTCGGTACATCTACCTCGATCGAGGTATTGACATGCCACGATACCTCGATCAAGGTATGTCAGCACAGCAGCCGAATGCCACATGTCTCGATTGACGTATTCGACATGCGGCCAAGTCATCGGTCTAGCATACCTCGATCGAGGTATGTCAGCTGCCTTGTCGGATGGCACATACCTCGATCGAGGTATAGCTGGACATGCCACATTACCTCGATCGAGGTGTAGCTGGATTGCCACAACACCTCGAACGAGGTAGATGTGGCATGTATAGGTGGCTTGCCAGCAAACCTCGATCGAGTCCTCGATCGAGTTATAGGCTCGGTCCGGTGAAAAAAGCCCAGCACCTCGATCGAGGTATTGGCTTGGCTCGGTTGTCCTCGTGTGTGATTTTCATTGGAACTAATACCTCGATCAAGGTATTGCAGACCGAAGCAAAACCTTTGTATTTTCACTCAAGTGGGTGTCACACTCACCCGAAGTAGTCTGGAAGTGGACACCCTTAGCTTGCTACCACCCCTACTCATATCAATGTCTGAACGAGGGGAGAGCCTTCGGCCCAAATTAATAGACTAGTTTGCATTGTCCCGTAGACTTCAAACTTCAGTGCTAACAAGTGATTATAAGAAACCCAACTGGATGTGTTACGACCCCAAGTGAAGAAAGAACCTATGCACAAACCTCAACTTCATGACATCAAGAAAGAAGCGATGCAATCACCTTCCTACCTACAAAATGAAGAAAGAAACAATCACAAACTTCCACATTGTGAGATGAAGTCAAGGCTATCCACAAAAGCACTTCTTCCATGACAACAGCTTCTTCTGCACCAGGTCTTCTGTTCCACCATGGTATAATCAACAACTTCTTGTAGAGGAGTTGTATCCACTACTTTGCATCTTGCTTTGCAGATACTCCTTGAGTTAGCCCATCTCCCATTTCTTTGCCCTTTCCTCAACTCAAATCTCTCCCATCTCCAACTTCCTTCGCCTTCCTTCTGGCTTAGTGTGGCACAACATTGTATCTATGTTGTGTAATATTCGTTGGGCTCAATTTATCACCAATGGCTTGCATACCATTGTACATTCTCACCAACCTTGCAGGGATTATATGGGTGTCTCCTACATATTGCAAGAGCAATTATGAACCATTCCTACTACGAATGAGGAGTAGTTGGTAAACGGACGCAACATGGGTGCACAAAGCTAAAAAGCTATTGAAGAAACTTGGGAAGAGACCACTTGGAGGATGGGGAGAGACCACTTGGAATCCTCCAGTACGATGTTACCTAAAAACGAGAATCTTAAAGCTCCCTTCAAATCTTCTCATTTCCTTGTTTCCTTCAACGCTTTAAATATATGAACGTACATATTGTAATGTAAAACAACAAAACTCTAGTGATTTCATGGGTCTTTCCATAGTAGCCTTTTATAATCGTTTGTCCAAACTAAATCAGGACGCCATGTACATGAACCGTTCCTCCAAGCGGCCAAATTAGACCATGTCACAAGCTCCACCGCTAATCTTCATAGTCGTTGTGATTATAGTCTTCACAACTGAAACCGAGCATCCACCTTTGAGTATCATCTTGAGAAATATAGTAATCTATAAATTTTGAGATAAATATGATCACTTTTCTTTTGCCCCAAAAAAAAAAAGTAATCTATAATAATACTCAACTTAGTAAGAAAATTCAACTATAGTAGACACGATAGATATTGTGCATCATGTTGGCAAACCAAACCTTTTTATAGCATCTACTTGCAATCCGTCTTGCCTTGAAATACAATCCAAGCTTCTAAATGGACATCATAGCATTGATTGTCCACATCGTCACATGGTTTTTCCAAATGAAGGATATTCATAAAACAGGCATCAATGCATTGATTGTCCAAACATCGTCACATGGTTTTTCCAAATGAAGGATATTCATAAAACAAAACACAACAAGACAAAGCACCCACAGACACGCAACCCATAGACATGCACACAGATGTGTTTACTGAACTTTAAAAAAAACTTATAGCTGTATCTATTTGCGTGTCTATTTCCGCATCTAGAGACCCACGTCTAATAGCGCGTCTATATAGCAGATAGACGTGCATATAGACGCACATCTAGACGTGTAAATAGATGCTCTACCAAAAATTTTAAAAACAAACAGACCGTTAAACGCATGTATAGAAGCATTTATAAATAGTCTTATAGACGCACAAATAAACGCTTCTCGAATAGATAGATGCGTATATAGACGCGTTTATAGACGCACTGATAGATGCACTATATAATATATTTTTTTTAATTTACAGAATGCTGTGTATGTTGTGTATGCTATATAGTTACAAGAATCCCATTTCCACATTGTGTAATTCAATTCTTACAACCAACTGCATTTTAATTACAATTCCAAATAAAACATTACAACTCCAAAATGCAATAAAATTGAAAGCTCAAAAAGTGCTTATATGTACATATAGCATGAAGCTAAGCCACATCATGTGGCTTCAAGTACAAAAAATAAGAGGAGTGTATATACAAGAGGCACGAAGCCAAGCCAATGGCTTTAAGTCAAAAAAGAGTAGCTAGCACTACTTCTATGACTAATCCTCGCTCCCTTCCACACTCCCTTCTACACTACCTTCTCCGCCTCCTTCCTCGTCTTCTTGTGCAGGGACCTGTAAACAAGGGACAACATATATCAATGTATGAAAAATCAAATCTTTACTTATAATATTGACATTATTTAATTACTTTAAAATACCTCGGGGGCCGCTCCAGTTGCCTGGATATACTGCTCCTCAGTAATCAACCTGTCATGATAGAAGTGCCTCCATGTATCTCCTCTGTGATGGTGGCGGTGCTAGGCTGTCTCGACAGGAGTAGGATATTTGCCCATGATATCAAGCTGCAAGATGACACAATTTGCGGAGGGGTTAGTACAAAGAAACAACCTCCTAATAAATTACATAAGCAATATAATTTGAGATCGATACTTACAAATTGGGCCTCCCATGAATCAACACCCCCTGCTCCAAAATGCACGCTTCCATATTGCTCCATCTGGATCCTTCGTGCGTCCACGTGCTGCAGACTGGGGTCCTCCCTCGCTAACTTCATTGCTTTCTTCCACTCATGCTTGTGAGTGGTGTGGGGCGGGCCCCTTGGTGGTTGACCTCCCTCGAGCCTGGCAAACTCCGCTAGTGCCTACCTCTTAAGTGAAGATCTTTTATTGCCAAGTATCGTAACAATCTTTGACTTGGCCCATTTATCTGTGAACTGATGATTGGGGGGGTTAGGATACCTAGAGCGAACAGCAGCGAGGGTCTCATCAGCCAATCTCTTTGGCTGGTCTTTGTAGTGGATAAAGAAATCTCTGTAATTGTTAGCAATTACAGAGCGCATGAAGGCCATGATGTCCTTCCCCCGTGCATCTATCAAGATGCCTCCTGTCTGAGTGATGTCATAGAATATTGTACCATCACCTGGAGACATGTCTAAATCATCTGAATCATCATCGTCCCCACCACCACCCCTCCCAAAGCACTATGCCATGCATCCCCCACTGCTCTCCCTACTACTACGCCTGCTACCATGTCGTGTCGAGCTAGTATGCTGGCCACTTCTTGTAGCTGGAGACTGTACAGGACTATGTGGACCACTTGTAGCTAGAGAACCAATTATCGACTACACAAGAGTACGCCGATGGCTCTACGAGACAGAAGGACCTCCTGACGGCATGGGGGAAGGGGCATAAGATGGCATGGCAAAAGGGGCATAAGACGACATGGGGGAAGGGGCATAAGACGACATGGGAGATGGGCCCGTGCTGTGTAGCCGGCTGGGCTGTGCTGACTCTGCTAGGGTAATCTCATCTGGTGTGTGGTTTGGAGTCTGTAGTGCCGACTCCTGGGGGGTGTTTAGAGTACCCGTCATATACCCGTATAACTCCGTAGGACTAGGAGGGTGCCCTAAAAGGTTATATAAGTCCCTAAAAATAGACTCTCGGAGATAGGTGAGCTCGAAGAGCTTCCTAGCCACATGATGAACTGGAAGAAAGAAAAAAAGACGATTATTGATGAGCTAAGAAGAAAGGGGAAGGGAAGAAAAGATTACTGTCGGAGCACGTCTATACACGTGTCTGAGAAGCGCATCTATTTTCATGTATAATAGCATGTCTATAGACGTGGCTATCTGTGTCTACACATAGGCTAGACACGCATCTAGACGTGCCTGTAGACATGGTTTTAGACACACTTTGAGACGCGCTCCGACAGATGGACTTTTCTAAAAAGTAGAAAAGAACATGCGTCCGATACAAAAACGTAACACTGATACCAAAATCATGCATCTCTTGGATACGAGAAAGTATAAATCAAAAGAGAACAAACTTCCAAAAAAGATCAACTGCAAAAAGACTTACCTTGGATAAAGGTATGGAAGGTTCTTCTCCTTTTTCAAGGTTGCTTCTCTTCGGGGATGAGCATTTTTCGAGCAAAATCTTCTGAGCGTTCGAGCGAAGAAAAAAAAAAACTTCCAGCTATATAAAAATATGGCAAAAATAGATCCGAACAAAACATAGTTTCCCTCAGAAATATGCAAAGTATTATAGCAATGCCTATTTTATCTTTACATGAATCTTTGGGAATGGTGAGTGACATAATGGGATAACTTTTGAAGAAACCCACATGTAGAGTAGACTTCTTTATGAAAATTCTCTTATGATTCTTCTTACAACTTTCCCTTAATAGGGGGTGATATTGAAAACCCCCCTCATGAAAGGGTTTATCCAAAGAAACCTCATTAAAGCAAGCCATCAAGGTAGTTTCGCCAGCGAAATCCCTTTGAAGTAGGTCTTCCAAGGTAGTTTCTTGGCAAAACTACCATGGACAACACTTTTAAAAGTGGCATAACTTTCACATCGAATGTCCAAATATAGTCATTAAGCCACTCAAATTGATTGGAAAACCCCATTTGAGAACATCTATGGAGTTATATTTTGAAAAATATTGCATATATAGTATTAAATATTATATCTTTATTATAAGAGTGATATATAAGCATAAGTTAATACTTATTTATAGTAATTTAAACTTCTTTAGAAACATATCCATAAATATCTTGTTATTTATGTTATTAAAACACTAGAAAGCTCTTATCATATTAATATAAATGTGTTTAATAAGTGATTATATATGTATAATATTATTACATTGAGAGTGATTATGAGGGATGTTCCTTAAAGGAATTATTTTTCACGCTTTTTAAAAGGTAATAACAGGCGTACAAAGGATGTCTATGAACAAGAAAATTTATGTTATGTAAAACTGAATGAGTGACAATTCTGTACATTTTTTTGATAAAGGGATCTAGTTTTAGTGAAAATAAAAGTGTAAAAACCATGTTTCCTAAGGAAATACAATTTCTTTAATCTCTTGAAAAACACGCTCGAATAAACCTGCTCATAGGTTTTTGCTCATAAAATTGACGCACCCCTTCTCTTCCTTGTTCACTCTCTTCTTCTTTAAGCTTGGAAGTAAGTGTGGGTGCCTTCCTCTTAAGTGTAAGCTTGGAAGTAAGTGTCGGTGCCTTCCTCTTAAGCGTCAAAACTGTGGATCTACTAATAGCAAAGCAAGCAAGCCACGCGAAGTATAAGTAATGTGAAGAAAAGCAAAGCGAGCGCGCTAAAAGCAGATTTAAAAGCCGCGTCTATAGGCACGTCTAATAGCGCATCTATACATGCGTCTAAATACACAGAGCAGATGCGGTTTTAGATGCGCACCATAGAACAGACAAATGCAGTTTTAGACGCACTTGTAGACGTGCACCACAGAATAGACAGACGCGATTTTAGATGCGCCACAGAGTTTAAAATTAAATATTTGAAGAAAATTAAATTTTTTGGGTTGTTTGTTTGTAGGATATCTTCATCTTCAACAAGTAGCTCCAGTGAGGATGAATCCCTCCGTATCCACCATCGTGAAATGTGGTTGGAGCAAAAAGTCAAATGTATGTGTGATCGATGTCGAGGAAACATGTATCGTGCACGCAGGATTACACTCAATCACATCTCAAAGTATGGAGAATGGGATGTGACTGTAAACATGGTAAGTATTAAAGAGTTAAGGTTGATTGAGATACCTATGGGTGTTCATATGTTTGAGTTATGATCCCATTTTCATTTGATACAGGATGCAGTGCCACACCCACATATGTTGCCCTATGCTCGCCATGAGGAGGCGAAGCATGGGCGATATGAGGTGGGATCTTCAAGAGGGACCGTTACAGATGCATGGAGTAATGGTGATAGTATCCCTCCACCATTACCTCATGAAGCCGTGGAGGAGGATGTGTTTGATGATATGGTGCAGGATTTATATGTCCATCAAGGGAGGGATGATGGCATGGAGCAAGATGATCTTTTTACTGCAGCATCGACTCCACTATTTGAGGGGTGCGCATTCTCTGTTCTACATGCCTCCCTTGAGTTACTAAACTTGCAAACCATCTGTGGATAGAGCAATGCAAGTTTGAATGCATTACTCAAGTAAGCTTTAAAGTCTATTTCACAAACATGGTGAATTATGCTAGTGGGTCAATTACTTAAATGCTTTTCCTCATTTATGGTCTTCACGTGCAGGCTATTGTGTAAAATGCTTCCAAGGGAGAATAAATTACCGACCTCAAGAGATATGGCAAGGTAACATGTGACCTCTCTTGGAGGATTAGATTACAAGCACATCCATGCATGTGTCAACAATTGCGTTTTGTTTCGTGGACTACGTAAGGATGCAAGAGAGTGCCCTACTTGTGGAGAGGCAAGATATAGAGTAGATCTCAAAACTTTGGACATGCCTCGTAAGGTTTTGCAACATTTTTCCATAATCCCTCGCATCCAACATATGTTCAAGTGCAAATCCATTGCAGAGCTCATGTCATGGCATTCCTCCCATCGATCAACCGATGGCAAGTGGAGAACTCCCGCAGACTCTCCTGCATGGAAGCATATTGAAGACACATGGCCAAACTTCAAGAAAGAACCTAGGAGCTTGAGACTTGGATTGGGTATGGACGGTGTGAACCCATTTGGTCTCAAAAGCACCTCTTACAATGTATGGCCAGTGATATTGGTGAATTATAATCTTCCACCCTCTATGGCTATTAGGGAAACATAAAGTCAAAAATCTTGATGTTTATTTGGAGCCTTTGATTGACGAGCTAGAGATACTTTGGAGAGGTATCGAGGTGCATGATGTGAGTAGGCCTCCCTTGTCACGAGACTTCAACTGCAAAGCAGTCTTGATGTGGACGATGCATGACTTCCTAGGCTATGGCAAGTATTCAGGTAAGCATTACACTTCTAATTATGAATAGGCAAAGGATGTGGCACACTAAACCCACCTTCAACTCTTAATTGCATCTATTGTTCAGGTCTCACTACATCGGGTTACCATACATGTCCTGTTTGTGGTCCTTCGCTAGTTGCCTCACGGGCAGACGCATTGAATAAGGTCATCTATGAGAATCACCATCGATTTCTCCCACCTGATCATCCTAGATATGTTGCCCCTTGGAATGAAGTCCTCCCACAATCACTCACCGTGGGAGATTGGATGAGAATTTGGGACGGTTCCACGACTCCTCCACTACTTGGCATGAGCCGGTAAGGGTTTGTAACTATTATATGCTATATTGGCTAGAAATAAAAATTGCCTGCTAACACTTTATTTTGTTTACATACTCCATCTTTTATCGTTTACCATATTGGTCCCACCTCAAGATCAATCACCTGCTTGATCCCATGCATATCTTCAAGAATGTGGCATCTACCATTTGGGAGCATTTGAATGGGACACGAGATTCCGTAGGCATAGGGGAGGATCTACGTACCGCAGGGAGGATGCGTGAAGCTTGGCCACAAGAGAGACCAAATGGGCGTGTTTTTTTACCTTGTGCACCGTGGAGGTTATCAAAGCTAGAGATGGCAGCGGTGAAGTGCGCTATGACTACAATTCGTACTCCCACTGGATGCATGAGGTGTTTAAAGGGAGCCTTTACAAAGAGCAAGAAAAGAGGTATAGAGCAATTATATGGCTTGAAATCTCATGATTGGCACAAGATGCTCCAAGTAAGTATTTTATGTGCATAATATCTTTTTTCTTTCAAATTTGTGAGTGAATAATTATAAGCAACTAATCAACCACCTCCTCGTGGATTCAGTTCATACTACCTACTAGCATTTCACGTAGTGCATCGAAGGACGTGAAAGATTATATTTACAAGATGGGCGAGCTTGTGAGGTACTTTACATGATACAAAATATGATGCGTATCAATGCTCCATGCAAGGTGTTCATATTGCTAATATGGTGTACTTTTTCATTTCTAGGTATGTGAGCTCAAAGGAAATAGATCCCACCATGCTTGAGGATGCTCGAGTTATGTCAGTGGAGGTGGTTTGTTTAGTGGAGGAGACATTTCCACGTTCTATTCTCACAAACTAACTACATCTTATAGTGCATTTGGTGGATGAGATTACTATATGTAGTACTATACATGCACGATGGTTGTTCTTCCTTGAGCGCTTCATGAAGACCTTGAAGGGCTTCGTGAGACAAAATGCAAGACCCGAAGGTAGCATGGCCGAGGGTTGGTTGGTACAAGAGTCACTTGTATATATTTCTGAGTTTCTTATTGATGTGGATAGCTCTCTCCCATGACTATGGAGAGATGATGAAGACCTAAGGATGAACTCTATTGTGTCTCAAGGGAAAGGACGCAACAAAGTAATAGACACGGAGTTGCATAATAGTATCAACCTCTATTGAGTGCTTAATAGTGATGTGATGAAAAGATGGGTGACAAGATACGAGGATGCAAAGGTAAGAAGAAAGGGCCCTCTTTCGTACACACCATAGATCTCGTGTGCCATACCCTCAGTATCTAAGAGCACTTCCAAAGGATATTCATGTGGATTGGCTACTTGATGAAATGGAGAAAGCAAAGAAAGACGAGGGGATGCATATCACAATGGAAGAATGGGAGTATGTTAGGGGATGCATGAGCAAGGTCGGTATATAGAATGTTATTCATAAGTTAGGAGCTTTCAATAATTTAGATTGCTTATTTAATTGATTTTTTCTTGGTGTAGTGCACTATGTTCAATGATATATGGTGTGAGGGCAAGCATTTTCAAAAACAACGGATTGATGATAAGAGAAACACACAAGATTGTGGCATCATTGCTAGCTTTGAGGGAGCCAATGGAGCCATGGATGATTATTGTGGCATAATCCAAGATATTATTAAGCTTGACTTTCGATGCTTCTTTGTGTATGTTTTGGATGTAAAGTGGTTTAACGACGTGGTGGAAAGAGGCCCTAATGCAACAATCAAACGCCATGCAAGTGGCTTTGTAACTATTGACTCCACAAAGTTTTGGCAAAGTAGGAAGGACACACTAGTACTACCGCAACAATGTGAACAGATACTGTGCACACATATAAAATACTCGCTTTTAAATATTTGATGCAAGGAAAATAACATGATTGTATTTGTGTTTGAATTAGGTTGTCTATCAACCAATGGTGGATAATAATAGATGGTGGCATGTCATACCTATTATGCCACGTTCCAAAGTGATGTATAGTACATTTACTAATATGGAGCGTATGGAGGATGATCATGGCCATGGACGTGATGATGACCGTGATACGAGAGGAGGATGATCATGAGATAGGAGATACAAATATTGAGGCCATCACCCGTGAGGAGGAGCCTACCACTGGTAATGCTGATTTCGATGAGCACATGAGTAGCACAAGTAGTAGTAGGTTGAATGTATTTGTAGATCTAAACGCTTGTTTGGATTTTGAAGTAGATAGTTTGGCAAGGATTGATCTCATTGAGGATGAGATTCAACCTTAGCCCATCATTGATATTGGCAAAACTATTTTACATAGTCTCTCCTCACCTCACGTAATTCTTGTATATGTGGGCTTGCAAAAAAGAATTGATGTTTTTGTTAAAATTATGTGCTTTGGTAATCATGGGCAATGTTTGGAAAGCAATGATGTACACCAAAATCTCACTTTTTGTATTCTCTGTTTTGCGTCTAAATACGCGTCTAATTCTCAGTGTAAATGCGCTAATAAATACGCTAATACATGCGCAAATAGACGCATTAATAAACGTAATATTAGACAGACTCATATTTTCTCAGTATAAACACGCAAAGACATTAATACACGCGCAAATAGACGAGCTGTTAGACATGCGATTAGACACGCTCGTAATTTCTCTATTCAAGCAACACCTATAGATGCGCCCACTATTTTGCACGTCTACCAAGGATTGATCTCATTGAGGATGAGATTCAACCTTAGCCCATCATTGATATTGGCAAAACTATTTTACATAGTCTCTCCTCACCTCACGTAATTCTTGTATATGTGGGCTTGCAAAAAAGAATTGATGTTTTTGTTAAAATTATGTGCTTTGGTAATCATGGGCAATGTTTGGAAAGCAATGATGTACACCAAAATCTCACTTTTTGTATTCTCTGTTTTGCGTCTAAATACACGTCTAATTCTCAGTGTAAATGCGCTAATAGATACGCTAATACATGCGCAAATAGACGCATTAATAAACGCAATATTAGACAGACTCATATTTTCTCAGTATAAACACGCAAAGACGTTAATACACGCGCAAATAGACGAGCTGTTAGACATGCGATTAGACGCGCTCGTAATTTCTCTATTCAAGCAACACCTATAGATGCGCCCACTATTTTGCACGTCTACCAAGCGCGTCTATAGTTGCTTTGTGTTGTTGTGAAAGACGTGGAATGACACATCAACAAATTGGATCCGACATTGCCCTATCAACTAGTAGTGCCACATGGACCGCCTTCATAAAAATTACAACATTACTAAAATCACTCATAATCGTCCCAATAATGTTCACAATCATATAATTCAAAGAAATGTTAAAGATCTTCACACCAATATTTAGGCTCGTACTCTAGATCATATTCTCCATATTTGTCACCATCCTACTAATTTGTAATCTTCACGACATTCTAGCAATTTGTAATCTTCATTTGTAAATCTTGAGACTCATTTTCATAATAATCACAACCATAACATCTTCTTAAGTAGTTCCACGTGATAATCTTCATCCTTTTTTATCGAAGAGGTCTACTCATATATTACTCATACAAAACGCTTGCAAACAAACTCTGCCAGCTTCATCCAGCCACGTGATAATCTTCATCCTGAGCAAAACCATACGGATCACGTTGTTGACTTCCTCATTATAATTATCATCTTCAGGGTCGTAGTCTCCAGAGTCCACCAGAATCTCCATACCCGTCATCACTTTCAGGCTCGTACTCTCCAGCATCATCTCCATACCCGTCACAATCTTCAGGTTCGTACTCTCCACCATAATCTTCATACCCGTCACCATACTCGTAGTGGTCTTCATAACTAGCGTCATCATGAAGATCAGCGAAAACATCTTCATGATTGTCAAGATAACGGACATCCTGATAATAGTAAGCATGCCAGTCGATTTTGGAGTCGTCTTCAACAGGTCCATGGGCCAATCTCGTCTGGCTTCTGCCATGGTTTTTCAAGTGTCCCAACTTGCTTTTCCTGATCACAACAGAACTGCCCAAGTGCGATCGTTCAACATCTTCATCCGGGGCGCCGCCTTTCAGGACGCTTCTTTTTTTTGTTTTCAAGAAGCCTTTCAGGACGCTTCTAAGGTAATTATCTTCAGACCCATCTTCATAATACTTACAACCATAACGATCTTCATAAGTAGCTTTCTCATGATAATCATCGCCATCCTCGCAGTGGTGCTGATAACAACGAGCATCCTGACAATTGTAAGCATTCCAGTCGATTTTGGAGTCGCCTTCAACATCTACATGGCCCAATCTCGACTTGTTTCTAACGTGGTTTTTGACCAAGTGCCCAAACTTGCTTTGCCTGCCGAAACTTGCCCAAACAGAACCGCCCAAATGCGGCCATTCTTCATCAACATCTTCATCCGGGGCGCCACCTTTAAGCACACTTCCAGGGTAATTATAACTCTCAACTGCATCCCCTTCTGCCGCTTTATCAGCACTGCGACATGTGATCGAACCGCGTACCCTTGGAAAATAATCCTTGCTTGAAACTTTCGCCCATACCTGTGCGTCAGAGTGGTCAAATCTCCACCGCGGCCTTTTCCTGTCGATCAGGTACACTTCGATTTCCTCCACATTTGCTTTCCTAAACGTCCAGAGTCTTCTATTATTTAGAGACCAGAACAGACCTTCATGCATGAACACTTGAATAGGTGGAAACATGGCGGGATGCAGGTTTCCAAGAGAGATCATACGGACGGCATCACGGAGGTGAAGGAAATCGTGGGCACCAGAGAAGTGATTTGCGATGGAATCTTGAGTGAAGCGTACATGTTGCGGATGGATTTTCAGTCGTTCTCGCATCCTGTCACTGCGTCTTGCACAAATGCACAATTAGGAGGCAAATATTGAAATATATAAACAGGGAACCAAGGATGATGGATTGGAGTGGCCATTGATTGATTACAGCAGTGTAGTGAAGTGATTGATGGCACAGGCCCAGATGACAAGCTTAGCCAGCTTGCTGCTCGATGATATCTCTGTCTTACCTTGCTGCTCAATGATATTTCTGTCTTACCTGCCACATTATGTTTGTTACATTTCTTATTTTTTGGAACGAGCTCTCAAATTTAATGACTAGGAAGGGACGTTTCCGTGCCGATACATACCCCAAAAACGAAAAGATTAGGAAAAGCTTGTTATGCTGAATAATTATTATTAGGGCCCCAAGGTGGTGAAAATTACTATTAATTAATTAGTTGGTGTGAGGGAGGAGTCCTATATGATGGCAAATTATTTAGTGAGTACGTGTCCCCATACATTGAAAAATGGGAAATTCCCATCAATTAGTTGTTGGGAAGAGAAGAGGAGTGAAAAGGAAGACTTAAAGGGCATGATTAAACTAAAGGATAAAGGGGGGGACTGGGGGAGGGAGTAGTTTCAATTAAGAGGCAAGAGTTGAGGGAGTATGTGCCCCAAGATACTGAAAAATGGAAAATTCGTATTAATTAGTGTCCCCCTCCCCTCGCATGGGAAAATTAAGGTTTAACATTAAATGGGTCCCTTCAAACAATTGAATGTCCCCCCATACATTGAAAAATGAGAAATTCCCATTAATTAGTTGTTGGGAAGAGAAGAGGAGTGAAAAGGAAGAGGGAAAGGGCATGATTAAACTATATGTTCTCCCATACATTGAAAAATGGAAAATTCCCATTAATTAGTTCTTGGGAAAAGAAGAGGAGTGAAAAGAAAGAGGGAAAGGGCATGATTAAACTAAGGGATAAAGGATGGAGGGAGGACTTTCAATAAAGAGGAAGGAGTAGAGGGAGTATGTCTCCCAAGATAGTGCAAATTCGTATTAATTAGTGTCTCCCTCCCCTCGAATGGAAAAATTAAGCCTTAAAGTTAAATGGGTCCCTTCAAACGATTGAATGTCCCCCCATACATTGAAAAATGAGAAATTCCCATTAATTAGTTGTTGGGAAGAGAAGAGGAGTGAAAAGGAAGAGGGAAAGGGCATGATTAAACTATATGTCCCCCCATACATTGAAAAATGGAAAAATCCCATTAATTACTTGTTGGAAAAGAGGAGGAGTGAAAAGGAAGAGGTAAAGTGGCATGATTAAACTAAGAAATAGAGGGAAGAGGGAGGAGTTTCAATTAAGAGGGACCACTTAACAAGGGAACATTAAAGAAGAAGAAACATGCTAAAGGGGGAGGGGGAATGGGGACCATTTGAGGACTAAAGGGGGAGCTTGCACAATCCTCATGGATAGAGAACGACAAAACAAACACTTAGACATTTGCCTTTGGCATGCCAAAAAATGGGGGAGAGCTTTGGTGCTTCAAAGACCATTTTCAAAGGAAGATTTGAGGTTTACTATTGTGCAGATGGCCAAAGAGAAAACCCCTAGCCTTGATGGAATGCTGACTGAATTTTTTCAATTTTACTAGAATACATGCAAGGTACAGATGCTACAGTTTGTCAATTGATGCTGTGTAAAGGGAGTGATCGCTAGCATGTTAAACACTACAGTAATTAAGCTGACACCAAAAGGGCAGAATAAAATGAGGCTTAGTCAATGGGGACCTCTTTCTATGTTAAACACTATATTTTACAAGATCATTGCAAAACTGTTGGCTAATAGGATCCAATTCTTATTAGGAAGGTTGATTTACTCAAAACATTTCGGATTTGTGACAGGGAGAAACATACATGAAGATGTGTTGAAAGCCTTATTAGCAATCGACTATGCACCATCTCAGAATGAGAAAATGGTGATGCTTAATTTGGATTTGGAAAAGAACAGTGTAACATCTAATTCAGGTATGTAACATTGATACCCATTTTAAGATTCCCTAAAAAATTCATTAAAATTATAACTTTTTCAAAAAAAAGTCATATTTTGCGTAGTGAATTTTTCAAAACTTTTAAAAGCCTATCAATTTTGGTACATAATGCCCACAAATTATGAAAGACCTTGACTACAGAGAACAATGTCAATGTATTTAGAAAAATTAAGGAGTCTGTAATTTTTTTTCCTTCCTTTGACCTTTATTTTCAATAGAAAAACTACATGATATAACTTTCAATCCTGTGTGTAGTAACATAACCTTATCAAAATTCTTATGTGAAATTTTGTAGTATCACATAAAGTACTAAAAGAGTAAAAAAATATCATCAAATTAATGGAAAAAAGTAAATGCCTTCTTCTTCAAAACATTCAATGCATATGGATTCTCAAATGTCTTAAGAACACTTGTCTATTGAAACAATTCAAAATCACAAAATTATCAATATAATTCCATAATTGGAGTCTACTCAATTCTCCCATATGTGTCATCTATATCATCTTCATAACCATCCCTAACAACAAATTAATGGGAACAACTAAATGTTCAAAACATTCAAAGCATATGGATTCTAAAATGTCTTAAGAATACTTGTCTATTCAAACCATTCAAATACAAAAAACTGGCAATACAATTTCATAACTAGAGTCTACTCAATTCTTCCATATGTGTCATCTACCTCATCTTCATCACCCTCCCCAATCTGGGTATCTTGTATGGGTTGATCTTGGGGTTCCCGTGATGAGGCTACCATCAAATCTGCATCGAACTTCTCACCTTTCAAACCAAGCTCCTGATGCTCATCAGGCAAGTGATGAATAGCAGTCACTCTCTTCTTTATGTAATCACATTGAATAGGATCTTTTTCAACTACAATTACATATTTCGACCCTTTTTTAAGGCACATGTTGTGACTGTGCGTGAACCAGCAAATAGAGTGAGTACCCACTCATGCTCATTTGAAAACAGATCTATGAGCTGATTAATTAGGAGTTGTGGTTTTTTATAAGGATTTACTATCTCCCCATTCTTATCCATGGTCACATGCCTGAGCTTCTTCATCACAGCTGTAATAATGAAATGATCAGGAGTAAATGGAGCAGATGAGGAAAAATTGATGTGACCAATATTTTTTTTCCATCCATAGACCAATACCCACAACTGAAATGTTTTCTGTCACAGATGTGAATCGATGTCCTTTCATTTTGTCTCACATTAGGTTTCATCCTATGACATGCAATAAAAATAAGTTTTAAAGGGTGGGTGGTTTTCCCCCCTGTCAAACTCTAACATGTCATCACTAAAAGTGATAGATTGTTGTCGAGTTCAATGCTCTTTTTATTTTGCAGCTCAATCAATCAATTGCTTAAAGCTTGCAGGCATCATACTACTCTCAGATCCCTTCTTGCCTCTTTTCTAAAGGTTGTCGTCAAAATAACAGTTCAATATTTTAAACATTCAAATCTGCAATTCGAAAGAAAATTTCCATTAGAATATGTGTACCAAATTTGATATACCATGCTTTTGAATACATTGAAATATGGCACCAAGCTCTCCATCCTGCTGCTCTCTGGATACTCCTCCCGAACAGCATCCCAATCTGGCATGTTCAATTGCCGGATCATTGCTTCCTGCATTCTCATGTGTATTTTATGCTTGCACTAAAAACACATGTAAGATTCTTCTCACTTTTACAGTTGAAACAAAGTCTATTGAAACATTATTTGTAAAGAGATTAATGTAAAATCAAGGAGAGACATGATGCAAAAGAGAGAAGTTTACTTACTCATTAAATTCATTACCCATTTCATCCAAAGAGAGATCCCCAGACACCACTCTGCCAAGCACAAACTTAATTAGAATCTCATCTTTAATTCCCTACATGCTCTTCCATGCTGTGGCTCGAATTTCTTCAGGTAATGCCTTCAAGGTCTGGGTTTCTTTCTTGACTCCTTTAGGTATGAGTTTTTTCTACCCTTTGATTTCAAAATTCTCCCACTTGGGAAAAATTACATTTATCAAATCCCAAACTTCTCCACTATGAAATGCGATTTGGAACATCCCGTCCCATTATCTGAAGCTATCACTTGGCCTTGACGGATCTTTAATTGTTGCAGAAATCCCAGTGTCATTCAACAAAGACAAGCGAAACTCTGGAGTGATCAAAGAACGATCCTCATTGAGTGTTGTAATGAACTCATTGTGCTAGAAAAGAACCCATTCTATCCAAGACATGGACTTCCTATACTCATTGTCATTATTGTGATCAAAAGCCAGTAAGGTTGCCTTTGAATCAATCAATCCAGCATAAACTGTACAATTACATGTCTTATAATGAGAGTTGCTGCACGAAAACTCAATATTCAATTGCCTTTTTGCCTCTACTGAATGGGAGCCTCCAAGAATAAAGTAGTTATAATCATTTGCTTTCCGACGATCAAAAGATGCCTTGTTTGGACAATCTTTTGAATCCATGAGCACAATGTAGTTCACAACTTGTGCATAACACACTATTCAAAATTTTTGGACTTATGTAAAGTCCAATTTGAGAAATGGACTAAAAAACAATCCAAAAATTTTGAATATATTAGTAATGTTGTTTTTTGAACTAGATTTGATGATTAAGTACTAAGAACATCAATGCATAACCAAATCTCTTACAAAGGTGGTCTACATAAACATCTTCATAACTTCTTGTGAATTGAGCTACTATCACCTAAGAACATCAATAGATGACCAATAATAGATGACCAATTCTCTTAGAAAGGTGGTGTAAATAAACACCTTTATGTATAAGTGGTGTGCACACACCTTTATGACCATTTCTTTTAGAAAGGTGGTGTACATAAACCCCTTAGAAAGGTAGTGTAGATAAATCCTTTTATGTGTAAGTGGTGTACATATACACCTCACTTGGTATTTAAAAACACCCTTAGCTATAAAAATACATTTGACATAAAGTTTAAAATACACCATTAAGTATAAAATGGATCTCATAAACAATCTTTATACACAATAGTGAGAGTAAAGAAATCAAAAAAGTAGTAACTTTTTATTAGATATTCGCTTTACATAGAAGTTCAAAACTTGTGATTACAAAGCCGTCAGCCATCATGTTACTCAGTACCAATGTCCTTAATGCCAGTAGGCCCTTGACTACCAGGGTCCTGACTAATAGGCTGCTCTAAGACTGGAGTCTCAGTAGCAAGGTCCTCAATAGTTTGCTCTTCAATTCTAAGCACCTGACTAGTAGGCTGCTCTAGAGTCTCATGACCAAGTTCTTGGTGAGTAGGGACCTGGCTACTAGGTTCCTGACTAGTAGGCTACTCTAGAGTCTATAAGATCATGGTTGAAGAACCATCTATGCCTCCTAGTAACTCCTCTTGGTCATGCTTTGCCTCGTCCATACCTTCTTTGAGTAAGGCTTCCTTGCTTGCTCCACTTGCATGTCCTTCACCCAAGATCAAGGGTGCCTTCCTCACTTTTAATTTCAAGGGAAGTGCTTCCACCTCTTTAGCCTTACGTTTTCCTGTGACGTGTTGTACTACTACTTCTTGCTGCTGCGAGCCTTCCCGTATGATGAGTGGAACCTCCTTGACTCTAGTTGACAATTGATCACCCTTATTCTTTGTGCGGATGTCTTCTTGGCATAAGTCATTGGATGCAAAGCTTTCATCCTCATCATCACCTGAGCTAGAATCATCACCCTCAGACTCACTACCCTCGTCTTCGACATTTTTCTCACTACCCTCTTCTTTGACATTTTCCTCTTTAAAGAAGGTAGTGCAACTGTAATATGTGTCAAAGAACTCAATTTGATGGGCGGTATCAATGACATTTACATTTCTACCTTGGCGTAGCAATTTCTCAGCAGCAAAACCCATTCGATACAATGCTACTTCCCACCCATCATTCAGTAAATTCTTTGTCATCTCTAGTATCACATCAGGATCCATCGGCTTTCTATAATCTACCATTGCTGCATCAAACTTAACCTTATTGTCCTCAAAGTAATGAAGCTCGAGAGTCCTTAAAGGAATTTTGATTAGATTGCCACCACCCCTGGATAAGAAGCACATCAAGAAAGGATACAAGACTTGAATGGCAGTGCCTTCCAAGATAGTCATATGATTGCGTAGGTCTATACCATGGTATACTTTTGAAAGTAAATACCCAAATGGAGATGTCAAACTCGCATACAAGGCACCCCTTTGTGATTCTGTCATGAACAAGACCAACGTTGATCTTTTCTTATCTGCCATAGGACCTTCTATGATCAACCGCACAAGTTCAACTATTCGTGACACTGCAAGGTCTTGCAATTCATCTATGAAAAATATGCATGGCTTCTCCCAAGCCTGACCGCTCAATGTTATGAAATACTCTGTATCAATGCCATTGATGTGTGCAAATTTTGTATCATTCTCTGATAGCAGGATATCATAGGAGTGGTTGAATGGAGAACCATCATCTAAACCACCAATTGCTCTACCTTGGGCAGTGGACTGCAAGGCCTTTTTCTTGATGTCCATATATTCTGTCTCAACAACCTTTGGCATTTTAGCTCTTAGATCCTTTGTTGGTGTGGCATCTGCATCCATTGAAGCCAACCACTTTCTAGCCCATATCTTATCAAGGAGTTGACCTAGGCTAACTGCTTTCTTCTTGTCCACATCAATTGACTTGCCAGCTAACTCATCATCAGATTTCAATAAAAATAATAGTGCCGAGAGTGCAGCCTCACTTTGAATCATTCAGGTGACCACTTCATCCAAGTTGCTATGCTTGCTCTTCTTTCCAAAGAAGCAGTCACCACTTAGAATCTTCTTGCATACTTCTTCTGTTATTGCATCTGGAACAAACCTTAATGCTCTCCACCAAACAATAGATATCGGTTTCTTTATTTCTTTCCTCTGAGTTGCAGTGTGCTCTGGTGCCTCAAAGGATATCTTCCCTATTTCATATGCTTGGCAAACATCCACCATGCTTTAAAACACTGAGTCCTCAAGGAAGACAATGCAAGTAACATCCCTGTATCTTGCAATGGTAGTGTTCAAATCCTTTGCCTCAACCTTATTACTTGTTATGCCTTGCGTATTGCTTACAACACCTTTCAAGCATCTATAGAACTGAGTCCTCTTTGCCATGTACTCAGATGTAGGTCTCCTTCCCTTCACTATTTGTGGCTTTCCATAGCCCACATCCATAACTCCCTTGCCTTTATCAAGATCTTAGAAAGAGAAGAGCTTTTTTTCAACCTAAATGGAGCAGAATTCAGCCTTTCTGATTCTATAGCCCACATCCATAACTCCCTTGCCTTTATCAAGATCTTAGAAAGAGAAGAGCTTTTTTTCAACCTAAATGGAGCAGAAGTCAGCCTTTCTGATTCTAGAATGTACTTCGAGTCATCGTTAAATATGCATATATGACAAATGACCCATTGAAACTTTTCCATCCACTCAATCTGTGGCAAGTTTTCTTTTCTTCCCTCATCAAGGGCGATCCTGCAAGCTTCACAAAAGTGTTGCCCATCAATGGGCTCAAACCTGCATCTTTTCAAAAATCTATTCTTTGCCAGCATGTATCTCTTCTCGATGTCAGTCCCATATCGGCTTTGGTACAAAGCCTCTCCATGAACAAAGTCACTCCTTCTAAAGTTCTCAAAAGCATCAAGAAATTCCACACGCTTTTGAAATGTGACATTAGGCAATATAGGATCTTCTTGAAATCTCTTAAATGCCATAGGATGAAGAGTGATATTAGTAGCAACTAGAGTTCTTGTTTTCCTCGTACCTTCAATTTGCGTGTAAATGTCTTATCTAGCTTTCTTTGATTTGTGAACAACAAAGCTCGATCAATAAGCATTGTGGCCATGCTGAATTGTGAAAATCCCCAAATGTACCCCTCATCCTCTGGAGGATGTAAGTCTACCACACTTATAGAAAAGTCTTCGAGACTTGTATCTTCTTCTTGCGGATCCTCCTATTCATCGCTATCCAATTTTTTGCCTGGTTTTAAATAACGTGCACTTGAAGGATCTGCACGTGGAGTAGGAGTTATTTTTGCTCTCTTTCTGGGAATAGCTGTAAAACTTGAATCTGCTCCACGATCACTCCTTGTTCCTGTAGTTACAGCAGTCGATGGTGTGGTACAGTTGGAGATACTGTAGTTTTTGTTGTAGATATTGTAGTTACTCTTGCCGAAGTTATCGTAGTTACTGCCATAGATATTGGTGGTACAACTTGAGGGTTACATGTTATAGATGGTGTACTTACTACTGCACTTACTACTACTGAAGGTACAATCCCACAACTTGGAAATGCATCCCACATTTTCTTCAGTGCTTCTAAGGCACTAAGTAATTCTTGGGATCCCTCAATTGAATCTGGTAAGGGCTTCAAGAAGTGCTTGTGCATAACTCGTAACTTGTAAACCACCTCGTTATTCTTTCCTTTGCACACAACTTCTATCAAATTATTTTCTTTAATGTTGATGTTTGAGACCATGCCACCATTTCTTACTGCCTCTAGAGAATATTTCACGCTTGACACATTCTCTGCAGTGATCACCAAAAAATACTTTGATTTGCGCTCCATAAAATACCAAGCATGTTCAAGGTATTTGAAAGACACCTTGGAACCAAAACTGGAAGCCATAGTTTTCTGAAAAACAATCAAAAATAAAAAATGAGAATTACAATGATTTTCAGACTCAAATTATTAAATAAATTTCTAATTAAATATTATTTTAAGTTTTATTTATTTTTAATTTTTAAAATAAATTAAATTTATTTAATTTTTTCATCTTTTTTTTTAATTATTTTATTTTATTTTAATTTAATTAATTTATTTATTTTTATATCTAAATTTTAATTTAATTTTTTAAAATTTTTTCAAGTTTTATTTATTTTAACTTTTTTTATTTTTTAAAATAAATTAAGTTAATTAAATTTTTTTGTCTTTTTTCCTTTAAATTGAATTAAATTAATTTTTTTGTCTAAAGCCCTTTGGGGGCTTAGGGTAGGGGAGGGATTAAGCCCCAACCTGTTGCGTGTGCAATAAGTTGGGGGTTAACCCCCTCCTCTCCTCCCGCCTCCCCCATCCTGCCTCTTCCTTCCTCTTTCTTTGCCTCCTCCTCCCGTCTGCGCCCTCCCGTCGACCCCCTCCCCTCCCTCCTACCTCCCCCTCCTGTCTATGCCCTCTCCGTCCTCTCGCCTCCTTGCCTACCTCCTCTTTCTTCTCCCTCTTGCCTCCCCGCCTACCTCCTCTCCTCCTCCCTCTTGCCTCCCCACCTGCCTCCTCCCTCCCGACTGCCCTCTCCTCTCCCTCCTCCCTCCCCTCCCATCCTCCTCACTGCTCCCTGCCTTAAAAAAGAGCGAGAAGAGGGGGGAAGCGGGAGGAGAGGGGAAGGGAGCGGAGGGAGGAAGGGAGGGGGCCGATGGGAGGGGAGGCGGGGAAGGGGGAGGGGGCGACGGGAGGGCAGGAGGAGAGGAGGGAGGAGGGTTAACGGTCGGGGAAGGGAGAGGGGAGGCAGGGAAGGGAGGGCGGGGGCAGGGCGAGAGGGCAAGAGAAGAGGAGGGAGGGGGGCTTTACCCCCACCTGTTGCATGCGCAACAGGTGGGGTGGGGGGTATTATTAACCCCACCCCACCTATTGCGTGTGCAACAAGTGGGGGGGTTAACCCCCCTCCCTCCTCTCCCCGCACCCTCCCGCCTCCCCTCCCCCTTCCTTGCCTCCCCTCCCCCTCCCCCTTCCCCGCGCCCTCCCCACCTCCCCTCCCCCTTCCTTGCCCTCTCGCCGGCCCCCTCCCCTCCCCCTTCCCCGCCTCCCCCTCGCGTCGGCCCCCTCCCCTCCCTCCATCCCACCTGCAACAGGGAGGGGAGGCAAAGGGGGAGGTAGGGAAGGGAGGGGCCGGGGCCGGCGAGGAGGGGGAGGGGGAGGGGAAGGGAGGGATGGTGGGGAAGGGAAGGGAGGGATGACAGGGAGGGAGGGGCCAATGGGGAGGGACGGCGGGGAAGGGGAGGGAGACGCCGACGGGGAGGGGGGGAAATTTCCCCCCCACCCATGTGTTGCATGCGCAACAGGTGGGGGGGTTAACCCCCCCTCCCTCCTCTCCCTGCCCCCTCCTGCCTCCCCTCCTCCTTCCCTGCCTCCCCCTTCCCCATGCCTCCCCTCCCCCTTCCCTGCCTCCCCTCCCCCTCCCCCTTCCCTGCACCCTCCTCGCCTCCCCTCCCCCTTCCCCGCCCTCCCATCGGCCCCCTCCCCTCCCCCTTCCCCACCTCCCCCTCATGTCAACCCCCTCCCCTCCCTCCCTCCCTCCCTCCCGCCTGCGATGGGGAGGGGAGGCAGGGAAGGGAGGGGTTGGCAGGGAGGGGGAGGGGGCGGGGAAGGGAGGGATGGCAGGGAAGGGAAGGGAGGGACGGCAGGGAGGGACGGCGGGGAAGGGGAGGGAGGGGCCAATGGGGAGGGGGAGGGAGAGGAGGGGGAGGGAGAGGGAGGGACCAGCGGGGAGGGGAACGGGGAGGGAGAAGAGGGGAAGGGAGGGGCCGACGGGGAGGGGGAGGCGGGGAAGGGAAGGGAGAGCAGGGAGGAGAGGGGGAGGGGAAGGGGGAGGAGAGGGAAGGGAGGGGGACAGGAGGAGAGGAAGCGAGAGGAGGGAGGGGAGAAGTGGGAGGAGAGGGGAAGGGAGGGGAAGAGAGAAAGCAGGAGAAGAAGGGGGAGAAGAGGGGGAAGTTATGAGAGAGAATGAGGAGAAGTAGAGTTTTATAGGAAATGGGTAGCTTTTAGGTCAAGTCAGCTTTTTTTAGTTTTTTTAGGTTCACTATAAGTAGAACATTCTTCATTCTCTCTTTCATTCAAAGATCATTCGTTTACACTCCACGCTTCTCTCCTCTCATCAACCTGTTGCAGGATTCTCAAAAATTTTCAAAATGTTGCAAGAGGGGGAAGAGGGGGAAGTTATGAGAGAGAATGAGGAGAAGTAGAGTTTTATAGGAAATGGGTAGCTTTTAGGTCAAGTCAGCTTTTTTTAGTTTTTTTAGGTTCACTATAAGTAGAACATTCTTCATTCTCTCTTTCATTCAAAGATCATTCGTTTACACTCCACGCTTCTCTCCTCTCATCAACCTGTTGCAGGATTCTCAAAAATTTTCAAAATGTTGCAAGAGGTGAGTTCATTTCTAACCTATTGCATACGCAAGAACTTCTAAGAATCAAGTTTTTGTAAATTTGAATTTTTTTTCAAATCCGATTCTTTTCTCAAAAATTTGTGTGTATGCAACAACTTTAATTTTTGCATTAAATCTTTTTTCCCACAAATTTTCCTCTTTACCTCAAACTCTCACAACCTATTTTAGAAATTTCTCTCCTAGCCTATTGGGCACACAACAATTTTTCAAAAAAAAAAATCTATTACGAATTTCTCTCTCAACCTCAACCACTCAAACCTCCCTACCTATTACGTACGCAATAACTTCAAAGCAAAATTTAATCATAAATCTCTCCAAAAAACTCCTCAACAAAAAAAAAGCAATCTATTACAAATTTCTCTCTCAACCTCAAAACCACTTAAACCCTACCTATTGTATACGCAAAAACTTCAAAACAAAATTTAATCATAAATCTCTCCAAAAAACTCCTCAACAAAAAAAAACAATCTATTACAAATTTCTCTCTCAACCTCAAAACCACTCAAACCTCCCTACCTATTGCGTACGCAACAACTTTAAAACAAAATTTAATCATAAATCTCTCCAAAAACCTTCTCCAAAAAAAAAACGATCTATTACAAATTTCTCTCTCAACCTCAAAACCACTCAAACCTCCCTACCTATTGCGTGTGCAACAACTTCAAAACAAAATTAAATCATAAATCTCTCCAAAAAACTCTTCTCACGATGGTTTATTACAAATTTCTCTCTCAACCTCAAAACCACTCAAACCTCCCTACCTATTGCGTATGCAACAACTTTAAAACAAAATTTAATCATAAATCTTTCCAAAAAACTCTTCTCATGACACTTTATTAATATAAGAGATCCATTTATAATATTTTTACTTCATAATATAATAAATTTTTATTAACTAATGTCAAAATATAATTTTGCTAAAAATATATATTATTAATCTATAAATTGATATAAATATTATATAAATAAATATATAAATACATTAATTTAAAAAATATAACTTGAAAGGAAGGTCTTCTAGCATATGTGCTTTATATAATACTTATTCTTAAAACAATGAAGAATTAGTGAATATATTGCTATTCTATACATTATTAACTTAAAAACTAATATAAATATAAATTAATTATTATATAAATTTAAATAAATATATAAATTATTAATATTATACATTAATAACATTTAAAATTATGTAGATTATATACTAATAACCTTTCAATTTTAAAAAGTAGTCAATCAAAGAATTGAATTAATTTAAAAAATAAGAAAATATTAAATTTTACACTTACTTTTAACATATATGCTTTTCTTTCATGTGTATAATACTTGTTAGTTAGTCGAAGAATGAAAAATTAGATAATGTATTTGCAAGGTAGGTATTTAAAACCATAGAATCTAGAAGAGGTTTAGCATACTTACTTATCTTTGTTACTATGTGTAATACTTTGCAAAAGCCTTAAACTTTGTTTAAGGCTTTACACAAAACTACAGTATCATTGCATCCATATCATTTTTTTACTTTAGCAACCACCAGATATCCATGGTATCCATGATATGGAATACATATTTCTTCTGAATATTTCTTATCACATACTTTTCATTTTTTCTGATACACCATGTAGCATGAATGTAAGAAAATATGAATCGGTGTGCTTTTAGCCTATGTACTTGTCCCTAATCAGTAGGATACTTTGACTAGGTAGACTTATAATTACTTAAAGTAAAGCCTTTGCAAAGGATTGTACCTTCTGATACACCATGCAACATGAATGTAAGAAAATATGAATCGGTGTGCTTTTAGCCTATGTGCTTGTCCCTAATCAGTAGGATACTTTGACAAGGTAGACTTATACTTACTTAAAGTAAAGCCTTTGCAAAGGATCGTACCTATAAACAAAACACTTTGGAAAGCATATAACATATAGTCTATATATATTTAAACTAAATACTTTGGAATGCATATTTTATATAGTCTATATACCTTAAATCTTACACTTTAAATCTTAAATCCTAAAGTTCCATAAATCTTAGATTATACAATCTAAGCTTTTAAACTTATATAATAGTTATAATCCCTAAACCCTAAACCTTAAACCCTAACCCCTATAACTTAAATTCTAAAACCTAATTTTCAATTCTAAACCCTAGATTCTAGACTCTAAGCTCATGATCTTATATACTAAACCCTAAACCCTAAAACCTAAAACCTAAATCCTAAATCCTAAACCCTAAAACAATAATCATAAACCCTAAATGCTAAATCTTAAACCCTAAACCCTAGATTCTAAATCCTAAATCCTAAACCCTAAACCTTGAATCCTAAACCCTAAACCCTAAAAACATAATCATAAACCCAAAACCCTAAACACTAGATCTTAAATCCTAAGCCCTAAATCCTTAGTCCTAAATACTAAACCCTAAACCCTAACCCTAAAATACAATCATAATCTAATGATTTTTTTCAATTTGTACAATAGGTTTGATATATCCCCCAAATTGTTGCAAGTGGAATAGGTTAATGGTGCACTCAACCTATTGCAAAAATCAAGGAATTTTCTTGATTTGTGCAAGAGGTTGGATATACCCCCCCAACCTGTTGCTCAAGCAACAGGTTGGGGGGTATATCCAACCTGTTGCACAAATCGAGAATTTTCTTGATTTGTGCAACAAATTGGATATACCTCCCAACCTGTTGCTCAAGCAACAGGTTGGGGGATATATCCAACAACAGGCCTCAGTTGGGGTGACCCCAACTTGTTGCTCGAGCAATAGGTTGGATATACCCCCCAACCTGTTGCTCGAGCAACAAGTTGGGGGGTATATCCAATATGTTGCACAAGTCAAGCAACCTTGCACAAATCAAGAAAATTCTTGAGTTGTGCAATAGATTGGATATATTCCCCAACTGTATATTAAATTGTTGCACAAATAAGAAAAATTCTTGATTTATGCAACAGGTTGGATATATCCCCCAACTTGTTGCTCAAGCAACAGGTTGGGGTATATATCCAACCTGTTGCACAAATTTAAAAAATTCATTAAATTTTGATTATATTTTAGGGTTAGGGTTTAGGGTTTAGGATTTAAGATTTAGGGTTTAGGATTTAGAGTTTAGGATTTAAGGTTTAGGAGTTTAGGATTTAGGGTTTAGGGTTTAGGAATTAAATGTTTCAAGTTTAGGATTTACAGTGGTTAAGATGTTTTGGTATTAATTATCTAAAGTTTAGGATGTAGGGTTTAGATTTAATGCCTTCTCTGCTAGTTTTGATATAGAAGTTATTAAGTAATAATAAGCTCAATGATTATTTATTATGTTCATTTTGTGTTGCTAATCTATTTTTGTACATAAAACAAGTATTCACCCTAACAGAGGGTATGTATGTGGTGTTATCTAAGAAGAATGAAGTGGTGGCTTTTGGATGAATTCATAGTCTTGATCCTATGAATGTGTGTCATTTCCAACATTGTGGTGAGAGAAGATGTGTAGTGATAATCACCAACGTTGTAAATCCTGAAGTACATTTAAAATATCCACATGGAGACTTTGAAACATTGGGAGATATCTTACAATGTGACATATTTGATATACAAGCACACAGAACACTCTGGAACCAAGACGAAATTGTTCCAAAGACATACTTTCAAGATATCAAGAAAACTTATTTTGAGGGGGAAAAAGTAGAGATGTTATCTTGCTCCGGAGAAGTTTTAGCAATTGGCAACTTTAAGGGCATGCTCAGAGTTTTCTCTGTATAGTGGAGATAATTAAGTTGACTAGTGCAGGTGTCATTCAAAATGCAATCGATAGTACTTCACATTTAGACATCCATAATACTGCGTCTCAACTACAAGTTCATAGTACTTGTAAATGGGGGTTAGCTTTCTTGAAATCAAGTTTGCCCAAGACAGTTTCCTTCAATGTCATGGAAGACACAACAGAATATTATCAAAAGAAAAAGACTATAACACAAATGGGATCCAAATTGATAAGAAGCTATAGTAGTAATCAAGAGTATCATAGTGGCATGCTCATAGGTATTGAGGACATTATAGTAACAGATGTTGATGTAGAAAAGGTTTCTTGTTTTGCAAGTGACTCAAATATACTCACTGGTATAGAAGACTTGTCTTGTGTTGCAAGTGACTCAAACATGCTCACTCGTGTAGAAGACTTGTCATGTGTTGCAAGTGACTCGAATAGGCTCACTGGTATAGAAGACTTGTCATGTGTTGCAAGTGACTCGAACAAGCTCACTGGTATAGAAGACTTGTCTTGTGTTGCAAGTGACTCAAACATGCTTATTGATATAGAAGACTTGTCTTGTGTTGAGAATAATAAGATCGGACCATAAAGAAAAATACATGCAAAGATTGATGGGATAAGTGATGCAATAACAGGAATTGATGATATTAGTGACAATGATCATGATGTTACCACTCGAACACAAGGCAAAAGGGGCAGAGAATCTGAGACTTGTCATGTTGTTCGTAATATTGTTGCTAGCATGCCAGAGAATATAGATGGGAGAATCTTGAGTTACGAAGGAGAAACAATTCAACCACAAAATTCAAGAGGCATTGGCAACAAATTGACATCAATGAAGATGTCTACTAGATTGCCATTTCCAAGATATTATAAGGTATCAAATAATTCTCAAGCCCAGACAGAATTTGATTATAAAGATGAAGATTCAAGGGAAATGGATTCGAGGTTTGATGATCTTACAATTAGAAAACGTAAGACACTATTTACAAAAAGAAAGTATGTGAGTGTGAAGAGGCGAAGAATCATGGCATCAATTCCAAAACCAAAGAGACACGTAATGCTATCCGAGGAGAATACGAAAAGGATGCTTATGCGAGTTTGTTGCAAGAGATTTTGCATTAGAAAAGTTGGGAAAGATGATTGTGCAGCCATACGCCTTGGTATTTGGAGTAAGACTGCACCTAATAGACATAACTATCTTCTTCAAGAGTTTTCATGCTTTCTTCATCAAGGCATTGATCAAGATTTGAGCACAAGACATTGTAAACCTAGATTAATACCCATGGTTAATGGGAGACCCATTTGCAATCGAGGATATCAATGGTTAACTAGACTATCACATGGCACATACTGGACCATCTGGGCAGAGGTGAAAGAAAAAGTGGTTCATACAATTCATGGAAATACCTACAAGCTTAAATGCCATGGAAGCACTATAAATGCAACCGCAACATTAAAGCAAGTTCTCAAAGACCATGCATTACCGCAGCCTCATCTTCAACAAACAATGCTAGATGGACATGTCGAATGCCAACAACATCTTTCTTTGGGAATGACAAAGAAGGTCGTCCTAGAAACTGTCAATAAAACTTTACAAGACAGAGACGAGAGCATGATTTCACGATCAATCTTGTACAAAATTTGGCGTAGAGATTTTTGCCATTCAAGACACCATCAAAGCAAAGGATGTCAAAATGTAAGACATGTGATGTAAATGTGAGCAGTAGCAAGGAAGATATATTAAATGGTGATCAATCCATTTACGTCATGTGCAGGATGCTCGAAAGTTGTATGCTTCTTGGAGAGAGGAAGCTATGTCACATGTCGATAAGTCCATGTGCATCACCATTGATGGCATGGACCAGAATACAACCACTTTGCCACGATATAGAGAGGATATAGACATATCCCACTGGCATTGGAGGGCAAACGTGGACTAAAAACACACTTGTGTGGAGTATTAGTACATGGATACTGAATCTTTTGTGATGTATGGATTGATAGTTTGCATGACCATGATAGTAACTAGGTTGTTACATCAATCATGAAAGCAATAAGAAAGGTTAGAGATGCTCACGGATGTTTACCTAACACATTGCGAATACAAGCTGATAATTGTTGGAGAGAGAACAAGAATAAATATATATTTGCTTTATGCTCTATGCTAGTTGGTTTGAAAATATTTGAAGAAGTGGAAGTTGGCTTTCTTCTTGTCGGCCATACACATGAAGACATAGATCAAATCTTCAGTGTTATCTCTGGTGAGTTGAAGGCAATGGATGTTTTGACGATGGAGGATATGCTATTTCGAATTGGGAAAAAAATTGGAGGTTCTTGCAAGGAAGAATCAGAAGTGGCTATCTTAGAGAGGATGGTAGATTGGAGAGCATTCATAGAGCCACATTTACAAACAGGAGATGATGTCCTAATAGGACACACAAATCCACACTACTTTCAGTTTCACATGCATAACAATATTCCAATGATGCAATGGAAGCACTACTCAGTAGATGGAGATCATTTATGGAGTGAGTCATATGCTTTATTACAACGAATAATTCCATTGGAGGAAACTAGATTTGTTCTTGCAAAAAACAAATCACTTGACATAGATGAAATGAAAGGCTTGAAAGCCTTCATTAAACATCTTCAAAGTATGATGCAGAAATATCCTAAGCAATCAACTAAGAATTTGGAGACAATTAAATCAACTGAAGCACTTATCCAATCTTCAGAAAGACAAGAAAACTTAATGAGCATTGAATGCTATAAATCCTTTTGGTCGGAACAAGCTAGGTCACCAACTTTTCCTTTGGATATAAATATGTTAGTAGATATGAAGAAAGTAGAGGAATGCCTTTTACCTCGAAAATATTATGGCAGGAAGGGAGACAAACCCTTACTAGAGTTTATACCACTTAATGAAATTGAAGAGGGTCTATTTGTTGCAGTTTGGGCATCTGATCCAGGTTCAGAGTTGGATGACCAAGGTGGCCCAATTTGGGTTGCAAAGGTTGCTAAGATAGAAAGGGATGACAAGGGAACTCCTATAACATTTACAGCTTTATGATATGAACCAAATCCATTGAAAAATCTCCCGAGAAGATATACAATAAAACAACTCTATGAGGGGTGCTTGCAAAAGAAACGTAAATGGGTTCCAAATAATGAGGGATTAACAGAGGTGGAAGTCAGTAGCATTATTCATTGCTGGAAATCGAGGACACGAAGTTTTAAAAAGAAGCATGGATACAATGTTGAAAAATGTATTACAATCCTTGATCCAAGTCTTGTCCATATTAAACATCATTTGACAAGACGACCCATCAAGCACAAATACATTACATGAATTTGATGACTCTGAACGAGATTCAGATGCATAAGATAATATTTTATATGCTTTTTTCCATACAAATGGTGTATCTATACACCACCAATAAGATAATTTATTGTATGGTTTGTTTTTCAAAAAAAGGGTATATCTATACACCACTTATATATTGAATTCAACAAACTCTTTTTTTTCAAAAAAATGGTGTATCTATACACCACTTATATGTTGAATTCAACAAACTCTTTTCATACGGTGTCATATTTTCACTTCATAGTGTTAAAATTGAACTAGAGTTAGGAGACTACCATTATTATTATTATAGTTATTGGATGGGAGCACCATGCACGAGTTTGGGAATTATAGCTTCACTGAGCCATTTTTCTTAAAATTAGAGGTCACCACTTGACTTTTTAGCTTAGTAAGGCCATATTTGTATATAAATGACATATTTAGTGCTCTCAAAAACCCAATTTTCGAGCTCACTAAGTGAAGTTGAGTGGAGAAGATATGCTCCAAAAAAAAGTCCAAACCAGGAGAGAAAGTCCAAAAATTTTGAATAGTGTGTTGCATGCAGATTGTTCTTCATTCGTGACTTCAAATTCTCAATATGGAAAGGATGTATTTTTTGCCCCTCAAATGGCCAAAGGCCAGTCCTAGGATCAATAGGACGTCTAATAACATGATCAATGTGCAAGAAGAAAGTCTGTCGATCCATAAGGTTATCTCATTGTACCTTTGCTTGGACTCTATTTTGTTGTGTATCTGAGGTGCCATCTCCAATGTCAGCTCCTAGTACTTGCAACTCACCACTGGTTGGGATTTCAATGACATCCAATGGTTGTACTCTCCTTGGAGCCTTTGATCCCATTTTACTCTGTTTTTTGCCTTGTGCATTAGATGGAGTCTCCTTGGCAACATCCTCATAAGACTCAAAAGGAAACGCACTTGCAGCCAATAGAGGTCATTTTTTTGGGAGCGGTGCGCTCAAACCATGCCCACTTGGGGGGGCACTTAAACCATGCCCACTTGGGGGTGCACTCAATCCATGATGGCCTGAAAGAGAAGGTGCTCTCAATCCATGTGAACTTGTGGGAGTTCTTAATCCTTGTGTATTAGAGCCAAATTTTTCAGCTTCAACACAAGAAGATCCCTTTCCTTTTGACTTTGAAGAACCTCTTGGTTTGATTGGTGATTTTATGGTATCCTCTTCATAACCTTCCTCCGGATGCTCCTCGGAATCACTATTGGAAGTTGATACCTCCATCTCCTCAATTATTTCATCAACCTCCACAATTTGATTTGTCAAGTGATAAATAAGGTCCTAGACACACAAAACAAAATTGAATCTCTCATAGTATTCAAAAGAAATTACATAAACAAAGAAAATTAGAAATTACTTATGGATAGTAACCAACCTTCCCTTCCTCTTTGATTTGTTTTAATTGTTCTCCTACAGTGGATGGAGTAACAACTTTCAAAGAGAACTTCTCTTCCACAACAATACAAACAAAAGGTTTCTTATTGTCATCAATCCCAAGCATTTCAACACATTCCTCATTGGACTCACTTCTTGTGATATCTTTAATCTTTATTATTGGCTTAAAAATTGATCTTCTAGTGGGAAGTGTCTTTGGAAGCAATAAAGTCATCTCTTCCGTATCACTGTCAACTTTGATGGTCCATTTTAAATCAATGTTATTGTGTACTTCCACTATGTCCCATAATTTTTGAATTTGCAACGAACCTTCATCAAATGGAGTAGGAACATCATAAATCTATTGAAGATGTTGCACCTCAAGACTTGGATCCTTGGCACTTTTCTTTGGTTCCTTGGTGCCTTTCTTTTCCACCCTTATCTTTAGTGGAAGCATCCTCCAATGTGGACTTTCGAAAGACATGGATTTCTCTGAAAGTTTGTTTGTTCGACATGATACCTACAAAAGACATAAACAATGTCAAAATATTATGATATAATGGAGAGAATATCTCAAGTTGAAAAAAACAAAAGCTAGTACAACAAGCTTGATGGTTTCTAAAAAGACTTTGAGCTTCTAACACCTACATTCTTCATGGAAAACGATGTACACATGCTTATTACTGGAACATGATTTTGGACTAGAGAATAAAAAACAAAAAAGCCTCTCCATCTCTCTCTCGCTCCCTCAAACCCTCTCTCTCTCTCTCCCCTCTTGCTATCTCTCGATCTCTCTCTCCCTCTCTTTCTCTTTCTCCCTATTTCTCTCTATCTCTCTCTCTCCCCTCTCACTATTCTCTCTCTCTCTCTCTCTCTCTCTCTCTCTCTCTCTCTCTCTCTCTCTCTCTCTCTCTCTCTCTCTCTCTCTCTCGTAAAGCCCATTTCATCACTGGCTACAACAACCTTGATTCCTTAGCATTTAACCTCAGTCTTCTACTATTTCCAGCATGCCATCGAAGCTTCTTTCACAAGAGCACATGGAGGCAGCGCCATCTATTGTATCAGTTCTACAATAATCAAATTTTTTATTCTCCATACTATCTTGTTTTCTCTCTTGTGTCAAGATCCTGTTATCTATTAAGCATAGACGTTGTATTATTTTCTTACATGGTATCAGAGCTTGGACTCTAGCAAGAAGATTTGGTAGTGTGTTTCTGTTTGTGAGCAGATTGTGAGAGATGGCCCAGCCCACAAGACTATGAATCCCACCATTCGGTGAAAGTGGAAAGTTGGACGGCTCTAACTATCCTCTCTGGAAGTTTAAGATGAAGACCATCCTAAGCGCATATGAGCTGTGGGACACTGCTACTGGGGTGGACGTGAGACCGGTTCCGAGACCGGATCCAGCCAATGCAGGACAACAGATAGTACCAACTGCGGATGAGATTCTCACGTGGACAAGAAGAAATGCAGATGCGCTGGGTTCTATTGTCTGCAGTGTTAGTGATTCCGTCATGGCATTAATTCAACATGTCACCACAGCGGAGGAGGCATGGACGGTCTTGAAAAATCAGTACGAGACCACGAATCAAACGTGGATTCAGAATCTGGAGACTCAACTTGTAAATGAGAAGTTGTCTGAGTCTGAAGCGGCAGAGAAGTTCATCATCAGGGTGAAGAATCTGTGCGATCAGATGACTGCGATTGGCATCACCATCATCAAGGAGAATCTAGCACGAAGGTACATACGGATTCTCCCACCAAAGTACGACGGTCTTGTTATAGCGCTGAATACGTAGAACAGAAATCCACCCCTCAACTTTGAGGATTTCAGCACGATGCTTCTGGAGGAGGAGATGCATCAAAAGATGAGGACTGTCGGCTTTCTGGACTGGATCAAAGAAAGGTAAGGGTAAGGACTCTGGTAACCCATCTTCTTCTGATGATAAAAAGAGAAAGAAGAAGATCAAATGCTTCTATTGCAACAAGGCAGGGCACAAGCAGAATGAGTGCCGCAAGAAGATTGTAGATGAGAAGAACGGAGTGAAGAAAGAGTCCAGCAACAGTGCGCAGACAGTACCAATAGAGCTATTCATTGCAATTGAGGAGATTTGCACGGAGGCAGTTCATGTACCTGCAGATGACAGTGGTGCATCGCGCCACATGACCAGTCGAAAGGATCGGTATACCTCTCTACAGTCGGTAGGGAATGACATCATGGTAGCAGTCGGCAATGATGCAAAATGTCCAGCAAAAGGAAAAGGTACGATTGCTCTCAAGTCAGATGGAGTTGTAAAACAGTTGTCCAATGTTCTTTATGTGCCAGATATCAAGAGGAACTTGTTGTCCGTTTCTGCGATCACGGATCGAGACCTCAAAGTTCAATTCGATAAGAATGGTGCACAGATCCTGGATCTTCAAGGAAAGGTTGTTGGTAAAGGTACACGGCGCAACAACATTTATGAACTCTCAGCTTTCAGTGCTCGAGCGGATGTGAAGAACACTAAGCTATGGCATGAGAGGTTTGGTCATCTAAACCTTAGTTCTTTGAAGGAGATGCATAAAAGTGGAATGATTGCAAACCTACCAGAAATTTCAGATCTGCCCGATGTATGTGAAGCTTGCATGATGGGCAAGCAGCATCGGCAGCCCTTTCCTAAAGAGGCCAGCAGGGCAAAGGCTCCTCTAGAGCTCTTTTACATGGACCTTTGTGGAAAGATGGAGACGGAAGCTTTGGGTGGTTTCTTCTACTTCATGATGCTGATCGACGACTACAGTAGAAGGATATGGATATACTTCCTGAAGACGAAAGACGAGGCTTTTAGTCGGTTCAAGGAATGGCATGTAATGGTCGAGAAAGAATCAGGGAGGAAGGTGAAGAAGCTAAGATCAGATAGAGGTGGAGAGTTCACATCGACTGAATTCAAAAGTTACTGCAAAAGTCATGGAATCAAGAGGCAGAAACCCCCGCCACATACATCACAGCAAAATGGAGTAGCAGAACGCAAGATGCACATCATCTACGAAATGGGCCGGAGTATGATGAAAGGGAAAGATTTGCCAAAGACTTTCTGGGCTAAAGCATGTAACACTGTAGTTTACATCCTCAATCGTAGCTACACGAAGGCTGTGAACGGGATGACTCCACTGCAAGCCTTTTCTGGTAAGAAACCTTCAGCTGCACATTTCAGAGTTTTTGGATGTGACTGTTTTGTGCATATCCAAGAAGGCACTTTACGGGTTGAAACAGACCCCACGAGCATGGTACCAGTGAATTGATGCCTACTTTCTGCAAAACAGGTTCAGGAGGAGCCCATCTGATGCAAATTTGTATATCTTCAGAGAAGGAGGCAGGTGTATGATCGTGGTCCTTTATGTGGACGACCTTGTCATAACAGGGAACCATGAAGAGAAGATCTCGCAGACGAAGCATTTTCTAGGAAGAGAGTTTGAAATGACAGACCTTGGACTGATGCATTTCTGTTTGGGGATTGAAGTTTGGCAGGAGCCGAAATAGATCTTCATTTCACAGCTGAAGTATGCTGGAGAGATACTGAAAGCATTTGGCATGGCTGAGTGCAAAACAGTTGGTACCCCTATGGAGGTTGACGCGAAGCTCTCAAACGAGGATTCATCACCACTGGTGGACGAAGCGCAGTACAGAAGACTTGTGGACAGCTTGATTTACCTGTGCAACACACGACCGGACATCAGTTTTGCGACTGGTGTACTAAGCAGGTTTTCCAATAAACCCCGAGAGAACCATTGGAGGGCAGGGATGCGGGTGCTAAAATTCATCAAAGGCACACTTGATTATGGCATCACCTATACCAAGGGCAACATCTTGACCGGATTTTGTGACTCAGATTTGGCAGGAGACATGGACAGCAGGAGATCAGTGACAGGGTACTGTTTCTCACTTGGATCTGGAGTTGTGTCATGGGTCAGCAAGAAGCAAACCACAGTTGCTCTTTCTTCTACTGAGGTTGAGTACAAATCTGCAAGCTTTGCTTCTTGCAAAGCAGTGTGGTTGAGGAGGATTTTGGGGGACATGGGTGTAGTGCAAAACAAGCCTACGCAGTTATCCTGTGACAATCAGAGTTGCATGGCGATTGCAAAGAACCCGGTGTTCCACGCTCACACAAAACACATTGAGATTCAATATCACTTTGTACGTGAGCTGATCATGGATGGAGAGGTCGACTTAGTGTATTGTCCGACTACGGAGAATGCTGCGGACATCTTCACAAAGGCTCTTGGAAAAGACTTGCTGGAGAGGCATCTTCATCGACTTGGCATTGGGCCGAAAAAGTAAGTTCACTTGCAGGTGGACATTGAGGGGGGGTGTTAGATATCAATGCTCCACTCTCGTGTAACTACGCGGGAACCAGCTAACTCTACTTGTAAGCCCCCCATATGAGGAGAAGGCATTTGAGTAGCTCGGTCATCCGGTAGGTCCTGGTTTGGACACCAGATGGGGGCCATGTGTGGCTTGATGGCTGGACAGCTTCAGATAGAGTTGGCACACCGCCAACTAGGCTACATGCAAGTGCGGGAAGGCATCCCTTGACTGATCGCACTGAGGGTAGATGGAGCATTTCCCAGGGTAGCCCACTCTCAGGTTGCGAGGCCCGTTTGGAGCCTCAGATGATCCCGGATGGCTGTGGGCACCGGTTCTATCGTATGGTCGGTGGCCTATTTCAGGACCAACCCCCAGTCGACCGTTTTGGGTGGACTGGGTCGGCCACCCAATGGAGCCTAACTGACTATGACTGGTGGCTATATAAGAGCAAGCCCGTGAAGACCATTTCATCACTGGCTACAGCAACCTTGATTCCTTAGCATTCAACCTCCGTCTTCTACTGTTTCTAGCATGCCATCGAAGCGTCTTTCACAGGAGAGCACGGCTCGGAGGCAACGCCATCTATTGTATCAGTTCTACAGTAATCAAAATTTTGATTCTCCATACTATCTTGTTTTCTCTCTTGCGTCGAGATCCTGTTATCTGTTGAGCACAGACGTTGTATTATTTTCTTACAAAAACAATGAAGTTGAATTTGGGTAGATAGGTAATGCATGTATCCCCTAGCTTGTTATCCCTTTACCAAAGAACGGGAACAAATCTTTTAGAATTCTAAGATAAAAAAGGAGCTCTAAAGGAATGTAAGAAAATAGTGGGGGTTTACATTTTAAACAATTTCGAGAAAGTTAAAAAAACTGAAGGGATAAGGAGATTATAACATTATATTGCCAAGAAAGTAAAAGAAGAGAATAATAGAACCAATAAGCATGTATAATAGAACACGAGATCTTTTATTAAAAGTGTATGTTGTCGAGCTATTAGAATATTACACAAAGTGATTTTAAGCTAGAGAAGATCATCAAGCAAAGAACCAATTAAATTATTCATACGTACCTTGATAAATATCTATAGAAAGTATAGAGATATATACATATTTTTTTTAAACCACACTTGTGGGCTAGATATGTGTGTATTGTGTAGAAAAAATAGCAGCTTTGTTGTTATGTATATATAATTAGAAGCCTTAAACAAGAAATGCTCTTTGATAAGTGCAAAACCAAAAGATACACATTAAATTTAAAAAAGGAAATTATATATCTCCAATATATAATGGAAACAATTAAATGTAAGTGGAATTAAACAATTAGCTCAAGCATAAATAAAGGATCAACTAACGTAGTCACATACTAAATACTAATGAAAAAAGGACTTATATATAAATATATAAAAGGAATGTATAAGTTCTAAGTAAGCATAACACATAAAGAATTTACAACAACATGAATACTGAAAAGAAAGTCATCATGAAAAGACACTAAGTAAAGGGCTAATAAGCTATATATATATATATACATATATATATATATATATATACATATATATATATACGTATGTATATATATATATGTATATATATATATATATATATATATATATATATGTATATATATATATATATGTATATGTATATGTATGTATATATATATATATATGTATATGTATGTATATCTATATATATATATATATATGTATGTGTATATATATATATGTATGTATATATGTATATATATGTATGTATATATATATATATATGTATGTATATATATATATATATGTATGTATGTATATATATATGTATGTATGAATATATATATATGTATGTTTGTATATGTATATATATGTATGTATATATATATGTGTATATATATATATATATATACTACTGCAATAATGAGAATCTACAAGCACTAAAACAAAAACAGTCATCCACTAAATGAAGTGCCAGCCAAGGAAAGCATCGCCCAGGCTAAGGCGGGGAAGCAAATGCAAGTTAAGCAGCTTGTGTACAACAGAGGTAGCTAATGCAAAGACCCAAAACTATATAAGATCATCGGAATGGGTAACAACTTGGAGCAAAAGGTGCAGACCTTTTGTTTTACAACAATGAGAAAGGGGAGTGAGTGGTCAATGGCAAAGAGAAAGGGGAGTGAGCTTTACAATGAGAAAGGGGAGTGAGTAGTCAATGGCAACGACAAAAGTATAGTCAACGGTGACTACATAAACGATGGCCAATTTTTAAGATGCACAAAAGCAAGTCGAATAGAACCGGAAGCGCTGGAAGCTATAAGCCTCCATCACAACAATGAGTAGAGACTGAGTCAAACTTGAAGATGAGAAAATGAATGTGTCAAGTCATGTGTGGGAGCTACAAACGATCTAGTAAGCACACTCAAGGTCTCTTATGCCAACAGACATAATTCAAGCTTACGGTGGCAATGTCCGGCAGTAAAAAACACTGAAGCTATGTCTGTCATAAATTGAGCCGAGAGGATTGAACAAAGGCATAGATGTTCCCATTCATAAATACTACAAGTGAATGCATGCTTTATACTTAGAGCAACAGAAAAATAACAAACATCTTGCAAACTTGTATATGGGTGTTGAAGGGAGGGCCACGATGTAGGAGTATGAAGCTTTCATTGAGAGACAAGAGAGGCATGGGAGGCAATAGGAATGAGGAAAAAGCTCAAATGAGGAGGCGTAAAAGAAGAAGATGGAGAAAGCTTAACAAACAGCCAGCTTATGATGACACAAATGGAAGGGAAGGCGATGTTCGTTGCCGTTTAGATAGGAGGGGTGGTTTAGCATAATGACATAAGGGGTAAGGTGGTCACGTATGACTTAGGTATATAATTAATAGGAGAGTACAGTGGGGGGGTTTGGGCCCCGAGTTTTAAGAGAGTCCTAGTGGACTAGAATAATTGGAAGTAAGTACGATAAGGGGGTACATTAGGTATAAGAATTAGTTAAAAAGTAAGAGAAATAGTTAGAAATGGTTGGCTAAAAGAGGAAAAAGAGCAAGGGGGGGAGGGGGGGGGGATAAAGTATAAAATTAATAATTAAAAATTAAACAATTCTTAGAAAGTCACAAGGAAAATAATGAGGGGGAAAAGTACAAATGGTGTATGTGTGTGTGTGTGTGAAGGAAAAGGTAGGTGTATCTATTGTCTATTGTGTGAATTGTAAATAGTAGGCAAGGTATTCTACATGCATAAATTCAAGCACATGGACAAATTTAATATCAATGCATGGATGATGTAACATTTCACAATCCAAGTACATGTAACATTTTGTATGAGTGCATGCAACATGAGGACGCTACATCATGGAGAATGCTTACATGTTTTGAGGGCCTACTTTCATGCATGCAACACGATATACAATGAATACATGCATGCAACATGATACATACATGCATAGCAACATGCATGGAACAATGATGAAAACCACCTCTCTCTTTGAAAGTGTCTAGGTACCTACACGCTAGGAGTAGTCCCATCTAGCCCCCTTCCTTGTGACCCTAGGGATGAGGAACTACTCTATAGGTCATGGCTAGGGTGAGGCTTAAGATTAGAAAAGACCAGTTATGTCTCAAATCGAGAGCGGCTACAAATGCACTAGTAGTCCCCTTATAGAGGCAAGGCATGGTAAAAGTATGTTATAATTTCTTGCCATCAATAATAGAGTCATTACTAGCTACAAATGGACCAACAGTCTCCTTATAAAGGCCACCAGTTATAACTCCTTATCGTAAGTAATAGAGTCTTTCCTGGTGGTAATATGCTTGTTATTAGTAATACTACCCCTTGTACCTCTCATAATATTAGTATCATTGATTCGATATCCCACCAAATTCACTGGTGATATTCGATTTCCTTTGTTATTGGTAATGTTGTGTGCTATTGGACAGTAAATGTTTATTTACATATAGTATACTTGACTTTTCCTAAAAATGTTGGGCTTATTAATAGCAAAAAGCAATCGCATGTTTCTTGTATTTTTAGACCGAAAATGTTTTGCCATCATTGCATGTATCCTAAATCATGTAAAAATTTCACATGATTACGTGAATATGTAGTCCTTACATCAAATACAAGAGGATTTCTATTTGCCTTGTTGACGAGGTTCATAGGCAAGGCTATGGAAACTACAACAATCACTAAAAATTTGAGGCCACCAAAATTTGGCGCACATAATTTTTCTTAAAGTGCCATTAGGAGAATAGTTCTTGCCTTGCACTCCTACATGTGGTTCTTTGAGGGCGTTTGGAACTTCAAATTGGAGGACACACCTTTTGAGGATGTATTACTTCTTAAGCTTGTACAATTCACCAAGAATTAACTTAAGAGGTGGAGTTTAGTAATCCTTCTCGTATTATTCTTAGGTGTCAAACGCTTTCGACAAGAATTAAGCTATACTTTCATTCCATGGAGAAATAGATTTAATTGCACTTAGAAGCTCATCCTCTAAACAACTGGTCGCTTCCGAATTGGGATTCTACATATGTGGTCTTCTAAGTCATAAAATCTCATGAGAAAAAATAGAACCTCAAACTCCAGTTCTTGAAATAGAAATAGCTTTTGGATGAGTTTTCTAGATAGGTGTGACTTGTTAAGTGTGTCTCAATGCTTGATTAGTAGTGTTGATTATGATTTATTTTTCAATAAATAATGCCTGATTTTTTCCATGGCATGGCCAAGATTTTTCCATGGCATCATCAAGACTTTTCTCTCAATAGTGTTGTAGAGTTTGAAAATTTGAGCTAATAGCATAGAACGTAGATTGGCATGTCCACACATTTGGTCTTCATTTGGTTGCGCACAAATGGCAAAAGCATTTGCATTGCATAAACATGAATCGTCTAATTGGGATGCCTCACCATTGACACTCTCATCATATATTTGGGAGAAAAATAATCTTATGATCATACCCTTTAGAATACAAAATTCCTCATCCCCAACCACTACACGTACCCAATTGAAATGGCTATCTTGATGGAGTAGAGATGTGACTAGCATTGCAAGTTTGGCATAAAATCTATTGCAAGTTGCTACAGAATACAATGTGACTGGGAGTGGGTCAGCTTCAAAAGGATATAGGTCATGATGCTCTCATGCATGATTTGAAGGAAGACTTCACAAGATATCATCCATGCAGTTTACAATGGGACCTTTGCATGTAAATGCCTCCCTTCTAGATCATCACCTACTTTGACCAAGCTAAATAGGCAATAAGGATAGATAAAGGCTACCATGGTGGGATCTGTCTTTGTCCATGTAGATTGTGGCCAAAGGAGATGTGGACTATTGGTACACATACATTAGATGGTTTCACATACATGGCATGTCCATTGATGATCATCCCCCACCATACCAATATCACGTAGATGTCTTATCCATGCATAGTAGAATGATATCCCCACCATAGCCCCTACCATTAAAATGGATGCATTCTCCTCCAATCGAGCGAATGCACATAGGCTCAAGCTTGAGATCTTTAGCCCTCCTTCTAGAGCATCAGACTACCTCAAGACGCCTCCCATGAAAAGTCCGCAGAAAAAGTAGGGGGCAATATAAGCATATTTGAGAGGCAGTAGTTGGCCCCCAATGGGGCTTACATGGAGCTAAGATTACTTGGGATGACATAGATGGCAATAATACATGGATTGTATTCCTAATTCTACTTCTAGTTTCGGCATTAGATTTGTAGGAATGTCTTGAACACCTTCAATCTTGTCCCAAAAGTGTTTTTGCTCATAGCTCTCTCTCTCTCTCTCTCTCTCTCTCTCACACACACACACACACAACATTTTTTGTAAAGATTTCTTTAATTGGGTGTAGAAGACCACTATTAGTATATAGTGGTCACTAGTTTTATGGATCCTGAAGGGAATCAAGAGGACTTTAATAAATTCATATCGTTTTATGGATCCTGAAGGGAATCAAGAGGACTTTAATAAATTCATCTCTCTCTCTCTCTCTCTCTCTCTCTCTCTCTCTCTCTCTCTCTCTCTCTCTCTCTAAAAGGACAAGATCATGAGTGCTACTTGGGGGTTGATTACTGGGTTTTTCAAGTCACATGGCACGAACCAGCAATTCCACCAACGTTTGAACCATGTGAGGCGTGGAGATCTTCCCTCTACGTTTGTTGGCTGGATGATACAACCGACTAGGGTTACATTGACACTTGTCCAAAGGTGAGCTATTGCATGGTGACCACAAACGACTACTCCAGTTCATCACGAGCAACACTCCACGTGTCAAACCTCTCAACAATGCTGGCTTCGCCGGAGCTACTATCCCCAGAGAGACCGTGTTGTCCATTTTCAACCGGCTAGTGGACTTGGTCCTTCAGATAGCATACAGAGGACCATCATTGTGTAAACACATTGTATATCTATTTTCCAAGTCTTTTAGATATTAGTCTTGGGTGTAAACACTCCCCTAGTGTCCCCACCATCTAGGTTTTCTCATTGTGTTTAATTTTGTCAAGACTTTACTAAAGTCTCTCTCTCTCTCTCTCTCTCTCTCTCTCTCTCTCTCTCTATTATGGTTGTTTGAGACATTGGTGGTGCCCACACTATTTTATGGTGCAGCTATATGGGGCCCGAGTGTAGGGGGTGCAACTGAGTGGAGGAGATTGGAAAGGCCATTAGTGACACTGATTGCCCGCATGATCCGGAGCAAGCCATCTGTACCACATCCGATAATACGAGCTGAATTAGCAGTTGCTCCACTAGTGACTGAGGCTCTCTTCGAGGCAGTAACTTGCATACATAGACTGTGGGATCTACCTGGCTCCAGATATGCATGGTTGGCTATGATATCATCATCCAGGCAGATAGTAGAGGAGGGTCGAACATGGTGCTGGTATGCTCAGCTACAGAGATGGTTTGTAGAGCATGAGTTGACAATGGATGTACTCCCACCTTTCAATACAGTTTGGATTGTCCCAAGTTAGACCTGTCTCGCCATGACCGAAACAAGATCATTAGAGCTGATATTGTCAAGTTGGAGACTGAGAGAACCTGGACTAGACCACATGAGCCCCTAGGGAAGAAGATGGCACACTACCAGAACCATTTTCTTCATTTATCTCAGGATGAACTTATAGCCAAGCTAGCATACATGGACACACCTATCTCACGAGCTACGTAGTATTATTGGCCAAATTCGAACCTCATCACATCAATTGAGAATAGAGACAGGGAGATACACCCACACAGCCCATCAAGATCGGATATGTCAGTTATGCCAACAAGAGGAGGAGACAGAGGAGCATTACGTATGTAGATGCACGGTATATTATGAAATCCGAGGAAGATACCACTATCTATTCAGAAAGGGATTTGGCCCACTCCGTAGGGTGATGGAGTACGAAGATAAAAAATGCTTGGGTTTGTTTTTATCAGAGCTCAGGCGACATAGAGAGACTTTGTTGGGAGACAGATAATCGAGACCAACCCCACCCAGGCAAAGTACACTCAGAGACTTCTTCACTGCCAACACCTCAGCTAGTTTTATGCACTCCCCGCCATCAGAAACCCTTGGCGCCACCACCACCTTATCACACACAGGCAGATTGCCACACTCTAGTGGTGTGATTTTAGACCGAGCCATCGCCATATCCAGGTCACGGAGACCCAGGTCCCCAAGTCCCTGTGCCTGGCACCCACATCTTCATCGGATCCATGCCATCATTGCCAAACACCGAAAACGTGTGGCACCGAGTTATGAGATCCTAGAGCTGCCCATGATTGGGATTTTTGACATAAGAAGAGTGCAACCTTTTTATTGATTAGCTTTCTACCTATGCTGATCAATTGGTACTTTTAGTAAATACTTGTTTGGTATTTCATTAGTTTTGGGTCACTTGCAGTCCCTCTGGCTGTAAGTACCTTTAGTAGCTCTCAACCTTCAACTTATTTATTTTGTTGTTCTCTTTGATGAGACAACACTGGCAGATGTATCAACTATTTTAGTCTCATACGCCGTTTGGGCTTTTAGAGACGTTAATATATATCTATCTATCTATCTATCTCTCTCATTTCCCCTCTAGTAATAAGTACCTACAAATACCTACAAATACAGAAGACATAAACTTTTGATAGTTAACACTTAAGAAACATTTCACATGATATTGCAAATTTTGTATTTGAAGTGCAAGTACAAGTGAGCATTCGTAGTGTTTCGATGTTATCACATGCAATGTTCATCATCTCACGAGGATTAAAAGAAGAGTCCTTTCTCGTCTTGGATCTTGAGTAAGAGCTTCCCACTCATGGAAAGTGAGCCCAAGTCATACAAGATTGCCTTGGTGTTTCCATCGTCTCTCCCATGGGGGCTTCCACACTCTTTTTACGTTTATTCTCAGCCTTTGTGACAGTTGGCCCTCATGTACCATCCTTTCGGAACTATATGATCGCCTTGCATATTATGCAACACTTACGAAATCAGAACGTGTTAGGAACAAAGATCTGGAAAGCTGCCTTTCATGGAATATCTACTCTGAATCTGTAGAGAGAGAGAGAGCAACTACAAATGTGCTGGCTTGAAAGATTAGTTGTTACTCAATTTTTGACTAGAAACAAAAATTATAATTTAAAACTTTGGACATGTAGCTCAACAATCAAACAAGTTTTTGTGGTGATACAGAAAAGTCACACAGATGGCACCAGTACGCTAGAAAATTGAATGAGTAAAAAAACAGCAGTCATAAGACCAGAACACTAATTTGATGGGCCAAGGATACAAATTAATTATTGTACAACTCAATGCATTGTTTAGATTCCTATCAGGAACACTAAAGCCTGCATGTAGGCATAACTGTCTCAATAATCATATTACAATTTTTCATTGTACGTTGGGGGGCCACAACCCTTCATGACTACTACTAGGGCTCTGGCCTGCCTCCCTTGCAGTTGCTTCATCCTATTATTACGGTCCAAGACACCTGCCAGTTGAGCTTGCATATCTTCATCCAGAATTATCATCAGGACACATCAGGGAGACTCTGTCTGGGAGGGAGATGAAACTATTTCATTGATGAGAAAAACCTGAGATGCTGTTGTCAGAGCCTCAGACGCATTAGGGAAAATCATATTACCTAGATGCCCAATGGCTGTTTCCTCTGCATCACTTTGATGTCCCTTCATGATTTGCAGGGTACCCCTGTCAGTGGCCATTGGAAACTGATTCGCACTGCTACCAGTGCTTTCACCCTCTGATGCTTCATAACCATCACTCTCTGTCCTTTGGAATCCCAATCCTGCAAATACGAGTGAAGAGGTTGTACTGTTCAAGTTTACAATGCTTGATCCACTATGCAGGGTCTCTACTATGGGATAGCTGTGCGAGATGTTACTTGAACAATCCATGCATGATTTTCCCTCGTCAGGAGACATATCTGACTCCAAAGTCATCTGAGGATCTCCTTGAATTGCAGAAATTTCGAGATGAACACAGACACTCTCCCCGAGCTGGTCATCTGCCTTCCATGATCCAGTGTTCAAGGCACCTGTAAAATCTTTAGGGGAAAGTCCCTGTTTTCCATGGAGATGATGAAAAACATCCCCATGAATTATTGGGCTATCTGGTGCGCTAATAAAATCATTTCTCCTTTCTCTAGGATATAAAATTGACGATTTAAGAGATCCTTCTACTGCTCCGGGCATATCAAGCTTCTCAATGGGTGTCAACCATGGGCTGGTGTTTACAACCTGCTTGATCTCTGTGCTTGCCTGATGTTTTTCTTTAGAGATAGTTGATTCAATGCCTGAGCCTTCCCTCGAAAAAGAAGGCATGATACTTTCCTGCATTTATATGATATGATCATTCATTTGAAACTTTAGAAAAGACGCCCACAAATAGTTGCATCAGAAGACCATTATGAAAAAATAAAATGAAATTTCCCAGCTTTACATTGTTGTAGAGCATTCCCAATCATTCAAGTCACAGGCTACAAGAAATTATATACTTGGACCATAAAGTTGCACTACCACATTGAAGTGTCTACTAGAAATGTAATGCTTTGCAGAAAACAACATCCTGAATTCTAAAGATTATAGTTGATTCCAAGAGGAATGGTGTAAATTTCAAAATTGAAACATGAAGTTATACAATAACACATTGAATTGTCTACTAAAATGCAATGCGCTCTAGAAAAAAACAGTATAGTTGATCTAGAAGAGGAATGGTTTAAGTTTTATAACAAAACTCAGGAAACAAATTGTAGCTCTGTGATGAACAGGCAAATATTTTAATGTTATTAAACATCAAAACCTGACAACAATTTGGTTCAATGTTAAATACCATCAACTCCACGACATAGCTAGTGCAAAAGGGTTCTCTAATGTGCAAAGATGTAACTCCACTTTGCCATGGAGTCCAGAGGACGATGGGGAACTCCGTAAGCTTCAAGATGCGACAAGAATCCGGAAGATGGAGAGTGGAGATATGTAAATAAATGTCTCGTATGGTTGTGTCCCTGGGGGGGTGGGGGGTAGAGCAGTTAGATTTTAAAGGGCTAAGGTGGGGTGTAAATGAAAAAAGAAATGTCTAGAGGATAAGGAAGTGGAAAATTCTAGAGAGAGGAGGTGAGCGTGAAGGGAGATCTCATGGCGCGGATGTAGAAGAACAGATTGAGTGATTGTTTTCTAGGAGTATCTCACGTCGAGACTCTCGGTGTACTATACAGACACAGTTTCATCAAATGGAAGGACAGTGCTGTTTTGGTCTCACCTCTCTCCTTCACCCCCACTTGCATCCTCTAATACAGTAGGAAATTCAGCGCCAAATTGGAAATCCATCATCATTTCAAGTGCGGTGAGCGTAAAAGCTCGAGGTCACAGAGGGAGGGGGAACCGTATAGCGTGAGCACGGAGGCTCCAAGTCATGGTGGGAGAGAGGAAATCGCAGCTCAAGGGCAAATGCTTTGACCAAACAGGAAGAGAAAGTCCCAGTGTTGAAGGCATCTACTGACTGATAGCAAAGAAAGGAAGGCAAATGAATTGCACGTGAAAGTAATCTTGGACCAAACAGAAGTGCACTGCCTCACGATCGATGTACATGGTGGTTTGTTGCTGAAAGAGGGACCTGCGTCACTCAAAAGCCTTCAAATTGGAAAGTCGGCTCACATATATGCACGAGCAGTTCCTCAAGGATTGCTGAGAAATGAAAGAGTGCAGGCTCTGAAGATCGATGGTATGGTAATCGGAAATCCCACTCCAAGTTATTAAATCGCTCGACAGTTGCGACGCCTGATGCATGAAGGAATCGTGGGGTAGGTGTGATCCTTCACACTGATTTTTAGGATTGACGGATTGGAAAGAAAGGACTGACAAGTGTGAGGCTGAGATAGGTCAGTGTGAAAAGAGCCATGTGGGAAGATTGTGGGAGGTATAAGCCCTTGAGAGAATCATGGGAGATATCAGGGAATATGCTTTGTGAATAAATAGTGGGAGGATTCTGTTTGGCAATGGAAATTATGGCAGGACGGCAAATGGCATTTCTGCAAATTCCAATTGGAATTTCATGGGAGCTTGAACATGCGTGAAAAGAGAGTGGTTTTTGGTGTTTTGAAGCCAGATTTAAAGAAGATTGTCAGAGATTTTGGTATATCACTTTGCACAATAAATACCATTATGAGGGCATTGACGCATCAGCAGTCGGGGGCATTAACGGAGGTCATTATCCAGCTCGAAACCATTACACAGTCAACAGTTTGAATGTGCGCAGCATGCTAAATGAGTCAGTTTGACTATTAAATTAGGTGATTCAGAAAGGGCTTTTGATGCAGACCGATGCCCTAACTTTTGAAATCATCATTGACCTGTTGGCACAAGTGAGTGTTTAATATCAAACGGGTGTTGCATGGTCAGTGGACCATCCCAAAGTTGCTGTGTTTGGTTGTTTGCAGAGGCCTTCAAGACTGCTTGACTTTGCTTTTGAGAACATCATGGATAGTAAACTAATGCCTATCTGAGATTGTGGGAAGACCACACGTGAATATATTTTCTGAGTTGCTTGGGGACAGTAGTGTGGAAAGATGGTGGAAGCTAAGTTGCATGAAACGTTTCCATGCAGGAAACCTCTGAGACTTGAAACCTATCCAAAACGCCACTTGGATGACTAGGAAATGGTGGGGGTAGACTGAGTTAAAAAAACATGGACACATATAGCTTTAGGAATTCTGCTGCAATACAGCAACATATGCACACACACAATTACTTTAGGCATCCTACCCAATATGGCTTCATACCTCGTCGCCATATTACTAATAACATTGCCAATGCTTATATTGGGATAGAATACGCAAAGTACACACAACAAGATGTGTTTCTGCTGCAAGTAAACATCGCCAAAGCATTTGACACTGTACAATGGGACTTTATATCTCAAACGATGCAGTGCTTGGGCTTTGGCGATAAAATTCAGTATGTTATATATTGATTATACTCGGACAATAAAGATGCCTTCAAAATATCTGATGACATTTCTGATCGCTGGGTTTTGCATCGATCAATGAGACAAGGATGCCCACTAAGCGCACTGCTACACGCAATAGCTACACATCCGATGCTTCGGTATATAGATTACCTTGTAGACACTGATGCCTTGCATGGATTAGACATATATGGCCAAAATCCCATGCTTGCACAAGCTTATATAGATGATTCCTTCTTCACACCCAAAAATACTGAGCAGGGTCTTTCACAACTCATGAGTGCTGGCTTGCAGGTAAATTTTCAAAAATTGAAGCTTCTGCATTTACATGCTAAAGACTGGCATTCTTCTCTATGGCCTGGTGAAATTGTATTGCCCAACCAGTTTGTTCTGCATATGGGTTATCCTTTTGGCTGGATGGTAACTCGTCCGCAACAAATAGGTTAGGTGCTTGAAAAGCTTTAAAAGAAGCTAGAATATTGGAAGCTGGCCAGCTGGCCACTTCATGTTCGTCTCCGAATCGTGCAATCCGTTTTAGTTGTGCTTACATACAGTTCTTCTTGCCTCTAGTGATGCTTACCAAGAAGGATATTCAATCTCTCATGTCCACCTCTTATGGAAACTTTTTGGCGCTCCAAGCATGGCCGTAAGAGCATTAGATTAATTTCTATGGAGCGCCTCTGCTCGCCAAAAATGCATGTTGGTCTGAACATTTTAAATACTCACATTCACGTTTTGGCACATAAGCGAAAGATGATGCTGGAATTTCCACAGGGTAACCAGCCATGGGCTGCTATGATGTGCCACTTGATTTCGAAGTTGACTACTTCCAGTTTTGGACACTGGCATCCAACTGAATGGGATTTTAATTTGGGCCACATTGAAGGAAAAGTTAAGTGTTGCCAGTACTAGGTGATCTAGTACTAATAAGTCTATGTGTGTGAGTCATGTGTGAGTGCCACGTGTCATCATGGGACTCATCCCATATGCACTAGGTGCTAGTGTGTGAGTGTGTAGCCTATATAAAGGCTTGTACTTCACTTGTCATGATATACTTGATGAATGAATGAAAGCCTTCTTCATGTCTTCATTTAAGCTTCATTTCCTCACACCCTAACCTTCTCTCTCTCTCTCCTAGCCTCTCCGCCCAACCTCCCTCCCTCCCCCACCCAGTCCTACGGGCTGTCTGTCCCTGTCATCCTGCTTCTTCAACATGTAATGAAATGTTTTCCTACTGTACAATTACGGTCAATGGGAACTAGGTCTAGCATTGGAGGGTGGACCCCCTTGCTTGGGGTTATGGGCATTAGTGACCCACAAGAGTGATGACCTCTCCTTGAGAGGGACATCTGGAAACCACACCCCACCTGAGTATCCAAACATGGGACCAATCAAATGCACAAATTGCATACTGACCTAGGAACCATTCAAGAGAATGTCCCCTGAGCTTTGGGTGTGGGCCTGGTAGCATGCCAAGAGTAATGGAGATACAAAATCAAACGATAAAAAAATGAGCTCAATATGACTCAATTATGACCTTAGAGTACGTCAGTAGATAGTCCAAGCTGTTAGGAACTTGTGGGTGCGATCAAAATTGAATTCTGATAACTTTGAAATTTTTAGGTTTTTGGGAGTGACACGTGGCAGACTGACACATGGAATCTGAGCTGGCAGGTCAGCATGCATGGCAAGCATGCAAGCCAAGTGTCTGGCTCCAAATCTGGTAGATTTGGGACAGGTTGTGGACTGTCCTCTTTGAGACTGCAGCCCACCAAAAATCTGGGACAAGTGTCCACCTTCCACTCTAGGCTTGGGGGGGGGGGGGAGGAGGGGGCTGAGCCTATAAAAGAAGGCCTCTCCCCTTCATTCCCTACATGAAGAAAATTCGTCACTTTTCTTCTCCCTCCTTTTGGTTGATGCAACAGAACCTCTCCAGCTCCTTGGGTGCAGCCATCTCCCCAGGCCATTCTCTCACCTCAGCAGCACTTTCTCTCTCTACATTAGCACACTCTCTCTCTATAGTTCCAAGCTCCAACCCCTCCTCTTCAGAAATCTGCCCCCTCTCAGCTCTTCTGGAACAGCAGCAGCATCCTCTCTCCTTCTCCTAGCCTAGAGCAGCCACAGCCCCTTTCTCTCTCCTGCTGCAGTCTTTCTCTCTCTACTGCAGAATTTCTCTCTCTACTGTTCCAGCCCCTTCCCCTTGCAAAAATCTGCCTTTCTCTGCACCTCTGAAACAGCAGCAGCTCCTCTCTTAGATCCCCTCCCTTGGGGTCAGTATTGGCACTCTCTCTCTCTACAGCTATCACTCCATAAAGGCTTTCTCTCTCTAGCCTACAGGCTGTTTTTCTGAGCTGTTCTCATTCCAGCCCCATTTCCACACTCTCCTCACCCAAGGGAGCTTCAGAGGCATCAAGGACTTCATCTACAAAAGGGTCAAGTCACGAAGGGAGTCTGTATTGTCAAGTTTATCTCATTTACAGCACTAATTCATGTTGTTTCTACTATCTTTCTAGAAACTAGTGCTTGCTTCTAATGTTGGATGTAAGTGGTGATTGTTGCAAGCTTCTTCCTTGTGGATTAGGCAAGCCAAGAGTTGAAACCTGAGCTTGGAATCCTCCTTTCTATTGTCTACCTTGTATATATGCTCTTGAGTCTTGTATCTAGGTCCTAGGCTTTCACTGAGTTCATCAGTTTGGAAGGTGCATTGCACCTTGGTCTTGTATCTCCATTTTCAAGAATAAAGTGAGCCTGGATAAGGGGGGGGGAAGGGGGGGGGGGACCGTCTTGGCCCCTCAATCATATTGCAATTTCCAATGATGTCACTTTGTGTTTAAGCTGTATAAGTCCTAATTACAGCTTAATTGCAATCTCTTAAGTTCAAGTATATGTGTTTGGCAACTGGCAATCATTTCATTCAAACGCCTCTGCAAAATCCATTGTCTGAACTGATAGAAAGCACCGAGTAGTTTACACTCCCCCCCCCCCGCCTACCTTCTCCCAACCCTGTGGGTTCTCCAAGTCGGGCAGGCTGTACCTCCGACGGACTGCTGGCTGCTGCACCAGCCTCCCTCAAGACCCTCGACTGATGCGGGATCTCTCCCAGCCCCATGGGCTGTCTCCTAGCCCCCGCGTGGACTCCTTGTCGCTGCACGACTGATTCCAGGCCACCGGGACACCTAGAGCAGCTGCGCCACCCACGCCACCTGTTTCGCCACCATGCGCCACCCCTGACCTCTGTTAGGTAGAGCAATGCAGGCCACAAGGGCCTGCGCAGACCGCACGAGCTACTAGGCCCCCCCCGTACCTAATGCTTGAGCTCAAGCCGCTCCAAGCCTGCCAACGTCAAGGGGCTGCCACCAAAACAGAGTACACAGGCCCCCTTACAGCCATCAAAACAGGGCCCATGTCTCCACTCCAACCCTATACCTCTGCTCCAACCAGCTCCTGACCTGCAAGAAATCAAGAATCAAATCAAGAAAGACTGTTATGGGCAGCCCTTAGGTGGTGGGCAGCCCAAAGAGTAGGAAAAAGCAGAAAAAAGCAGAAAAATCAGTAAAAAATACCAGAGAAAGGGGAGAGGCTATGGAAAGCTCACCCGATCAGAAAACTAGAGGGGACAAGGACAGAAAATACAGCATAATCTGGACCAAAGGGCAGAAAGTAGAAGATGGGAATGTCAAAGTATGCCATCCACTATCAAAGAGGTATGTAAGCTACAGGACGCTGAAATTGAATGCCTACAAAAGAAACTTGAAGAATGCAAGAAGGATGAGCTTTCAAACATACGTGCTCAGATGAATGATGCCATGGAGGGGTGGAAAGAAGAAATGCATGCAAAATGGGCAAAAGAAATTGGGAAAATGCAGATGGATATGATGTGGGTAATGGACGTGAAAAATAGTTTCCTTACATCCAAGATAGAGAGTTTGGAAGCTCAGGTGATTAGTCTTCAAGATGAGAATGCAGAATTGAAAGCAAAGACACGGAGATGAAGGGGAGCTTCAACCATCCCTACACGAGGAGCTGAATATCATCGAGGAACAAATGAGGCAGATCAAAGGGGCAAAGGGGACATCAGAAGAAGGATGCAGGATTATAAATGAACTGAAATCTGAGAATGAAAAACTCAGAAAACACTTGGCATCCGTGCAAGACACTATGAAGGGTAAACACGCTGAATTCGCCCAGAAAATCAAGAAAGGAGAGGCTGCAATTCTAGAATGGAGCAACGTGATCAAGAAAGTCACTGCAGTCCCCAAGAAAGAGTTCATTTCAGATGCTCTAGAGGAGGATAAAAGGAGAAAATGTAAATCCCTAAATGTCTTAGTCCGAGGCCTCACAGTAGGAGATACCCCTATGGCAGATGCAAATGCATTGTTCACCAAAATGGGTGTGAACCTGACATGTGAGACAGCTTGGAGAGTTGGTAAGCCCAATGCACCCACAAGGCCACTTGTGATGAAGCTACGAACAGCCATGGATAGGAAGACCCTCATGAGCACAAGGGTGACCTTGAAAGGAACCCGGATCTACCTGGACGATAACCTCAACCTCCTACAGCAAGAACACCGGAGGGAAGGTATGGTACACGTCATGGCAGCAAGAGAAGCAGGGAAATGGGCTGCATACAGAGATGGTAGAGTGATCATCTGAGAGAGAGGAGATCAAGACCGGGGGGAGAAGGAAGGAAAGGAAGAGAAAGAGGAGGGTGAATTGTGACGGTGCCGGACCAGAGGGACACAAAGTGGACTGAGACTTGCAGTGTGGAACTGCAATGGCACACTCTGTCTCCGAGAAACCACCTGGACCAGACCATACACTGACAAAGATATGGTCTTCTACACTGAGACACATGAGAGCCCCGAGAGAGGATTGCCCACCGTGACAGGATATACATGGGGGTCATCTCATAGGAAGGAGACGAGGAGAGACACTGGTGTGCAGGGTTCAAGGGGAGTGGCTATCCTCTTTAGATCACACATGAGACCTCTCATATCAATGGCACGGAGAGAGGAGCATGCGCGACACATGTGGATACGAGTCCAGCTACCAAGCGCACGACCGATTCTTATAGTAGTGTGCTATTTCCATCCAGATACCTCATCCTATGCACGTGAGGTCACCACAAAAGGGCACAGTCCATATGAGTCGATTCAAGATGATATCACCAAATTCTCCAGGCAAGGGGACATCCTTCTTCTTGGTGACTTCAATGCACGCACAGGTAATAGGCAGGTGGGCCTACTGGACTTTGTAACACATTCCCTCATAGTACCAGAATTAGATGTAGCTGAGCTCGAGATAGTGAGACATTCTGCAGATGCACCACACATAAAAGAGTATGGACAGCATCTACTTGAGCTAGGGGCTGTTCATGATTTGATCATTTATAATGGTCTACAGAGATGGCCATCATCTGGCAGTCTCACTTGTTTCCCGCATGGCGGAGGGACAAGCACAGTGGACTACCTCTTGGGTCCCCTTACCTTTACCTCACGGATAGACGACTTCATTGTGCCCCCTCCCCCACTCGGGGCTGATCACTCGTACCTAGCCTTTTGTATCTCTACCACTATGCCAACCACAAAGAGGGTCCCCCCTGCACGCACTCGTGTACAGGTTCACTTTGATCGCACCCTGGACCCCATCTATGTGAGCAACTTGGCGAAGGGACTTCCAGCCCTACTACTTGGAGATGCTGTAGACCTCACCCACACCTCAGACACCCTTTCCACGGTAGTCTGGGACGCAGCCATCAAGTCTTTCCCCATGACTCGATCTGCACGTGCCTCACTAGGGAAGATGCCACAAAATCCCTGGTATGATGATGAGTGCAGAGAGATGAGAGCTCACCTCACACGCAAGCTAGCCCTTGGCCACTTGACATCACCCGAGGCACAATGGATTTCACGACGACTGACACGTCGTAAGCGACGGGCCTTCCTCATCCATAGAATGGACGAAGTGATCAATTCATTTCGAGAGGGGATCCCACCATTGGATGGGGGCTTCTATTGGAGGGGAAGCCACCTACACCCATCACAGACCCAAGTGTTTGGCACACTTATGCATGCACTCTTTATGATGTCCTAATGCAAACACCACCTAATATGTCCACTATGCCCCGGCCTACCACTTGCCACTTGTTCACTGCACAGAATGTGCGGGCTGCACTCATCCGGCTTCTTAACTGGAGAGCATAGGACCATGAGGGACTACGGACTGAGCACTTTGATCATGGACAGGATGTCTTGGCTCCGGTACTAGCACAGATGTTCAACCACGCCTAATGTCACGGCTTCCCACCCTCATGGAGTACCACCACCATAGTACCGATACACAAAGCAGGCGACGCCATGGATACTGGGAACTATCGCACTCTCATGATTGGCCACACGCTGGCCAAGATCTATGGATCGATACTGGAGAGGGAGATCAATAGTCATACAGAGGCACATGGGCAACGTGCTTTAGGACAGGCAAGCTTCCGAAGACAGCACTACACTCTAGACAACATCTTCACCTTGAGGGCTATCATTGAGGAGGCGAGGTCGAGACGCCATAAAGCCTACGCTTGTTTTGTAGACTTTCGGAAGGCCTTCGACATTGTCCCGCGATCCCACATGATCAAGAGACTACAGGATATGCAGATTCCAAAGGTTTTGATCTGGGGAGTGGTGAGCCTATACGAGTCCGTTAGAGGGAGAGTTCGTGCCCCAGGAGGCCTATCAGACTGGATTGAGAGCACGATCAGAGTAAAGCAAGGGTGCCCTCTCTCACTGACTCTCTTCGAACTCTACATTGATGAGATTACATCTTTCATAGACCGCATAGGAGGCGAGGGAGCACCACTAGCAGACTTGATGATACAGATTCTATTATATGCGGATGACATAGTCCTCCTATCATCTTCGACAGAGGGACTACAGAGAAGAGTTGTTCTGCAGAGAGAGAGACCTGATGGCTAACCTTGGGAAGACCAAGGTCATGATCTTCAACCCCTCCTACACAATGCTTCACCGGCATAGCTTTTACATACCAGAGTCAGCCAGTGGAGATTGTGCAGTCCTACACATACTCGGGTGCAATCTTCACAGGGCCAATTTTTACGATGACCCACGCAGCCAGAGCACGACTCACGAGGGCATGGTGCCTTGGCCCGACTAGAGCGACAGTGCTTCCAGGCGCACTTCCAGGATCCACCGACGAAGTGTTGGCTTTTCGACACTAGTGTGAAGCCGACCGCCATGTATGCGGCACTGTTTTTGAGGTGTGATATGTCAGCAGCAGAGTGGAAGAGATTAGGATGATTCGGAGTAAGCCCTCGGTCCTCCATCAGATAGTACAGGCAGAGTTTGCCATGACCCCTCTCCAGGTTGATGCCATCTTTCAAACAGTGACTTTCCTCCACAGAGTTTGGGACCTACCTCGTGAGAGACTTCCGAGATTGGCACTAGAGTCCTCCACACGACTATCTGAGAGTGGGGCAGCTACCGCATGGTTTGCACGCACCACCGCATGGTTCGCCAGTCACGAGATTCAAATGGATCGGCTTCCCCCGTTTCAGTATAGCATGGATGCCCCGCTCGAGTCGATCCCACGAGATGAGATTAACCGCATCATACGGTTAGATCTCCTCCAGCTCCACACATCTTGCACTTTGGGGGGGGGGGGGGACCAAGAGTTCCCCACCAAGACCTAGCTCTACTATGACCATTTTCTGAGAGTATCGAAAGATGAGCTCATCATCAGACCTCAATATTTCGACGACAGAGGAGTCTCACACGCACTGAGGATTGCCATCGGACAGATGCGGGTCTCGTCCCATCAACTGAGGATCGAGACAGGGAGAGCTGCACGCATACCCAGAGAGCAACGGACTTGCAGGTTGTGCACGATGGGGACGGTCGAGATAGAGGAGCACTTTTTGTGTGTTTGCCCAACCTACTATGAGATCAGAGGGCGCTACCACTGCATTTTTCAAGAGGGATACGGCTTTGGCCCTCTCTCACGATTGATCCACTTCCAGGACTACCTGATGGAGATGCGACGACACAAGGAGATACTACTACGACATATCAGAGAACAGGAGGATGGGACCACCGCACCACAGGGTACTGAGGTAGATTGAGCGCAGAGACAGGTCACAAATTTCTATGCATTTGACTCGGCCCCAAGGCACTCTGGGACGGAGGACGAGGAGCTAGTTGACATGAGAGATATATGGAACAGCGGAGGTAGCCGACATAGCATTGCCAGACGAGGGGGACACAGACCGTACACGGCGCAACAAACGACCAGAGCACACATGATCGAGATTCGACCTATCTCAGCTCTCCCTAAGGGAGATCAACCGCGAGGCGAGGCATCACTCTTGACATAGCCCATCGGATCCAGAGATCGAGGAGACCACGTTCTCCACCACCACGGGAGACATCGCGACAAATGCAGATACGTGAGCTCTTTGCATCTCATCAAAGAGTCATCATGGAGCCTGGATACATACGGCCGGTCCAGGCACTTGGGACTCTAGCTCTGAGCACTTGATATCTTCATGTCACTCTCATTTTGCATTTATACTTTGCTATTCTACCTTGTACTAGTATAGTATCTTAGTACTCAGCAAGGGCCTTAGTGAGCCCTTTGCACCGGCCCACACTGGTCTGTATGAGCTACTTGATTCCGTACTTTGTCCCATAGGCCCGCGAGGCCTTCCGCGGACGTTAATATTTCTTTCTTTCTTTCTTTCTTTCTCTCCACCATGTTTCTAACATGGTATCAAAGCAAGTCAGTCCTGCCCTAATCCGCCTTGCCACGTCATCATCCTTTCGGCCCTAGCCCTAATTTCGTCTATGCTGCCTCCTCTCAGTCGCCTCATTTCCGCCTCTATTATGCCTCCTCCTTGTAGTCATTAGTCTCTATTTTCGCCTTCTCCATAGCCAGCCACCCTTTCATTCCTTCCTCCCTCCATTGCCGCCTCTTTCCTCATAGCTAGACGCCTTCATTTGAGTCCCTCTACAGCTGCTACAACAGAGCCAACGGCCTATTCGAGGTTTTGAGGTTATTTCCGACTTGTTCTGAGGCTGCTGCTGCATAACCACCTTCAATAGAGGCATTTTTGAGTTGCTTTGGGCCCTTCAACACATCTACATTAGCTGTCTTCTGCATCAGATAACTGCTATAGCATTCGGAGCTGTTCTGGGGAGCCAACTTTCCCTTCAGACACCTGCTGTTCCGTTTTGGTACAACCACACCCGTGTTGAAGCACCTCGGTGTACTTTGGACTATTCTGCTGAGCTGCTTTACAAATTTTGAGGAATATCTTTGCTGCTCTCAGATTCGGGTTCATATTTGGGGCATCTCTAGGCATTTATATCCGTTCTTTTGCACACAAGGAGATTGTTGGTTTTCATCTCAACTTGCTTCCTGCCTTCACAAAGTCCTCTTCAATCATGACTTCCTCATCTTCACGTTCTATCCTTCTGGAGAAGTCTAAGGGGAAAGGTTTTCCCACATGGCAAACCAAAATGCAGCTGCTCCTTATGCATGAAGGTGTTTGGGATGTTGTTAAGGATGACCAAGTTGACTTACTTGATCAACAACATCAAAGGATTTGGAAGCAGTAGAATGCTAAAGCCATTTCCCTCATTGGTCTTTGCTTGACCGACTCGCTCATCCATCATGTGGATTTCAAGTCAACAGCTAAGCAGATTTGGAGTCGCCTCGAGACCTTGTTTGGTAATAAAATCACCAACTCCAAAGTCTTTCTAAAGCTCAAGTTTTATGATATGAAAATGGAAGAGAGTGATGAGTTGAGTGATCATCTAGCCCGGTTTCAATCTCTTGTTCAACAGCTCTCAAGTTTGAAAAGTGTACCTGATGATAAAGATAAGATGGTTGTCCTTATGAAGAGAATGCATGGAATTTCTTGCTTTGAGCACACTCTTTAAGTCCTTCGTCTTGCCACTACCACGTTTGATGATATGGTGGAACTCCTCATTGAGAAGGACCGTCACAATAAGGAAGCCGCTCTTGCCTCTCTTGTTAATCATGCATTTGCTTCCAATAAATGGAAGACTAACAAGAACATATTTGCAGGTTTTGCAAGAGGAAAGGACACATTGAAGCCCATGCTTCAAGAAGAAAGAACAAGAATAAGAGAAGCATCATGCGAATCTTTTGGATGAAGAACAAGCTGAACCTGAAGAGCCCCTAGAGCAAAGGTTCACGGCCTCTCTCTTGACGACGAGGATCCATTTGACTAGGGTTGGGCTTTCTAGGCCCCTATGCTATGTGTGTTTGTGTTGAGTCAAATAAACGTTCTCACCCTTGAGTTGTCCCTCTAAAGTGAATGTATTTGGAGTCAATAAGAAATACTCTGTCCTGGGTTGTCCCCCAAAAATGATTGTCTGCTTTTTTTTTTTAACTTTAAACTTTGGTTCGACGGTATTGACCACCCAGTTCAAAGTAAGGGGGATGACGAGTGATGGTTTGCCCTTGCCGGTCGCAAGCTGACTAAGAAGTCACTATCACACCGGAGGTGTTGGTGGATAATTGGACTTACTCTTTGCGGTATTGCAGTGGAGGGGGGATCGGTCTTCTCTTTGCGTGTTGAGTCTCTCACTCTTTGCTCTGAAGGGGGTTGTTGGAGATATCATAGCCAAACAGTGTGGTTGTGTGAAGTATTGGTGTGTAGTACTACGTGATCTGGTGCTAGTCTATGTGTGTGAGTGCCACATGTCATCGTGGGACTTATCCCATATGCAGTCGGTGCTAGTGTGTGAGTGTGTAGCCTATATAAAGACTTCACTTGTCATGATATAGCCTTCTTCATGTCTTCATTCAAGCTTCATTTCCTCACACCCTCTCTCTTCACCATGTTTCTAACAAATCCAAACAGCCAAAATAGCCTACCAAAGACGCAGTTGGAAAGCGATCCTGCAAGATCCTCTCCAAAAAATAAGAAAATCTCGTGACTCTTTGACAATGCCAAAATATATGAGCCACCATTCCCGAGCAACTAAGCATCAATGACACGTAGGTGGCCCAATATGCCTTCGAGCCACAAGTGCGCGAAAAGGAAAAACACCCACAACTATCCTCCAATGAAAAACCTGTTGGCGAAGAGGGAGTTTCCAATTCCAGAGGTGACGCAGTCTACCCCTCCACCACCTTGCATTGCGCCTCATATTGCCCGTACTGTAATCCAAGGGAGAGGCAAGAGAACCCAGTATATATTGGCAACTGTGTTTGAGAAGTCAAAAAAAGAGGATGCCAAGCATTGAAGTCTGAAACAAGCACCCAATCCCGAGGGTGATCTCGAAGCTAAATGAGGGGTACAGGCTGAAAATCTTGAAGCATTTGAGAAAGCAAACGCCAATAGGGATGATAATGCATACCCAGAGCAAAACGACGAGCCGCCACTACAAAGGGCATCACCGAACCTGTGTCATCGAATACATCTACCACAAAACAAATCCCCCTCATTGTACACACACCCACACACACACACACACATACATTTCTCTCTCTCACACACACATACGCACACAAACAAACACTTTTTTTTTCCGTAAAAGAACCTTTCATTAAGAAGAGTGAGATAGCTACTACTCAAATGCTAAAAAAAGTTGAAAAGAAAACATACTATAGTTGCACTAAAGATTAACTAGTACACAAACACACACACTTTTATAGATTCCCTTGGAGCTGAACACCTACGACATATAGCTGGAGCAATACATCTGCATGATAAAAGCTGTCCAGACGGAATAACCCCCAGCAGAACACGCCATAGAAAGACATATTGTTGTACAAGGACCTTGGACAGCCAAATCTGTTTCAATCTTTTTCGCCACCATTTGACCGGACGATGCAAACACCAAATTTGCTTAGCCCTGTATGACGCCTACGATGGAGGCAACATAACTTTATATAAACATGAGATTGTAATATGAGACAACTTCAAAGGACAAATGGACGAGTGTACTGGAACAAGAGTCCAATCCTAAAGCATGTCTTGAAGTTCTAAAGGCGGTACTATCTGAAATGATTGAAGCATCCGAGTAATGACCTACCATACAGGACGGTAATGCATTCCTAAACCATATTTTCAAGCAAACAAAGGGAAGGATAAAAGAGTGACATCATCATGAATGACATCTGCCATAGAGGAAATCCCTGTTAAATTAAAAAGATACAAGCGTATAGGCTCCTGCAAGGCCAAAGGCTGAGAAAAACCCGTGACCAGTGGATGCTCTCAGCTCTCAAAGAGTTACCTTGTAATGAGTCCCGACATGCCAAGCCAGATGCGAGAGAATATGTTTCCAATCCAAAAACATTTGAGTAACAATAGGGCAACCTTTGACCGTGCCTTCAATACTGTCCAACAGAAAATCCCATTGAGTGGGTCATCAATAGCTAAAAGCAGTAGTAGTAAGTTGAAGAAGTAAGTAGCGCATCATAGCAGCCCAAGGGTGATTACCATGCAGAAACTGTAACATATTTTTCCTTTATGGGCTAGAATGTGCACATGAATGTTGCGAATATTTAAACCACCATGCATTTTTGGCAAACATAACCGCCGTTGTACTGGAAGCAAGTGCAAGCTTTTCCGGCCATGCTTTGAACGCATAAGATTTCCATGATGACAAACATAAAGGATGTAAGATTCTCCTTGGTAAAAAAGATCAGTGGTTGGCAGATAAAATTGAATGTAGGCCACCAAAATAGATTAAACAACTATGAGCCAGACATGCAAAGGCCAAGCCGCTAACTTCCAATATTTCAATTTTTTCCTTAGTTTGACAAGAATCCAATCAATCTGTTGACCACGAGAAATTGACCAACCCAGAGGATAACCAAGGTGACGTACCAACTAATTGGGTGGGACAATTTCTCCTGGCCATACCATACGATACCAATCTTTAGAATGCAAGGGCAACAGACGAGATTTCTGAAAATTGACATGAAGGCCAACAGCGAGGCCATACAGTAAGAGAGCCCGCATAAGTGAAGAAAGGTTCCTTTCAGTATTTTGTGGCACAAACAAGGAATCATCTGCATAAGCCTGAGCCACTAAAGGACGACTTCCAGGAATATCCAAGCCATGTAACATGTCAATTGCCACCAAATGGTCAATGTATTGAAGCATAACATGCATGGCGATAGCATATAGAATAGCACTAAGAGGACAGCCCTGGCAGACTGAACAACGGAGTGTCCAAGTTTCAGCAATATCCCCAAACAAGATGCATGCAACTTTACTGTCATTGTAAAGCCAAAAGATGATATGCTGCAATTTCTGACCAAAGCCTAGAGCTCGCATGGTCTGAGCAATAAAATCCCATTGGATGATGTCAAAAGCCTTTGCAATAGCTACTTGCAACAAGAGAACATCTTGTTCAATATTGCATTGCAAACAATGTTTAGCCTGGCATAAAATCTGATTTTCTTCCATAGAAAGATTTCTAATATGACTCACCTCAATCAAGGATTGAAACATATGTTTGGCATGAGCAAAATTCTCTCTCAAAGTCTTCATGTAAGATTCACCATAGTTACGAATAACCGCTTGCATTCTATCAATGAAAGCTTCCCAAGCATAGTCAATGCCAAAGCGAGACTATTGTGACAAGGGGTGGACAGCCTCAAAGACCATGGCCTTGTATGCATCATGCACCAAATAACTATTATTGACAATGAGTAGTCTTCTTTGCGTAAGCCGATCATCAGGCATGTCATGAAGAGAGATCCTCAACCACAAAGGGGCATGATCAGAATGCATAAAAGCATAATCCACCCATAATTTAGCAGTAAGACAATCATAGTACTGAGGATTAACCTTGTACCAACGATCTAGACGAGCCAAGGCTGAGCTGAAGTAACAGATTCGACCAATGATGGCGCTCAAAAGACAACACGAGTATGGCTAGAAGTATTATCACCTTGCTGAGGAGCATTATTAAAATCCCCACAAATAAAGGCATATTGTCGCCATGGATAAGCTTGCATATCAGCCCAAATTAAACCCCTACTGGAGAGGATTGAGGTGCATAAACCGAGGCAAATTCAAAATTTTCACCTTGAATGAGACGCTGTATAATCAGCCATCTGCCTTGGCTATCATTGAGAGCAACAACTGGCTGAAACTCATGTTTCACCAAGAAACCCACACCCAAAAAAGAGTGCTCACCCGCATAAAATATGCCATACCCAGCAAAGTGCCCATAGTGATCAGCATACATATGCTGGTTATGCTCTTGAAATGCCACTATGTCAGGCTGTCATTGAATGAGATAACCCTAGACAAGTTTCCATTTCCTGACAGCATATTTACAGAATATGTACAGCGTAAAGCCAAAAGTATGAAGTCTGCATTTCAAACTCAGGATCCGGCCCACAACCCTCAGAAGAAGCAAGTGTCTGTGGAGAAGACAAAAGACCCGTAATTTCTTCTTCAGGAAAGAGGGAGCGATTTGCTGTCACAGCAGCCCAAGTAATACCAGTTCCAGAATTTTCTTCAAGAGTATGTCCATTTGACGATGAACCATTCATTCCATGTACGAGGAGGGAGAGGTCTCCGTGCTGTCACAGTTTTTCTTGGACTCTGCCAAGCTTCCTGCAATGTTTTTTCTTTTAGTTTCGATTGAGAAGTAGAAGGCATATAAGAAGAAGCATTGCCATTGGAGACAATGGGAGCTTTCCCCTTATCCTGGGCTGCACTAACAAGCTTATTGGACATAATTTTAGCCGCTGAAGAGCCACCAATATCCTTATGTTGCATCTCGTGGCATTTTGTGTAAAACCAGGTGGCATTGGGAGGCCATGTGTCCCCATTTTTACATTCAAAGCAAGCACCTGCAAATAACCCCCATTTGAGCTTATAAAATGCACTTCCAATAGCAACATGCTTCGTAACAGAATAGGATTCAAGAGTGGGATTATCAGTATCCCAAAGGATGCAAAATCTATTTGAATTCCTATTTGGCCTAGGTGGACAAACCACATTTCCCAAAGAAGGTGTAATTTTTTACAAAAACAAAGCCAAGCATAGAGGAAAATCAACCACCTCCACCGACACCGGACAACAATGGAAAATCAATGCCTGATAATCCCTGGTGGGTGACCATGGCAAAACATGAACCACCTGTTGCCCATAAAAAAGCAGAGAATGTTCAAGGAGCATTTGTTTATGCTGCTCATCAACCATAATAACTTCAAAAAATCCTCGAGTTGCATAATGTACTTAACGAACAAAACAACCACCCAGTGTTCTGGTCAACCAGTTACCGACATCTACTGCAATCGGAATATGACCCGGGAAAAAGATGATGATAGCATGCTTTACATATTCGTGCATGGGATCTACTATATCATCAACCTCCACAATGATCCCAACTGTGGGTGCAGAATCTTTCCAATCCTTGCGGGTATCTTCAAAACCCTTAGAGGCATGCACGGGGTCATTCTGACCCGAGTCCTACTTTTGTTTCTTGTGAGAGTAAATCTTCATTGAAGTCATGTAGTAGAAATGAGATAAACACAAAGGAGAAGACAAGAAGACAAGCCTACGAACAAAGAAAGCAACACAGAGCAAAAAGGTGTGGACAGAAAAAGAAACTGAACCACGTAGTAGACAACAAAGAAAACAAATAGATAGGAATGAAAGAGGGAGCAAAGGCAAGCAGCATCGTGACCAAAGAAAGGGAAAAAGAGGCGACCAGCAGCAAGACGAGGGAGCAGAGGACTATGGCGACTAGCAGCAAAGGCCCACGTCCAACCAGAAGAGATCGTGCAAGCCGTACAGCAAGTACAAAACTGTACAAAACAATTATGTACAAGTACGAGTGGAAACAAGGCATCAAGGGAGCCACGAACTCAAAACGAGGGGTGTAGGAGCTTGTACGGCGAAGCAGGACAGCATTGAACAAAACCGAGACCTAGAAGGGACTCCCGAAAGGCCTGGAGACCCTAAACGTGCACGCTACAACAAGAGAATGCCATAGCAGAGCTCCACCACACACCCCACAACACACATTTTTTTAAAGGTGAAATAAATTTTGCATTAAGAAAGCAATTACATTCATACGTGGTACAGCTACTACTCAAACTAAAAACAGTAATGAAAAACTTCTAACTAGGCCTAAGGAAGGTTTCCAAAGGAATGAGCATCCTGCACAGACCGAAGCCAAAGAAGCTCGAAAGTATGAGAAGACATTCACTAAAGAGTGCTCATATGGTCGAATGGTACGAGCACAATACAATGACCAAAGAGCCCAATATCGACACCAGGAGAAGAAATGATCATACTCCGGGATAGAAGTATATCTTCCAAACAAACCCCCAAAACCGCTTTCCAGAGAAAGTGGATGGAAAACGAGCTCAAAGCCCTATCATCAATCGGAAAAAGAAATCTGTGCAAAAGAAGAGGCCAAATCTCTTGCATGAGAGCAAGTGGGGCAAGTTAAGGAAGCAATGTGCTTGGAGGCCAAGAAATATCCCATCGATAAAGCCCCAACCAAATAGCACCATAGGAATACTCTTTGCTTGAGAGGGAGTTTGCTACTCTAAATACAACAAAGAGAAGTTTTCCACCAAGAAAGAGACTTATTCAGATGCCAAAAATGATTGCCATAATCTTGAAACCAAGGCCGTGGAAGCAAGAAGTGATATGCCTTCTTGGCAAAAAGATCCACAAATGAAAAGAAGGAAAGAAAGAAAGAAAGAAATTTTATTAGAGTCTTCGGAAGACCAATGGGTCTATGAGACTGGAAGAAAACCTAATACAAATCACAGTAAGGGTGGAGCTACTGAAACGAGCATCGTCACTCGTGCTGAATCCTAAGTCTAATCATACATAATCAAATACCTATGAGTGTAACAATGAAAAGAAAAAGACTGGAGCAAAGCGTTGTGCGTCTCGGTCTCCTGGACGAGGCTCGACGTAAGACCAGAGCCACCGTGACTCCCGTGGGACGTATCCCGAGTCTAAACAATGACGGGAGGTCCCGAGAGTGATCTGTGTCCCCTCGATGCCTCGTGTGTCGTGCTACGATCATCGGATCGAGATCTCTGTCACGTATGCGACTAGAGACTGAACGATCAATGTCACTCGATGGAAAGAACTCTATGATCCTGCTCTGAAAGGTGTCTAATGATGTAGCCAAGCCCTGTCACCTGAGCAAGTACTCTCTGTGTCAGACCCCCTCGTGAATGAAGGCCGCGAGGCATCTCTGATCTGGGTAGGCGAGGAATATGAAAAGCAGCCCGGAGCCGTCTCTGAAGAGGCAGTGGAAGCGACCTCAGATCTCGTAGTACACAAGGCACCTTAAAATAAAATGCTCCTCTGACTCAACCTCCTGACAGTTGCACAATATGCATAAGCGATGCTCTTTAGGAATCCCCTCTGCTCTGCCGCTCTCTATGCAAAGGCGATGTGATGATACCCGAAACTGTCCGATGAAGATCTATAGTGAGTGAGGCATATGAAGCTCAGTGCACCCCGGTGGTGTGATAAATCCCTCCTCCGAAGTACGAAGACGGTAATCTTTGTAGAAACTCAGCTTCACTAGAAGCTCCCTCGGCTCCAACCAGATCTTAAAGGTGTGTAGCTGCAAGAGATCCTCTCGAATGACCTGGTTGGTGTGTGGCCCGATCGAGATGGTGGGTGGGAGTACCGGAGGGACATCTAAACTATACTGAAAAGGAGGTATCCTATCGATGTGAAACCCTAGTCTCACAAACCATCTGTGAGTCCGTGCATACCAGCATCACTCGTCTCCCTCTGCTGCCAACCTCATGGAGGAATCGAGAGCCAACCATGGCAACCTCTGTCTCCCTGATGTGCAGTCCCCATATGATCTAACCCGGTGTAGATATGTGATGGTCTAAAAGGCTGCATCTAGCTGGAGTGGAGAAGCACCAAACTCGACCTGAATGATGTGATGTGGTACAAACGGTTTCACCCGATTCATCCGTGAGAGCATGAAGATCTGCAAGCGCTCCACCTATGTCCACTCTATCTCTGACATGCCAAGCCCCCCACAAGGGCTACCATACATACCTGTTGGTTGGACCAAGGAGTCGAAGAGAAGAGCCTTGGTCCAAGGGTCCTTTAAGTGGGAGTGGAAGCATTGTCTCTCTAGCCGAGCCACTGAGGCGTATCCCCTACTCAGTCTGGCCTGCATCGCTGGTCTCATCATGAAAATCAAGCCGGAGAAGATGACCCCCAAGTAAGTGTATGAGGATGCGATCTCAACTGGTGACCCACCGAAAGTAAAAGTAAACTGCTTCCGTTGCATGTTTGCTCGAGAGGTGTTAAAGATCATGACCTTGGTCTTGCCAAGGTTGACCTCCAAATCATGGGATAAACAAAAAGCCTGCAGTGCATCCAAGTGTCGCTAGAGCCACTCGGGTGTGGACGACAAGAGTGCCACGTCATCTGCATAAAGAAGAATCCTGATGATGATCCCGGCAAGTGAGCAGTGTTTGTAGGCGTGTGATGAGACGAGCTCGAGTTACTCTGTCAAAAGCTTCGCGGAAATCCACAAAGCAGCAATGTACCCTCTCCTTCCGTGATCTGGCCTCCTCAATGACACTCTTAGAGTGTGAGTATGTGATCCATAGTCCCATGGTCTCGCCTGACACCGGCCTGACCCTCTGCTCTGAGCCCTCTCATCTCTGCGAACAAGTTGACCAACGCATCCAATACAACTACATAGATCTTGGACATCACATGTCCAATCATGATAGTCCTGTAGTTACTCGGGTCCATGGGATCCCTTGCCTTGTGGATGGGGGTGATGGTATTGAGTGTCCAAGTGCGGGGGAAGCCAAGGCAAACAGCGTCATTGAATAGCCTTGCTAGGATCGAGGCTAACGTGTCAATCCCATATGCGATAAACTCAATGCATAGCCCCTCGTGATCCTTAGCTCGACCATTGTGCAGTTTCAATGTCGTGTCCTTGACTCCCCCTCTGGTGAACAACGTGCAAGTGGTAGGACGAGGTGTGTATGAGATCTGGAGTGAGCTGGTGTGGGACGTCATAAAGATGGTGTGCATATGTGTGCCAAACTCTCGTGTCGGTGAGGGGTGATGGAGACCTACGCTCAAGGAATCTCCGCCAAAAATCCTTAGAGTTGTTGCTGTACAAGATGTTCAACAGCTCCTCATTTCGACGAAGAAATCTCTGCTTCTTCTGACGTACGAGTCGTCGGTACTTGCATACCGTGTCTGGTGTGTTCGGGAGGTGACATCTAGTTTCAAGTTGGAGCTGTCAACGATAAGCCTTGCACTCCGCATCGTACCACTTGTTGCAGGGTACAGAACCAAGAAATGGTGGTCTAGTGGACCGTGTGGTGTGGGTAAAGATTTGGAGGGCAGCCTCGTGGAGTGTGCCACTAATCAGGGCAGCACGGTCCTCTATGAGTAGTATGTGATCGATGTAGGTTAGGAGTCTGTTTAGGCGTCCAGAGTAGGCTAGTGAGAGATTGTGATCAAAGTATATGTCGTGATAGGTGTCGTGCTTCCTATGTGGTGTGTGTGGTGTGGCTAAGCGTAGGGTGGCAATAGTGAAGAATAGGTAAGTGTGATCAACTCCTGCAGGGAGTGGTGCTATGGTGAAGTCGATGATACATGAAGTGAAGGTAGGGGATCCCATGATGTAATCTACTACATTAGTGCCCCCCCCCCTCTCCCCGGCGGGGCGTGGGAAGCAAGTAAAACCACCTAAGGAGGACCATAGGTCAAGCCCGTTGTAGATGATGAGATCATGCATCCTACCCAAATCAAGGAGCGCGTGTCCATATGGTGTAACAGGCCCGTGTTAGTCCGATGAGGTCCTGGTCATCCTGCTCCATCTAGGTCCATGTCTGGTAGCAGATAGAGTCGTCTCGAAAGTCCAAGAGTGGTGCCTGGCGCGTGCTCGTCCTGGCATTGAAGTCCCCAATAAGGAGAACTTCCCCGCGGGCTAAAAGGTCTGGGATATCCTAATGTAAGGCTGCATATGGCAATGTTTCACCCTCCTCTCGTGCCACTCTGGCAAAGTGGGATGTCTCTGGCGGGAAGTAGCATATTGCTATGAAAAGGTCACGAGTGCCTGTGCGTTGGATTCAGCTCCACATAAATCGAGAGTGTGCATCCTTCCTCTCAATGGAGATGGCTCCAGCGAGGGAAGACCTGTACAATACTGCGATCCTGCCTGATCCTCGGACTCCTCCTATATCCCTCGTCTCATCCCTGAAGGCTAACTCCCATGTGTAGCCACTATCGGTAGTGGACACTCTGGGCTCTGGTGTGTCTCCGTGTAAAAGACTATGTCTCGTCCTGTATAAGACTCCGAGAAGTTCCCTGGGTCTGACCATAAGGTACCATTGCAGTTCCAAATGGTGCAGGCTAGGGTCTTAGCCCCGTCCCCTTAGGAGGTACACGGGTGGGAGCCCGACGGGTGCCGATCAACAACCTACCATCTCAGACCACGGCCCATTTTCCCTCCTTGCGGGTAACATCCCGCTGCTGAAGAAGAACTCGTCGCTCCTCAATCTGTAGTGGTGTCAAATCCTCGTCCATGGACAGGGTGGGATGCTCTCATAGAGTGGCTCGACGTCGGAGTGTCGCTAGTCGAGCATGTGAATCTCTAAAGCGAATGACTAGGGGCTGCTCTTGGTTGGGGTCTCTCCCAACACGCCATGCTCCCTCTATGCCATGGTCGGAGACCCCCATGGTGGTGGTCACAAAGGTGATCACCTCCTCCATGGGCGTCGTAGTGATGTTGGTGCTGTCTCGCGTGATCCCTCGTATCCAGATGTTGAGGGCCTTCGAAGCCCTCTGCTGCTGCTCCTGTATGGCGGTTGAAACGGTTGCCTTTGCGGGCTCCCGTTTCACCACGTCCACCCATCTAGTCGTCTCTGCTATAGCCGACTGTATCGTGGCTATATGTGCCTCCATTGTGACTGGGATCCCTCCAGGCGCTGCTCTGAGAGTCCCAAGCTCCTCTCGAAGCTATGTGATGTCGTGTCTGAGTCCCTGGATAAGGATGCCCTGCTCGTGTATAATGCGGGCCTGCTCTTGGGTATATCGGGCCTGCTCCTGGGTGTATCGGGCCTGCTCTGCCTGACGGGCCCGGATGCTGTGTATCTCAGCCAATAGGGAGTCCCAAGCATCTGGTGGGGGCCTTAGATGTCCTGGTCCAAGTGGGAATTGGATCTCGAGAGGGGTTGGAATGAAGGTAGGCTGCTGAGGTTGTACTGAGGATGGGGACAACATGATCTGGGCGGGGGAGTGGTATGTAGGAGTAGCAAGGCCGGACGAGGTGATGAAGGGTGGTTGACTGAGAGGTAGAGGTAATACGAGGGGAAAGTACTGTGGACCCGTGGCCGATGGGGCCAGTGGTGAGGCTACTGGAGAGGAGACCTATGATGATGATGCAAGAGAGGGGGAGGAGAGAGGTGGCGTAGATGATGAGACGGATGATGGTGGTGAAATAGTGGTGGTAACCATAGAGGTCGAGGATGTGGTAAGCGGCATGGGCTTTGGGTGGGCCCCTTTCTTTTGAGCCGCGGTGCTGTCCACTGTCAAACCGCTCCGGTTGCTGCGTTTGTTGAAGTCCTCCAGATTGAGTTGCTTTTGTGTTTTCCCCTTGTCACCGTTCCCCTTCCCCATCTCCACGCGTATGTAAATCTGGACCGAAGCGACTCCCACCTAGTCTCTTGTCCTCATCCCCTTGTTCCCTTCATTCTGGGGAGGCAGCAGCGGGTTGCAGGAGATCGGAGCTGCAAGCGGGGGGGGGGGGGGGAGGAAGAAGAGAGATTTTTTTTTTTTAAAGAGAGATTATTATTTTTAAAAAAAAGCAGCGCGGGTGGCAGGGGTAGCAGAGGGTGACGAGGAGCAGCGAGGGTGGCGGAGGAGTAGCGAGGGTAGCGGGGGCTTGGGGGGGGCTTGGGGGGGGGGGGGGGGGTATAGTGGAGTGTGGCGAAGGGCTGAGCGGGGGGGTAGCGGGGGCTGAAGCGGGGGGGGGGGGGGGCTGAGCGAGGGTGGCAGAGGGGTAGCGGAGGGCTGAGCAGGGGGGCTGAGCGAGGGTAGCGGAGGGTGGCAGAGGGCTGAGCGGGGGGTTAGCAGAGGGTAGCGGGTGCAAAATCGTCCTGACGATAAGGAGTCGATTCCAATTTAAGGGATTCAACGTCCCCTGGACTAAGTATGAATCATAGATGTACTATCAAAGTCCAGAGGATTGTTGCTGCAAAATTGCGGGCTGAGCGGGGGGTAGCGGGGGCTGAGCGGGGGGGTAGCAGAGGGTAGCGGAGTGACTTGGAGTCTCACGATCAAACCGTCAATCCAAAAAGGGGAGAGTAGAAAATAGACAAGGGACGGGCTAAAGAGGCTGCAACAAGGTAGTAATAATACGCCAGATAGATGTGTGATGCAGCCCTAAGCCATACTGTCTCTTGGCATGTGGAAAGGAAAGTGTATAACCCCGATCACCCACAACACCTGCCACTATAGAAACTCCCAATTGGTGTATGAAATACGCCTTGCAAGGCTGCACGTGAGCCCAAAAAACAGGAAAGACCCGACTCTAGTTATGACTCTGCAATCGAAGTGTGTTACCAGGATCTAGAGGTCCAGAAGCTGCTGCCAATCCTGAATCAGCCCCGAATACGACAAGGAAAGTGACCAAATATCACATCAGAAATAGCCAGAACCCAATGGCCAGAAGCATCCATACACAAAAGAGGTAAGTAAACAAGGTCCGTGGTGGCTGGCGATGCTCCAAGCAAATGAGTGTGAAGATCCAAAATGTTCAAAACCCCATGAAGCCTAGGCGAACAGACATAATTTCTTTTGAGAAGGCGGAGAGCCTTACGATCATGCTTGGTGCACCAAAAGCATTCCATAACCTTAGCGGACACACACACATTTTTGTTTTGAAGAACCTCTCATTAAGAAGAATGTACATTCATAGCTGTCCCAACGTGAAACAGCTATTGCTCGCAAACCAGAAGAAGGTGGAAAAAAGGATAGTCATTGCTGCCCCAGTGAAGAGTAGCTAGTACTCCAAAACTAAAAACAGTGGAAGAACACTTCTAGCTAGGCCGGAGAAACATCTCCCATGAAATGCGCAACCTGAAGGAAGCGATGCAGAGAGGAACGGAAGAAATGATAAATATCCACAGAGGAGTGTCCGTACAATTGAGAGTTATGGGCTTGATATAAAGACCACAATGCCCAATAACAACACTAACTAACGAACTGAACAAAGCACGGTGTAGAGGCATATCTCCCAAATAACCAAAACGGCTTGCGAAAGAGATGCTAGGGAATCGAGTCTAAAGATAAGTCCCTAATATGGGAAGAAATCACGGCGATCGGACATGTCTAGAACAGATGCACAGGAATTTACCCACGAAGACACGAGTTTGATCTTTTTTTTGCTTGGGTTTAATATTGGTGCCTCAGGACTCTGTGGAAAGATGGAAATCATAGAGTCTTTTGAGATTCTCCTTTTTCCAAGTTTCACTGCTTTTGGATGTCAGTTAGGCAATCTTTCTATGGTTGTCTGTGTGTTTATCAAATAGATTACTCTGTTTACCTATCTTAAATTGAAATCTTTTGATGTTGTAATTGCGCGTCCCCTCTTTGGTACTTTTGACTAAGGAGGCTCCGATACCACATGTTGGGGAGTGGGAGAGAAGATGGACATCATGGAGAAGAGTGTGGAAACCAAAGGGCAAAATGTTCCATTGATTTGAGAGGAAGTCCTCTCTTTTATAGAATGGGAGAGAGGGTGGCCTACATCATAGCTCTCCTACATCAAAGATAATCATTCCCTACATCATAGGAACTCCTAAATCAAAGGCACCTCCCCATGTAGGGGCCTTTGCATTGCATCATCACGGACATTGTTTCACCCACACAACTTGTAAGGCATCTTGGATACCCTTTGGGGTGGACCGTTACTCGCCGTCAACAAAGGATTTAGTTCTTGACATGCTTAAGAAAAAGCTAGAATACAGGTGCATGTCCGTTGCCACATCTTCAATCCATTCTCATTGCCTGTATCCAGTTTTATTTGCCTTTTTGATGCCTTTTGCCAAACAGGATATCCCATGCTTTATGTCTACTGTTATGGAAGTTTTTAGGCACTCAAACCTTCGAAGGAAATCCCTAGGGCTGCGTTCAGCAAATCACCTTTGCACACCCAAAATGCATGGGGGACTGAATATGTTGAATATTCACATGCATATACTAGCTCACACGAGGAAATTCATGTTCCAGTTCCTGCAGGGTGATCAGCGATGGATTTTCATGATTTTGCACTTGTCCTCTCCAGCTTTTGGTCATTGGCACTTCATTTTGGGTCAAATTGATGGCAAAATAAAGGGTTTTCCTTTTGTCTTTGGTCTAATTGCAGATTGGAAACACATACTTTCCCATCTTAAATGGAATGGCAGAGACATTGTTGCAAGTAACTCCTTGCATGCTGAAAGTCTCCATTGATCGAAGGTTTTCATGCCCCCTTTGCCTTTACAAGAATCTCGCCGCTATTAGTTTCTTTGGTCATGTCGCATGCACCCCTACACTTGGGTCCAAGATGACAACTGGCTTCATTAACAAAGTGAAATAGTTCCTATTATAGGATATTTTGTTGTATGTCATGACCCCATTGTTAGCCCTTTCCTAGGAACAATCAGGCACGAGCTACGTAGGCCAGTCTCTCAACCTTTATAAGTCAAGTCCTTGTTCACTAGTACCCACTGGAAAATAGTAGGTTAGTGTGTTTCCGTCTTAGGGTTTTAGCTAGATCTAGGTCTCGGCCTAGGGTAGGAACCCGGAAGGCTGCCTCTATAGGCTGCCTTGTGCCCCTCCCTAGGCAGCTAAGGGATGGGGAAATGAGCCCAACCAACCGACTGTCTGGTAGGCTATTTGGCTGGTTGGCTCAGCCCTATGAGGCCCCCACATCCCCTATATAAAGAGGGGCTGGCTGCCTCCATTCCTCATCCAGTTCCCCACAGAACAGCCTCCATCTCTTCAGCCCGGTGCATCCTTAGCCCTTCGAGAAGTCCCCCACAAGACAGCCATCAGTTCAGCAGTCCCTAACGGTTATCCAGGAAGGTGTCCACGCAGCACCATAACCTGGCTCGGAGTAGAGGTTTGGGGCTCCTGTTTCAGCAGCTTTCTTTGACAGTTTTCAGATCTTTCTCAGTTCTATCTTCAGCTCTCTTTAGCTCCATCTCTCTCAGCTTCCAAATAGATCTCTCAACCTCCATATCTCAGATTTCCTTCTTCCCTTCATCTCTCCCACTCACACAGCTCTTGCTGCATGCCTGGGGACAGCACAAGCCTCTTCAATAGCCTTGCACAATGGTCCACATCTTCCGTGTGGGAAGCATTGTTCTTGGTTGAGATTGGGTTGCTTCTCAAGCATTTGTGGGTCAACTCTCAATGTTGAAGGGTCATCCTAAAAGTTGCATCCCATGCTCTCTATTTGTATATCTTACAGTTCTCAAAGTATAAAGCAAATTCTCCCCTATTTGTTTGGGGAAGGGGGCACTCAGTGGGTATAGGGACCCAACTTAGTGTCGTCAACATTGTCTCTCTTCCTCTTTATGGTGCATACGCATATGCCTCGCACAAAGGTTTAAAGAAGGTCATGTTGATGTGATAGCCCATAACGCCACCCTTTTGCTCACTTTCCTGGAGCAGCGTCAGCCATGGACACTCATGCTTTCCTGTATGCTCTTGGACATTGGATTCCTGCCATATCATATGTGGATTTTGGGCATCTTCATGGTTGCATTCCTGGCTGTCCCTTTTCTACTAGATTGCTCTATGATTGGCAACTTCTTCTGGAACATCTACATTGGTCGGGCCATCCTTCGGACCCTGGCAATACTCTCCTAGAGCGCTCATTGGAGCCGTGTTTTTTTATCCTTCGTTGGCTCATCTTCAGCCCATATAGGCTTATTTTCTGCATAGATTAGGTATCTCTAAAGTGGCTGATGTGGTGGATGATCGAGGCATCACGCTGTCTTTCCCTCATGCCAAGAGACAATATTGCTTGGGAATGCATCATAGGCCTATTTAGCATATTCTCACCACTATCTTACTACTTTTAAGCATGTCCCCTGCCTGTTTACTATGCTTTTCTTGATGGATTGGACATTTGTTCAAGGCATCACAAGTTATTCTACCTCTTCATTTGCATATCTTACTGCCAAGAATTCTTATCTTCTATAACTCCCACAACCATGGATTCAAGAACGCGATCCAACAACCTGGAACCATGCATAGATAAGTATGCAGACACAAATGTTGTGCTTATCCAAGCAACCAAGAATAATGTCAATCCTTTGATTCAAAGGTGGGTTTTGAGGCATGGGCCATTCTAAAGGACTTATACGAGAGAAAGAAAATTCAACTAGATATTGAACCTCTAGAACCATCTTACTCAAGATGGGGCGAGGCAAAAGGCATAGGATTCTTGACTAAGACCAACGTCTTAAGGGATCAGCTGACCTAGGTGAACAATTGGGTATCAGGTCCTTGACAAATCTTGTTCTTAGAAAACTATCCTGCAGTTATAAAGGATTTGTCACAACATTGACCATGGGTCAAAGGAGCAACCGAATCCCATTCAAGGAGCTAATGGCCACGACTTGAGGACAAGTTAGAGATGAAGATGCATCACCTTGTGGAAATAGCAAGGCATTCAATGCATATTAAGGGCAACAAGAACCTAGGATGCCTTCGGAAGAATAATTGTAAAAGGGAAGGGTCTTCAAACTCCGGGAAGGATCTAGAAGAACAATGTTGATAGCTATGTAGGAGCTAGCGATCAATTGTTGATGGAACAAGGAAACACAGTGTATAACGTATCTAATATGTGGCACTATTGATTGTTTGCTAGCATGGCACAAATGGCAGCTACATGGGCATTGCAAGTTGGCTGCCCTACAATCAGCTACCATGTGGCATGCTGGCTGGCTGACTTGGAGTCATGTCCCCCTTCTCTGGGTTGGGTGATTTTAGCCCATTTGGGGGTATATGTGAGGTGTAATTCCATCCCTCTCCTTCACCCATCGTCGTTATAATATCAATTTTCATCTAAGATCACTAAACACAATGACGGAAGGAAGTGCATTAAATAAATTCACAGCACGATGTTGGACCTCAACATTTAAATAGACAATTGGAAATAAATAAGAACAACATACTGAGTTTGAGACCCAAACAGTACTAGCCCATCCTCCTAATGCAATCTTGTTTGTCTTGCCAAAGGTATAAAAAAGACCACAAACATACTCGTCTTTACGGATTTCTCACTACTACTTTAGACATTGTGATACTATCAATAAAGATTTGAAAATATTGAATTCACAGGTCAAAGCCCGACATTTTAAAAATAAGATTTAAATGATCCCCCCTCTACTTTTTGTTTTTAGCTATTCCTTCCTCTCCCATTGAGAAACAACTAGTGTAGAAAAAGAATCTAAGTTACAATACTTCCACAAGGAAGTTGCGAATTCACTTCTAAGATGAAGCGGGATTGACAATCATTCTTGCTACGATACTATACCTTATCTTTAAGGAATCTAGGTGGTGTACAAATAGCTTCCCTTTGAAGGGTTCCAAGAGAGCCTGATCCACCCAACATGCTTGAACTACTTTGAGATGAAACTTGACTCCGTCCATTGTCGATTAGTTGAGGTTGCTCATCTCTAATAGCTAGTATGTAGTCATAAGTCGTGAGTCCCTAGTAAATATGAGTTCAGATTCAGATAAAATAAGAACTTTCTACATGAAGGACAAAATGCACTCATGGAATACACAACAATAACATTTGCTTTTTCAAACTCAAAAAACTTTACCTTTTTTATTAATAACATATGAAATAAGAAGAGCTGTCCAAGAGGCACCGTTGCCAGCATAGAAAGACTTGTGCACAAGCCCTGAAACAAAAAATATTTTCAAAAGTCTTCACTCAAACCAGATAAAATTTGAGGGCTAAGCTCATGCTTCTTTGGTGTTGAAGCAAGCGCTCTTCAAACTTGCAATATTTGACAAGAATAAACTTCTTTTTATTTTCCAGTAAGTATACCAATTGAATTATCCAAAACCTCACCACTATGATTACGAAGGGAACCACAGAGAAACTACTTCCTAGGTTTTTAACAACTTCCTCATCAAACGTTTTCCAATGAAGGAAACATCGCACCAAGGCCACAACCCCAACAATCCATTGTACAGTGAGCTGTAGCAATTAACACCAAAGAGACAACATGTTACTCTCTCTCTCTCTCTCTCTCTCTCTCTCTCTCTCTCTCCAAAATAGCACTAAGGCTCTCCCTTATTGTGGATTGCACACAATGTATTGCTTTTGGTACCTTCAACCACTTCAGTGTTTTGAAAACCTCTTGTGCCATAAGAGGTGATCACATTATGAGACTCTAACGACCCTTTAACTGTTAGTCATAAGAGGAACTGTTTTATTTTATCATTTTTCAAGGGGAGGGGAGTAGACTTCAATACCATCACACATTGCAAGGCATGTATATGCACTCATAGGAAACATAAACATCATTGATAAGTCTGCATTATGGAAATGTAAAATGGCTTGAGCCACAAGATACTGAAACATGCTTCTCTCCCATGCATTGATTGCCATGGGCCTGCTCTACCCCTCATCTGATCAGTTTCAAATTGAGACAAGTTGCGTGATTCTAGCTGTAATCAGCTCCAAAGACTCTCAAAAGCAATCGATTCACAGCCAATACAGGGGGTTATTGCATAAATGGCAGCAAACTGTGACCACCTGGATCAAGTCGCAGCAGAAACTGAGCCTCCTGGAACAAATCGCAGCAGATCTAGGACACTTTGGAGGTCTGGAATCCCAGATCACAGCTAAAGGTGGCCTCCTAGTGGCTGGAAACCAAATTGCAGCAAACTCTCTCTCTTTGGACCTCACTCATGCAAAGAGACAAGGATTGAATGCTGGAACAAATCGCAATTCAGCCTGGAGAGATGCGGGGAGCAGTAGAAGGAATGCGCAGCACAAGGGAGAGGACTTGGAGGGAACGAGAAGGACAATGCAATAGAAAAGAACTTTGTATAACTGGCCCTGAGAAGAGCAGGAAGCTGAGTACAACTCTTCAATGATTCTGGAAGCTTTGATTGCCTTCTTTTATAGACTTGGCCTAGCAATGAGCCAGACCTACTTTTTACAAAAGCAAGGCTTTCTTGCTTTTGCCCACCTTGGGGTAACTTTTTTAGCCTTTCTAGAACCCCGTGGGGCCTTCATTAGGTGCCATTCTTCCTGGTACTTTTTGCCTTGTGGGACTAGCTTTTTGGCACGTGATCCATCATTTGTGAAGCTTTTTTGCACTCTTCCAAGTCCTACACATACACCAACACTTTAACCCATTAATGGTTAGTGAAATGCGTGTATTCCCAGTTCTTGGACTAATCCTAGTCCCTTGTGGGCATCCCCACAGTTCTCTTTTACCAATGCAAAGCAAAAGTAAAACAATTAACTTATTCTAGTTAACCAAAGTCAATATATACCTAGATGAGTCCAAGAACATGCCCAAACTCATCCTCTAAAAACACAACATAGTGCGATTTCAATCTCATGAAAGTCACTCATAAGGTTGAAACCATAAACTCTATCATGCTTAGCAAGGACTAGCTACTATGACATCCCCATTGACGTCATCAGCGCCCAACAGTGGGTGTAGACCATAGTATAAACATATGCTCTCACACATACAAATCCAAACACCCACACATATTTGAGCATCCATTTATACAAAGTCTTCGTACTGAGTTTCTGTCAGCACTCCGGAGGTGAAAGGCAAACTCAGCCATGATGAAGGCTAGCACTAAAGAAGAAGGCTAATCAAAAGGTAGTCCAAAATCTCTTCATTCAAGCTACAATTGCTTGTGAAGACTAAACGATTTCATTTTAGTCTCTCCTAGACGAGCATCTCCCAGACCAAAGTCAACATTCTTTGACTGAAGTCAATTTTAATAAAGATTATTCTTTATTTCTTGAGAGTAGCACCAAATGGTGACACTTGCCACATGGGCATGCTAAAAGTTGAGATGTGCACATTATGTCATTTGCAACAGGTGGAGACTAATGACCACCTCTTAATGACATACCTCACATACTATATACTACGAGGGCAACACCAATGCATGCTACACAAGGTTTCCTACATATAATCTAGACCGTTTATTACTATTGTGCTGCCCTCCTTGTTTCAAAGATCAACGAGCATATCGACAACCCTTCAAGGACATCAATGGCATACAATCACAAGCTTCTTTCTCAGATAGCCTTTACAAAGTGAATATCGAAAAGTCCACCAAGAGGCTGATCCCCCTTGTTGCCCCCTAGCAAAATCACAACACTAAGCGATCTCCCAACACCCATGTATTCCTCCGATTGAGTAGCAAAACATCCTTGTAATATATTTCCAGCATGTTTCATAGGAATCGGCATACGTATTGGGACCCTAGCGGGTAATCGGCATACGTATTGGGACCCTAGTATTACCCACACGATGCTCAATTCCCTTATCCTTATCAGCATAGGACGATATACTGTAGGGACGATGCATCCAACATGTTTGTGATGTTCCAATTTCGTAGGGGTGTGCTATGCATCATCTAGATCCCCTACATGGGATTTTGATCACAGGGTACGTGGAGGAGATATGAGCAAATTTGACTCACAGAAAGATCCGAATCAGCTGCAATTTGCATATAGAGAGCTTCGTTTTTCAGCAACTTTGGGGCACGGTGTCGCTCATCTATTTGCAAAGTGGCGACTAAGAGCGACGGCGAACTGATCCAAGATGGTGGAGCTTTGCGAAGTTGGTTCCCAATACAAGCGTAGGACGGCGGTGATCTACCTAATGAATCTGGCTACTTTTGCAATCCAAGTGCAATTCTACCGATTTACGCTTTTTGTCCTGTTGACTCCTTTGCACCAAGCTTGTCTGATCACATACCATTGCTTAAGTTGTCTTCCAAAACTTAACCTACGAACCAAGGCAAATTTTGAAATTCGAGGCTTTTGGTTATAATCCTCAATTTGGAATTTGATCCATGAGAATCCTTTTTCCGGAGAATCCTTTTATTCATATTTTCTTTGAACATTGGGAAAATTTGAGATGAAGCTGAAGAAATTGGTGGAACAACAAATTTGGATGTTGAACATGTTGAAGATGCTCAAGTGAGCGAGCATGAACTAGTAAAGAATGCTCCTTCTTGGAAATCTATGAGCCCATCTCCACTTCCTCGTAGTTGATCATCTTCTAAGTCACCCTACCTCAAGTCCAAGATTAACTTTGAGGACTTCATTGGAAGAATGATGAAGAGGCAGGAACAAATGATGGAGAAGCTGAAAGAAAGAAACAAAGAAAGTTTATTAAAAGTCTTCGGAAGACCAAAGGGTCTATGAGACTAAAAGAAACCTGATACAATGATTGAGGGGTGAGCCGCTAATCAGGCATCAACACCCATGATGAATACAAAAAAGTCGAAAAGTCCATAATCATGATCATAACAGCACCAATACATAGAGAGAGAGAGAGAGAGAGAGAGAGAGAGAGAGAAACTGTCAAGGCAAGGTGTCAATCTCGAAAGGGAGGCGTCGCCATGTAAGGCTGTCATGGTGGCATAAAACTTGGCATGGGACGCTCATGCCTATCGGCATGTGTGACCTGCTATGGTCTCCTAGCAATGGCCCTACGGTGACAAGCTGCACTGTCACCCCTATGGGTCTTGTCTCCAGTCTAGTGAGCATGGAGGGAAGGTCTTCCAATATTATTTGCGCCTCAGTTCCCTGTGCCGTATCTCTGGCTCAGGTCCCCACGTACGCTGTCTTTTAAGTCCTGCTGGTCGGTGCTATCTGGCTGGAAAAACTCTTGGAGAGAAAAAATCTCATTTAGTTTCAAGACCTCTTCAACCAGCTTCAAGAGAGCTACTATACCTAGTCGTTTATGGCATTTCCTCCCCTACATCCCAACCTCTATCTTCCTTCAATAGTGCTCCCTTGGGACAAGAAACAGCAAATGCCTGTTTTGGAAAACCAGTACATCCCCCTCCCCTTTCAATTATCCTTATCCTCCCATATCCTCACTACTTTTGATTTTGCCAGGAAGTCTCCAGAAGAATTTGCCATCAACTAGGGAGCTACCAGGGCTACCAGAAGCTCAAAAACCAAATTTGCCTACAGCCAGGGAGCCTCCAAAAGAATTCGCCATCAGCCAGGGAGCTGCCAAGGCTGCTAGAATCTCAAAAACGAAATTCACATACAGCCAAGGAGCCTCCATAAGAATTCGCCATCAACCAAGGAGCTGCAAGGCTGCCAGAAGCTCAAAAACGAAATTCGCCTACAGCCAGGAGACTCCAGAAGAATTCGCCATCAACCACGGAGTTGCCAGGGCTGCCAAAAGCTCAAAAACGACATCCACCTTCAACCAAGGAGCTGCCAGGTGAATTCTCCTTCAACTAGGGAGACGCCAAGGTCATTCGGTTTGGTGTTGCGTGTTAGCTACGAACAGCAAAGAGTTGCTTCCAGAATTCTCAAACAGACAGTTTGCATGGAGAGTCGTCTTCTTTCCTCTGTAAGCTAGAGTATCAGGAGGGCAGCGAAGGTTTGGCACTAGTAACAGCCTATTAGAGATGAGTGGCTGAGTTGGGCTGCTAGTAACAGCTCCAGGCTGTGTGCAAACTTTGTGTGTCTGAGGGATTGATGCTTGGACAGCCAAGAAGAGGGTGATCCTGCCTTGTAGGCGTTTGATGGGAATTTTGGAACTGCTGGCCATGGATTATGCACAGGATTTGGATGCTTTTTGAGCCAGGGATTGGCTGAGAAGCACATTGCTTGTGCTTGGACAGGTGCAAGGGCATTTAACCTTGCTGTAACTTTGCCTTCTGAATAAAGAAATACAGAAATTCCGAAAGGAGCGCCAAGTTTGGTGCCAATCAGGTGTCCGGTTTCTCAGCAAGAGCAATCTAGCTCCCTGTTGTGGGTTTTGTGTTCTGTTTGTTTTGCTGAAATTTAATTGGCTGAAATGTTGGTACTTGCTGGTTAATAATTATTTACCACCCTTTTGTTTATATTAAGGCTGGTTTCAGTAGTATAGCATGATCCCTTGCACTTTGCACACTGAAGACTATTCCTTACATGAGCTTCAGAAAAACAAGAAAGGAGCGTCCTCTCTTACCTTCTTTTTTAGAACTTTTTTAAAAACCCTTTCTTAACTAGCTCTAGCTTTTGCTTTTGTGTGACCAATCTACTCACTTTGTGGTGCTGGCTACCAAAGTGTCAATGATGAAATAGGTGTCTCCTCCATCGGAGCGTGGAACCTAATTTGAAAATATTTCCTTTTTCAAAAGATCTTGAAGAGTTGTGTTCTCAAGCGCCTTGTGAATGAGATGGTGGTGACTATAGAAGGGAACTTGAGCACCATCCCTCCATTTATTGTGCCGCTAGGCCATTATGTCATCTTTGCAACAAGAATATTCATCCTTCTATAACGCTCCGAAATTCCTTCTTCGACTTCATTTTAATGTCACGAGTTCTACTCATAAAGAGATTATTATTATTCATGTCACAAAAAGAAAAGATACAACCTGGTCGCTATTTACATGCCAACCTGGCAGAATAAAAAAGCCACGACACAAAATTTTCTTTAGTGGTCTCCTTTGCTCCTATCTTTTGGTCCCCACTTTGCATTCCTCTCCCCTATCTTGCTTGACATCTTCTTTAGGTTTGGACCCCCACTTTTTCTAGGTCAGGAACTTCCACCAAATTGGTATTCTTAGCAAGATTGATGAGTTGGCTCCCTATCACCACATGATGCAAAGGAAATCGTATGTCATTGTGAGTGAAGCTCACTTTTCTACACTTGCTTCCTCTTTGCTCTTTTGATTCTCCTAAGGTCCTTTGTCCTCCTCTCACTCGACCCCTTAATGAATGAAATGCCATGCACAAGGCTTGCCAAGAGGAGTGTGACACCACTTCAAAAGGAAACTTGCAGCTCATTGAATGGATGTAATAGGCAAGGTGTTGTTTGCCTAACCACCTCCTCACACAAGAGCTGTCCACCATAACTGCTAAATATGTTGAGGGGAGGGTTGAATGTGGGGAAGAATTACTATGCCCTAGGGCTGCTTGGGTAAGGAGGTTCTTCGCAATGCACATGCCGAACAACCCTCAAACATGTGACTGCACAACTCGAATACACTAGGATTGGGGGAAAATGTCAACTAGGATGAGAAGGAGACACCAACAACTTGCAATTTGAGAACAACCAAAAGGGAACGATCAAAATCTAAATTAGATACAATTGATACCAGATAAAACCAATAGGACTAGGGATTCCAATAGCAAATAGTGATAGTTCAACTTCCACCCTTGGGGTTACAGGTACACGGGAAAGTCAAATCATTGGGATCAACCTGTTGCCCGCTTAGTGAAGGATTGTTTGAGCCCATAGCAAGCACACATTGTGGAGAGAGGTCTTTTTGCATGCAAGGAGAGCACAATGTGCAGTGCACACTTGCAAGAAGCTTGTGGCAATCCTCTATAGTCTGGACACACCACATTCCTCACACGACGCTTTTCAGGGCAAAGTTCTCAGCTTTTATCTTCTCATTTTTTGTTCAGAGCACAAAGTTGTGTGCATGCTCATGTTGTGCCTTCATTTGAGTACGCTCATGCTGAAACCAAAACTTGATTTGGTGAGGAGAAAGCTTTACCTACCTGCTTAAATCTTGCCTTGTGGCTCATCTGCATGCAGATGGGATCTCCCTCTTGATGCTCACCAAACCCTCCCTACTAAATAGAAGGGGGACTGCTGCACCTACTATTGGAATCACAGTATCTTGTATGCATGCACATGTAGATAGTAGAGGAATGCGGAGACACCGTACTAGTTGTGAATACGTAATTCATCCGACATAAAAACCATATACCAGTGCATTACAATGACTAGTACACTGATCATAGAAGTCCCATGGTAGATATACCATCAGCAAGCGATGGGAAACTCTATCCCAGACTTTTCTTTCACACTGTGTGAAAGTTCTGTTTTGGAACTGCGATCTCATCCAGTTCCTCTACCTCTCGCTTTTCCTCATAAGGCGTATCTTCTGGCACATCACCATGAAATGGCAGCCCTGGCAGCTCCCTGGTTGAGGGCAAATTCTTCTAGAGGCTCCCTTGTTGTTTGTAGAATAATTTCATTTTTGAGCTTTTGGCAGCCCTGGCAGCTCCCTGGTCGATGGTGAATTCTTCTAGAGGCTCCCTAGTTATAGGCCAATTTCGTTTTTGAGTTTCAGCAGCCCTGGCAGCTCCCTCGTTGATGGCAAATTCTTCAAGAGGCCCCTGACTGTAGGCAAATTTCGTTTTTGAGCTTCTGGCAGCCTTGTCAACTCCCTGGTTGATGGCGAATTCTTCTGGAGGCTCCTGGCTATAGACGAATTTCGTTATTGCTTCTGGCAGCTCTCAAACAGCTCTTGTAGTCAAAAATCAGCAAGGCGATTTGTTAGAACAACCCTGGCGACTTTCCCAGCCTGCGACTTGCCTCTCTCCGCCTTCCCTAGGAGAAAACTGCCACCTCCCAATGAATTTCAACTAATCTGCTTGCTTCCCATGCCAGCTTGCCAAACGTGGCCCGCATAGCAGTGGGATTTTTACTATAAAGAAAATACTTGGAGACAAATAAAACAATACTGAAGACTTTTAATGGCTGAAGAAGATATATATATATATATATATCACAAACGGAACTCAGTACAAGTGAAGATATGAGAGAAGCTCTGGAGGAAGCAAACGTCAGTCCTGACAACTGTAGTGGACTTCTGCACTAGCTCCACAAGTTGGAACTGAACCAAATCTGAGACAGCAAACTGATGCAGAGGTTGCTGCAGGTTTGGAATAGAAAGAACATAATCTGGAGCGGAAGTTGGAGGTAGATCTGGAGCAGAAATTAGGGCAGATCTGGAGCAGAAGTTGGGACAGATCTGAAGCTAAAAGAAGGCAGATCTGGAGCAGAAATTGGAGCAGATCTGATGCAAAAAGGAGGGCAGAACTGAAGCAGAAAGGAAGGCAGATCTGGAGCAGAAAAGAGGGCAGATCTGGAGCAGAAAGGAGGGCAGATCTGGAGCAGAAAGGAGGGGCAGATCTGGGCAGAAAAGAGTGCAGATCTGGAGCAGAAAGGAGGGCAGCAGAGGAGGCAGCCAGGAGGCAGAAACTGAGGCAGCAGAGGAGGCAGCCAGGAGGCAGAAGGGGCTCAGGGTGTGCAGGTACCTCTGGAGCTGGAAGAGAGGAGATTGTAGAATACCTAGCCCCCCCCCCCCCCCCCCCCCCCCCCCTTTAAATAGGAAGGGGCTTTAAGTCGGTCAACCAACAGGTTGACCGACCTGGTCAGATTTGACCCACCAGGTCAATCTGGTCGGCCAGATCTGGTCAGTCCAAAAAAACAACTTTTTTTAATAATTTTTTATTTTGTTTAACCTCTGAACCGGGGCTCTTGACAGATCTTTGGTTGTGGATTTTGCCTCCGATCCGGGGTTTCTTTGACAGGGTTCGGAGAGGCACCAGTGGTGTTTGTACCTGTTTATCCCGTCCGCGAGAATTGGAGATTGCCTGGCTTAACACCCCCTCTCAATGTCCAATGTAGACAGGAGAAGCAAAGAGGTGTTCCATAAGTGATCTATCATCTTCATCAGCCTTTTTTTTTTTTTTTTTTGGTGAATAAAGGGTTTTCATTTAGATGGAGATGCCTACAAAGTAGGTTTTCATCTTCACTAAATGCCCACATCTTCACTGGAGATGCCTACAAAGTAGGTTTTCATCTTCACTAAATGCCCACATCTTCACTAAATGCCCAGATGATGGTACAAAAAAGAAAGACTTGAAGGAGCGCCCTCGCAGGGGATTTGTTCACTTCCTTAAGTACACAAAGAGAAAAAAAACTGCTAAGAAGAAGGAGGTAAACCAATCCCCAACCGTGGGCAGAGATGCTCAAGAGTAGGGCGATTAACCGGCTTGGTAAGAATATCAGCATGATTATCGGCAACTGGAACATAGATCAACCAAATAGTACCTAATTCCACTTGCTCGCGAGTAAAATGAAAGTGAACACCGACATGTTTGGTGCGGTTGGAAAAAATGGAATTGCCTGCGAGAGCAATGGCACTTTTGTTGTCGACGTAGAGGATCGTGGGTTCAGTACAAGGAAAGTGTAGCTCTGCCAAAAACTGTCGGAGATATATGGCCTCTGTGGTACAATCATACAAGGCCCGGTATTCAGCCTCAGTAGAAGAACCAGCAACAGTTTCTTGTTTACGGCTAGACCAAGAAACAGGTGCCGAGCCAAACGAGAAAATATAGCCGCCATGAGAACGACGATTGTCCGGGTCACCAGCCCAGTCGGAATCAGTGTATCCCTATAGGGTTAGTCTTGGTCTGAAATGTAAAGTGATGCTGAGTTGAGTTTTAATGTATTGAAGTGTAGTGGGAGTGGAGCCTAAAAGCAAAAGATCATCGACATAGAGTAAAATAAAGCAGACCCCCTCTGACGAATCATGGATATATAAATTTGGATCAAAGGGAGTAGAATGAAAACCATTAGTTTTGAGGAAGGTGTCTATCCGGTGGAACCATGAGCGAGGTGCTTGTTTAAGCCCATAAAGAGCTTTGCGGAGACGGAAAACCTTATTTTCATGGCCAGGAGGAGAAAAACCTGGTGGGGGAGTCACATGGACTTCTTCATCAAGGTAGCCATTGAGAAAGGCACTCTTGACATCCATTTGATAGATAGTCCAGTGGTGATGAGCAGCTAGGGCGAGAAGAAGACGAGAGGAAGTTAACCGAGCAGTAGGGGCAAAGGTTTCCTCATAATCGATACCATGTTTTTGGCGGAATCCTTGCACTACTAAGCGGGCTTTGTATTTGTCCAGGGTGCCATCGGCTTTGAGTTTTGTTCGAAAGATCCACTTCGTTCCGATGACCTTTTTGTGAGTGGGTCGATTGACCAAGATCCAGGTCTGATTGCGATCAATACTTTCAAGCTCTTGTTCCATAGCACGATGCCATGCAGGATTTTTAACTGCTTCCTGCCAAGTGGCAGGTTCAGAATGTATGATATAGGCCGTGGTAAAAAAAGAGGCAGTGGCAGTAGAAGAAGTTATTCGAGTAGAGCGGCGAGGACCAGAAGGAGGAAGTTCGACAGGAATAATCCCGGAATCCTTCATAGTTTGGCGATACCAGCGTGGCAGCGGGTCGTGAGGAGAAGCAATGGGTGGGGAGAGAGATGTTTCGGGAGGAGAGGAAGGAATTTCGGGTGGAGAATTGTCGGAGGGAACTGGAGTAGATACGTCATCAGAAGAGAGAATAGAGGAATTTTTTAGCACTGCTCTTTCATCGAAGACCACATCTCGGCGAACCAAAACTTTGTTTGTACGAGGATCAAATAATCGATAAGCTTTGGCTTCTGCCGAGTAGCCAACTAGAAGAAAAAGTTCAGCACGAGGTTCGAGTTTACCGCGAGTATCATTGGGAGTATGAGTGTACGTGCGGTAGCCAAAGATACGAAGATGAGAAATAGAAGGACGATAGCCATAGAAGGCCTCAAAAGGCGTCGTGTTCAGGATGGGTTAAGTAGGACAACGATTAAGGATATAGAAAAAAGTATTGACGGCTTCGGGCCAGAGACGTTCAGGCAACTCGGCTGCAAAAAGCATGAACGGGGCATGTTCATGACAGTACGTTGTCGCCGTTCGACACGAGCATTTTGGAAGGCGAATTTGGAGATGTAAGATGGCGTTGGATACCATGCTCTTGAAGGAATTGAGTGAATTCATGGGAAATGAATTCACCACCATTATCACTACGAGCAATCCCAATAGACTTTCCTGTTTGGTTCATAACCAAGCGAGCCCAAGTAGCAAAGAAAGAAAAAGTGTCGGATTTCTCTTTCATGAAAAACACCCATTGATAGCGAGAGTAATCATCCACAATTAAGAAGAAATAATGTGAACCATTGAGGGAAGGAACAGGAGATTTGCCACTAATATCGAGGTGAATTAGACGCAAAATCTCACTGGCTCGAGAAGTGGAATGAGAAGGAAAAGGAGTTCGGCTTTCTTTACCTAATTGACAGGGATGACAAATATCTTTAGCTCGCGATAATTTAGGTAGGCCATCAACTAGATGATCCCGAGACATTTCATATAAAGAGTCATAAGACAAATGTCCCAGATGATAATGCCATAATCGTTATGTGTCAGTTGGATCTTTCAAGGTAGCATTACCGTAAAGCCGATGAAACTCAGAAACGCAATGGGAGGGAGTCACAAGAAATTGAGTTATAAAGTACAGACCATTAGGTTGAGCATCACCTCGAGCTAGAAGGAGTCCCGAGGACTCATCTATGATGTCAACATGCATCTTTGTAAATAGCACTGTGCGACCAAGGAGGCAAAGTTGATGAACAGAAAGAAGATTGACCCCTAATTAGGGGACATAAAACACTTGATCCAATTGAGCAAGATTGGGACCTTTGTCAGTATCAAAAGTTATTGAACCAACACCATGAATAGTAGCAACAGAGTTATTGCCACAACGAACTCCCCCTGTCGCCGGTTGGCGAGAAATGAAGAGATCAGGATGAGGGGTCATATGATGAGTGGCTCCACTATCCACAATCCAAGAAGATTTAGAGCCACATGGAAGAGTATGAAAAGCTGACCCAGATAAGGGAGAGGAGGAGTCAAGCTCGGTGATATGGATCAAGGCTTGAGAAGTGAAGTCTAGAGAATCTCCGGTGGACCAGTCAGACAGACCTTCAGGAGTTATAAAGGGAGGAGATGGAGTGAAGTGATTAGTGACATGGCCCTGGGGTCTCCAGAGAACAGTGTGAGGAGGAGGAGAAGGAGGAGGACCACCCCTAGGACGCCAACGAGGTGGCTGAGGAGTCGTGGTAGGAGGCTGTGGAGTCCAACGGGGTGGTTGAGGAGTCGTGGTAGGGAGCTGAGGAGTCCAACGGGGTGGTTGAGGAAGAAGGCCTTTGGCTTTGGAGCGACATTCATCATCAATATGCCCACTCTCTGGCAATGCTGACAAAACCTATTCTTTTTGGGAAGGGAGTGCCAGGCGGGTTTACTACTAGAGGGGTTAGGAGTAGGAGAGGGCTTTCCGGAGCTAGGTTGATCTTTTGGAATCCCGGAGAGAAGAGCCCCCTCTGAAGCAGAAATGCTATGTTTTTTGTGGACCTGAGAGTAAAGACGAGCATAACGCAAAAGTTGACATTCAAACTCATAAAAAGTAGGAAGAGAAGGTTGAGAAATGATTTGTTGCATAAAACTGAAATACTTGGGCGGAAGTTTATTTAAAAAGAAAGTAACTTGGTCATCCTCGGATTTGGGAGGACCAGTTGTGGCAAATTCAGCAACTAACCGCCGGTAATTTGCTAGTTTAACCTTGAGATCATCGTCAGCAAGAATCTGGAATTGTTGGAGATCATGGTCAAGATTGATGCGACGAGTACGATCTCGAGCTGCATAGCGGTCAGTGAGATGTGCCCATCGCTCAGAGGCAAGATCAAAATGCTGTAATTGAGAGTGAAATTCAAGTAAAAGACCTTGCATAATTTCAACAATAGCAGTGGCATTACGATGTCACCACGAACGAACTAGCTGAGGAGGATAAACATGAGGATCAGGTGGCGATTCGGTACCTTGAACGAGTTCCCATAGGTCTTGAGAATCAAGCACATGGCGCATAAGATTTGACCATGTGGTATAATTAGACCCGTTAAAACGAGTCATATCAGTGAAAGCATGTTTGGCTGTTGCAAAGACAGGGTGAGGGGAAGAAAGAGAATGATAGGGAGAAGCAACCGGTGGAGGCAGAAGAGAATTTGGAATAGAAGCAGAGTGAGAAGAAGGGAGAGGTGGCATCACCGGAGGAATAAAAGAATTTGGAAAAGGTCCTGAGGGGGAGGGATGAATATGAGAGGCGGAATAAGACATGAGAGGTGAAAAAGAGGCAGCGGGAGAGATAGAGGGAAATAAACTATAGGAATCCAGTGGCATGGGAGAAGGAGGAGGATGAGAAACCACTGGAGGAAAGATGGCAGCGGAAGAGATGAGAGGGATGGGAGGGAGGGAAGAATGTGAACCGAAAGCAAACTCATTGTCAGACGCATTTCTCCTTTCTCGTCTGCGAGTGTTCACATGCATGTATGGATCTGTGTCCTCGTGATTACTTGTTCCTATGCCTTGCATAATAGATGGAGTTGCACTAAGGGAATAGGGCAACGTACCTTGCACTGATTCTTGTGGAATAGGCACTGTCGAATAATCCAATGTTCTCATGCCGGCCTGTCCTCTTTTGTCAGGGGATACTTGTTCTTCGTTGGCACCGAACTTGAGATGTTGCTCAACTTCTTCTGAGTTGAATAGAGGTCCTTGTTGACGTATTGGAGAGAACCGTGGAGAGGTAGAGGCACGAGGTGTGCGGGTACCTGCTTCAAGTTCCTTCCATTTCTAGAATTCAGCAAATTCTTTAAAAGTTTGGAGAGGTATTCATCACCTTCAATCCTAGCAGACTCTCTCGACATATGTCGAAGGTGGTGGTTGAATAGAGGTTGATTCAGGCTGAGATCGCTTCGGGGAAGAGGGAGAAGACATCTTCAGGTGATGATTTATCTTCCAAGCTTTCCAGATCAAGGCTCAGGTGCCGATTGGCACACCTGGCTCTGATACCATATAAAGAAAATACTTGGAGACAAATAAAACAATACTGAAGACAATTAATGGCTGAAGAAGATATATATATATCACAAACGGAACTCAGTACAAGTGAAGATATGAGAGAAGCTCTGGAGGAAGCAAACGTCAGTCCTAACAACTGTAGTGGACTTCTGCACTAGCTCCACAAGTTGGAACTGAACCAAATCTGAGACAGAAAACTGATGCAGAGGTTGCTGCAGGTTTGGAATAGAAAGAACATAATCTGGAGCGGAAGTTGGAGGTAGATCTGGAGCAGAAGTTGAGGGCAGATCTGGAGCAGAAGTTGGGACAGATCTGAAGCTAAATGAAGGCAGATCTGGAGCAGAAATTGGAGCAGATCTGATGCAGAAAGGAGGGCAGAACTGAAGCAGAAAGGAAGGCAGATCTGGAGCAGAAAAGAGGGCAGATCTGGAGCAGAAAGGAGGGCAGATCTGGAGCAGAAAGGAGGGGCAGATCTGGGCAGAAAAGAGTGCAGATCTGGAGCAGAAAGGAGGGCAGCAGAGGAGGCAGCCAGGAGGCAGAAACTGAGGCAGCAGAGGAGGCAGCCAGGAGGCAGAAGGGGCTCAGGGTGTGCAGGTACCTCTGAAGCTGGAAGAAAGGAGATTGTAGAATACCTAGCCCCCCCCCCCCTTTAAATAGGAAGGGGCTTTAAGTCGGTCAACCAACAGGTTGACCGACCTGGTCACATTTGACCGACCAGGTCAATCTGGTCGGCCAGATCTGGTCAGTCCAAAAAAAAAAAAAAAATTATATTTTTTTATTTTGTTTAACCTCTGAACCGGGGCTTTTGACAGATCTTTGGTTGTGGATTTTGCCTCCGATCCGGGGTTTCTTTGACAGGGTTCGGAGAGGCACCAGTGGTGTTTGTACCTGTTTATCCTGTCCGCGAGAATTGGAGATTGCCTCGCTTAACATTTACCCCTCTCTTTCCCTTCATTAATACATTGGATTAGCCCTTTTTTACTATTCTAATCAATGAGAGGCCCAAAGGTATTCACAGGTCTAGAAAATTCACGTCCCTGTGACAGCTACTGAAAATGCCTTTCAAAGAGGAAGCCAGCTTGGTCTCCTCAATTTTGCACTTTCTTTGAAGTTCGTGGTCATGATGCCTCAAAGTATAGGTGCATCAAAGGGCTTACGGAATTAATTCCCAAAGTGGCAGAGCATATAGCGGCTTTATCCAACATGTCAATAGACTTTCCCCAGCTATTTTCAACAAACTATACAAGCTTAGGCTTCCCCACCTTGCCATCTAAATCACATATTCACGCAGCCATTGCAATGCCGCCCCTCCTCTATTACTCCTAGTTTCTTCTATTTCCCACCCTTTACTTACTTTCATTCAACAAGATGAGATGGACGAGAGAGGGAAGAAGGTAAAGCTGGATAAGGAACTATAATGTGTTAATAATATAGTGAGTATAGCCATTCCCATATTAAGGAGTACTTTCCTTCATGTAGCTGATTCAACATCAAACACCATTACAATCCAAACTACACAAATCAAGAAGGATAGGCCACCCAATTGAAGATGACCGATAGTAGCTGCAAGTCACAAGAAAAATATGATATGATCGGCCATACACAAGCGAACAAAAATTCATCATTTACTTTGTTTTGTTTTCAAACCATAGAGCCCTCATTTTCAACATGTAGAGGTGAGTCCAAAGTCTCATTCGGGAAATTCAGCAAAGAATTAAAAACACTCGAGCAAAATCTAAAAGAAGCATGAAGGCCTAGAGGATATGTAGTTCGAGGGGGGCAAAAATATGTTTGGAAGAGAGAATGCAACCAAAGATCCCAAAGGTTGCCACCAAAGGTCTCTTTTTACTGCTTCCCCAACCAAAAGTCAGCTCCAATTTGTTGAATATTCTCAATGGCAATCATACGATGAGAACTTCAACCTTTGCTCAAATGACGCTAATGTGCTCATAGAGTAGATGAAGGTAAAGAACTTTCAAGTAGAGGCTCCCAAACATACTCCCTAGGGCTACCTCTCTAGAGCAATGCCAAGCCATGCTAGATGGCCTCCTCAGCCCGCTTACGTGGATGAGGCAAACCCAATGCAGACGGCATACAAGTGGCCACTATAGAAGTCTGTCACATTCAACTTTGCATTCGGCAAGTTCAAGCACAATTTAGGTTGGTACATCAGCTTTGAAAGTGGAGCTATTGTTCACATAATCTAAAAGACACCCAGTCATAATCTGGCTTTTGTGGCACACCTGCTCAATGTGTGTGTGTGAGGCGTGCTATCTCTCTCTCTCTCTTCCGTTCATTTCTGCTGCACTTCTCACATGGTATCAGAGCCACGGTTGGATTGAGACCCCAGGGGCGGACGGGGTGTTGAGCCAACACACAGAGAGGAGGATTAGGGTGTTGTTCAGAGGTGTCTTTGAGGAGGAGCGTATTCGAGGAGTGGATTGTTCGGGTGACCAGCAAAGGGGTGACTTTGAAGGGTGTTTCCAGATCTGAGAGAGGAGGTGTTTCCAAGGGACGGAAAGCGAGGTGTGAAGGTACATTGGGCTGTCAACCCCTTCATCCTCTTCTTCCGCCTTCTTCTTTCTTCGACTCTCAGATCCCTTCCATCCCATCCACCTTCTCTTTCAGTTCATCGTCCTCTTCACTCCGACATGGCGACTTTGTCCAAGATGGCACAAAACAAGACTAGAATTCTAGTGTTGCCCACGTTCCTGGTTGACTGGCAGTTAGACGGGCTCAATTATGGCGTTTGGCAGGTGATGATGGAATATGTGTTACAGTCATACGACATGACAGATTTCGTCTTGTTAGGTGTTGCCTGACCAGATCCCCTAGCAGAGGACCTTGGCATCCTAGCCCAGAAGCAGGCCGAGACTTTGTCCTAGCTATGAGACCGTGTTAATGCCAAGGTAAGATCATTTATCTTTCTTAACTGTACTCCTCAGGTGATAAATCACGTGAAGCACATGACAATGGCCAAAAGTATATGAGAGCATTTGATGTCTATGTATAACTGAACCTCTCCCATGAAGAGGGTCTCGTTGAAGGTCCAGATGAGGTTGTTGGATCCCAAGAAATCTTCATCGATGTGAGAACACATCAACAAGTTACAGGAACTTCGGCAAGAGATCAAGAAGCAAATCTCCTCAACGGACATGGCCATTACTCTACTATCCCAATTATTGTCTCAGTATGGAGCCTTCTATTCATCCATGATCACCAGTGGTACGGTGAATGAGTTGACCTGGAGGAACTAATCCCCCAAGTGCTTGACCAGGAGCGCTTCGTCAATCACACCTACGACAATCAACCTGAGGCTTTGACAGCTGATCAAAGAGGAAGAAAGCAATTGATAGCTATGGAACGAGAAGCTCTCAAGGCATCCCATACATGTAACCGATGTCATCAAAAAGGTCATTATTGGCATCACTGTCCCCAAAGGAACGAAGAGGGGTCCATTAACCAAGTAGCCAATAGTGTGCTTGCTGCAACCACGGTTACTCTAGCCTTTTAGTAACACTTAACAGGAGCCAACAGGCTTTCCGGATCTAGATGGAGGATTGCTTGCTTGTTTGTTGTGGCAGCTAACCTGCCGATCAAGTGTACTGGGCAGGGAGTCATTTATCGAGGTAACGCTTTCAGGAGGACCTTGAGCCACGAGGAGTTGTTCCCGCTGACTCATGTGGCAGTTTGTTACAAGTTTCTATTTTGTTTGGACGTTATGACCTAGCAAATCCAAGGGGGGTCTCCTAGTGTTCTAGTGCAGCTATTGTCTGATGCTGCTGGAGATCCGGTTGGGTCAGTAGATTGACTGTGCGGGAACCCAAACACAGTTGATTGATCCTTGTGAGCTATTATATGCATGTTGCCATTGGAGCACTGAACCAGCAGGGAGGGCTGCCTATATATAGGCCCCCTATTCTCCTTGTTTTGCACCACCTAGAGCGCATCTTTCCATCAACGATCGTTCCAAAGACACGAGATGGGAGCGACAGAACTAAGATCATGATGACCACCATGGCAATTGCAAGGCCAACCACTGTAAGTACTTATGAAGTTCGGGGTGCCAAATTGAACCAAATCGAAAGTGGTTGTTAAGTACACAAAAATCTTCCCACCAAAGTTTATTCCAAAGACTCTAGGCAAGACTGATGGAATCAAGATCATATCATGACCACCATGGTAATTGCAAGGCCAAGAGTCATATCACAAGTGAGAAGCCTGCATTACTATGAGCCACCATCACAATTGTAAGGACAACCAATCTTAGGAGTTGTATCACATGTGATAAAGGCACCCATGAGAAGCCTACACTCCCATAAGCAAAACCAAATCAATTTCATAGCTGTTATCAGCAAGGGAACGAGAAACACCAAGGAGTCAAATGGTAGTTCAGCAATAGCTCAGCCTAATTGGAAGCTTTGCTGAGTGGAGGAAGGAGCCTCCACCAAAGGTAAGAAGTTGAGGATCTAACCCACTAATGGCAGGAGTCGACACCAACATGCGAGAGGAGAATGGGCCAAGATGCCAAGCATTCCAACTTCCAAGAGATGAAGTTCTCTAAAAAAGAAGCAACGAAGCAGCCGAGTATGAGACACAGAACGAGACGCATAGAAGAGACTATAAGTGAAGAGATGAGTTGAGGAGACTTGAGCTATAAGATTGCTACCATGTAAAAAAATCGATACTACTAACACAATTTCTAGTTGTATTATGTATCTTTGCTTGGTTTTCAGTTGTTCTTTGTTGCAACTTCTTCCCCTTGAGTGTTATTCACTTCTAGTGTCCCATCAAGTCACAGGTTGCGGGTTCTTAGGAATGCAAAGTACTTTCTAACCAAGCATTTGTGGCACTTTCAGCCTCCATCCTGGTTCTTTTCTGGGCTGTTTTGTTGAGAGGGGATCTGATCCTCCAATGTTTTCCTCATGCTATGCATGATGTACTCTACCTCAAGCATTTTGCTCTTGGGGGAGTTTTCGTATTTAATAGAAGTCATTTTCATGGAATTTGATTTTAAAATGTATTTTCCCTTTGGTAATACTCCCACGCTCTTCTTTGTTAACCTTAGATACAAAGTATAAACCCTAAACCATAAACTCTAAACCCTACAGCCTAGATCCTAAACCCTAGAACCTATATCTTAGACCCTAAAACATAATCTCTAAACCCTAGACTCTAGATTATAAACTAGCTGAACCCTAAAATAGAGTACACCTCAAGGCTGAGCAATTGCATGACACTTTTAAGAAACGCGACTCTTAGAATGTGATTTTGCAGGTACCATTGGGTTCTCACAATTCCAATTTGAGGACCTTCTGCAATCTGTGTCTCTCATTCACCTTTCAAAACTCTTTGCAAGGTCGACATATTTTGACACTCTGCTCAATATGTTCTCATACTATCTATGCATCTTATGGGTTGACAGATGTCTATTTGGATGAAGATCTCACCCTTTGACGTCACAAACAAGGGAACTACAGCCTGATGTTCACACCTATCTCAGCATCGACTAAAATGATTCTCCGATTACCATACAGCACAGAGCTTTACAATGTATGAGCAACAAAAGCCATCCACAGTTTTGAAGATGACCAGTTCACTTGAAAGCAGCAGACTCTTCCTATTAGCGTTTATTCTAACTTGAAGTTGTAAAAAACCCAACACAAATGTAAAATTTATCAGTGAAAGGCAATTCAACTAAAGTATGTGAGGTTTCGTACTTTACCAATAGTGATGCTGACACCACTAAGGCTATAAATGTCTTGTAATTTTTTCTCCCGACGCAGTTGTTCAACCACTGTAAAACACGCATCAGGGTAAGGAGATATGAGTGCCACTTAGTATAATGTTACAAACTAAGAATCAAGGTTTTTCTGGAATCTTGCACAAAGAGAATATCAGCCTCATACCCGGCAATGATGATCAAACCCTTCTACACATTTATTACAAGATCTGCAGTGCTTGCTATTCTTGTAGACCTGCACAAATCCACAGCACCGATATTCAAATATAGTTCATATCCTGTGAAAGGACAGAGAAATTACATTATTCTTCACAGCCAGGGTACCAGAAAGTGCCAAAATTCAACTTCCATTCAATTTTCCCCACTAGAATTCAAGTATGCTGACCTCAGCATTGCACACTGTACAAAATAGAAGGTCTTCGTCAGGAATGACCCTTTTAATCAATTCGGGCTCTTTGCTGCATAGACTTCCAACAAGTTTAGCCCCAGGGCACAGGCACATCATGTATAATAGCCAGGAAACGATGCATAGAGACCCATGCGTCTTTGTGTCCAGTGTTTGCCATCGCGTATTGGCTTCTTCTCCCTGCTCTAATTCATGTTGTTCATCTTCCTCGATTGTTCCTGATGCTTGGCTTATAGAACCAGTCCTTTTCTTTTGACCCAATGACCTGCATAAATTCAAAAGACCAGCATCTGCTGGGTTCGCTGCTGCACACTGAATATACAAAATCAGAACTGCAAGCTCCTGCAAGGACAAGAAACAAGCATTTTAAAGGCAAGATCAGAGTAAAGAAGGAAGGTGCCCAGAGCAGATTTGCAAGGATAACTAACAGATTGCTAACCAAAGACCTTTTGGTGCTTCAAACAGAATGTTGCACAGATTAGCACTATTTATACCAGAGGTGAGTAGAGGACCATAAAATGAAGCTGTGATACTTTGTTTCCTGAGAAAGGAGCAAAAAACACATAGAAAGAGAAGCCAAGAGCAAAGTATGTTGCAATAGCCACAACCTGCAGAAAAGCTGTTTTATATTAGGACACAAGATCAATGCAAAGTTTAGAGCAGATGATTGAAAATAAACCTCCTTTATCCAACTTACAACCAAACCCATAATCATGTACTGCAGTTACTGAATTGACTAGCAGAAATTTCCTACTACTACATAATCACATTTTGAAAGATCTTTAAGACAATTTTTGCACAAATCTTTCAACTCACAACACTTTTTTCCCAAACAAAAGAAAAGAAAAATAATAAGACTCCAGGCCACTAGTGAGCAGGGATTTTGAGAAGCAGGTTGCATAGCAACCAGCTGCCCCTTTTGATTCGTCAAGCATACTATGGATTGTTGATCTGTATCGCTTTATCAAGCTCTCTCTCTCTCTCTCTCTGTCTCTCTCTCTCTCTCTCTCTCTCTCTCTCTCTCTCTCTCTCTCTCTCTATATATATATATATATATAAAGTTACATGGATTTCACTAAAAAAAATGTGTGTGTGTGTGTGTGTGTGTGTGTGTGTGTGTGTGTACACACACACACGTGTATACACACACATACATGCTTTTTTTTGTGAAATCAGTTACTATATTATTAACATGAAATCAATGTAAATGACATTAGACTCCAAAAGAGAGCCTAATGGAAGAACGAAAAAAACAGTCAGAAAACACTTCAAGGCTAGTAGCATCCAAGTCCCTCGCAGCATAACTATCATATAAAGATTGCTTGAGGGACATTCTGAAGAAAGCATATGCCTGAGGAAACTGTTGTCCCATCCTAGAATGCAATCTCTGTGTCCAAATAGTCCATAGTACCCAAAAACGAGCCCAGTGAAAGAAAAGGAGGAATGGAGACATCTGAGATGAGAAGCATCCAAACATCCAGAAGAGTTTCCCGAATCTGGTAGAGGAAAACCGTGGTAGAGGAAAACCGAAGCCGCAGCAAATGAGAGACATGAGTGATCAATATCTGAGAGTGCGGGCAAGACCATAACAAATGGGAAACTGTCTCACAGTGATGAGAGCAACGGAGGCAAGAAGGGGAAGCAATGCGACGTGCTGCCAATTTCACCCCAATGGAAAAAGCTCCCACTGTACATCTCCAAAAGAAAAGCCTCTGTTTCAATGGCAATTTAGCTTTCCAAATTTTCTTGAGTTGTGATTGCCACCAAGATAAAGACCTATCCAAATTCCAAAGAGTGTTGGCATGCTTATCAATCCATGGTGGTGGAAGAAGAAATCTGTAGACCATCGAGGAGGCCAGATTATCCAATGAAAGTGAACAGATAGCGGGAGATAAGGAAGTCAGATTCCAATCCAGTAATCTGTCCTGTACAAACAGTGGAGGAACAGGAACAAATGGCTGCAACATACACATACATACACGCACGCGCGCACACACACACACACATATATATATAGAGAGAGAACTTGATAAAACGATACAGATCAGCAATCCATAGTACGCTTGATCAATTAGGTGGTTGCTATGCAACCTGATTCTCAAAATAAATACCCACTCACTAGTGGCTTGGACTGTTCCAAAAACAAGGAGGGGTGGCATACAACCAGCGGACTCCTTGACCTAAGTGTAAAATGCTCTTTTTAACTTGGCAAAATGCTCTTTTTTGCCATTTTTCACTTGATCATAGTTTATCCGTTAAGTATTGAGTAGCCTGGCATTACCCTAGCACCATGGCAAAGTGTAATAAATTTATTTAGAGAGCCAAGTAGGTGACCCCTTCTACAAGGGACACCTTTAGATCTCACCGCAGTACAATATTTGCATATAAGATAAAAAGTATCACAATCCAATTAGAAGGCATAGATGCAAAACTAGGAGAAAAGGATGCACTTGCAATTCTCCTCAAGGGCATAGTTGCATCCGTACGCGTATGGATGGTTTTTCCATACGCCATCCGTACGTCCGTAAGTACGGCCTTCCATACGAGTTTTTTTTTTTTTTTTGGGTTGGGTGTGGTTTGGTTTTTTTGTTGTGTGTGTGTGTGGGGAGGGGGGGTGTTTGTTTTGTTTGGGGAGGGATCAATTTTATGCCTAGCCAAAACCTTGGAAAACACATTTTTTAGCACTATTCTAATCCGCACGCTGCTAATCCATACTCCGTACACTATTGACCGACTTTGGCTGTGGTTGGTGGCCTCAAGGATGGTCTCAAAGGAGGAGGAGGATGGCACTGATGCAGATGATGATGAGGATGAGAATGAGGATGACGATGAGGATGAGGATGCAAGCTGCAGCTTGAGGCTTGAGCCTCATCCGTTGTGAATCGTGATGCATTTCAATTTTCAGCTTTATTTCCGAGCTATGGCAACCTTTTCTTCTATAATGTTTTGCCTTTGATGTTTTGGTGTAGTACCTACTTCCAAGTTTCTACTACCTACTACCTCTGATCATGATGTTTGGTGTAGCATTGATCTATCATTGAAATTTGACACTATTTATCAGAATCCAGATTCCAAATGACTCTGTCTCTAGAGGGCCGAGGCTGGACTCTTTGAACTTTCATGAATCATGACTTTAACATTAATACAAGTTTGAAGTTTGAAGTTTCAATTTAAAAGTTTGTAGCTCTATGTCAATGTAATGTGTACAATGTATATTTTTCTAAATGTTTTGAGTAAAATTAGGGTCACGTATGTTTCTGCCCCACATACTCCAATCATACTTCCATACTCGTATGGCATATGCGTATGGTAACATATAGAAAAAAATATGCTCAAGGGTATGCTTGGGGAATACAATGCATTAAGAACAACTTTAAAGAATCTTCTAGATCCAACCTTGAGAGATGTATGCCATCTCTACTTCAGAAAGAAAGGGAATTGAAGACAACTACATCAACAAGTAGCAACAACTATGAAGAACAAGCACTCTTTAAAAAAGCAACTAAGAAGTGTTACCACTGCAGAAGGATGGGTCATTATCAAAGTGAATGCAGAAGAATAGGCCAAAGTGTAACAATTGCAAGAAACTAAGAGGGAGAAGAATGCAAATTGAAGAGCAAAATAGCCACCTACATCAAGCAAAGAAGAAACCTTACCACCTTAGTTCATGATTGTAAAAGGTCACCAAAGACAAACCTTGGAAACCACAAAGACAAACCTTACCACCTTAGTTCATGATTGTAAAAGGTCACCAATGAGTAGACCTAGTTTCTTTCCTTTTATCAAACCTAAACACTAGAATTCAATCATCTAGGGGAGATATCGGCATGTTGTAATACCACACTTGACCACCTTAAGTAGCAATGTATGCACTAAGGAGAGGTCATGGACTTTTCTTTTGTAACTCACATCTTACCACATTTAGTAGTCAATACAACATGGCACCAAGGGCAGTTGTTGAGAATTGTGTTGCCATAAGCACAAGATAAGGGCAAGGCCACATGGCAAGGAGGCTTTATCCCACATGTGAGAAAGCAATGCAAGTTTGTACTCCACTCCTATAAAAGGAAAGTCGTTTTCATCCAATAAAAATGCAGGCTCTCAAGTCTCTCTATGAGTATAAGTCTCAATCTTCTAACCTCATTAAACTTGAGTCTGTGCTTCATTAGTCTAGCTCTTCATCATTTTATGTGTGCACTAGGACCCACCCACCCTAGATTTGGTTAAGCACTCCATAGTCCACTAGCATGCTCATGTTTAACAATCAACTCGATCGTGAAGGGAGAGAATAGCTTTCTGCACCTGTTTTTGGTCCTCTGATAAAGGAAGATCCGGATAGCTGAGGGTGTGGAGGGCACTGCCATGTGAGCCCCCTTGGCCAGCCAAAAGGTCACCCCTTGGATCACAAACCCCTTTGCCAATGCTAGCTCGGAGGCAAAGGAAATATGAAATTATAAAAAGGAGGGGCAAATCCCCATCAAGGCTGCCGAGGCAGCTTGCAAGCTCCAGGTGGTTGCTGGTCCTGAAGGGTGGCAGGCCAGAAGGGATGGGTGCGATGGTGATTGGTGAGGGCTGCTGGAGTCCTGTTGAAGGGCCCGAAACAGTGGAAAAGCACTTGGGAAGGCTGCCTAAGGCAGGGTCTTTTACAAGTCCTTTGCTCTAGGCCTTGCCCAGCCCAAGGGAGGGCTACAACCAGGCCCAATGAGGCGAAACAGTGAGCAGTCCCACTACAGTGTCTGTCAGCGGGCAGCAACAGGGCCAGCAATGGGAGGGTACAATGGGGGCAGCACAGGCTGCCAGGACAGGTTGGGTGTCAAGCCGCTGCAAGCAGCAGCAAGGGTGGGACAGAGTGGTGACGCAAGGACAGACCCAAAAGGGTCCCTACCAGGCTAACATGGAGCAGAGGTGCAAAAGTGTGGGGGGTGGGGTAGTATATTGAAAAGGTGGAAGGGGGGAGGAGCAGGCAGCTAGCGGGGGCCGGGGGAGCAGGGAGAAGCCTGGTGCCGCATAAAGAGTACCCAAGTCAGAACATCTTGGTGCAAGCAAGCTTTTATGATCATCTCTTAGACCCACATCCAATGGAAAACAGGAGACATCTAGCCTGCATTAAACCAGTCAAAGCTGGCTGCTGATCTTATGTGTAATGTACTCCATAAAATTTAGGAGTTTCAAATTTGGAATGAGGCAATGGTATGAGCATATGAAACTAAATTATTCTTTAGCATCAGGTATGTTAAGAGACGACAAAATAAACTGCATTAAGAACAAATAGGGAGTTGCACCTGAAGAGGATGATATGGGAGCTCCCAGCCATGATGTCGCATTGCGCTTTACCCAAGCAGGTATCTTCTTTTAAGCATTATCACCTATACATGTCAACTATCAAACATGTATCTTCTTTTAGGCATTATCATGTATACATGTCGACTATAAAGCAAGGTCTCTCTCTCTCTCTCTCTCTCTCTCTCTCTCTCTCTCTCTCATGTATACATGTCGACTATCAAGCAAGGTTTCTCTCTCTCTCTCTCTCTCTCTCTCTCTCTCTCTCTCTCTCTCTCACAGGTGATTTTGAAATTGGAACCAGGCAGACAAGCTTATATACCTAGATGAATCCAGGAACATTCCCAAACTCATCCTCTAAAAACACAACATAGTGCGGTTTCAATCTCACGATAGCCACTCATAAGATTGAAAACCAGGCAGACAAGCTTATAGTTGATACAAGCTGGAGCTCCCATCACCTGCATAATAAAGGAGATAATTCTTTGATAATACCAGCATATCAAAAATAAGAGAGAGAAAAACAGAAGACAAGATCGGCCAATTTACTGTTGTTATCTTTTCCTCCTTTTTGCAATCCTCTTCCACGGGACGCTACATTTACATGTCCAAATTAGCCACCACACAGAGAACATCAGTAGAACACAGAGCCTGAATCAAGATCCTATAGACAGTTCAAAGTAAAAAACTGTCTGGACAGACTACAAGCCCGATATGAGCTTTCTCCTTAGTAAACCACGAATAACAGTAAACTCTTCTAATCTAATTTATGTCCCAGTGTCCATAATAAATTCAACTAGTCATTGTTGCTTCAAACATCTTGCAACTAGACCAATTTGGAGAAACCTCTTGCACTTGTCAACAACTCAAGCTCCTTGGAGCCTTCATCGCCAACCATGGCAAAAGTATTCCAGCAAGCATTGATGGCCTCTCCCCTCGGCTTACAAGGAAGGCTTTCACCTTCTGCTCTCCTAATACCTGAGAAAACCATGACAAACACGTGCCCAAAACAAACTGCTAAATTCTAAAACAATACTCAGAAGAATGTGTACCCTTGGGTCTCCTCATCATGTTGCTTGCCTTTACCGCAAGCCATGTACCTCTCAAGGCTACCCACAGCACCCTTGCGAAACTCTATACTACATCCCTCAATATCCCCGTAATCATTTGATTCTCATCCTTGAAGTCCTCCAAAGATAGCTCGCCTATGCATGTGGTTGCAGCCTCATAACAGATTAATCAACCAATGTTGTCCCTCATTTTCACAAAGGTCTCGAGTTCCGCTGGTTCCATGGACCATTTCTCCTAGATCTGCATATCTGATCTCATAGATACTCGGAGTGATCTCCGAGAAGATTGTTTCAATTTCCACATTTGTTGTCAACCTAAGCTCCTCTAACTCAGGCTTGGATAACTACTTTTTTTACACTCTGCGCAATAGCCAAGCTCATCACAGTAGAAACATTTCTTATTTTTCTAGCCTCCATCTTCAGAAGAGCCCTCAACCACATCAGACTTCTTGTCTTCAGCATTCTTCTTGTTGTTGGTCTTGCCTTTGCCAGGCTTGCCCCTTCCCGTGCCCCTATCCTTGCTCTAAGAAATGAAAGCCTTGTCCTTGCTCTCCGTCATAAATCTTTGCCTAGTCGTGAAGGGAAGTTACTCACACTAGATCCAAACATTTTCTCTTTTCATGAAAATATGATCAAATACATCAAAGCATAGCGATGGACAAAACATTCCAATATCTCTGATTACATGGCATTCCAGACAATGTAGTGGAGGAGTGGTACTGTACTCCATAGAGCCAATGTGTCAGTCCATGTCCACTCACCTGGGTCTTGTGGTAAATGCTGGAGGGTGCAACAACAAAACAAACAAAGTTTCCACCAAGAACTGCCCTTATCAAGAGAAGAACGTGCATCAATAAACCAACAGCCGTCACTGTATCCAACAACTCTGATAGTATGGAGAATGGCATAGATAGGTTCCTGAACAGGCAATCTGACCTCCTAAGCTGCATAAAAAACTATCACATCTCTGATCCCAGAGAATCCCATGACCTATGCCAAAGAAGACACCCAGCCAATGGAAGCACCTCCGTATCCCTACATGTGCAATGCCATCTGATTAGAATGGCTATAACAATCTGCATGTGCGAGATCTTTTAAAATCTTGTGTAATGATATTCCACTCTAGTGAGGGCAGTTGTCTGAATGCTCTCCAAGCCTGCCCACGACCACTGCATGTACCCTACGAAACCCAGAGACTGGCCTAAATCATCCAAATGGCTATTCTATCATTCTACTTGGTGCTATTCTATCAATCTCATCCTGAGTGTGTGAAGTGATCCATATAAATGAGCATCTGATCCAACACCAACAAAGCAGACCAAAAAGATCTGGTGACTGCCTCTGTGAAAATCTATCTTGTTCTCGGCAACCCTCACGACATCTAGAGGAGTGCAGCTCCAAATCTTTCCATGGCTAGTCGTCAGGTAGAAAGGTTGTAATGACAAGATTATCTAGAAGGGCTCCATGTCATGTTCAGTCCACCCTCAAGGGTAGATAAGGGTATCTGTACTAGCACTCGTATCAAACCATACCATCAAATCTTGACCAAAGGTAATTCCAGATAAACCTCCTGTCTGGGCGATGCAAGGATGCGAAAAACTCCAACAAGAAAGAGTATCATAACTAGGGCTCTCAAAGCCAAATCTATAGTAGCACTCCAACACAACAGTTTCCTCCTGATGAACCCTAGAAATGGAGCAGGCTGTTAAGAGGAGCTAATATCCACACCTATCGCTGGCACCAGCTTATATTCCAACTTACTAATCCACCCACTTAACAAGACAACCGGCAGGAATAAAAGCAAGAAGGTTGAAGATAGGAAGTATATACCTTTGTAAGACTAGAATAAGTCCAATCATACAAAAGATAGGAAGTAGTACCAAAGAACGATAGATAGTAGGATAACGATAGGCGCTTCTAGATAATTGATTTGCTGTTTCAGGACATTTGTGCTATCAAGAGCATGGCATTCCTTGCTCACTCCTCCAATGTCTATCTGTCCAACCACCCACTTAAGAATTCATGAGATTAGAAAGTTTGACAGGTGTTTTTTTGTTTTCTCAACACCTACTTGATCACTCGGCTGGACTTCCTTTCCGTATACTGAATCGATGTGCCTCAAGAACCCTCAAGAGTTGGAAAGTGAACTCTTGGGCAGTTCAAAGTACTCCACTACGAGATTTGCTAAGCAATGCTTACTAAAACTTCCGAGCGCTCGGGTGACTAATGAGGAGGGAGAGCAGTTGTGATTAAGCATGCTGCTGGACTGTTGCATTCTGTTAAGCGTGCTTTCAGATTTTGCAATGTACCATTTCAAGAGTCAGTTTCTTGCAAACGGGAAGCATTACATGCCAGGGAACACCTGAATGAATTGTAGGGAGCCAATTGCCTTGAACCATTTCGACAATGAGATGCTTAGAAGAATGATTCAATATCAGGTGCATTTGCAATGTTTCTATTTTGACCTAGGTCTCTTTTTTGTGCTGTCCTGGTTAGTATGCCAAAAATCATGCCTTGCTCGGCACTGTACTCTCATCTTCCACCCAGATTGTCCTGGCCCTGTAACAGAGTTGTGCTCATCCTAGGAATCATTTTGTTTTCTCATTGGAGACACTGCATAGACAAGGCCCAACTGATCTTCTGAAGGAGACCGTGTTATAGCCAAACCTTCAAACATGCAGATGGAAAAGGCTGAAATTTTGCAAACCCCCCCATGGTTGATGTTGACACATGATTTCGTTGGCTTCTACGGTTGGAGTTCTGGGATTCTTATCCCCCCACTGACAGCTTTCAATGTATTTTATAACAAGCAAACCAATAAGACTAATTGAGCGACAATTTTATTCGAGACTTAGATTCAACACCTAAAAATTTCGATCTTTATCTTAGCGCCGCTGGGAATATAAAGCAATACTTAAATTAACATCATTCTCCAAGTCTACACTCTCTTAACACCATAGCTTAAAGCCTTGTCGCAACTGATCGTAAAAGGACACGTCCGAGCAACTAGAAGCACATTCATCGAATCATAAAACGATCGCAGCATTTGACAGCGGAGAACCTGAAACAAGAGACTCCTCTGAAGTGTACCAAAATACTTTATACATGAAGAAGACCCTCCTTGCACCGAGAAGGAGACGGTTGAAAAGATTTCGAGCCTAAGTTCTACGTGCAAGAATTTGGTATGACACTTGCGCGCTAAGCTTTCGTCAACCGTTGCAGAGAGATTATCAATTGTTGCCAAACGCACCTCCTTCGAGATTGAAAAGCCCACTACTACTCGGTCAAAACACAGCTCTCAGCTCCGAGTAACACGCAGAGGGACAGCCAATTGATACAGTCAGACTATCTCCGCAAGACACGCAACGCTTCAGAGGCGCTATTCCAATTCACCAGAAAACATGCCGATGCACACAGCGGGAAGGGCCACACCTCTCAAGGAAGCTCATTAGACTTGGTAGTCTGTTCAACGGGGACAATGCACCGCGGAACAGAGCTCCGGTTCCTTCGATCCGAGCTCTCAGCCCTGCCAGCAGCTGGGCTAGAAATGGCCTCAGCCACGGTAATGGTGACTGCAAAAGGGAGAGGCAGGTGTATTCAATGCCGTTGCAGGAGAGTTTGGACAAAGCAAGGTGGCTGTGGTGAGTTGGGTTCTAATCAGCTGACCTGAGCTGAGCCAGCTTTCCCTCCTGCGGGAGCTACTGGTGCCGCTACTGCTGTAGAGGTTTTTCTTCCCGTGTAAACTTGCGGGCTGTAATAAGCCAGTGACATGGTCGATGATCCTTGGGTAGATCCGCGTGAGGACGGTCTCACTGCAACAATCGACTCAGCTCACTGCGAGACTTGAAGATGGAGAGCAAGTGAATGACAGCACAGTGCGTCATAAATCCTGTGAGAGCGAGAGCCCAGCAGATCGAGGACGCGGCCATTTAATGGAGAAAGTAAAGGCGACAAACTGCAATTCAGTAGCAAGATTCGCGGTTCCGATCCAAATTGTATGCATGTAATTTCAATCCTTTCAGTGAGCTCGCCGGATTGATCATCTCGCCAACCACACTTTCTCTTCTTTTGGAATCTGTAGAGTGCCTGCACTCTCGATTTGACCATGATCCTGCTCTGTTTCTTCTTCTTCTTTCTCGCGATTGCTGCTGTACATTCTTCGAAAATCCGACGACTTGATCTGATAATACTTTCACTCGCCCAGTTTACTACCATTGCTTCTCTCGCGATCAATTTGCTACTGTTTCTTTTTTCAAACCACTTTGTGCTTGAGAAACTTTATCACTCTTCAGGCGAGCTACCGCACGAATTTTGAATCGTCGTGATTGCGCCAGCGACTGAGATAATGATGTCACGAATTTGGAACTACCATCATGATGTGGCAAACACGTTGAGATGCTCGCATTCGTGTGAGATCGCGGTGGCAAAAGCGCTGACTATCACAGGAAGCCGATCGGAGCTTGTATCCTACGGGCACCGGTTCTTTTTATTGCAGTAATTTCTCCACAACCCAGCAGCTTCCAACCAAATTGCTAACTCAACTCGCGTCGATGCTCTTGCTACCTTCCCATCGTGAAAACAGGTCCTTACGCTATTTGCTTTTTGTGATTGAAGGTCCTCGCTTCAAGCCCCACTTTCACAACTTCTTAACCCTACAATTTGTAACTTCCTTCCCACCATTAATCAGTCCTATCTCCACTTGTCATAGGAGGCGTACCCCTCCTTCATCACCCACATTCACAATTTGCAACCACTAGAACACCCTTTGTCCTTTCTTTGGATCACTCACTCCTATCTTCACTAGTCATAGGAGGAGTCCCCTTTGATCACCCACATTCTCGATTTGCAAGCACTAGAATGCCCTTTGTCCTTTTGCGATGCTTCCTATTGACTATCTTTTTACAAATTTGAAGACCATTGACATAAGCATCAAAATAGAGGCTATAAAAAGCGTGGATATAACATCAATATAAGTATCCAAAATAATTTTTGAATGACGTATAACAAAACAAACTTATGTTGAATAGTCAGTTATGTGAATCGTTGAATGAATCTTCTTCTATGTGATCCTCTAATAACACATATTTAACATTATCATGCTCATCATGTGCTAAGTCTTCGATGTCCTCTGTAGCAAATACCAGATCCCCCACATCTAAAGAGCGTAAATTGTCAGTATCTTGTGAAGGTTGTATAACCACATGCTCATGAGGTAGGGAAGGAGCATTGGAATTGCCTTCTTCCATGCCATCTATTATAACATTTTGCATCTCTTTCTTGGCTTTCTCATCTTCAAAGACATGTCACTTCCTTAATGTAACTTGAGTCACATACCATCATTTGCGTCCAAGTTTTCCATTTGAAAAGTAAACATTCGCAAAATGTATGGTCCAAAGTATCCACTAATAATAGTACAAAAGTGAGGTAGCACAAATGTATCATAAGGACGCCCCAAAATTTGGTTGAGTCAATGGCAAAAAAACCATTCAAATCTTTTCTCACAGGTGCTTGAGTCCCTCTACACACAGCTTTGAACCATTTCACATCCAATATACACATGATAAATTCTCAAAAGCTCACTTTCATGGAGCTTTCATAATAGCTTGTATTGTTCCAATATGATCCAAATCGCTTTCCACTGTTTGGGTATCCGTTGCACTAGCTCAACTCTCTTGGGAGAGGTTCACCATTGACTCCACGATCAAATGTGTTACACTTTGCATCAACCTTCTCTACACAAAAGTGATGCCTATAATGCTCATAAATGAAGATTATAGCATGATCCTTGACTAAATGGTAGTTTGGAGGGCCAGTTGTGGCATGCGAATGGTGGTTGTGGCATGCGAATGGTAGTTGTGGCATGCGAACGGTGGTTTGGAAGACCACTTATGGCATCTATATTGGTAGCCAAAACAAAGAGGTCTTGGTGTGGGTGACCTTTAATGTCCATTATGTTTTTAAACACTATCCTTGCCACTCTTAAAGATGAGATGCTCTTTTAGGATCAAGTTTTTTCGGATTTAGGTTATGTATAAGTTCACTTTAGTTCTTTAGTTAGTTTAGGAATGTTTTAGATCTTAAGGAAGCTCTTTGTTGCATTCATCTCACCCCTTACTTCTTTGTGTCTTGCTTCTCCATAGTTCATTCCTCCCATAACCTATTGCTATTGCTCTCCATTTGCTTACACTTACCTTTATTGTCTATCATTTTCAATAAATATTACACTGGATTGATAATCATGAATCATTTGTGTTGCAACTTTGCACTTACAACCATGTGGATCAATGGTCCATGATCTATTGCATTCATCTCGCCCCTTATTTCTTTGTGTCTTGCTTCTCCATAGTTCGTTCCTCCCATGACATGTTGCTATTGCTCTCCATTTGCTTACGCTTACCTTTATTCTCCATCATTTTCACTAAATATTACACTAGATTGGTGATCATGAATCATTTGTGGATCAATGGTCCATGCTCTATTAAGGTGAGGTGGAGGTATGTGGATTATTTTTCTCATTATTTATCAACTTGAGGTTCTTCTTATGTTGAAATGGACATGTTTAGTAGGATAACGATGCACGCAATCTTTCATGTATATTATATTCATCTATGATACAACTTGTGAGGTTTACCTCTTGTTGTTTATGTTTTGATTGGAGGCTATTGGTGTGTATTTATTTAGCACCTTCACCCCTTGATGATAGAGCATTTCTCTATGAGCATTGCCCTGATAGTGATTTTAAATGTATTACATCTTCTTAAATGATAAATGCTTTAAGACCCTCTATTCCTGCTTACAAACCGAAGAATATTACATCACTAATCATGCTAGTAACAATTTAGGATACATCAATAAATCTTTTCTATGACACAAATGCAAACTTTTGATCACTTAAAAAATGAAGCATCCACCCATCAAGTGTGTTTAGTTATAACTTATCCTGATAAAAGTGTATTCTTCATGAGATGTGCCCTGAGTGAAAAAGACCTCAAGGTGAAGTAATAATTGACCAATTAACAAAAATCATTGAAAGAAATAACGATGGAGAATTACCTTCAATCATATAACCAATTATTAGAACAAAGTCTATTAACTAGTTTTGCAAGAACAATCATGAACAAGGTATATAAATTGCAAAAATCAATGACAAATGCAACTAAGATTGTCATACAAAAAACAAATGCTAGTCAAGCTCTTGATTTCTTTTACTAAGCCACAAGCCCTACCTAAGATAGCTTCCTCCCACAGAGCTTTATCACAGATTTACAATGCCAAATAAAAAATGCAAATGACTATGTGCAACACGAGTTATGATCAACAAGAAAAAATGGAAAGAAGTGTTTAGTGCAAGCTCTAAACATGTGATTCCTTACCTTTATAAACTTGCATACATGTGTGGGATCGTGCTTAAAAAACAAATGGAATATGCTAAACAACCCATCATAGATTGGCCATGCACAAAGAAAGACATTTTAAATATCAAACTCTATAACAAAAGGCATTAGGTGTGCAAGGATTGCCACATGGAAAGATGCAAATAACTTATGCCTAAAAATTCATCTCTTCATGCCAAATTCAATTGAACAGACATATCAAAGAAGTTAAGAAACTAAATTGCATTGAAGAAAGGTGAGTTGCTCGATGCATTGCATCACAAAAATTTGAGAACTAGTATTTCAAGGACAATATGGAATTAATGGAGCTATAGTGAAAGTGATAGTAGAAACAATAAAACCCAAAAGGTTCTACCATGATTTCTTAATGAGGAAGTTAGCTTATTGATTACAATTTTAAAAACTTCAGTATAAAAACATCGTATATGATAGAGATGTTTTCCCGTCCATAGTAATCAAAGTTTTGAGAGCATTAGTATGACAAAAAATTTATACAAAGAGCAATGTTCAGGTAAACGAATGTTGGATTGCCCATTCAAAAATGAGTGACGATGATACGATTCACAAAACCAACATGCTGAGATTGGGTTTGCAGTAATTCAGATGAGATACAAACTCAATATACACACTCAACTATGGAACAAAATTCGATCATAAATTCCAAGCCTACTATTTTCTTAAGAGGCATGTACACAAATAATTACAAAGTTCCAAACCTGTTATATTCTTTAAACGAGAGCCAAGGGGCATGTACAAAAATAATTACAATAAAAAATAAGCTTATTTTACAAATTCAACATAGGTATCAGATTAATTATCATATCCACATGTTGCTACCATGTATTGAAAATCATACATTAAAAAAAAAATCGATAACACAACTATAGAAGGCTCGACAAAAATAATGAAAATGTGCATGGAGTCAAATGTTTTAGCTCAATATTCAAGAAAGGATGAGAAAACTATCCAGTGCATTCCTAAATGCGAATGAGTGCAAGATAGGTTCTTTCATTGCTCTATCATTGCCATTGCAATTTCAAAAAGAGATTTCCAATTCATCGATACATATGTAAAAGAGAATAGAATGTGAACACCTTAACAGGAAACACCAATCACAAAAAATTCAATCAAAATCCATCAAAATCAATTAAAATCATATGTGAGACTCTAATAGACAAAAACATAAACTGCAAAAGGATGAACACCATATGATTGGTAGAATTCATACTTGAATAGAGTTGTATATCACAGCAAACCAAGCAAAGGAAAAATCCAAAATTCATTTGATTTGTCAAGTTTTAATTACACAAAATGCAAATAATTTTTATAAGGAGCAAATTCTAATGTATTTCCCATTTAAGAATGATGAAAAAAGGTAACTAAAACTTATACAGCATGTGAAAAAAGTGTACATAGCAAAAGAAAAAGTGTACAATCTTATCATGTTGAGGTACATGAGTACAACATTAAATTTGACATGCCAAATCTTAAAGAAGATAAATGAAAAGCATTCACACATTTATAGTAAAGAAACACCTGTTATATAATGGACAATGAAGAAAGGAGCTTCTTTGATGATGTGATGCAAACAGAAAGAGCACACTCACAAATGAAACTACATTTGTTTCTAATTGGCAAAGTTAAATATATATTTGTAGTTGCTAGTTGTTGAAGGGAAAGATGTATGTGCTATTCTTACTTGTCTAAGGGCTTCTTAGAGTATGCAATCACCAAATTAAAGAACCAGAATATCTACTCCCAAAGGCACCTCTCCTTGCGTATATACAAAAATCCACTTAGGACTACAATTACCTATTCACACAAAATACCTCACACTTAGCACAATGAAGGCTAGACAAATTAAGCACATTGTATGGGGGTGGCTACCTCTAGAGGATCCTATATGCAACCCTTCATATAAATACTAGGTCCTTAATAGGACCTTGTGTACCCATTTATATGTACATTTTAATCTTTTAGGCCTCATCCTTTGTTAGCATTACCTTCTTAGGTCTGGGCTAGTATAGCATCAAGAATGCCAACCCTTGGAATTCAAGCTAGCCAACACGTGGTAGGCATGAAAGTTATTAGGAGCTCTACTCTGAAAGCTTTAACTGGAATTAAAGGGCATGCAAGGCAGAGTGGATGCATGTCATCCCGCACACAAGTAGCCCAAGATCGGCCTCGCCACTCTAGGTTTTGAGCCTCATACAGGGGGTTTGAGCCCCAAATAGCTTAGGGCTTGTTAGGAGCACCTCCTAATGCTAGGTTTTCCCCAAAAGTCCTAGCATGAGCACCTCCTAATTATGGGACTATCCCAAGTGCTCTTATATGGTTAACACAAGTGCTATTTTCGACACACGGGAGTGGAAAAGTAGGGGAGAGATGGAAAGGATAGCAAAGATGCCTTGGCACCCTATAGGCCCAAGAGCCTTTAAAATGTAAATAAAGGGAGAGTGCTAAAAGGAAAAGGGTTGGCCCTGCCTTCAAAATGTGACATGTATAAAATACCAAATGGTTGACTTGGTGTTTTGTCATTCTACCTACTGGCACAACTTTCTCTCAAAGCTCCCAGTGAGTGGCTTTCGATCTATGCTCTTTGGGCAATGAGATCATGTAGCCATGCACCTTGCTATATTTGACATGGTTTAGAGATAGGCTCTCCATGAAGAGTCAATTTGGGTACCCTCCCTCGCTGCTCATCTCCTCTTCCTCCTCCTTTGGCATGCGTACCTCCTTATCATTCTTTTCCCCCTTATTTGCCTCCTCCTACCGTCTCCACTTTGTCATGTTCACCTCTGCCCATCCCAAGCTCCAATTGTCACACTTATTTTCCCTCCATGTTGCCTCCTCCTCCTTCATTTGTTCCTTTGACATCCACTCTTCCTTTTATTTCTCGTCCTTTTGTTCTTTCGTAGGTGCTCATCTCCTTTCCTTTTAGTCAGTCTACTCTTTTGCTAGCTCTACAATCCTGCCTTTTTTTGCCCTTGCCATACCAAAGAAAAGAATGACTCAGAGGAAATAGTCTAGCGAGGGAAAGGAATTAGCAATTGTGATGAGATAAAAATGGTTGACATAGCTCGATGAGACTGGTAAAATTATCATTTTTAAACCATTCCCAATTCAATAGAAAAGCATGCTGCACAAATAAAGTCTTGTATCCCCTATCATCTGAAATTTAGAAATGATATGTGCATTGCACTGACCTGGACTCCGAGTTAGCAAGCAAATTGGCATTAGTCAGACAAGGAATAAGCAAATGACTGTACGTGATATACACTAGAATTGAAATCTACTTGTTGTACCAGTGAGCACTTTGTGTCTCATCAAATGAATAATTTTTGGCAAAATCTATGACATAAATAATAGTTTCATGAGAAAAATTGGCAAGGCACTTCCTAACTTGCTTATCTCGTTAGCTGGCCATGAAATTGTGAAGCACATGATGAGGATCTGGGTGGCTTATAGACAGCACTTTCATTTGCAAGACATGGGCAGCTATCTCTATGGAACAATGCCCCAATGTGACCAGATCTCAAGTCATTTAAAGCTTGCCAGGCTAGGTCAAAGTTTATGCGTGTTTTACAACAACACACATTCATGTCTTTGAGTTTCTTGATGTAACAGAGATTACAATGCTCAAAGCTCCTTCGTCTAATTAAAAGGTTAGGTATCTAAGCCATAAACTTTAGATACAACTCTGTCTGCTCACCCAACCACCTAACATGTGAGAAATAAAGTTTCATTGAAACAAAAAACAACCTAACGAAGCTAATTAATCTAATCAAGCTAATGGAAAGCAAAACATTTTCACTACTACAAAACAAAACAATTTCAACCATTGGGTTGGTTTAGGATAGACACATAATTGTACCAGCTCGGTGTTTAGACCACTGGGCTACTTTAGGACAATCATACTACTAATTATACTAATCAAGCTAGTCCAAGGATGACCGGAAACTACCCATAAATTAAACCAAACTAATTTAACTACTAGTAAAATAAACTAATTTAATTACTACAAATCACAACAATTTCAACCGTCGGGTTGTTCATCAAATTTTTTGGTTATGAAATATATTTATTTTTATTTTCTATTCGACGTGCTAATTCATGTCAATCATAAAACTCTTGTTTTACCTAAACTAGCTTGGTGATATCTTGCATGATGTTTCAACCACCGGGTTGGTTTAGGACAATCACATAAGTCCAAGCCAGCCATATATGACCTGAACCAACTCAAAAATTAAACTTGAATAATTTAACTACTACGAAACACAATAATTTCATCCAACCACCAGGCTGGTCATCAATTATTTGTGTTTATGTAATATGTTTCTGTTTCAACCACACTGGTTTAGGACAATCACATAAGTCCCCTTTGATCTGAGCCATATCGGTGATATTTCCATGATGTTTGTTCCAACCATCCGGCTGGTTTAGGACAATCACATTTAGGCTAAGTCAGCCTGGTTTAGAAATTAAATGGTATATGATCCGAACCAGTGGAAAAATAAAACTTAACTAGTATTTAATTACTAGGAAACATAGCACCGGTTAAGGATAATCACATTAATAAGTCCAAGCCGGCCCAATTTAGAAATTAAACAATTAAAATATTTAAAAACTCTTTCGTAGGGAACTACCGGATCTATGAGATATATTGCTATTCAACCACATTGCTTTAGAACAATCACATAACTGATGGTTGACCTAAACCAGCAAGGTGATATATTGCATGATGTTTCAACCATCGGGCTGGTTTAGGACAATCACATTAAGTCCAATTAAACAATTAAACTATTTCATAATTGATGTTTGACCTAAACTAGCAGGGTGATATATTGCATGATGTTCCAACCACCGGGTTGGTTTAGGATAAGCACATTAAGTCCAAGCCCTCCCAGTTTAGAAATTAAGTTAAACAATTAAACTACTCCAAAACTCAACCACCATAGGCAATATTGACTTGCATTGTATCAAGCATGTGTATGATGTGCTCGTCCCAATGCTTGTGTCCCATCCACTTTTTGTAGATGTCATTATTATTTGGAGAAACTCTGAACATTTTCACTCAATCAATAAATTTTGCACTTAGGTTGTCTCTCCTTTTGTTGCATTTTGTTGAAGCCCAAAGACTTCCTGGATCGCGATGATCCTACATTGCTTCGTCTCTGCATCCAACCGCTGGAGGCATGTTGGTTCTTCTGATTGAAAACATCTTCAACATTGTGCGACCAAGCCACTTCTCCTTTGTTTCAGAGGATACAAACATCAACAATGTTCTCCTCTTTGCCACGTGTTGTAGGCCATTTCTCAGGTTAGAGAGCATCGTCTCTTGGGCATGCATCTCCCGAGGTGTTGGTAGGATTATCACTCTTGTAGCTTTAGGTGCTATTGTCTCTATTACTTGTGTTGGAGCATGCTTTGATGGTGTAGTTTCCGTTCGTGTAGATAATCATTGGTGGCTGCTCTAGGTACAGTGTGGGAGGTTAGGAGGTGTTGTCACCCTTGGCCGTGTTGAGGCTAGAGGAGTGCTTTCAAGTTATAGTGGAGCCTGCATGATAGTCGGTCAAGAGAGCCCCTATAGAATTGAAGCTGCCTTGTGTTGTGCCAATTTGCTATTGAGCCTTAGGAGTCTTACAAACATTAGTATGATCTCAGAAGGCAAGGAGAATATAGACCTTTCTTTCAAGGAAAACTCTGATATGAATAGAAATGGACAGAAATCTAACTCTCTTTTTCTCAACTAAAAAACTCTCACAAAGAATAGTAAAAACTCATGTCAATGGAATGAACACTCATAGAATACTTGGTAAATACTCACACAATACTCTCTCACTTAAAATGAAGAAACCAATGAACGAAAATCCTCAAAGAAATGAACAAAAATTTCTTCCATGGAAGAGAAGAATGAAATGAACAACTCTCAATCTCTCAATTGATCTCTCACACTCTCACAAAGATGGCGCCTCAGTGGAAGGTACAATCATGCTCTGATACTATGAACAAATATGGAGAGAGGAGAGGAGAAGAGTGGAGATCAGGAGAGAGGGCACAGCTAGAGAGCACACCACAAATGACTAATTTACACTAGATTTAGTTGAAAATTTTAGTTGAAAATAATAACTATATACAAAGCCATTTAGGGTCAGGTTTAGGGTTTCCAACCCTTGTGCCTTTTAGCACTCTATGTGTTAGTGCTATGCACATATGATAACATGTGATGTTGAGATAATTCCTCAATAGTACATACATGGCTCATCCTCACACTAATATGAACTCGCTTGCATACTATGGCAAGCCTCAATGCTTTAGGAGATGTTGATAGATGGCTAGACAATGCTTATGATTGAAACTCATCATGTCACTTAGAATCAGTACACTATTAGATATTTTACTTGCAGTTCAATAGAGCCAGTTCGATGGAGGCTTTTAATCTCAGTAAGGTTCATGAATGTCACATTAGATAGGCCTTGGGGTCTCTAGGCATGGTTTCATTGGGAGGAATCCTTTAACCTTATCAACCTTAGAAATGTAAATTCCTAAAATTTGCAAGAAAAGGTGGAGGAAATTTGACCTGTTGCTTTTGGAGACTAGATATATGATAACGATTAGATGTGAGGAACAACTTTCATTACAAAAACTTTAGATTCAAAAAGGGCCCTTTAGAGAATCATTAAAATATTAGAGGCCTGGATAAGGGAATCTGGAATCCATCAAGGAGATTATGCCATGTGAACTTCTCTATAACAGAGGCTTCTCAATTCTAAGGGAAATTCCATATTTTTTTCAAAATGCCTCAAAAAACGTCATTGGTTCTTCACAATAAAATATTGCCCATGGCAGGTTTGGCTTGACATGGGCCCAACCATGTCAGGCCTCCTTGTTTTCCTCCCATCTAAATTGTGACCCCAACTAGAACTATGCTCACGTTTTCCTTCTAGTTGAACAAACTTTACTTCCAAACCAACTCTCTCTCTATTTTGTCTCTTTCAAAACGTTTCACCTCCTCCATGTACTCCAAAAATGCATTCCCGCCATCTTGTAGCATCTTGTTTCAAACTATCTCTATTCTACTCTTGATTAGTCATTTTCCCTCCTCTTTGTGCACGTTTTTCTTACACATGCGAAAATCTCTCAAAGAAAACTTCTGTCCAAGCTTCTAGTTTCAATCTACTCTTGATTAGTCAGTTTTCCTCCTCTTTGTTCACGTTTTTCTTATGCCTGTGAAAATCTCTCAAGGAGAGAGAGAGAGAGAGAGAGAGAGAGAGAGAGAGAGAGAGATTATAATTTCAAGTTATTATGTTTTTGAATTATTTGAGGCATTCTTTAAAGGAGTACAAAAAAAGGGTGTTCCATCATTTTTGTCTCTTTCTCTATGTTATTGGAGTATAGAGAATCAACTTCAGAAGAAAGGACACATAGTTTCAAGGAAATGAAGTTATTTCACTTTGAAAGTTGTCTCTTTGCCTTAGAAGTCGTCCATATGTTTGTTGCAAAACTTAGAGAGGGAAAGGAGATGGAGGTTGATGATATTTAGAGCCATAAGATTATTTTGACATTTATTTCATCTCTGGTAGAGAGAGAGAGAGAGAGAGATTATAATTTCAAGCTACTATGTTTTTGAATTATTTGAAGGCAGATACTAAGGGGAGAGAGAGAGGGGGGGAGAGAGAATATTTGAGTTGCTATATTTTTGAATTATTTGAGGCAAATACCAGGGGGGGAGGGGGAGAGAGAGAGAGAGAGAGAGAGAGAGAGAGAGAGAGAGAGAGAGAGAGAGAGAGGTGGTCCTAATAATGTTTTGTTTGTTTATATGAGGAATAATCTGGGTCCTAGCATGGTTAGAAATCAAAGTAATCTATATATTTCAAAATACATTTTGTTTGTTTGTGTGAGGAGAGAGAGAGTTGGAGAGACTAATAGAGAGAGAGAGAGAGAGAGAGAGAGAGAGAGAGAGAGAGTTTTGAGGAATGATTACTATGTTTGTTTATGGGTGGAATGAGGGAGGAAGAAAGCTATTGTTAATCATATGGAACTAGGAACATGGAGTATGGAGATGAAAAATGATAGATATCAAGGTAGTTTACAATTTTTTATATTTAAGAACGTCAAGGATGGGCATGGGGGATGGATTCCTCAACTCTACATAAAATATTCATGGATAACAACGCAATCTAGTACTTGTGGGTGCTATAAAGTGGCTCGAAAAGATGCAATGGACATAAAAAAACATTGGAAGGGGAGGATATTAGATTTTGAAATGTCTCCCAGTAGCAAAATAGTAACACGGGTATATATTCAACATGTCTCTATCCATGCATACATATACATGCATCCAGATGCATGCCTTCCATATCATAGGCCCAATTGTAAGTATTCCAAAGTGTACTAGTGTCATGCTTCAAGTATTTGCATTTGTTTGGGGACTTTCTTATGTCTTGCATTTGTTTTATAGATTTGTATCCATCTACTTACAAAGAGTGGGAGCCGCTATCATGCATAACTAGGGTGTTGCATGTCCTCCATGTTGAGATTGGGAGTCTTCAGTACGAAGGTTGCACATTATCAAAATTGAAGGATGGGACCTTCTTTTATGACTCAATGTTCATAGTGCCAAATCAAAAAGGCCAGTATGAAAGATTAGAGCCATTTCCCTTGCCTTCTTTTGACAGTCCAGAGTGGCCACTTCCAAGCATAGAGGTCAGCGAATCATATAGAAATAGAATATTCAATGATGTGAGAAAGGCTATGAAGCCAACTACAGGTGGAAGAAATGCTAGGCTTAGTTGGTTTCTTCCATTTCCATGTTTTGTTGATTTCTTTGCTGGTTGTAGGCAATTGAGAAAAACAAAGATTACATATACTTGCAATAGCTTAGAATTGGACTGCCTATCTGAATTATTTGACAATGGATGGACAACAAGAACATGTCATAGTGAAGATTTGGTACAATGTCGACTGAACACTTTAGATGTGACATTCCGATAAGCATGTCTAAAAATTCTTGTTTGTATAAAAAATTATAATGTTACAAGATAGTATGTTTTGAAAGATTCCAATTGGAAGGCAAAATCTTTGCATGTCTTTCACATATAGAAGGTTTAGATGGAAAAATATGCAATGGGAAGCGATGGATGATGATTTGCATGATGGGACTCATAGTCCCATTGTTGAAGTATTTTTTACTTGGCAAGGACAACCTGATCTGATGTTGGAATTGAAGGAGGAGTGGACCATGCGGTTCATCAGAGAAGAAATGTAGCTGGCAATAACAAACCCTCCCCAGGACTATTTTTTACACTTGACGATTGCAAAGTTAGATATAGGGATGAGACAAACATCCTTTGTAAGAATTGTTGTCCCCCACATACTCTTGAAATAGTAGAGACATGATGGCAGAGGATCATATTTTTTGTCCCAAATATTTGAGATCAAGTGTTTGGATTCTCAGTGCTTCAACAAAGGACTTGGCCATGGGACATGTTAGATGTATGATCATAACAAATAATACAAAGCAATGTTTCATTCATTGTGTTTAATCATTTGAACCTTTAAATTGAAGGCTCTCTAAGGTGTATGAAGGACAAATTTATAAATATTTGTGATTCTAAATTTGTGCCACCTAGTATGCTTCCAAGAGCATACTACATAATATGATGGATACTATCAGAATTACAATTCAAGTGGAGGGTCTCTACAAACATCAAAAAGAGAGGGAGAGGGAGAGAGGGAGGGGGATAGAAAGAGAGGAAGAGGGAGACAAAAAGAGAGGGAGAGGGACAGAAAGAGAGGAAGAGGGAGGGGTAGAGGGAGACAAAAAGAGAGGGAGAGGGAGAGGGAGAGAGGAAGAGGGTGGGGTAGAGGGAGATAAAAAGGGATGGGTAGAGAAGGAGAGGGAGAGGCAGAGGCAGAGGGAGAGGAAGAGGGAGGGGTAGAGAGAGACAGAAAGAGAGAGAGAGGTACAGGCGGAGGGAGAGGGAGACAGAAAGAGAGGGAGAGGAAGAGGGTGGGGTAGAGGGAGATAGAAAGGGAGGGGTAGAGAGGGAGAGGGAGAGGGAGAAGCAAAGGGAGAGAGAGAGGGAGAGACAAAAAGAGAGAGGAAGGGGCCAGGCGAAGAGAGCGGAGGGGAGAAATTTATTTTTATTGTTTTTTTAAAAGGGCAATGGCCCCTTTGTATAAGGTGCATTATTAAATGTAATTTTCACATTCATTGGTCATGCTTCTATTTCTCACAACCTTCTTTTTCATCTTCCCAAGCATCCTTCTTTTTCCACATCCTTTTTTGTCTTCCTAAGCATCTTCCCACACTCATGGGTTCCCCTAGAGAAGCCTATGACCATTGGATTTCATCTACTCGTTCTCATGCCTTAGCAGACCAAATTTACCCAATCTTTTGCAAACCACTCGATCTTGAATCACACTTGAGATCTTTCCTTCTTGCCAATAATCCCTCTCGAGTTTATAGATAGACTTCTTCATGGGCAATTTGTCATGGTTCTACCTCCCCTCACAAATGGGTCCCATTGGACATTCTGAGGTCTCTTGATGAAAGCCCTAACTTCAAGAAGACTCTTGCTAGGGCCATGGAGAATGTCCCCCTCTCTCTCTCTCTCTCTCTCTCTCTCTCTCTCTCTCTCTGAGTATGTTATTCCCCTCGGGGATGCTTTAGATTCTCCCATTGATTTGATAGAGATAGATGCAGCCATTACCGTTCTCCTCACAACTTGTAAGTTTGATGAAGATGTTGAACGATAGCCCGAAGGTCCTTCTGCATCCACAAGTGGTGGAGCATGTCCATCCACAAGTGGTGGAGCAGATGAGGTGAACCTAGACATAGAGCCCGAGGAGCATGCAATAGACCTAGCCAAAGAGCAAGTTGAGAGCCAGGTCATCCTATCAGCTTATCTAAGTCATGCATACCTAGCCTCCACATATAATCCTGACGAGGCAGCAACTAGGCCACACCTCGTCACATCAGTCAATCCAATCTCTATTGAGGGTGAGGAATATAGTACCCTCTTAGAATTGATGGAAGAAACCAGTCTTCGTGAGGATGAGGTGCTATGCCAACTTGCAAATGATGCCTCCGATGATTCCATTGACTTCAGTGCTCCCATCGATCCAAAGGTCAACGAGATAGCACGCTTTGACAACTCCAACCTTAGCAATTTAGAGGCAATTCACCTCACACAAAAAGCGATTGAGGATGCTGAGCCAGAGTACCAAATGTCCGACAAAGAATTCCTAGATTTGTAGAGAAAGTTATTCGAGGACAAAGAGGAAGAAGCCGACACCTCAAGTCAACATGAAGTGCAAGACGAACCACAAAAGGGATTCCAGCTGGACACTGTGGCTGTACCCTTTGCGATGAGGCATGAAAGGTATGTACTTTTAATAGCTTAGGGTTTAGGATTTATTTTCATTATTTGATTCATATCACTTATTCTCTTCTAGTTTTCCACGATAATATTCTTTTAGCATATAGAATGCATGAGTGTTTAGGGTATTTGTGCAATATTGATAAAAAACATGCAAAAAAATCAATGTTCATCAGGGAATCAAACCAGGGTTTAGGGTTTAACAAAAATCAATTCTTTTAAATCTACGTGATCATTTAAAACATCTGAAGTACATTGTGAGTTTTTAGGTCCAAAAATACAAGATAATATTCCCACCTGAAAATTTTAGGGTTTGAATAGATCATTTCTTTTTTGGATTTCATGGGATCCCATGTACTCCAAATGACCCCAAACTTCACCGTATGACTGATCATGCCCAGAAGGACCCTGAAAGCACAAAATCCAACATCATGCGATCAGGGCCAACTTTTGTGCTTCCAGGGTCCTTTTGGGCATGATCAGTCATATGCTAAAGTTTGGGGTCATTTGGAGTACATGGGGTCCCATAAAATTCAAAAAAGAAATGATCTCTTCAAACCCAAAAATTTTCAAGTAATCCTGCCATAAATATGCTTTCATGTAATCACAAGTCAAGTTTTAGGTTGTTGATGTGATATGTTTATTCCATGATATTTTGTGGTTTGATGAATATGTGGGGCGCAAGGGTAGAAGAAGAGGACCTTCTGTAGGAGGATTGACTTCAATTGGTCACTATATTGACCAAGTTCAAAAGCACATTTTGATCTTTCATCGACAATTATCGCTCGAAGGAAAATTGAATATTATGAAGTTCAAGGTCCTTAGTCGAATGGTGAAGATGAAGCTTATCCATCACACGGCAGATCGTGTTGTTTTGATAAAGTGTAGCGTTGCTTTGTTTTTGTTCTCGAACACACAATATGGACCCCTCCATAGCATCATAGCCATTGCAGGAGTAGTGGGTATCAGTGATCCCCAAGATATTGATAAAGAAATCATTCAAACCACTCTTCTTAGACAAACCAAAGAGGGTGCAAAACCCATAAAAAAGAAGCGTAGGCTAGAGTGAAGCATGCCCTAAAGGGCCAATCCTTGTAAACTCTTTCAGAATTAATAAAGCGTGCCCTAAAGGGTTGATCTTTGTAAACTCTTTCTGTATTAATAAAGACTACAATTTTTGTGGGGGTTAAAGGTCACTGTGCATTAACCCCGGTTATGTACAATACTCAAACACATATATAAATGAATGAAAAAGAAGATTAGGGTGGTTCTGCACCCACCAAACTTGTGTGGCTCTGTGTCTCTCTCTCCTTCTTCCATTCTTGCTTCCGTTGAGAGCACTCTCAACTGGTATCAGAGCTCGGGTGATCTAGCTGAGCGTGCGTGAATGCTTTGAAGCTCAGTAGCTCTGTGGGAGGAAGGAGAAGCTCTGTGGGAAGCTTTGTGGGTGACTTTACTTGCATCCGAGTGTGCAGAGACCTTGGAGGAACCTTTGGAAAAGTTACTTTGGCTTTGCGAAGTGGTTTTGAGAGCCTGTTAAGAGCTTTCAAAGAAAAAGTCGTTTTTTGAGCTTTTCCCTGTTCCGTTCGACGACAGAGACTCCATATTGACTTGTAGAGGCAACTATTGCTTGCTTTTGGTGTCCACTTCACTTCAGGATTTTGGAAACACCTTCATTCTTGAATCTGGGGTCATTTCATTGGATTTCTGACTCACTGTGTCAGTTCCTGCGTTTTTTGCCCGGGTGTTGGAACTCAAGTTTGGAGCAACCATTTGCAGATCTGTCAATTCCGGTGGACTCAGGAGGTCCTAAAACTTCTATGTTGCTCATCATTCGCACTCCGGTGGAGTTTACAGATAGCTCTGTTTCCAAAAACGTTTTTCAGTCCGTGTGTTGGACCCAGTGATTGAGACCACAGTTTCCAAAACCGTCTGTCCCATTGCGTTCCGGATGCCCAAAAACCCCTACTTGTCAGTTCTTGCCCGATTCGGTGGAGGATTTATAAATCTCTGTGTATTCGATTTCATCTCTCTGTTATGCATTTTTCATACTAAGGTTTTGAAACCTTAGATTTATGCCACATGGCAGTGGATAAGTGTTGACTCCCATTTCTCACTCATCGGTTGGGATTTTGGAGTTCTGGCAGAAGAGAGATATTTGCAGATTTTCTTGCTGAGTCCGATTATGCAATGGCGCCCATGTTTTGAAGCATCTCAGGTTCTATTTTCAGTAGCGCTCATTACCGTGGGACTATGATTTCTTGAGCATACCTTATGCAGATCACTTTGGTTGTAGTTTGAGCAGTGTGCGCTCATTCGTGGTATGCATTGGGTTGCAATGGATCATTTATAGGCCATTTGGATGCATTGCGGTCCTTGTTGGATGCGCTGATAGGCCCAAATTGCCTTGTGGGATGCTATTTTTTATGGACGCTTTGCACATGGATGCTATTTTATGCTGAGGGACAACTTTGAAACATTGCAGGTGATGCACTGATAGTGCTAAGCTCTCTTGGATGAGATATTATTGATGCATATGCCAGTGGACAGTGTTTATGCTTGAGTCATTTGGCACTTATTGGCATTTTCTTTTGGGCCAGATTTGCTCATCTGGATGCATAGTATATGCACATGAGTCAGATGCTTTGAGCTTTGAGTTTTGGTGATATTTCACTCTATTGTGGCATACACACTTGGGTGCACCTGGTATTTGGTGTGATTCTCTCTTGCAGGCACTAGCATTTGGGATTTTGCTTTATTTGCATCATGGCATCCTCTTCCATGTCTGAAAAGGAGTTTTTCAGCATTAAAAAGTTTGATGGGACAAACTTTTCTTTGTGGAAAGAACAAATAAGGGATGTGCTTATTCAAAAGAAGCAGATTAAACCCTTGGCAGGGATTGAAGCTAAGCCTGCGGATATGTCTGAGGATGATTGGAATGAGGTAAAGGAGACATGCGTGTACTTGGGTACACAGATTCAGACTATGCAGGGCATGTGGATAGTAGGAGATCCACTTCTGGTTATGTGTTCACCTTTGCAGGTGGTGCAGTGTCGTGGATGTCTCGCGCACAGAAGTGCGTTGCTTTGTCTACCACAGAGGCTGAGTATGTTGCAGCCACAGAGGGTTGCAAGGAGGCTATATGGCTTGATCGGCTAGTGGGAGATTTGGGGATTCATACAGGTGTACCGACATTGCATAGTGATTCCATGAGTGCTATTCAGCTAGCACGGAATCTGGTCTTTCATGCAAAGACCAAACACATTGAGGTCAGGTACCATTTCATCAGGGAGGTACTTGAGGACAAGCGCATAGAGCTTGTCAAGGTTCATATAGATGATAACCCTGCAGATATGCTGACGAAGAGTCTACCTAGTCAGCGGTTTGAGTATTGTCGTGTATTGATGGGCATTGGATAGTATGCTCACTGGTTGTTCTCCCTTAAAGGCACATTGTCCTTTAAGTGGGAGGTTGTGGGGGTTAAAGGTCACTGTGCCTTAACCCGGTTATGTACAATACTCAAACACATATATAAATGAATGAAAAAGAAGATTAGGGTGGTTCTGCACCCACCAAACTTGTGTGGCTCTGTGTCTCTCTCTCCTTCTTCCATTCTTGCTTCCGTTGAGAGCACTCTCAATTTTCAGTTAATTTCTTTCTTTGTTATTATTTCCTTTCTTTGAATTGTATGCAAGTTAAATAGAGAAAGACAATTATTTTTTTCATATTTCATGTAAAGAAATTGGAGATTGCAATGAAAAAGACATGGACTACAAGGAATATAAAAAAGGACACTTTATTATATTCATAGGAGCAAAATACAACATTGAGAATCTGATCACCCAAGGTGCAATACATACAACATCTATAGCCATCACCCAAAGTGTAGTCAATAAAACAACCCTAAGTACCCTTGGCTTTCCTAAGGCGTATGATGAACTGCATATCTTTATCAGACATGGTGACCCTTTTCTTGTGGATGGCAGCCAACTGGGTATCATCCATGAGGTCTATCAAGTAGGCCTCACCTGCGTGTTGCAAACCAAGAAGGGCATCTGCCGAAATATGCCAAGGGGCCTCCACTATCCCGCTCCTGTACCACCTAGACATTGCGCTCTAGTTGAGGTCCTATATGACCTCGGGCACTACCCTTGCAAAGCTCGCCTTTGGGATGAGGAGCTTCATAGACTTTTGGTACTTTCGTATCTCTCGAAGTGCCATGGTGCCTGATTTAAACTTATACCTATTCACTAGAGGAGGACCTCTTTGGCCTGGATGTACTAGTGGATGTTGTCCTCTCCCTGGGACTAGATGGCACTGTGGTTGTTATGCTCTCCTTGGGATGCCGCGGGCTTCTTCGACCTCTGCTCCTCATGTCTTTTTGGGTCTCTTCATTCTCTGATTTCGTCTCCTTCGTATCTTCTTGGGGCTTCTGTGGCTTCCGCACTGGAAGCTTCTGATGGGGGTGTTTTGGGGGGGGGTTGAATCGTCGTCACTGGAGGAGCTCCAATAGGAAGAGGAAACTACTGGAGCAATGAGCCTCTTCGCCTTTTGCTTTGTCCTAGCCACAGGGGATGGACAAAGAGGGAGAGAGGGTGCAAGAGTGAGAGAGGGGGATGGGGGATCAAGGGCAAGTGGGAGGGGATGTTGGAGTGTGGGAGGGGAGAACTCTTAAAACAATGAAATGAAAATGAGACCCAATTCCTTTATATAGGGCGCAAAACCCTGATTTTTGAAAATACTTGTTTTCAACATAAACTCGTAGAACATGAACTTGGCACAACCTTGAGCTTAACATAACCTTTAAAAGCATAGAATTGGCGCAACCTAGATCTGGAAACCTATAATTAACATCGAACAACTTAAAATTTTCATTTTTTTTGCATTGATACGCTGACTTTATTGCATCACTTAACTAAAATTATAAATAAATTCTGAAATTTATGAATGGGCATCCATTAGAAGAGTCTACACCATCAATTTTATCTGACTCCAACCATTTGCGCTCTTCTCTTTGACAAGTTGCCTGCCACCTTGCATGATTTTGTCTTGCATTTGATGAATTGAATATTATTCTTCTACGTTCAGAATTAATATCTTGTACTGCATGGGACACGAAGGACTCTTTGAATGCTAGTGTTGCAGCTACTCTTATTTTGATACGCTTGTACCACCATTGAACCAATTGAACCATCGGGCTTGACTTAGTTCTACCACCCCCATGTTGGGTCGCCCTATTATACGCACAACATGCTTGCCAATGCGATCTTTCCATGCCTTGAGTGGACCACACTCCAATGCTTCCATCATGCCATGCCATGTATGGTGCATGTGCATATAAAATGTGTTGCCAAACAAGAAAACAAATTAATAAGTATGGGACCAATCAATATGTACATCTTAATATGTAAGTTAGAAATTACCATGTACTATGTGAAATGATTCTTTCCCTAGGCGATCTCCATATTCTGGCTAGAGTTATTCACAACATTGATAAAACGGTGTGCATCATCATCTTCGAACCTTTTCTTTTGTAGCAAAGGTACCAAGCTATCAAGAGCCAACCAAACTCGAGCTTTTTCCAATCTTTTTTTCCCCTTTCCCCCTCATTCACAACAGGCATTGTGTAACTTTTGCCATACATCAAACTCATCAGCACGTTTGAGCCTATCATTCTTTTTCTTTGCAGAAGAAATTTTAAAGCCTTGACACCTCCAAAACTTGGCTTACAAGGAACATTGCCTATTTTTCTAAATCTTTTCTCATCTTTTGTAATCTTGACTTGCCCAAAGTGTAGTCCCATATCTGAAAGCACTTTTTCAATTCTTGCAATCATTCTCTCACTTTCTTGTTGGGGCTTTAAGTTATGTGCATCAATGATATATAGGTGCACCAACTTTTCAATTATTCTGACAATGGCATGAAGGGCACAAATGTGTACTCTCTGAAGAGGAATTTCAAGAATTGGGCTCCACGATGGATCTTTCCTCGGAACATCACGATCTAGTGCCTTTGTCTAATCGATCTCTACAAATTCACAAGCCCATTGCTTTTGGTTCTTTTTACTGGCCTGCAAAGGTACTCTCTTTTGCATGCACAATGGACAAGGATGGCTTGTTTTTGCTCCATGTGCCACATTAAACATACATTTAATAGTCTTGAGGTCAGCAACTTCAAAATTGTGAATGTGACTCCTTTGGCACCTGTAAAATCAATTCACATTCTATTTCAAAATATTTCAATCATTTTTCATTATTACCAAATAAAAAATCAAATTTCCATGGTACCTCAAATGCAGCCACCCACCAAATCTCCTGTTCTAATTGAACGATGAACTGCCTTGCATTATCAACCTCAACCTGAATATCCAATATTCTATTCATGAATGTCAAACTGACTCTTTCTAATTTTTGACCTTTGACAACCTCACTTTCATCAAGCTTCAGTACAATCTTTAGTTGACCATTGCATTCTTCCACAGGCATATCATAAAATTGACCATGGCCTGCAAAACTCTTCGAACATCCATCACAAAGTTGTTGTTGACAGTTGTGAGTTCCAATTCTTTGGACTCTCCAGCCTTCCCTTTCACAGTTAGTGTACTATATACATGCTGAGGCTCATCAACTAAATCAAGTACAGCCAAATTGAGAGCATGCCTTGCCTTATCAACATCGGTGGGTTTTGGAAGCGGGGTTTTAGCTTTTGTTCCTACAGAAAGACATGCTTTCTTTAAGCTCTTAAATATGAGATGATATGCCTTGGTACTTATCCTTGTAGTGTCACAAACTCCCTGTGCATTAGTTGCATTGAGTTGCTCCAGAACTTTTCTCATAAAATATGTGTTATCTCTGATTTTAGACTTTTGAATTTGGAATGTTGTATAGTAGACTCCAACATTTTTTTCATAAACACTTCACCTAGAGCACAAGATTGTTCATCATGGACAAACATGAGTTTTGAAACAGTCCTACAAGCTCTCACTCGATGCTTCCAGTGACCACTTTTCTTGGATATTTCATCCATTGGATGCAATTTCCTCTTACGAAGTCTTGGACCCATAGGAGTATCCTTCATGAATGCTTATGTTCTTTTCAATTTCCTGATCTCATCTTTAAGAGATGTGTTTTGCATTTGTAATTGAATTACATTTATAGTGTGCTCTCCCAACTAAGCATCTAATGTTTGAACCTTTTCCTGTAATTCATGATTTTTATTCTCTATACCATCATATCAATTTTCTTTTCTAGCCATCTAAACAGTTGTAGCTTGCATAGATGATACCAAATGTTGATTCCAAGACTCTAACATTGAAATCCTTTTGTCTCTTTCGTTAAGTAAACATTCATAGTGGGTGTGAAGGCTCCTTGATTCATGAGCAATCAACCTTTTACAATATCCTAACAAACCATTCTGACCCTTACATAGAAAATTTATTAAGCTGGTCAACCCATGGAATTGAGGGGCCTGACAAGTTTGTGGATCTATTGGATATATCTTCCCATCTAACCACAAATCCATATGAGTTTTTCCTTGATTTTGAAGAGCTATCAAATCACTTTCACTTGCTAAGGAGAATTCATTACTCTTCAGAAATGATGCATTTTTTGAATCAATTTGAAAATGGATGTCCACCTTTTTCTTTTACCTAAGGCCCTCCATGGTTTCATACACTTTCCACCCAACACAACATAATATTGAGATAAGCAAAGAACATATATATTCAATGCACAAAACTAATACCACATACATAAATCACATAAATAATAAATAATAATATCAAATCACAAAACTAATACCATATATACAAATTACATAAATAAAATGACCTTCCCTTAGAAAAACATAGTAAGACAATTAACGTAGTAAATTACACAAAACAACATATAGTATAATTGAATATCACAAACATAATTAAACTATTGTATGTAAAATAAATCAAAATTTAAAACAAACATAATTAAACTATTGTATGTAAAATAAATCAGAAATTAAAACAAACTATATCAAACAGATTTAAAGAATAATCAATATCAATAACATCAGCACATATACATGATAAAATGACAGAAAACAAAACTAATATCACATACAAAGATAGCACACAAAATAATAATGACTTGCATAGCAAATTTAGAGGCACACTTGATTTTGTAAATCATAAATAAACAACACAAATCACATCAAAATACTATAGGCATTGTTAAACTATCAAATGCAAAACATATCAAACGCTTGAATGAACAATACTTGATTCTTGAAAGAGAGATCTTTGGAGAAAAATGTGATCAAACTTGTTCTCCTCACTAGACCCTCTTGTATTACAGGAGGCTGAAGTAGATGGATCTTACTTCATACCAAATAATATGCTGTAAACATCTCGAAATCTATTTTAAAATAGAAAATTATATATAGTAACAGTGTAGAGACTGCTCTTTTACTGTTACACTATTCTTTCTTGTAAGAAAGCCTTTATGAGCTCACTTTTCATGAAAATTCTTTCAAATGTAAAAAAAAACAAAAACTTGTGAATGAATAGTATCTGATTCTTGAAAAAATGTGATCAAACTTGTTCTCCTTAACGGCCCTCTTGTATTCCAGGAGGCTGAAGTTGATGGATCTTGCTCCAAAACAAATTATATACTCCCAAACATCTCGAAATCTATTTCAAATAATCTTTTGTAGAAAACTACACATAGTAAGAGTGCAGTGACTCCTGTTGCAGTATTTTCTCTTGTAAGAAAGCCTCTATGAGCACACTTTTCATGAAATTTCTTTCAAAACAAACAAATCTTTCACCATTTTCAAACAATGTAATAAAAGAAAACAACACTACACAAAACGGACTACAAACTAGTTGTTTCTTCAAAACTGCATCATTGAATCTAAAATCTCGTCATTTCCACTGTCTTGCATTGTTCCAAAGGATATCTCACCTCAACATCCATGAAAGCTACCTGGATAGATCCCAAAACTTCACAAGTTCTTCAAAATCATCCCCCTTATAGACCAGTGTTTAGAGATGGGCAAAAGAAAGACTAATTTTCATGCATAAGAAAGTGCAATGCTTGAGAATCAATCTTCTTTCACCCTTTCTCACAGAAACTCATCTAGTATCTCCTTTTAAGCTTGAAACACCTTGCATCATTCATGGTTCATCCAGAATATTGATTGCCTCGAGTTTCTGCATGAAAATGATTTGGGATCACAAGAGAATCTTAGATGAGAGAAGAAGTGGCGGGATTTGAAAGAAAAGCGCCCAAGATAGAGCAAGAAGAAGGCAGGGTGAATCTTCTTCAAAAATCTTGGAAGTTTTGAAAGAATGAAAGTGAAATGGGAGGGAAATGCAAGGAAAGAAAGAAAATGACAAGATTTTGGTGTGAGATTTCATCCCATGATAGGGAGAACAGAGAAAGAAGCTTCCCGCTCAAAAGAAATGAACAGATTTGAAAAAAAGGTTGGAGAAAATAAAATTCCCAATGGAGCTCAGAAATGAGGGAGAGGAAAGAGAAATGAGAGAGAATGAGAGAAGTGTGGTAGTTGGATGGGAGGATTTGGTTTCAGAACAAATGGTGTCAGTTTGGTTGGGAAACTAGGTTTTTAAGTTTGGTTGGAGAGTTGAGGTAGCAAGTGGTAGGCCTACATCAAACTTTGGTCCATTTGAATAAAGAAATAAGAAAGTTAGGCCCTTTTCAATATTCTATTGCCCTCCACTAGCCAATATTATACTCATTTTTACTCACATGATGGATTTATGTGGAGAAAGTATGTTTAAAAAATCGTCAAAGATAGCATGCCAGTGAAGCTAAGGGTTAAAGCCTATTCCATTGAATGACTCTATTTAAGTGAAGTATTTGAGCTAAGGAGAAGATTAAGTTGAATTGATAAAGCAAGTGTTAGCTAAGAATTACTTGATGGAAACCGTAGAAGCTACCACAAGTGCTCATATGTAGGAGGTTGCCTACTCAAAAGCAAATGCAACATTTTCCCTTGGAACATTTATTTGTCTTGAGAACTTATCGATGTAAGAATGCTTATCAAAGCCCAACCACCATTAGATGTTAAGCAGGTGAGTTCTTTGAATTTTGCATTATTTGTTGTATGCATGCATATGTTGTTTAACCGTTAATCCTTTGCTTGAAACCAAAATGACAATTGACTCTGGGGTATTCTTGAAATTCCGTATTGCATGTTTGGTAAAATTTTTGAAATTCAATATTCTTGATATTTAGTATTGCATTTTGGTCCATGGAAAATTTTTGCCCCAATCATCATCAAGTATAGTTATACTTGGGATATTTGTTTCTATAGTTTGGTTCTTCAATGGAATCTATTAGTTTTATTGTAGTTGAGGTTAATGTTTTGACCAGTTTTGATGCTTAAAAAATGCGAAGCAAATCTAAAGACACGATAATTTTCAAAGTAAAAAAGTATTGAAGAAACGGATTACTCTCTCCTAGTGGATCACCTAATTTCGATATTTCTTGATCGAAACATCGGATTTACATGAGATTTATTACACTAGGTTTGTAATTTGTGTTTCATTCATCTTGAGATTCAAAATTTGGATTCGGTTAACAACAGTTAGGAAAATTTAGATCTTTCACCGAAAAAATTGTTTGGTGATTTAATTAAACATTAACCTAAGCTAAACCCCCTAATGTACATTAATCTAAATTAACCTAATCTAAACATTAACCTCCAACCCCTACCCTAGACCATGCGACAACCATACCCAAAGGTTCACGCTACTCCTCCCCCTCGGCCGTGTGTCCCTCCACTGTGCACCTTCCCCTCCGGCCGACCTTCTTCATGTTCTCCCTAGTCGCCCCTCCCTCCCTTCACTCGGCCTACCTTGTCCCCTCTCTCCCTTGTTGTGGCCCCCTCCCCTCAGGCCCCGACCCCTTGTACCGCTCATCCCTGCCTCTCCCTCTTCACTCCCTTTCCCACCCCCTTCTTTTTCTCCCTTTGGCTCCCGAATCAGTAGTTCAAAGTATCTAGCTGCCCTGCATAATTCAATTGACAGTTCAAAGGCCTCTCCAACCACATCATCGGATCTCACATGCCCTGCTATGGCGGAAGTAGGCACGCCCACATGCGATTGATCTTGATCGAAGATGATCACACAAATCTGACGAAGAACATGATCAAGTCATCGAGTTGGTGGAGAGATTGCTAAGGGTGGTAGAGGATCATCGGCTAGCTATTTCAAGCCGACAGAATTCGCAACTCTACAGAATTTGGATCATCAAAGCAATCAAAATTTCCACAACCATCAACATGGCAGCATCTCATAGAGCTTACCGTTAAGATCCACATTAAGCTCACCTTTGAAGGTAACCCAAAAAAAGATGCGGCAGTGTGGGGAAGGAATTGGGTGGCAGAAGAATGGTGGGAGGCAGGGGTGAGGAGAGAAATGTGGGTGTTGCAGAGCTCGATATAGGCATGGGGAAGAATGCATTTGAACCAGTAGTGGTTTGGTAACAATGGTGAATCGCAAGGGTGCTAGTGGGCACCTTGTCTTATTGATCTTTGTAGAGCATACTTTTGATAGTAGTATCAGTTTACTAACACTCTAGCTCAAGCATTGGTAAAGAGCATCTCCATAGTGTAGAAAATAAACTCCCAATTTACTCTATCATATGCCTTTAACAGTGTAACATCTAATTCGAGAACTATAACCTCAAAAGAGAACTCTAAGGGAATCTTTGAAAGATTCCCTCTTTTTCATGTGAATTCTACGTTTATTTACAAAAGATGGCCTTTTTGCGTGACGATTTTTGAAAAAATACATTAAAACCATGCTTTTATGAAATTTTGCAGACAAAGTTTTTTTGGAAAACGGGCACAAACACCTACACTTTGGAATACCGAAATTGCAAAAAATACATTATTTTTTTAAAACCAATATAATAAGGGCCTATGCATCCAATGCACATAAAAAGACAATGGCATAACACATTTCAAAATCCTAAAAAGGTACAAATCACATTGTTGCACAAACATACATGCCATCGATCCTACAAAGAACGATACTCATCCTCTGATGCTACACCTTCAAATGCACTAGAGCCTAACCTTTATGCAGTAGAAGTTGAAGATCCTTCCTCCTCTAGGTTGTCCACTAGAACATTCTCCAAGTCAACCTGGGCAAGTTTAGTTGCCACCCTCTTTTTTGCATGGCATGTCTTGGCTTCCATTTGTTCCACTGCATCCAATTAATGTCTTTGGAATTTTTTGGGATATTATGTATTGTGTCTCCTTTGGCAAATGCCCAGCTTGTGTTAATTGAAATACATATACCAAAATATCTACCTCATCCAATTGTAGAGTATCATTTCTTGGACAATTCTTTGTCGCCCTCCTCCGTTTTTGGCCATGCTTCCTCGTTACCACCATCTTTGGGTTATATCGACTCGTGAAAGCATCCATGGACTTTGTGAAAAACCAATGCACCTCTATTGACTTGGTGTTTGAACCTTCCTTTTCTACTTTCACAACTTTAGCAATCCAAAAAGAAAATCCACTAGCATCATCTGTTGCTAACATAACAACCATCATACCCACTGCCAAGTCCTCGATGCTACCACTCCACATTTCTTGAACACTTTCCTTGGCTTTTTTGGGCTTTCTTGCTCCAAGGTACATTTCTCTCTCCTCCCCAAGATCGTTCTTCTTTGAAGGTGCATGTAAATGTGCACTTAAAGAAGCATTCATAAGCGCATTTACAAAATCTTGTTCAATGAATTATGGCCAACTAAAATCTGACACATCTTGGGGGTCATTTAGTAGGTGATTGATAAGTATTTGGGATGCAAAGAATGGATTCCACCATGTCCACACCACATCTTCAAAATACATTGTAGCATGCTGGATTGTTTCTCTAATCTCTTTGATTAAACTTATAGGTTTTACATCTTCATGGCTCGTTGCAGCTCCCTCACTGATTGTAAAGGTTGTAAGGGTGCCACATACAACTCACGCTCTCGAACACACTTCAAGAACTTCAATCCTTTGACTGGAACCCAAGTCAATGATGTGGAATAAAAATTCCCTCACAACGTCGTGCCTTCTTGATCTTTCTTCATTTGAAATTGGTGTTGAAAGCTTAAGAAATAATTTCTAGCTCCAAAAACAAAATAAAGAGAGCCATTGAATGAACTTAGACATGGACCACATACCTGATAACACTTGTTGACCTCTTGTGCCTTCTTCGACATCTATTATTTCATTCTCTTCAATGGGAATATCAGGTCCATGGATTTGAGGACCTGGGCTTCTATGTCCACCATCATGCTTAGGTGAAGGAGTAGGAGACACATCCAAGGTGGCAAAAGAGGTTCTGCCACTAGTACAAGATGCATCCAATGTAGCAAAGGAAGTGCCCTTGGAACTATGAGAAGAAGAAATTGAGATAGATGTATTATCGAACGAGCCTCCCATGCAGAACTTTGGAAAGCTTCAAAGGGAACGCCCCAAAAGTGCCATGCAACAAGGAAAGGTGGAAATTAAATGCCTGACCATGAAAGTTAAGGTTAGGTTTAGGGTTTTGAGCATAGAGAAATTTCTAAAAATAGAAAATTCTCTCTATAAAGATGAGATCCCCACATTTGTTTCTCATTATTTCCAAATACATCCAAGAGCTCAAAGAATCACCAGGTATGTGCAATTTTCTTATGCTTCAGTGTTTTTTATTTTTAATTCGATCGTGAAATCAAATTTCATGGCGTGCTTCATTATAATTTATCGTATTTTGAAAATGGGGGTGGTGTGCTTGAATATGATTTAAAGTACCTTATGTTTGATTTTTTGAAAACACATTGCTTTGATTGCTAGTCTATCCTATTTACTAAAAATAGCAAGAAACATGTCTAAAAATAAAATACTCTATATTCTACCCCAATCCCTTCTTGTCTAACGTCTCCATCTCTCCCTCTACGTGTCCACCCCTCCCAGCTCTCTAGCTTTCTAGGTAAGCTCTCCATCTCCTCATGCAGTTGTTCAATTCTTTTTGGATTGAAGGGAGCTTCTTCTTCCCCGCCATCTTCTTCTTCCCCTAACTCCCTCGCTGATTCGCCATTCGATTCTCCTCCCCAACCTCTTTTTTTCCGTGCTCCCCATGCCTTGAGCGCATGCCCACAGCCCAATTGATGATATCATTGATGGGCTATTTGCTTGATCGATGATATCATCGACGGGTGTTAGCCGAGGGAGAGGAGAGAGAGAGTTAGGGAGAGAGGGAGAGAAGGAGAGAGAGTTAGGGAGAGGTAGAGAAGGAGGGAGAGAGAGTTAGGGAGAGGGGAGAGAGAGAGATAGAGAGCAAGAGGGAGAGAGAGAAAGAGAGGGAGGGAGGGAGGGAGGGAGAGAGAGAGAGAGAGAGAGAGAGAGAGAGAGAGAGAGAGAGAGAAATAGTGAGAGGGGAGAGAGAGAGATAGAGAGAAATAGGGAGAAAGAGAAAGAGAGGGAGAGAGAGATCGAGAGATAGCAAGAGGGGAGAGAGAGAGAGAGGGTTTGAGGGAGCGAGAGAGAGACGGAGAGGCTTTTTTGTTTTTTATTCTCTAGTCCAAAATCATGTTCCAGTAATAAGCTGCTACTGTAGGAGGTGCTATAGCTAGGAGTGGAGAGAGAATGAGCAGCTGCTACAGGAGGTGCTGGAGAGGGAGAAACACAGTGGACTAGAGCAGGAGGGGACAGAGAAGATACCAAATGTGTTCCCACATTTGAAAAATGGAGGGAGAATGGAGCTGTACCAAAGAAGAGGAGGGGGCAGGCCTATAACAAGGTGAGAGGGGGAAATTTTTACCCAGAAGGGCCCACCGCCTCTTAAATGACTTGTAGGTTTGTTTAGGGGAGGTGCATATGGGAGAAGGGTCAAGCATGGGTTGAGGGGGGGGGATGGTTTGAGTGGTCCACAGTGTAAGAGGAGTAGCCAATAGGGGCTGTTTGTAGGTCTGCCCACCCTCCACCTCAACATGGCATTGCCCCACAAAAAGGAGCATTCCCATTGGTACACCTCAAATACCTCACTAATCCCTTGAAATTAGGAAACACTAATTGGGGGCCCTTTGGAGACCCCAATTCTCCCCTAATGCTTATTCAACTTCTCTTACCACCCTTGTACATAGCATTACCCCTCCCTTCTTTGCATTTGTTTCACTCAAAGTTATGAAGTGTTAGAACACTTAAAAACAACTCTTACAATCTCTACATGGAAATCGATTATTTTTTAGTTAATGGTGAGAGACTCAAGATGCTACAACCACCTGAGGTTGCAATGAGATTTCCCTAAGACTATGAAGAAGCTTCAACCATGAAATCTGCAATTACATGGAGTGGCTTCAACATGATCATGATGCAACCACACGAGGCTAGGTGAATCTACACAGCAAAAGGCATGCCTTCGGCCAATGATTATCTATCACTACATGGAGTGGCTGTGACATGATCAAGTTGCAACCACACAAGGAGAGGTGAATTTATGCAACTAGATGGGGTGTCTTTGGCATGTTTAAGGTGCAAGAAACAAGGCTATGATTGTGAATGTTTGATTTTGAGCCTAGGGATGATTTTTGCTTTATATTTCCTAGTAAACATGTCAACATGTCGAGTTTTATAAATAAGAAAATAGAAAAAACTTATACGGCAGGCTGTGCTCATAGTCTATGCCAAAAGGCAAGCTTAGGACTCAATAGAACTAGCTTGCATATGATTAAGCTTTGTGACCTCGCATAGGGGTGATGCTCCCATGATGAGGCTAAGGGCCTTATCACATGGATGGGACTAGCATGGGTTTAGGATGGGAATCTTTTTGTCATCATTACACCCATCCTAGACCAAATGGTCTACCATGGATTTAGAATGGGAGTAGCCACTTTTTCTCCCATCCTGGACCATGGCCTCTAGACCTTGGCAGCCAAAATAGGTTTCCCTTTTTTAGGGGTTCCAAAACATGGGAGGATGACAAGTGTGTCCTTGTCCCCACCTCTTAACACATGAAATGATGCCATGTGTCCTCTTCTACCTAAACCCATCCCTAGTTCTTTTTTTGTTAGCACATGGTGGGATGGGAATAAGATAGAAATATGCATGGGACCACTTGGGACGACCTTTTCCCATTCCCATCCTATTTCTTCCCATGTGCTAAGCCCCTAAGAGAGCACCCATCCACTCATCCTTGAAATGAAGAACAATTCAATGACAACCACCTATCTCCCCATGCTATATTATTCAAAGATGCTACTTATATCAATGTCTCAATGATAGGGAGCCTCCGGCACAAATTAATAGACTAGTTTGCATTGTCTCATACGCTTCAAATTTTAGTGCTAACAAGTGATAAAGAAACCCAACTGGATGTGTTACGACCCCAAGTGAAAAAAGAACCTATGCACAAACCTCAACTTCATGACATGAAGAAAGAAGCGATGCAATCACCTTCCTACCTACAAAATGAAGAAAGAAACAATCACGAACTTCCACATTGTGAGATGAAGTCGAGGCTATCCACAAAAGCACTTCTTCCACAATGGCTTCTTCTCCACCAGATCTTCTATTCCACCATGGTATAATCAACAACTTCTTGTAGAGGAGTTGTATCCACTACTTCGTACCCACTACTTCGTACCTTGCTTTGTGGGTACTCCTTGACTTCGCCCATCTCCCATTTCTTTGCCCTTTCCTCAACTCAACTCTCCCATCTCCAACTTCCTTCGCCTTCCTTTTGGCTTGGTGTGGCACAACGTTGTATCTGTGTTGTGTAATATTAGTTGTGCTCAATTTATCACCAATGGCTTGCATACCATTGTACATTCTCACCAGCCTTGCAGGGATTATATGGGTGTCTCCTACATATTGCAAGAGCAAGCATGAACCATTCCTACTATGAATGAGGAGTAGTTGGTAAACGGATGCAACATGGGTGCACAAAGCTAAAAAGCTATTGAAGAAACTTGAGGAGAAACAACTTGAAATCCTCAAGTACGATGTTTATCTAAAAACGAGAATCTTAAAGCTCCCTTCAAATCTTCTCATTTTCTTGTTTCCTTCCTTCAATGCTTTAAATATATGAACATACATATTGTAATGTAAAATAACAAAACTCTAGTAATTTCATGGGTCTTTCCATAGTAGCCTTTTATAATCATTTGTCCAACCTAAATCAGGACGCCATGTACATGAACCGTTCCTCCAAGCAGCCAGATTAGAACCGTTCCTCCAAGCGGCCTAATTAGACCATGTCACAAGCTCCACCGCCAATCTTAATATTCGTTCTGACTATAGTCTTCACAACTGAAACCATGCATCCACCTTTGAGTATCATCTTGAGAGATATGGTAATCTTCAAATTTTGAGATAAATATAATTACTTTTCTTTTGCCCAAAAAAAAAAGTAATCTTAAATAATACTCAACTTGGTAAGAATTTTCAACTATAGTAGACACAATAGATATTGTGCATCATGTTGGCAAACAAAAACCTTTTTATAGCATCTTGCAATCCGTCTTGCCTTGAAATACAATCCAAGCTTCTAAATGGGCATCCCAGCATTGATTATCCACATCGTCACCATGGTTTTTCCAAATTAAGGATATTCATAAAATGGGCATCAGAGCATTGATCGTCCAAACATCGTCACATGGTTTTTCCAAATGAAGGATATTCATAAAACGAAAGACGTGGAATACATCAACAAATTGGATCCGACATTGCTCTATCAACAGCTAGTGCCACATGGACCGTCTTCATAAAATCACTCATAATCATCCAAATACAAAAAAGAAAACATCATAACTATAACCAAAGAAATGTTCACAATTATATAATCCAGAGAAATGTTCAAGATCTTCACACTGATATTTAGGTTCGTAATCTAGATCATAATCTTCATAACTGTCACCATCCTACTATTTTGTAATCTTCATTTGTAATCTTCAGACTCATTTTCATAATAATCACAACCATAACGATCTTCTTAAGTAGTTCCACGTGATAATCTTCATCCTTTTTTATCGAAGAGGTCTACTCATATTACTCAAAAACCACCAAAAGAAGTTTCATACAAAACGCTTGCAAACGAACTCTGCCAGCTTCATCCAGCCACGTGATACTCTTCATCTTGAGCAAAACCATACGGATCACGTCGTTGGCTTCCTCATTATAATTATGATCTTCAGGGTCGTAGTCTCCAGAGTCCACCAGAATCTCCATACCCGTCATCATTTTCAGGCTCGTACTCTCCAGCATCATCTCCATACCCGTCACTTTCTCAAATCAAGTCGACTTGGAGGAAACTAAGAGTAAAACAAAACCGATGTTTATCTCCCCGCACCGATAGCTCAATCGGATAGATTGCCTGGCTTAGAACCAGGAGGTAAGATGTTCAAATCCTCTTCGGCGCGTAATCGCATGTGAATAAGATTAGCAACAAGCAAGCACCAAAACTTGATGTTTTTCCAAAAAAAAGCAGTGATATTTGTCGCGATACATGACAGTAGTCTACAGAGTCCACCAGAATCTTCATACCCGTCATCATTTTCAGGCTCGTACTCTCCAGCATCATCTCCATACCCGTCACAATCTTCAGGCTCGTACTTTCCACCATAATCTTCATACCCGTCACCATACTCGTAGTGGTCTTCATAACTAGCGTCATCATGAAGATCAGCGAAACCATCTTCATGTTTGTCAAGATAACGGCCATCCTGATAATAGTAAGCATGCCAGTCGATTTTGGAGTCGTCTCCAACAGATCCATGGGCCAATCTCATCTGGCTTCTGCCATGGTTTTTCAAGTGTCCCAACTTGCTTTTCCTGATCACAACAGAGACGTGCTGATAAGAACGAGCATCCCGACAATTGTAAGCATTCCAGTCGATGTTGGAGTCGTCTTCAACATCTACATGGCCCAATCTCGACTTGTTTCTAACGTGGTTTTTGAGCAAGTCCCCAAACTTGCTTTGCCTGCCGAATCTTGCCCAAGAACCGCCCAAATGCGGCCATTCTTCATCATCATTATCCGGGCCGCCACCTTTAACGTAATTATAACTCTCAACTGCAACCCCTTCTGCCGCTTTATCAGCAATGCGACATGTGATCGAACCGCGTACCCTTGGAAAATAATCCTTGCTTGAAACTTTCGCCCATGCCTGTGGGTCAGAGTTCTCTTGCAAATATCGGTCAAATCTACACCGCTGCCTTTTCCCGTCGATCAGGTACACTTCGATTTCCTCCACATTTGCTTTCCTGAACGTCCAGAGTCTTCTATTATTTAGAGACCAGAACAGACCTTCATGCATTAACACTTCAATAGGTGGAAACATGGCGGGATGCAGGTTTCCGAGAGAGATCATACGGACGGCATCGTGGAGGTGAAGGAAAGCGTGGGCACCAGAGAAGTGATTTGCGATGGAATCTTGCGTGAAGCGTACATGTTGAGGATGGATTTTCAGTCGTTCTCGCATCCTGTCACTGCGTCTTGCACAAACGCACAATTAGGAGGCAAATATTGAAATATATAAACAGGGAACCAAGGATGATGGATTGGAGTGTGCATTGATTGATTACGGCAGTGTAGTGAAGTGATTGATGGCACAGGCCCAGATGACAAGCTGAGCCAGCTTGCTGCTCGATGATATCTCTGTCTTACCTTGCTGCTCAATGATATTTCTGTCTTACTTGCCACATTATGTTTGTTACATTTCTTATTTTTTGGAACGAGCTCTCAAATTTAATGACTAGGAAGGGACGTTTCCGTGCCGATACATACCCCAAAAACGAAAAGACTAGGAAAAGCTTGTTATGCTGAATAATTATTATTAGGGCCCCAAGTTGGTGAAAATTACTATTAATTAATTAGTTGGTGTGAGGGAGGGGGAGAGCGGGGAGTCCTATATGATGGCAAATTATTTAGTGAGTACGTGTCCCCATACATTGAAAAATGGGAAATTCCCATCAATTAGTGGTTGGGAAGAGAAGAGGGGTGAAAAGGAAGACGGAAAGGGCATGATTAAACTAAAGGATAAAGGGGGGGAGTAGTTTCAATTAAGAGGGAAGAGTTGAGGGAGTATGTCCCCCAAGATAGTGAAAAATGGGAAATTCGTATTAATTAGTGTCCCCCTCCCCTCGCATGGAAAAATTAAGGTTTAAAGTTAAATGGGTCCCTTCAAACAATTGAATGTCCCCCCATACATTGAAAAATGAGAAATTCCCGTTAATTAGTTGTTGGGAAGAGAAGAGGAGTGAAAAGAAAGAGGGAAAGGGCATGATTAAACTATATGTTCTCCCATATATTGAAAAATGGAAAATTCCCATTAATTAGTTCTTGGGAAAAGAAGAGGAGTGAAAAGAAAGAAGGAAAGGGCATGATTAAACTAAGGGATAAAGGATGGAGGGAGGACTTTCAATAAAGAGGAAGGAAATGAGGGAGTATGTCTCCCAAGATAGTGCAAATTCGTATTAATTAGTGTCTCCCCTCGCATGGAAAAATTAAGCCTTAAAGTTAAATGGGTCCCTTCAAATGATTGAATGTCCCCCCATACATTGAAAAATGAGAAATTTCCATTAATTAGTTGTTGGGAAGAGAAGAGGATTGAAAAAGAAGAGGGAAAGGACATGATTAAACTATATATCCCCCCATACATTGAAAAATGGAAAATTCCCATTAATTAGTTGTTGGGAAAAGAGAAGGAGTGAAAAGGAAGAGGGAAAGTGGCATGATTAAACTAAGGGATAGAGGGAGGAAGAGGGACCACTTAACAAGGGAACATTAAAGAAGAAGAAACGTGCTAAAGGGGGAGGGGGAATGGGGACCATTTGAGGACTAAAGGGGGAGCTTGCACAATCCTCATGGATAGAGAACAGCAAAACAAACACTTAGACATTTGCCTTTGGCATGCCAAAAAATGGGGGAGAGCTTTGATGCTTCAAAGACCATTTTTAAAGGAAGATTTGAGGTTTATTGTCGTGCGGATGGCCAAAGAGAAAACCCCTAGCCTTGATGGAATGCCCACTGAATTTTTTCAATTTTACTAGAATACATGCAAGGTATGGATGCTACAGTTTGTCAATTGATGCTATGTAAAGGGGGTGATCGCTAGTGTGTTAAACACTATAGTAATTAAGCTGACACCAAAAGGGCAGAATAAAATGAGGCCTAGTCAATAGGGACCTCTTTCTATGTTAAACACTATATTTTACAAGATCATTGCAAAACTGTTGGCTAATAGGATCAAATTCTTATCAGGAAGGTTGATTTACTCAAAACATTTCGGATTTGTGACAAGGAGAAACATACATGAAGATGTGTTGAATGCCTTATTAGCAATGGACTATGCACCATCTCAAAATGAGAAAATGGTGATGCTTAATTTGGATTTGGAAAAGAACAGTGTAACATCTAATTCAGGTATGTAACATTGATACCCATTTTAAGATTCCCTCAAAATTTCATTAAAATTATAACTTTCTCAAAAAAAAGTCATATTTTGCGTAGTGAATTTTTTAAAACTTTTAAAAGCCTATCAATTTTGGTACATAATGCCCATAAATTATGAAAGACCTTGACTACAGAGAACGATATCAATGTATTTAGAAAAATCAAGAAGTCCGTAATTTTTGTTCCTTCCTTTGACCTTTTATTTTCAATAGAAAAATTACATGATATAACTTTCAATCCTGCGTGTAGTAACATAACCTTATCAAAATTCTTAAGTGAAACTTTGTAGTATCACATAAAGTACTAACAGAGTAAAAAAAATATCATCAAATTAATGGAAAAAAGTAAATGCCTCCTTCTTCAAAACATTTAATGCATATGGATTCTCAAATGTCTTAAGAACACTTGTCTATGAAACAATTCAAAATCACAAAGTTGTCAATATAATTTCATAATTGAAGTCTACTCAATTCTCCCATATGTGTCACCTATATCATCTTCATAACCATCCCCAATAACAAATTAATGGGAACAACTAAATGTTCAAAACATTCAAAGCATATGGATTCTAAAATGTCTTAAGAACACTTGTCTATTGAAACCATTCAAATACAAAAAATTGGCAATACAATTTCATACCTAGAGTCTACTCAATTCTTCCATATGTGTCATCTACCTCATCTTCATCACCCTTCCCAATCTGGGTTTCTTGTATGGGTTGATGTTGGGGTTCCCGTGACGAGGCTACCACCGAATCTGCATCGAACTTCTCACCTTTCAAACCAAGCTCCTGATGCTCATCAAGCAAGTGACGAATAGCAGTCACTCTCTTCTTTATGTAATCACATTGAATAGGATCTTTTTCAACTACAATTACATTTCGACCCTTTTTTAAGGCACATGTTGTGACTGTACCTGAACCAGCAACAAATAGATCAAGTACCCACTCATGCTCATTTGAAAACAGATCTATGAGCTGATTAATTAGGAGTTGTGGTTTTTTATAAGGATTTACTATCTCCCCATTCTTATCCATGGTCACATGCCTGAGCTTCTTCATCACAGCTGGAATAATGAAATGATCAGAAGTAAATGGAGCAGATGAGGAAAAATTGATGTGACCAATATTTTTTTTCCATCCACAGACCAATACCCAACTAAAATGTTTTTTGTAGCAGATGTGAATCGATGTCCTTTCATTTGTCTCACATTACATTTCATCCTATGACATGCAATAAAAATAAGTTTTAAAATTTTTAAAAGAAAACACAATTATAACAATAATAATTGACCCAAAAAAATCTTTGTATTTCATTGTTGCACTCATCAATAAAGGTGGTCATGTCCAGCACATTTATCATTGATGACACTCATCACTGCCCCAGACTATAGGTCTGAATGAAAAATCACGACACGCCAAAGTGTTGCCGACGTAATTGACATAACTGGTCAAGAAGACTCATTAGTTCCTTTGCTTTGTAAGGGTCCTCATCAAAGGTGGATCTGAGAATATTAAACCCATATGGTATGTCTGCAATGACCAACGTGTACTCATTCTTTGGAACTATCTTTGACAATTCATTGCAATCTCCGTTGAGCACACGATAAAACTTTGGTAGATGGTTTTTCCCCTGTCAAACTCTAACATGTCATCACTAAGAGTGATAGATTGTTGTCAAGTTCGACGCTCTTTTTTTTTCCAGCCCGGTCAATCAATTGCTTAAAGCTTGCAGGCATCATACTATTCTCAGATCCCTTCTTGCCTCTTTCCTAAAGGTTGTCATCAAAATAACAGTTCAATATTTTAAACATTCAATTCTGCAATTCAAAAGAAAATTTCCATTAGAATATGTATACCAAATTTGATATACCATGCTTTTGAATACATTGAAATATGGCGCCAAGCTCTCCATCCTGTTGCTCTGTGGATACTCCTCCCGAATAGCATCCCAATCTGGCATATTCAATTGCCGGATCATTGCTTCCTGCATTCTCATGTATATTTTATGCCTGCACTAAAAACACATGTAAGATTCTTCTCACTTTTACAGTTGAAACAAAGTCTATTGAAACATTATTTGTAAAGAGATTAATGTAAAATCAAGGAGAGACATGATGCAAAATAGAGAAGTTTACTTACTCATTAAATTCATTACCCATTTCATCCAAAGAGAGATCCCCAAACACCACTCTGCCAAGCACAAACTTAATTAGAATCTCATCTTTAATTCCCTACATGCTCTTCCATGCTGTGGCTCAAATTTCTTCAGGTAATGCCTTCAAGGTCTGGGTTTCTTTCTTGACTCCTTTAGGTATGAGTTTTTTCTGCCCTTTAATTTCAAAATTCTCCCACTTGGAAAAAATTGCATTTATCAAATCCCAATCTTCTCCACTATGAAATGTGATTTGAAACATCCTATCCCATGATCTGAAGCTGTCACTTGGCCTTGATGGATCTTTAATTGAGTGATCAAAGAATGATCCTCATTGAGTTTTGTAATGAACTCATTGTGATAGAAACAAACTCGTTCTATCCAAGACATGGACTTCCTATACTCATTGTCATTATTGTGATCAAGAGCTAGTAAGGTTGCCTCATTGTCATTATTGTGATCAAGAGCTAGTAAGGTTGCCTCCGAATCAATCAATCCAGCATAAACTATACAATTACATGTCTTCTCCATGTCTTATAATGAGAGTTGCACGAAAACTCAATATTCAACTGCCTTTTTGCCTCTGCTGAATGGGAGCCTCCAAGAATAAAGTAGTTATAATCATTTGCTTTTCGACGATTAAAAGATGCCTTGTCTAGACAATCTTTTGGATCCACGAGCACAAGGTAGTTCACAACTTGTGCATGCAGATTGTCCTTCATTCGTGACTTCAAATTCTCAATATGGAAAGGATGTATTTTTTGCACCTCAAATGGCCAAAGGCCAGTCCTAGGATCAATAGGATGTCTGATAACATGATCAATGTGCAAGAAGGAAGTCTGTCGATCCACAAGGTTATCTCATTGTACCTTTGCTTGGCCTCTATTTTGTTGTGTATCTGAGGTGCCATCTCCAATGTTAGCTCCTGGTACTTGCAACTCACCACTGGTTGGGATTTCAATGATATCCAATGGTTGTACTCTCCTTGGAGCCTTTGATCCCATTTTACTCCGTTTTTCCCCTTGTGCAATAGATGGAGTCTCCTCGATAACATCCTCATAAGACTCAAGAGGAAATGCACTTATAGCCAATAGAGGTCATTTTTTTGGGAGCGGTGTGCTCAAACCATGCCCACTTGGGGGGGCACTTAAACCATGCCCACTTGGGGATGCACTCAATCCATGATGGCCTGAATGAGAAGGTGCTCTCAATCCATGTGAACTTGTGGGAGTTCTTAATCCTTGTGTATTAGAGCCAAATTTTTCAGCTTCAACACAAGAAGATCCCTTTCCTTTGGACTTTGAAGAACCTCTTGGTTTGATTGGTGATGTTATGGTATCTTCTTCATAACCCTCCTCTGGATGCTCCTCAGAATCACTATTGGAAGTTGATACCTCCATCTCCTCGATTATTTCATCAACCTCCACAATTTGATTTGTCAAGTGATAAATAAGATTCTAGACACACAAAAAAAATTGAATCTCTCATAGTATTCAAAAGAAATTGCATAAACAAAGAAAATTAGAAATAACTTATGGATAGTAACTAACATTCCCTTCCTCTTTGATTTGTTTTACTTGTTCTCCTACAGCAGATGGAGAAACAGCTTTCAAAGAGAACTTCTCTTCCATAACAATACAAACAATAGGTTTCTTATTGTCATCAATCCTAAGCATTTCAACACATTCCTCGTTGGACTCACTTCTTGTGATATCTTTAATCTTTATTATTGGCTTAAAAATTGATCTTCCATTGGGAAGTGTCTTTGGAAGCAATAAAGTCATCTCTTCCGTATCAGTGTCAACTTTAATGTCCATTTCAAATCAATGTTATTGTGTACTTCCGCTATGTCCCATAATTTTTGAATTTGCAACGAACCTTCATCAAATGGAGTAGGAACATCATAAATCTATTGAAGCTATTGCACCTCAAGACTTGGATCCTTGGCACTTTTCTTTGGTTCCTTGGTGCCTTTCTTTTCCACCCTTATCTTTAGTGGAAGCATCCTCTGATGTGGACTTTCGAAAGACATGGATTTCTTCGAAAGTTTGTTTGTTTGACATGGTACCTACAAAAGACATAAACAATGTCAAAATATTATGATATAATGGAGAGAATATCTCAAGTTGAACAAAACAAAAGCTAGTACAATAAGCTTGATGGTTTCTAAAAAGACTTTGAACTTCTAACATCCTCCATTCTGAGCTACAACACCTCCTAGAGCAACTGCTCATCCCCCTCTACTCTTTCTCCCTCCATTCCTAGCTACAGCACCTCTTGGAGCTTCTCTTAAGCTTCAGTTGCATCCTCTATACCTTCTCCCTCTCTCTCCCTCTATTAGAGCTGCTCTCTCCCTCCAAGCTACACTTTCTAGTCCACTATTGCTGTTGTGACCTCTGTACAAGCATGGTGAGTAGACCATACATGTACTCTGTGTCCCACAGGAGCAAAAATGCACTGGGTGAATGGGTGCCTTGCACCTACATCTTGAATGATTGGATAGTCATGAGAGGATCTGCCAAGGGTCCACATAAGCCTCCCAAGAGCAAAAGAGGTGATCTTTTGCATGAATGGAAGGGCCGCATCTTGAAGTTCAAGCTTGGGAAGAAAGGATTGCTTGCAAAGGTGCAACACATTTACATGGGGAAGGACATGCGCCTTCCTCCGTCAACGATACCATCGCATTGTAAGTCTGCATTTTGTGTAAGATTTTGAAGTGTAACGAGTCAGCTTGAAATTGTATTTTGAAATAGAACCAGTGTAATGAGTCAGTTTGAAATTGTATTTTGAAATAGCACTTGTGCATAGCAGATGTATTTCATTCAAACTTTGAGGAGTGGGAACCAGTCGAGTGCTTCTTAGGTAAGTTTACTGCCATTCATGAGGATTTAGGAAGGCAAATGCATGCTAGAGAGAAGTCCTTTGCTTTGAAACAGAGAAATATCTATTGGTATAATGCCAAGTACATTACTCCAAGGATGGCATCAGGCTATGGCCATCTTTAATGCATTGCAACACCACAACTTGAAGACATGGATTGCAGCATGGTGGACACAAGAACAATGCAATCATATAAGGAAAAGATTGCAAAGGATGTGGGCATGGCCATGAAGTTTACATTTGGCTCTAAATGGGTAAGGTTGTCTTGGTTTATGCCTCTGCACATTTTTGCTTCTTGTTTTCATAATATCCAGATGCGCAGAACAAAAATCATGTGGTCATGCAAGTGCCTACATGAGAATGCCCTTGAGGAATTGCTTGGGGTGAATTGGGGAAGCAGGTTAGGTGAATTGTGGCTGTGGTACTGGTGAATTGTGGCTGTGAAGTACCACATCTCCTGCCAAATGTTATATTTTGCTTTCCAATATAGGTGCTGGAAGAAAACAGGTGACAATTGGCTCCCCCTTGACTCTAACAATGATGATAATACAGGGGTAAGTTTACGTATTGGTTCTCATTTAGGAGATGTTAAGAATGTGACTGTCATGTCACAGTCAACTCTCAGGGACGTGCGAGAACACCTATTGGTCATGGAGGATGGCATGTTTGAGTCCTTTCACTTTACCTTAAATGGTGAAAAGGTAGGAAAGCGTGCAGAGAAGCTCATGCATAGTGCCACTTTTATCCCTCCTGCAATATTAAAGATTGTCTAGAAAATGTGGGGTGGAACAATTGTGGATTTTGACATTTTCCAATTAATAGTGGTGCAATTAATTTTGAAGTTTTGAATGGTTTTCTTTCATGTCAATGTCAAGTTATTCCCAAAAATTTTATAATTCTTTTTATTTTTTATATTTAGAACATTTGGGTATATATAGGTTATAAAGTTACTTTAGTTTCAAAGTTTCACTATCGTAGCCATAGTTCTCCTAGCTACCAAACTACCATGGATTCTGCTAGGTCTGCCTTCCACAATTTCATCTCCCGTACTCCATTAATTGATAGAGAGGAGGAGCTATTTCCAGTTTTTGATAAGAGCATAGATGTCCTAGGCACCTACTTGGGAGCTCAAGATGATTTTGAAGACCTCATCAAGTACATGCAAGACTACATCCTGAGTTTTGCATATCAACTTGATGAGTCTACAAAAAGATGGGTCCTAATTGATTATTTGAAGTACTTGTTCAATCAAGAACCCAGGTTCGTGAAGCGTTTAGATCGCTTTCGAGCCCAGCTCACACCCCTAGGGTTTAGGGAGGTGGACACTGATGACCTCCTAGCATGTGGAGTCATCGGAAACACATGAAATAGGTTCCTGTCCTGGGAAATGACCTTTGTTTTCCTTATCCAGGAGGGACAAATGAAAGAGGAGGCCTCGACCTCAAGCCCTAACCCTGCCCCTGCCCTTTCCGATCCTCTTATTTCTGTAGATGATCCAACATCTACACTGAAGACCCCATAGATGAAGAAGCCGAGGAGCGGGAAGCTACCTTGGCCTTGGAAGAGCTCTAGCGACCTCCTAAACCCCATTCTACTTCACAAAATCCATCCACCTTGGGCACCACCTCTATTGACCCCGCAACAATGATATGGTTTCTTGCTCCCCTTCTTGTCGATGGAGAACAATACCTCTTTCTCCATGACATAGAGGTTATGTTTGGTCTCCGGGAGGATGAAGCTCTTGGTATCCTGTGTGGATACGAGGTGGACACGACTATGTAAGAACCTGGGTTTCCAGGAGCAGATGATTTGATAGAAGAGGTTCTTGCTTTAACACTGGCCCAAATCAAAGATGCAGAGACATCAATCTACTTCGACCTACCTGATGTTCTAGAAGAAGCCTCCACATCTCACTCGAGACACTAGGAGGCCTCTGGATCCATCCTCATTGACAAAGAGGAAGGGATTGAGCATGTTGACTCCATAGTGGTAAGAAACTATGAGCTTTGAATTTCTTCTCTCTTGATATACTTTTGCTTTATGGAATTCTAATGTAATGTTGGACTATTGGAGGAGGCATTTGAGGTCGACCTATTCTCATCTCAACAATGCCTTGTTCGCAGTAGCTTCGGCTGAGATCACTCACTGGCACATTACCTTGTCCAAGCAAAAGGGTGCTTCGTGGTTATTCACAAAAAGTTTTCTCCACATGGCATTGATGACCTCCTGAAGTGCAAGGCCTTGTCAAGAGTGATTGGTCATGGTGACAATGCTGACAAGGTCATTTTGGTGAACCGCATGGCTGCCCTTAATGCCTTTGAAACCAATTTTCAAGGTATGGCATTGACGGTAGTAGCCATGTCCCTGGCTAGCAATGACAATAGCAATGACTCTCTATCGACTAGGTTTAGAGCTAGGAGTGTATTTGGGAATTCAAAGCCCAATGTTCTTAGTGTTTTAGAGAAGAGAGAAAGGCTCTGAAGCCTTATTGTATATAAATTTTATTTTATATGAATACAGCTATACTTTTTATACAATGCCCCATTTTGTGTTCTTTTACAAAATTTATTTTATACTGTCATTGTATTTTGTAACTTTAAATTTTATTGGCATTAATATTTTCATTCACTATTCTGTTCAAAAGCATGCGATAAGATAAATATTTGCACTATAATGGTCATTTTTGAGCAATCCAATAAGAATCTCACCGCACGGCAGAAGGCAAATGTGTTCAGCATCGTGTGAGGAGCCCAAAAATTGGCAAAACCCGCAATGGCGCATATGGGTTTGTTTGACTTGGACATTTGCCTTTTGCCGCGCGGTGAAAAAACATCATTTGACCACTAGAATTCACACTGAACTTGCATAAACTGATGGAAAGCATCATGTAACATGTATAATAACATGGGAACAATAATAGAACATAAAAATATCTTTTATTTATTGGCCTCAAAGGGCAGAGATTTACAAAATGATTCAAGTTACACTAAATGAACCTAAACAACATCTAGGGCCTAAGGGAGGGATCGGAGCGGATGCACTTGGCGAGTGCAAGGTCCTTGTCCATCACTATTACTCTTTTGGCATGGACAGCACATAAGTTTGCGTCTTCAAAAAGACCTATTTTCATCTGCTCCGTTGCCTCTTGAATTGCTCCCATAGTGCCTGAAGTGAAATGCACATCACTCTTATAAGCTATTTCACGTACAACACGCTGGAAGGGTGCACAAGGAATGAGATTGTCCATAGTGGTTTGGAACTTGCAGATTTCCTAAAGTGCCTTCACTCCTGATTTTTTGCACCTCTTAATCTTTGGGGGAACCTGCACTGGCCTTTGGACATGGCTCCATGGCAGCTTGTCCGCTTTGAACTTCTTTCGCCTCTCCTCCCTTGCAACCACCTCTTCAGACTCCTCTTCCTATGTCTACTGGGTCATTCGAGGTGGCCTCTCATGCCTAGGGGTTTGCTTTGTCCTTAGTCTCTTTTCCTTTTCATGAGGCTGTGAGACAGTAGGCTGAGGCTCTTGCTTAGCTCGGACTAGAGGCTCCTCATATCTGATCATCTCGAGGCACAGAGGGTTGATGATGCTCTTTCGTGCGGTCTGCTTCGTTGGGAGGATTGGGGCCAAGGTTCATTATATCTGCGATCCCACCAAATACTTCCTCTTGTTGTGGCCCATGTAATCTCTCCATGTCCTCTCTTTGCCTTTCTTGCTCCCCTTGTTGGTCTAGATGCTCCATGCCAGGACCCCACAGAGGAGGGAGGGGCAGTTGATCACGATTGAGTGGACTATTTTGCCCCTATCGGGAGACCTCTTATGTGGAAGGACTGAGAGGACCCCTCATCATGCTTGGATCCTTCATCGTGCTGGGATTCCTCATGGTGCTAAGATCCTTGGGATCCCCCATGAGATTTGGATGGTGGGGACTCGCGTTGCTTGGACTCCTGCTGATCAAAACCGCCTTCAGATCCTTGGTGATCTTTGCCCTCTTGGCCACTAGGGCTTGCAGTGTGTTTGGAGGCCATGGCATTGCGAGGAGGACAACGAGTAGCGTCTAAACGACATCCAATGGGTCTAGCAGTTTGTTTAACTCGTGCCATAGAAATGAGGGATTTTAGGGTTTTGAAGTGCTTTATATAGTCTTTTTTAAAGCACTTTAGGGTTTTTCTTTTAAATTAGGGTTTTTTCAGTGCACCTCCTCCCCCCTAGTCTTTTGTCGCTAGTTCGGTAATACTTAATCTTCACCACCCTCCCTCCCAACCCACTCACCCCTCCGCCCTGCCATGTTGCACATGTAATTCTACAATTTCCAAACAAATTTGTGAATTTTGGAATCTATAATTCACTGAAAATAGTGTTAACTTTATTCATCAAACATTTTACATTTGGGGCTCTCTTAGGACCCAACGCCTCCCCTATTTGACTCTACGTTGCAACCAAAGTGCAACCCCTTGGCTCCCTATTGAGGACTTCCAAGTAGCACATCTCCTTGTCTTCTTGACATGTTGAACCGCTTTTGCGAGACTTGAGACCTGTACCTTGTCGCGCTTGAGAGTCCTGGCCTCTAGACATCTATAAAACCAATCGAACATTTCGTGTAGTGCATTGCTTTGTGCGATACCACCCCCATGCCTTGTACTCTTGAAGTATGTTGCCTTTGCTTTGTAGTGTGATTTCCTTGAGTATTCCAAATGGACAGAGGGCCCCATTGCTCCACAAACCATGGTGCATGTGCGTAAAGAATATGCTGTAAAGAAAAACATTGTATTAGAAACATAAACTGACTCAAGTTTAAAGCACAAAATTTCAACCTAAGGAGGATTACCATGTAATGTATAATATGTGACTCCCCCCATGCTTCTACCATCAATGATATGAATTCTCCCAATGCTATCCTGAATCTCTCATAATAAAGATCATCTGTTTGACCTTGTCTAAGCAACTTTATAAATGCATCAAGCTTTGTCCACAATTTTGCTCTCGAAGTAGCAATTTGTAGATGTGAAGCTTGATTTGTGGTGCACTCACACAAATCTTTCTAGTACTCCCAACCTAGGGTGCTTTGAGCCAATGTATGTTTTTCTTTATCAGCATTGTGGTTGGACAAGAACCTCCTTGCCTTTCCTCCACCCATGGACACTTTAGCAGGAAGATTTTGTGTCTTTCCTGATTGTTTTTTGTCTTGCTTAAGCTTCACATTGCCTTCGTGAAGTCCCATTAGTGAGAGTAGTTCTTCAGCTTTTGTACCGAATTGTGCAAATACTTGCTGTGGCCTCAAGTTCCAAGCATAAACTAGATGGAGATAGAGTAACTTATCAAGTATACGCAGTTCAGCATGCAAAGTACACGTGTACTTGCTCCAATGGAATTGGTAGAATGGGTTCCCAATTAGGATCCTTTTTGTGACAATTAGGGGCTACACTTTGGTTGCAAGAAAGGATGCCATTTTCCCACTGTAGGCTTTCCTTTTGCATCTTCTGAGAGTGGGTGCAATACAAGCATGTCCATTTTGCATCTACACGTGTATCACAACCATACAAGCACTTGAGGGTCTTCAAATCACAGCTAGATGCCATTCAACTTGAAACATTCCATGCCCGTCCACAATTAATGTTTGCCCTGCCTCTTGTCTTTGAATTATTGATGGGATGCTGGTTCTCTTCAAAACCCACTTCAATGTCTCGTGGCACTCCTTTGGGGTCTCAAAGGCTGCAAGCCACCATATCTCCTCCTCAGATTGGACTGAGAAACCCTGCTCAACTTCCTCATCCCCTTGAGCAAAATGTAAGGCGTCGTTCATAATACAAATGCTCACCCTCTTTAGCTTGTGCTCTTTTACCAACTGAGCTTCATCCATTTTTATAACAAATACTAGCTTGCCATCTGTACAATGAAAGAGAAATTCAATAAGGATATAGAAATTAGAAGAAATAAAGTTGAATGTGAAGAGGGAATTTCTCTTACCTTCTCTCATCCCATAGAATTTGACCATGGCTCTTTGCAAATTCTCTACATCCATGTAAACATTATTGAAAGCATTCATCTCAAACATTTGGATGCCAAATTTCTTTTTACTCTTCCAAGTCATTGTGCCACTTACACAATGGTATCCTCCAAGCTTTTGTCTAGCACATTGGTTTGTTTCTTGACGTGTAAGCCTTGCAGACCATGGTGTTGGCAATGGCATTATAGATATCTTATACTTTTCCTCCATAACAGACTTGAAAATTTTAAAAGCAGAGTTGTAAGCTTCACGACTTACACCAGCAGCATCACAAGCTCCAAGAAACTCCTTTGCTTGGATGAGGCCCTTGAAATCCTTCATTACCTCTCTAGCAACTTGTTTACATAGCCCTTTTTTTCTAGGGTCCTTCAACACTTCCATGACATCACTTGGCTTTATTAAACTTCTTAGAACATATGAAGGATCACTATCATCCATTTCCATTGTTCCCATCACATCCTCCATGAAATTCCTAAAGTAGAGTACAAATGAGTTTTAGTGGATAGAATGCAACACCACAAATATTTTGGGGTAAGAAATTTCATTGAAAATTTGGGGAACTAACCTTGCAGCCCGTATTCTCCTCTTTCGGGCACCACTATTGGTTGACAATGCATCCATAGATTGCAATTGTCTTTTCCTCTCCTTCAGTCCCAAAGGTGTTCCCTTCAACTTTTGTACTCGTTCTATCGACTTCTCTCGTTCCTTCTCTACAGCACATTGAACTTGGCCATAGATAGACCTTTCTAAATCTTGTTTGCTTTCAGCAAGCTTCTGGATTGATTCTTCCAATTCATGTCGCTCCAAGTCTAGTGCATGTGCTTTGTCACTGAGTTCTTTATCTTGCAATTGGAGATCCTGCATACTATTATGCATTGCCACAATAGTAATATTTTCCAAATGTGCAAGTTCTTCTGCTTGGGCTCTCTGCACCTCGCTTGCTTGCATAGCCAATGTCTGAGAATGGTTCAATCGATTGCAATAACCGAGCAATCCAGCATGTCCCTTGCCAACAAACCAAACAACATCATGCACTGTATGAAAAGGAGGACTCTTTTGGGTGGTAGGGTCTAAAGGATACAAGTTTCCATCCACCAAAAGGTCAAGATGCTTCCTCCCTTGCAATCGAAGACTGTGGAGCACACTTTGAGGAGTTCCACTATATCCCAAAGAATGTGTGCTTGCATATTCTGCCTCCCTCTCTTGAGTTTATAGATAGACTTCTCCATGGGCAATTTGTCATGATTGCTACCTCCCCTCACAAATGGGTCCCATTGGACATTCTGAGGTCTCTTGATGAAAGCCCTAACTTCAAGAAGACTCTTGCTAGGGCCATGGAGAATGTCCCTCTCTCTCTCTCTCTCTGAGTATGTTATTCCCCTTGGGGATGCTTTAGATTCTCCCATTGATTTGATAGAGGGAGATGCAGCCATTATCGTTCTCCTCACAACTTTTAAGTTTGATGAAGATGTCGAACAACAGCCGTCCTTCTGCATCCACAAGTGGTGGAGTAGGTGTGAAGATTGTGGGATAGAGGGAAGGAGTCTCACTTGCGGCTTTCTCACATGCACAATGGGGGAATACACACAAAGGTGGAGGCTGAAAACAGTTTTCCTCTTCTTAGTTGTGAAAGCCAAAAGAACTCTAGTACAAAGAAATAGAAGAACCCTATATGTGGGTCTCAAACCAAACTCAACTAACTAAGGTGGCATACTAACTGAGCCACAAACTAGTGTAGATAAGGATAGCTGTCATCCAGCTATTATTCGTGGGCGGTGTACCAACCGCATCTCCAGCTAACAAGTCGGTGACATAAATGCACAACAGTCACCCTGGCATATCGCGAGTGGAGCTCGATATCTCAACACTCCCCCTCGAGCTCAATCCCAATTCCTGCACACCAAGCAGGTCTCTGAACTTGCACAGCTTCTCTGTGCCCAATGCTTTCGTGAATATGTCAGCTACCTGATCCTCTGTGCTGACATAAACTAGATCAATAAGACCTAGTAAAACCTTCTCCCGCACATAGTGATAATGCACCTCAATGTGCTTTGTTCTGGCATGAAAGACTGGGTTCTTTGCCAAATGTATACTACTCATGTTGTCACAATAAATGACAACCGGCACATCTGTAGATTGATGCATATCATAGAGTAGCTTATGCAACCAAGCTACCTCACATGTAGCCATTGCTGCACCTCTGTACTCAGCCTCCTCGACAAGGCAACTGTAGGCTGTTTCTTGCTGCTCCAAGTGACTGCAGCACTCCCAAAAGAGAACACATATCCACTGGTAGATCGTCTATCAGAAATACTACCAGCCCAATCAGCATCAGTGTATCCATGCAACTGTATCTGAACCCCAGCCTCATAAAATAGTCCATACTGCAATGTGGACTTCACATACCTGAGTAGATGAGCAGCTAGTATAAACCAGTAAATGTGATGATTGATGTAGATGCACAAAATGGTAATGCTGCACAGAATGCACAGTAGCAATCACAAAATATCAGTGGACCTGGAGTGTCCTCTACCAGTGGTTCACATACTTCGCCATGGACAGGCAGATTGAGATCAGGAGAATCCCCTCAAAGCAATGCAGAGAGTGGTACACAGGTATCACGAAAAGGAAAAGAGAAGGTAGATCAGCCCATGTTTGATGTGAATGCAGGTCACTCTTGTGTGGATGGTGAATCCAGTGGCTCAGAACAGAGCATTGATGATGAGTTGGGTATTCCTTCTATTGTTACACCTGGAGTAAGGAAGACCAGGGATGTTTTGAGAGCACCTGGAAGTGAGCCTATTTTGCACAGGTCTACCAGGGTTAGGTATCCTGTGGATAGGCTGAAATATGATGGATTTACAGCCATTCACTATGCCTATATTGTCAAAGTGATAGAGGAACCAGAACCCATTTCTTTTGAGCAAGCCATGGGAAATGAAAAATGGGAGAAAGCCATGGATGAAGAAATGGATGCCTTGGATGCAAATGCTACATGGGAATTGGTGCCTTTGCCTAAAGACAAGAATGCAATTGGCTATAAGTGGGTTTATAAGATCAAGCACAATGCAGATGGTTCTGTGAATAGATACAAGGCAAGATTAGTTGTCAAGGGGTATGCACAGACATATGGCATTGATTATGAAGAAACTTTCAGCCCAATTGCAAGGATGGCAACCGTAAGAGCAGCCATTGCTATGCTGCATAAAAGGGATGGTCTTTACATCAGATGGATGTAAAGAATGCCTTCTTGCATGGTGATTTGCAAGAAGAGGTCTTTATGGAGCAGCCAGCAGGTTATGTTCATGCTACTCATCCTGAGTTTGTTTGCACAGAAACCAGGTTCTTGGTGATGTTCGGGACATGAAATACATCAGACAAGTATTTCTTTTTCCCATCTTGCATAGACAAAGGAATTTTGCCAATCTGCATAATAGGATGTGCAGTATCATCACCAGTCTCCACAAATCCTGGTTTTTCCATTTTCCTTGCATCTTGCATCCATTCTGCATGACCTGTCATGTGGTTTGATGCACCTGAGTCAACATACCACACATCATTTCGTTCTTCTGCACTTGTCACAGAATTGGTCATATGCTGCACCATAAATAGATGCTCATTTCTGTCATCACCCTGCCTACTAGAAGATGCATAATTGCCTTGCTGCAATTTTCCAGTCATAATGTCATTCTGCTTTTTATAGCAGTCCTTAGCCATATGACCCATTTTGCCACAATAGTAGCATTCAACATTGCTGTTTGCATTTTGGCCTCTTTGCCATCCACCACGGCCTCTTTGGCTCCCCCTGCCTCTAGAGTTACCACGTCCTCCTGCATAGGACTGGTTTTCTTGCGTTTGCTGCATATTTTGATTTCTACCACGGCCTGCAGATCGGCCTCCTCTACCTCTGCATCTACCTCTGCCAGCATTTGAGTAGAAGATCGTTTCTTTTGAAGTTCCTGTTGAAGAAGATGCACCCCCATTTCTCTGCTCTTCAGAAATTAGAAGAGCAATCATTGTGGATGGCAGCCAGCTGGGTATCATCCATGAGGTCTGTCAAGTAGGCCTCACCTACATGCTGCAAACCAAGAAGGGCATCTATTGAAATATGCCAAGGGGCCCCCACTATCCCACTCCTGTACCACCTAGACATTGTGCTCTGGTTGAGGTCCTATATGACCTCGGGCACTACCCTTGCAAAGCTCGCCTTTGGGATGAGGAACTCCACAGACTTTTGGTACTTTTGTATCTCTCGAAGTGCCAAGGTGCCTGGTTTAAACTTATACCTATTCACTGGAGGAGGACCTCTTTGGCCTAGATGTACTAATGGATGTTGTCCTCTCCCTGGGACTAGATGGCACTGTGGTTGTTGTGCTCTCCTTGGGACACTGCTCCATGTGCTTCTTCAACCTCTGCTCCTCAAGTCTTTTTTGAGTCTCTTCATTCTCTGATTTTGTCTCCTCCATATCTTCTCGGGGCTTCTATGGCTTCCGCACTAGAAGCTTCTGATGGGGGTGTTTTGAGGGGGGGTTGAATCATTGTCGCTGGAGGAGCTCCAATCGGAAGAGGAAACTACTAGAGCAATGAGCCTCTTCGCCTTCTGCTTTGTCTTGGCCATGGGGGATGGACAAAGAGGGAGAGTGAGAGAGGGGGATGGGGGATCAAGGGCAAGTGGGAGGGGGTGTTGGAGTGTGGGAGGGGAGAACTCTTAAAACAATGAAATGAAAATGAGACCCAGTTCCTTTATATAGATCCCAAAACCCTGATTTTTAAAAATACTTGTTTTCAACATAAACTCGTAGAACATGAACTTGGTGTAACCTTGAGCTCAGCATGACCTCCAAAAGCATAGAATTGGTGCAACCTAGATCTGGAAACCTATAATTAACATCGAACAACTTAAAATTTTCAATTTTTTTGCATTGATATGCTGACTTTATTGAATATCACTTAACTAAAATTACAAATAAATTCTGAAATTTATAAATGGGCATCCATTAGAAGAGTCTACACCATTAATTTCATCTGACTCCACCCATTTGTGCTCTTCTCTGTGACAGGTTGCATGCCACCTTGCATTATTTTGTCTTGCATTTGATGAATTGTATATTCTTCTTCTACGTTTAGAATTAACATCTTGCACTACATGGGACATGGACTTTTTGAATGCTAGTGTTGTAGCTGCCTTTATTTTGATACGCTTGTACCACCATTGAACCAATTGAACCATCGGGCTTGACTTAGTTCTACCACCCCCATGTTTGTCGCCCTATTATACGACAACATGCTTGCCAATGCGATCTTTCCATGCCCTTAGTGGACCACACTCCAATGCTTCCATCATGCCATGCCATGTATGGTGCATGTGCATATAAAATGTGCTGCCAAACAAGAAAACAAATTAATAAGTATGGGACCAATCAATATGTACATCTTAATATGTAAGTTAGAAATTACCATGTACTATGTGAAATGATTCTTTCCCCAGGTGATCTCCATATTCTAGCTAGAGTTATTCACAACATTGATAAAACGGTGCGCATCATCATCTTTGAACCTTTTCTTTTGTAGCAAAGGTACCAAGCTATCAAGAGCCAACCAAGCTCGAGCTTTTTCCAATCTTTTTATCCCCTTTCCCCCTCATTCACAAGAGGCATTGTGTAACTTTTGCCATATATCAAACTCATAAGCACGTTTGAGCCTATCGTTCTTTTTCTTCGCAGAAGAAACTTTAAGCCTTGACACCTCCAAAACTTAGCTTACAAGGAACATTGCCTGTTTTTCCAGATCTTTTCTCATCTTTTGTAATCTTGACTTGCCCAGAATGTAGTCCCATATCTGAAAGCACTTTTTCAATTCTTGCAATCATTCTCTCACTTTCTTGTTGGATATATAGGTGCACCAGCTTTTCAATTATTCTGACAATGGCATGAAGGGCACAAATGTGTACTCTCTGAAGAGGAATTTCAAGAATTGAGCTCCACGATGGGTCTTTCCTTGGAACATCATGATCTGGTGCCTTTGTCTAATCGATCTTTGCAAGTTCACAAGCCCATTGCTTTTGGTTGTTTTTATGGGCCTGCAATGGTACTCTCTTTTGCATGCACAATGGACAAGGATGGCTTGTTTTTGCTCCATGTGCCACATTAAACATACATTTAATAGTCTTGGGGTCAGCAACTAGATGCCATTCTACACAGTAGGATCCATAGCCCTCAACCTTAAGTAGCTCACCATTGTTATGACCTTTGATCACACCTTTGATCACACTTGGGATATCTGTTTGGTCAAAGAACCACTTCAAAATTGAATGTGACTCCTTTGGCACTTGTAAAACCAACTCACATTCTATTTCAAAATATTTCAATCATTTTCCATTATTACCAAATCAAAATTCAAATTTCCATGGTACCTCAAATGTAGCCAGCCACTAAATCTCCTGTTCTAATTGAACGTTGAACTACCTTGCATTATCAACCTCAACCTGAATATCCAATATTCTATTCATGAATGTCAAACTGACTCTTTCTAATTTTTGACCTTTGACAACCTCACTTTAGTTGACCATTGCATTCTTCCACAGGCATATCATAAAACTGACCATGGCGTGCAAAACTCTTCGAACGTCCATCACAAAGTTGTTGTTGACAGTTGTGAGTTCCAATTCTTTGGACTCTCCAGCCTTCCCTTTCATAGTTAGTGTACTACATATATGTTGAGGCTCACCAACTATATCAAGTACACCCAAATTGAGAGCATGCCTTGTCTTATCAACATTGGTGGGTTTTAGAAGCGGGGTTTTAACTTTTGTTCCTACAGAAAGGCTTGCTTTCTTTAAGCTCTTAAATATGAGATGATATGCCATGGTACTTATCCCTGTAGTGTCACAAACTCCCTGTGCATTAGTTGCATTGAGTTGCTCCACAACTTTTCTCATGGAATCAGATATCTCTGATTTTAGACTTTTGAATTTGGAATGTTGTATAGCAGGCTCCAATATTTTTTTCGTAAACACTACACCCAGAGCATAAGATTGTTCATCATGGACAAACATGAGTTCTGAAACAGTCCTACAAGCTCTCATTCGATGCTTCCAGTGACCACTTTTCTTGGATATTTCATCCATTGGATGCAATTTCCTCTTACGAAGTCTTGGACCCATAGGAGTATCCTTCATGAATGCTAATGTTCTTTTCAATTTCCTGATCTCAACTTTAAGAGATGTGTTTTGCATTTGTAATTGAATTACATTTATAGTGTGCTCTCCCAACTAAGCATCTAATGTTTGAACCTTTTCATGTAATTCATGAATTTTCATTCTCTATACCATCATATCAATTTTCTTTTATAGCCATCTAAACAGTTGTAGCTTGCATAGATGATACCAAATGTTGATTCCAAGACTCTAACATTGAAATCCTTTTCTCTCTTTCGTTAAGTAAACATTCATAGTGGGTGTGAAGGCTCCTTGATCCATGAGCAATCAACCTTTTACAATATCCTAACAAACCATTCTGACCCTTACATAGAAAATTTATTAAGCTGGTCAACCCATGGAATTGAGGGGCCTAACAAGTTTGTGGATCTATTGGATATATCTTCCCATATAACCACAAATCCATATGAGTTTTTCCTTGATTTCGAAGAGCTACCAAATCACTTTCACTTGCTAAGGAGGATTCATTACTCTTCAGAAATGATGCATTTTTTGCATCAATTTGAAAATGGATGTCCACCTTTTTCTTTTACCTAAGGCCCTCCATGGTTTCATACACTTTCCACCTAACAAAACATAATATTGACATAAGCAAAGAACATATATATTCAATGCACAAAACTAATACCACATACATAAATCACATAAATAATAAATAATAATATCAAATCACAAAACTAATACCATATATACAAATCACATAAATAAAATGACCTTCCCTTAGAAAAACATAGTAAGACAATTCACGTAGTAAATTACACAAAACAACATATAGTATAATTAAATATTAGAAACATAATTAAACTATTGTATGTAAAATAAATCAAAATTTAAAACAAACAAAATTAAACTATTGTATGTAAAATAAATCAGAAATTAAAACAAACTATATCAAACAGATTTAAAGAATAATCAATATCAATAACATTAGCACATATACATGATAAAATGACAGAAAACAAAACTAATATCACATACAAAGATAGCACACAAAATAATAATGACTTGCATAGCAAATTTAGAGGCACACTTGACTTTGTAAATCATAAATAAACAACACAAATCACATCAAAATACTATAGGCATTGTTAAACTATCAAATGCAAAACATATCAAACGCTTGAATGAACAATACTTGATTCTTGAAATAGAGATCATTGGAGAAAAATGTGATCAAACTTGTTCTTCTCACTGGACCCTCTTGTATTATAGGACGTTGAAGTAGATGGATCTTACTTCATACCAAATAATATGCTGCCAAACATCTCAAAATATATTTTAAAATAGAAAATTATACATAGTGAGAGTGTAGAGACTGCTGTGATCAAACTTGTTCTCCTTAATGGCCCCTCTTGTATTCCAGGAGGATGAAGTTGATGGATCTTGCTCCAAAACAAATTATATACTCCCAAACATCTCAAAATCTATTTCAAATAATCTTTTGTAGAAAACTACACATAGTAAGAGTGAAGTGACTCCTGTTACAGTACTCTCTCTTGTAAGAAAGCCTCTATGAGCACACTTTTCATGAAATTTCTTTCAAAACAAACAAATCTTTCAGCATTTTTAAACAATGTAATAAAAGAAAACAACACTACACAAAACGGACTTCAAAGTAGTTGTTTCTTCAAAATTGCATCATTGAA